>NC_073302.1:111491621-112154121 GCF_027595985.1 Sorex araneus
GTAAATGATCAATCACACCTATGTCCTTACCTTAACCCCCCTCAGATGCTCTGTAAGTATGCTAAAAGCTCTGCATCAATTGGGCCATTTTTCCTTATCAGCCTTGACCCTCTGTCTCTCTGTCTCTCTGCTGGGGAGGGCTGGGGAGGATGAGAGCCATCAAACTCACCTGAGTCAGTGCAGCAGCACCCCCATACTTTATTTTGCGAACTCACACCTGGCTGTCAGGCTGTCTGAATCTCTTCATTCAGAAAACTCTGATCAAAAGGATCTCAAACAAGATGCCAAGGGCCTAGAGAAATGAACACAGTCTGAAACCCTGAGTACCAAGATGAAAGTGGGAGTGGAGCGGGGGTAGGAAAAAGGTGCCAGGTAATCTAGTTAATAAAAATGGGTCGCCTTAAATTTTGTCTACATGAGATACTAGGAGCAGAGGTTGCAAACATATGAAAGGGGCCATGAGTCAGCTCACTTCCTCGTTGACACTTTCCTCATGCCGAGATGGAAGACAGAAGCTCTTTGAGTGCTCTCTCGTCCTTCAAAGCAGAAAAGCAGCAGTTCTCATCTAGGTTCTCATCATTTCCTTATACACAAAGGAAAACCAAACAAAGATGATCATTATATGAAAATTTTTCTTCAAAAAATAAAAAAAGTGTCAGTTCAAGAGTTAATGCAGGGTCGGGGGGAGGTCTTGCCTTATAAGAGTCCAGCCAGAGTCTGATCCCCAGCATCACCTATGGTCCACCAGCCCACCAGGACTGATTCTGGAGTACAGAGCCAGAAACTCATTTAGCACACAGGGAAGTGGAGACATATGCATTTGTAAAACTGAGCTGGCGTCTCTTTAAAATCATTTATTATTGAACTGGTCTTTGTTTTTCATTCTCCCTTAAACACTATAAGAAAAAAGCTTTCCTGATTTCTTGCGTGATTTATCTTTCTGTTGAATATGTTTTTATTGTTCTCCTTTACATGTTACTTTAATTAAAATTGAGACCATTAGTTTATGTGACTGTATGTTATTTTAAGGATACAACCCTACACCACTTCAATATATGCTATCACTCCACAAACATGTCCAAACCCCACACACAGCTCATTAGAATACCGCACCCGCAACCACAACAGTTCATTTCTGCTCTACCTTCCCCTGTTAACTTCAGCTCTACTGCTTGCATCCATGGGTTTATTTTCACTCGTTCTCAAGTTTTGTTTTCCTTCATCTTATAAGAGGAAAAATGACCTCATTTGTGAAATGCACAATCGTGCCAACTCTCTGAATTATGCTTTCTTACTATCATTATATATATTTTTTATTCATGACACTACCTACTCTTGTGATTTTGTCAGGGGTGAGCCAGCCTTTGTGTCAAGGGTCAGAGAGCAAATGTTTTGGCTATATATCATCTTGTCTTTGTCACAGTTACTTAATTCTAAAGCTGCAGTCTGAAAATAGCCATGGGCACTACAAAAAGCAGGGAGAGGCAGGGTTCCTAAAATAGTTAATTTGCAAATTTGTAGTTTGGCCCTCAGGACATAAATTGCTGACCCCTGCATTTATGCAAGTTTATGAATCTTGTTTGTATACAATTACAATACATTTACTTTGTAGCTAAGAGCACTCTGACTCCCTGCAGAATCTTGATTCAACTCAATATCTCTGCTTGGTTTTAATATGGCAGAATCTTAAATCCAAAATTTTACCTAGGCTGTGGAGTAACAGTACTTCAGTAGGAGACTTGCCTTGTAAAAAGCAGAACTTGTTCAATCTCTGGCATCCTATATGCTCCCCTGAGCCTTCACTGAGAAAATAATACCTAGACACAGAGCTAGGAGTAAGTCTTGAGTACCACTGAGTGTGTCCCCACCTCAAACAGACGAACACTTTTACCTTGTCACTTGTCACTTGTCATCCCGTTGCTCATCGATTTGTTTGAGCAGACACCAGTAATGTCTCTCATTGAGAGACTTATTGTTACTGTTTTTGGCATACCCAATACGCGCGGGTAGTTTGCCAGGCTCTGCCGTGCGGGCTCGATACTCTCGGTAGCTTGTCGGGCTCTCCAAGTGGGGCGGAGGAATCGAACTCAGGTTGGCCACGTGAAGGCAAACGCCCAACCGCTGTGCTATCGCTCCAGCACACTTTTACTTTTACCTAAAGAACTAAAATATATGCAATTAGTAATGAAAAAAAAAGGAAAACTCGTTTTCCTATTCTAAAATATGTTAAAAAACATTCATACTAACATGATTCATGATAGTCAAAATTTGTAAACAAAGGAACTGTTTTTTGGAATTGAGATGTACAAACTGAAATACAGATGAATTTTAAGACAAGTATAAGAAACATACCTAACACATGCTCTATGAAAGATGACTTCAATATATCATCTATAATTTTTATTTGTTTAATATGATATTAAAGGAATAAATGTATAGTGATAAACAAGTATTGTTGACAACTAGAAAGGGTTCCCTGACCATGATATTTTAGGAAGAAATAACATCAACCTGGAATATGAAGAAGGTGCCAGGTCACTAACCCTAAGGGGCCCCCAGAGCGAAAAGCCACCATGCAGAATATGAGCCAGCCGTCCTCTGAGGTGGGTCCTGAGAAGGGCAACACCAAGAACAATAAAAGATCAGTCATGGAAAACACCATTAAGTGTTCAAGGATCCTTTTCTTTTTTTTTTTTTTTTTTTTTTTTTTGCTCTTTGGGTCACACCTGGCAATGCACAGGGGTTATTCCTGGCTTTGCACTCAGAAATTACTCCTGGTGGTGCTCAGGGAACCACATGGGATGCTGGGAATCAAACCCAGGTTGGCCATGCAAGGCAAAAGCCACTATACTATCACTCTACTGTACAATCACTCCAGCCCCTCAAGGATCTTCTTTTTGGCCACACCCTAGTAACAAATTTCCAGATGGGGTAGTTTGAAAAAAAGCCCTAGTGTAAAACCACTTTCATGAAGGTGCATGAAGGTGCGCATTCTCTGCTATCCACACAGTCTCTGCTGGACCCACTCTGTGTTGGGGCTCAAAGACCCATTGTTTGCTGTGGGCCAACCCAGGCACTTTCTGGGGAAACTGAGGTGGGTTGAGCAGAAAGTAGGAAGTACTCTCCATTTCTTGCTCTTCATTTGTCCAAGTCACCCACAACTCTTGACAAGATGATGAAGGGTCAGTTGACCTTCAACAGTTGACCTTCAACCTTCAACTTTGTGAGTAACCCAGGGAGTTCATTTTTTTCATTGCATCCACTTCTTTGATGGTAAATCTGTGGTTATGAGGCTGAAGAAAAGGAGAGAAGCAACCACAAAACATCTAGAGATAATTCTTGAGAGTATTTGGTAGGTTTCCTGTCCCCACTGGGGTGATGATTTTATTTATATATTCCTAAATTCATGAAACTCAATACTTTAAGGAAGACATTTTGTTTGCAGATTATTCCTCAACAAAATTGTATGAGCAAGCAAGAAGATACATAGGGATTACAATAAGATTCTGCTATGTTTGAAAAATATTTCTGACCTTTGATTGTCAGCTGGACGACATGGCTAACACAGTGATTTTTCTTTTCTTCTTCCTCAGCTGAGTTTTTAATCACTTTACCATGCCCACACTCCATTATGTCCATATTAATATCACTAATTATCTGTACAATCGAGAATTAGTGGTTTATCTACACTATTTACATTAGTTTTCTTCTTTTAATTTATTTACATTAGTTTTCGTCCACAGGGAACACTTTCCTCCTTTGTTTTTACTCAATTTAATTAACACAAAAACAACGTTTAGGTGATACCACATGGAAAAACATCAATAGTTTTACTTAGTTTTCCTATTATTTCATTTCATATCACAGTATACAAATTATGTTCATACTCAACAAAACTTCCATTTATTTGTTGATACTTGCCTTCCAAGTCCTTATTAGATTTTAAAATGTATTATTCAGAGATTATGCATTTTCTGTTTGTTGTTTCTAGATGGTAGAGAACCTGGTGAAAATTAAATTCTCAAACACATGTTAAATAGATTCATAAGGTAAAATATGAGTTGCTATCAGATATATTCACTTGCTAAGGAGACACTAATAAATACCACATCAAATGTGTAAATCAGCAAAATTTTTATTTTTATTGTTCTCATGGCCAAGGTAATGGAATTAAGAAAGGTTGGTTTATCATAAATCTCATATTTTGTGGCTTTTTAAATACCATATTTTAATATTCTTTTCTCTGTGTATAATAACCTGGATTGTTCACTTGTGTCTAAATTTTCTCTTATAAAAACACTTATGATATGGATATGGATTTATATATAAACTAATTCAAATTAGTTTCATCTTTAAATCATGTCTGAAGCTACTGGATACTAGGAATTCAAAATAAAAATTTGAATAATCACACTTCAGTCCAAAATACCTGGAATACTAGGTTAAACATAGAGTAATATATATATATATATATATATATATATACATATACATACATATGTATACATGTATACATATGTAAGCATTCCTTTTTAGAATGCAAATGCTATAATAGTCTCTCAAGAATGGGTTCTAAAAATATGGATATTGCCTGATTTCCCTTTTTATCATTTACAATCAATAACCCAGCATTGAAAACTGAACAGTGTTAGAAATGTTTATTAAGTTCATTAAACTTAATTGGATTACACCAAATTAAATGCAACGACACAGCATGAGCTAATTTACCACTGGACTATTGACTTTTACTTAGCAGCACATACCAATTCTTGTTGTATTTATCTAAGTAAAATATTCATAGAATTTGAAAAAGAAGCCAGAATCCTCTCATTGATCATAGTTAGGATCTGCAAATTTCCACACTCATCATTTTACGCATTTTTTTGGTGTGTTTTTGTGAAGTATCTAGCAGTTCAAATTTATCTGACTACACAGTTACATCACTGCAATTTTCTAGCTTGAAATCAATTGTGAGGTGATGACAACTAGTATAAATCACTCACATTATCACAGAAAATAATCAAACAAGCCTTATCTTTTAAGATTAACTTCTGAAAATCAAGTCTTAGGTAACTTTTTGCATGTTTGCTCAGCAATTCCAAGCCTAGTTTTTATGTTTTTTACAATAAATCACTTATTTTATTACTTATTTGAAACCATGAATATATATTTTGCCAAACTATTTCAACTGTATGGAAAACAGGAGCAAAACGAAAATCCTATATGTGGTGTGATGTTTATTAGTACTTTTCATGCGACTTCAAGACGTTTAGGTTGTAGCAATAAATACAGAATGAAATTATACCAGGTTTTTCTGAATATTTTCATCTCTCAGAGGTAGAATAGTTTTGATCATTTTTGGAACACAGAACTAGAAGAAATGCTGATGTGTCTTGCTTTCATCTAAGTATTTATACCATGAATAAATGAGCCCAAATCATTTGCTACTCCAAATAAATCAGCAACAAAATTTCTTTCTTGAAAGTTTTCTTATAAATTTTATTTTTGTTAACACGTATTCATTTAAAAACTTAAGAAATGGGAAAATATAACTCTTTTTTTCAAATAGTTGCATACGTATCTTTACCATAATTTGGGAACCAATAAAATTATTCTTTGCTAACTTTATTTAATTAATTAATTTATTTATTTATTCATCCATTCATTTATTTATTTTGTCTGCCACAAATGGTTGAAACTTTTTGATTTCTTTTAGCCTTTCTGTTTCAATAAATACTTTCTTGAGTACTAGAGGGATAATTGTTTATGTAAAAAGTGAAAAGATCCCCAAGCTATATTACAAGGCAACATTAGGCACCTAAGAAATTAACAAGTTTGAGTCCTGTTATAAAAGGTCCAATGAAGGAATCATTTAAAACATGTATAACTACACTGGATACAAAAGCAGCAATTAAAATAAGAAGGAATGTAAAGTTTTCAGCTCAGTGAGTTGCCCACTTTACAACAGTCCTATTCTTCAGTGGAAAAATTGACGAACCCATTATTTCATTAACCAAAAACTGTTTTCTAACTAAGGTACACTGCCCAATCTCATGGTATATATGCTGCTTAGGCTATTTTAGTACTGATTTTTTTTTTTTTTTTTTTTTTTTTTTGCTTTTTGGGTCACACCCAGCAATGCTCAGGGGTTACTCCTGGCTTTGCACTCAGGAATTACTCCTGGCGGTGCTTGGGGGACCATATGGGATGCCGGAGATCGAACCCGGGTCGGCCGCGTGCAAGGCAAACGCCCTACCCGCTGTACTATCGCTCCAGCCCCTTTAGTACTGATTTTTGACTTTAATAAAGCAAGTGTTTTTCACTTATTTTAAAATTATGCCTAAATAGCACTGTTGCACTATCATCCCGTTGTTCGTTGATTTGCTCAAGTGGGCACCAATAATGTCTCCACCGTGAGACTTGTTGTTGCTGTTTTTGGCATATTGAATATGCCAGAGGTAGTTTGCCAGGCTCTGCCATGCGGGCAAAATACCCTCAGTAGCTTGCCGGGCTCTCTGAGAGGGACGGAGGAATTGAACCCGGGTCGGCTGTGTGCAAGGCAAATGCCCTACCCACTGTGCTATCGCTCTTGCTGCCTAAATATATTTTCTAATGAAAATTGATGATAAACATCTTTCTTGGTAGGCATTTGAATATTCATTTTTTATTTAAACAACTACTATTTATCATCACTTCAAATGATATCTGATAAACATAAATGATTTTTAATCGCAGATATTATCATGTTTTTTTTTTAACATTCTGAATTTTGAGATATGACCATTCATCCAAATTGCTTACTGTGCCAACCTCAGTAGTTAGTTTAGTGGAAACTTAACTTTTGTCATCTAGTGTCATTCAACATTAATTTCTGTTTCCAACAGGAACATTATCACATTATCTTCAACCCCATCCCCTTGAAATAATCAATTCCAGATTTACTATTTTTAGTTTCTGTTATCTAATTTTAATAAAACATAGTATTAACAAAGGATCTCTATATTAATAAATGGTCAATATAGTTTATCAGAAAAATAGAAGCATAATTAATTAGATTAATACTGATAGGCAGTAGATGGAATAACTAGGGCTAACATAGCAGAATACTAAAAATGGAGTAGCTTAAACCAAAGGGATTTATTAGCTTAAAACTCGGGAGTTGGGAAGTCAAAGATCAAAATTCTTGCAAAATGATGTTTCTCTGAGCCTTGTAAATAGCCACTCTTCCTGCCTCTTTACCTGGTCTCCATCATGCCATACTGTGTGAAGCCCTTACTCAGTCTGTTTGAGTGGCAGTGTCTCCTCTCAGGCACAAATTAGGATGCAATAGACCCCCCTTAATTACCTCATTGTAATTAAAATGCCTTTTTATGGTTTCTCTACTTTAATAATTAAACATAATGTAAAGGTAATTAGGATTAGAATTTTTACAATTTTGAGAATTGACACAACTGTAGGTAGATACTTTAGGAATTACATAACTCCATTAAACTCTCTCTGGGAATGCTACTGTTTCTGCCACCATTTGGGAAACTGGAATTCAGGAAGCTGCAAATAGATGCAAGTAAATCTGGTATAGAGGAATTAGTAATTGCTTAAGAATTGTACTGTAGTATCTGCTCAGCACATAATGCAGAAATGCATTGAATACTTTCAGCTCCCATCTTGTAAAGCATGCTATTTTTATATATGTATATTTTTGTCTAATTAAAATAATTTTATTTCTTATCATTCTTGGAATGCAGGTGCATTGCTTTTACATTTTTTGATTTAAACATTTTTCCTAATTGTTTGCATATTGATATTTCATTTTATCAATGAGATAAAAGAGTATCACCCTTTTATCTCATTGATACTCAGATTTGGTTATCAAATATTAAATGTCACCTTTCAAATATTCATTTTGTAATCATATTTAATGAGCATGTCAAAAATTGTGCATTTGCAAAACAAAATTTCAATCTAGAAAGAAAGTGCTTTTGAATCAAATCATTTTTATTTTGTTTACCATGCTGACATTTAAAAATTCATAATCATGCTCAAATTTAGCTTTCTAATAATCCTCGGGTTTACTGTCATTCAGTCTAAAATAAATGTCTTAGATGGAAAATTCTAGGAGACATACTCAAGTAGAAGTTTAAACATGAGACAGACTGAAAATGGGAACTGTAAAGTATATTTACACGACAGATTAACCATGGATATAGAAGGAACATAGAAATTTAGCTCTATCATTTACACACTTATAGATGATCAATTTGGAGCTTCCATAACTGTTTGCTCTGCATATTGATTTAGAAAGCTTTAAAAATATAGATTCTTAATTAAGTTCAGTGTCTAATTGTAATTTCTGTTGCACTGGGAAATTTGCTTAAATTGTTTAATAAATTTAAATATTTCTAATTACTCAAATGATGGAGAATAAAGGAAAAAAAAATCAGGTATATTTTGAATTAGAATGTGCATTTGCATAGTTTAAATGGTGTTAAAAGAGTCAAATCAGTCACTATCTTGCTTAGTACTCCTGTAATTCCTTTTTCACTTCTGTTCCATTCCCTCTTCAATCAGGAACAGAGGCAATGCTGCCAAAATGAGCTGGTCCCTGACCTCAAATAATGCATGCTTACTCTCAGTTTTCTTTGACAAAAAAGTCAATAGCTTAAATTTGTTTTTCCTCTTTTATTTTAATGTTTGTACCTCACAGAATTGGCTTGCATAAAGTTTGCACCAATTATGCATTTCTAAGGTAAATTGGTGGATAATCCAGGAAGAATTCCTATATTACAATCTGGGTAGAATTTATATATTCTTATCAAATTCATATTGTAATTACATAAGTATGAAATATATTGTGTAATCATAGCAGAGAAATAAATTGTGGAAGGGTAGCCAAGAGTTTGGAGATATGTTTGGGGATAATTGGCTTTAGTTGGTCTCTTGTGCCTTAAAAATTACAGGTAAAAGCTTGATTCTTTAAATTTGAAGATATTAATGATTTAGGAACCATGCAATATTTCTTTAAAAATACTGATTTTTGGCTGTACAGTTAGCTTAATGGACTATAAAGTGAGTCCTGACATATTATGGTCTCTGGACCAATCCCTAAGCATTGAGTTGGGAGAAGTCCCTAAGCATCACCACGTGTGACTCCAAAACCAAACAAGGTAACCAACCAAATAAATTAAAATAATTATCTACTTCAAAACTCCTGCAAAATATTCATGCTAAGTCAATGAAAACTCTGGTAATTATTAGAAAGAGAGGAAAAGTAAGAGGGGCGGATTGCTAGCAAATTTTGGTGAATTTTGGTGGGAAACATGGTGAATCTTATGCATAAGTAAACGAATTAATTTATCAAAAAAAGAAGTGTCAAGGTATATATACAAAATTATAAAGTAAATGAATCATAAATTAAAAACTAAAAACATTAAAACATTCAATATATTTTTCAGAAGAGTTTTACTAGAAATAACACAAAACATATTCACTCCCTAGGGCAGGGTTAGATCACATATTTTTTCCCTAACAAAGTCTATTTGGTTATTTATAACATCTTCTACTGGCCATATGTACAGACAGATGGGCCAGGAGCAACCAATGGGAACCATGTGTGTCCATATTATTATGCATGTTCCAGGCTCAGACCATGTGATTTTGACTAATTTGCTCCATAGGCTAGAGTTTTTCTATCTCTGAAGTATTCCATAATGGGGTAGATATTTGGCTTATCCACTTACTCAAAATTAGCACTTTCACTCATTTTTATGAAAATGGCCAGGTTTTAGATTGATGTGAAAATCAAAAGAGAGTCCCAGTCTTTCTGCTCACATACAGCTAATTTTAAAACACTATTTTTATTGTCTGTGATTCCTCCCAGCCCTCACACCATATTCTAGTCCCCTCTCATGTGGAATTAGGTTGACTTGTTATTTACTCTGAGGTAGAAGGGCAAAGGTGACACTGCGCCAATTCCATAAAAGCTTACCAATTTGTATATTTGCACTCTTGGAACCCTTGAGCTGTTATGTAAGGATTCTTGGGATACTGCTGATGAAAACACACTGAACGAATAGACCTTTGGAGAGGCCATCTGGACACAGGGAAATTGTCCTCGAATTAGGCTCAGACAATCAAAGTCTTGCTGAGCTCAATCTACTAACTTTCCCCGAGAGCATAAGGACACCCAGCAGGGTCCAAGTTAAAGAACAGACATATGAGAAGTTGTATAATTATGGTTTTGCTAAGCTACAAGATTCTAAGGGAAAAGTGACACAATAATGGATAAGCAAAACCACATACTGATAGCGAAGGAATGGCCACATATCGGCTCTGGCAAATTTTCTTTTTTTCTAATTTGAAAGAAACCTGTACTCATTCAACTGGATTGATTAAATGTGACAGCAATGAAAATTCAATTAATATTTAGGTATGGGACTGGAGCAATAGCACAGCAGGTAGGGCATTTGCCTTGCACACGGCCAACCTGGGTTCGATTCCTCTGTCCCTCTCGGAGAGCCCGGCAAGCTACCGAGAGTATCCCGCCCACATGGCAGAGCCTGGCAAGCTCCCCGTGGCGTATTCAATATGCCAAAACCAGTAACAACAAATCTCAGAATGGAGACATTACTGGTGCCTGCTCGAGCAAATAGATGAATAAGGGGACGACAGTGCTACAGTGTTATTTAGGTATGAGACTCCAAGAGCCCATACCATACTACTATTTGAGACCAGGAAATGTTGTACTATACTAATAAAGACATTTAACATAATAAAGACCTTTCCAGAAACATTTACCCATAACGGTGCCTGGAGACATACTACAGCAGGTCATGTACGTGTCTTCAAGCAGGTGACTGGGCTTCTATCCCTGGCATCACATAGGGTCCCTAAGCCCACTGGTGCAGAGCCAGGACGAAGCCCTGAGCAGAGGTAGTTCTGCCCTGGGAAGAAAAATAAGCAAATTGATTTTACTCAAGTAAATTGGAAGAAAAAAAATAACTTAAAGACAAGGAAATAATCTTAACATTTTGTCAACACTAATAATTAGTATGCATATATTTTTCAGTATTCAGTAAAATTTTTTTCATTTCTTTTCCAGTTTAAGAAAATGTTGCTTTGCTTATACTTCAAATATTTTCATTGAAATCTGTACCTTGTCACAATGAATGGCATGTCACAGCACCCAACTTCTGCCTCACTCCGGTCAGCTGCTCTCAAGTCTTCAGTCTGATTTGTCTTCCTTTTCTCTTTCCTTCTCTCTTTCTTTCTTTCTCTCCCTTCTTTCCTTCTCTTCCTCCTTCCTTCTCTCTTTCTTTCTCTCCTTCCTTCCTTCCTTCTCTTTTGTTTCTTTCTCTTTCTCTCTTTCTTTCTCTTTCTTTCTTTCTTTCTTTCTTTCTTTCTTTCTTTCTTTCTTTCTTTCTTTCTTTCTCTCTTTCTTCTTTCTTTCTTTCTTTCTTTCTTTCTTTCTTTCTTTCTTTCTGTCTTTCTTTCTTCTTTCTTTCTTCTTCTTTTTTCTTTCTTTCTTTCTTCTTTCTTTCTGTCTGTCTGTCTGTCTTTCTTCTTTCTTTCTTTCTTTCTTTTTTTCTTTCTTCTTCTTTTTTCTTTCTTTCTTTCTTCTTTCTTTCTTTCTGTCTGTCTGTCTGTCTTTCTTCTTTCTTTCTTTCTTTCTTTCTTTCTTTCTTCTTTCTTTCTTTCTGTCTGTCTTTCTTTCTTTCTGTCTGTCTGTCTTCCTTCCTTCCTTCTTTCCTTCCTTCCTGCCTTCCTTTCTTTTTTCTTTCCTTTTTTCTTTCCTTCTTTCTTTCCTCCTTTCCTTCTTCCTTTCTTTCCTCCTTCCTTCCTTTCTTTCTTTCTTCCTTCCTTTCTTTCTTTCTTTCTTTCTTTCTTTCTTTCTTTCTTTCTTTCTTTCTTTCTTTCTTTCTTTCTTTCTTTCTTTCTTTCTTTCTTTCTATTTCTTTCTTTCCTTATTTATTGAGTCACAGTGAGATATACAGTTGCAAAGCTGTTCATGATCAGCTTTCAGTCATACAATGTTTTAAGAGGAGTCCCTGGACCAAAGCACATTTCCCACCCCCAAGGACCTCAGTTTCTGTCCTGCCATGGCCAACCCACACCCCAGCCTGCCTCTATGGCAGGCACTTTCTCACTTCTCACTTTTTCTTCTCTTTCTCTTCCTCCTCTCTCTCCCTTTCTCTCTCTCTCTCTCTTTGTTTCTCTCTCTCTGTTTGTTTCTTTCTGTTTCTCTCTCTATTTTTTCTGGCATTATGATTGCAATACAGATACTGAGAGGTTATCCTGTTTGTTCCTTTACCTACTTTCAGCACTCAGTTCTTATCCCGGATGATCATTTCCAACTATCGCTCATAGTGGTTTCTTCTCTATCCCAACTGCCTTCTCTTCAATCCCTGCTTATCCCTGCTTTTTCTATTTCCCCTTGAAGTTCAATTTTTACTTGGTGTTTTATCAATAAATAATTTTTTTTTTAATTTTCAAACATTCATATTGGGGCTGCACACAGAGGTGCTCAGGGATTATTTCTGGTGGGCTTGGGGGACCATATGGGATGCTGGGGATTGAACCCATCTCAGTTGCATGCAAGGCAAGCGCCTTGCCCACTGAACTATCTGCTGGTAGGACTTTTGCCTTGCACGTGGCTGACCCAGGTTCAATTCCTCCATTACTCTTGGAGGGCCCGGCAAGCTACGGAGAGTATCTTGTCGCATGGTAGAGCCTGACAAGCTTCCCGTGGCGTATTCAATATGACAAAAACAGTAACAACAAGTCTCACAATGGAAACGTTCCTGGTGCCTGCTCAAGCAAATCGATGCTTAAGCAAAATCAGACCTTTATGTCCATATGAAATATATTATTTCATAATCTTATCAATTTTAGTCCACTGGCACTTTTAATCTTTTAATTTTTTGCTGATCTTCTATGTCTAAATAAAGTACAGATATACTAACTTCAGCAACGTAAAACTGAATTAACAGTCATTGTCATTTTTATGCATTGGAACAGAAACTATTCCACATCTGTTACTGTGGTGATGACACTGTCATTTACCTATGAGTGAGACTCCAATTTCGCCGCAGTCCTCAATAATCAGTTCATGCAAGTGTAAGCACTTACAGTCTAGACTGATTTTGTCTTTGCTATAAATAGATAATATTTTAAACAAATAATATTATTATTTTCTTTCTTTTACCAGTTATATTTGTTCTATTATATGCAATTATTATTTCCAAAATAAGAATCCAGAATAAGTTAGCTAAATATAAAGGTAATTTATAACTTATTAAAAATATATATTAATTCATTATCAAAATAAGTTTTCATTTCCCAGAACAACTCTAAGGGAGTATGTACTGTCTTGAGATTTAAAAAAATCTCAAGTGTTCATTTACATATCTAAATTTGATTTAACTTAGTTTAGTTGGTATGTCTATGTTTGTGTGTGTGTGTGTTTTAGTGAAGGATTTTTATCTTCTTGAAAGTCAAAAATAACTTTCTCAGGACTGTCCCTTATTAGCACTGTAGCAATGTTGTCCCGTTGTTCATCAATTTGCTTAAGCAGGCACCAGTAACGTCTCCATTGTGAGACTTGTTACTGTTTTTAGCATATCAAATATGCCACTGGTAGCTTGCTAGGTTCTGCCGTGTGGGCAGGATACTCTTCGTAGCTTGCCAGGCTCTCTGAGAGGGATGGAGGAATCAAACCCGTGTCAACTCCGTGCAAGGCAAAAATGCCCTACCTGCTGTGCTATTGTCCCTTATTAATCAGTAAAATTATTTCTTTTGCTTTAAAGTACTTATTCAAGTCTTACTTTAAAAAGTTGGGAGCCAACAAGATAGTATAAAACATAAGGTGCTGGCCTTGTAGGTGGCTGCCCGGAGTTCATTCTGGGGCACCCCACGTATATTGACTCCTGAGCCTACCAGGAATGACCCTGAATGCAGAGCAGGGAGTGAGCCCTGAATATGGTTGAATGAAGCTTTCAAACAAACAAACAAAATATATATTTTTTACCATCACCTCACCTTATAAATAAAGCTGTTATAAATCAGATACTAATTGGTTAGTAATTAATATCAATTAGGAAATATTTGTTATTAGTTAATTAGGTAGTTTCCATGTAAACATATTTGTAAATAACGATTGATAACTACGCTAACAACTAGTCATTTATCAAAACTAATAGTTCTGAGAGATAGATAAATACCTATAAACATTCAATGGATAGTCTACCTTCAAATAAATCTATTTAAATATTATAAGGTAAATTATAACATTTCTGTATTATATTAACATTTCTATTTTATTACAAAATCTGTATAATAGCTAATATAGAAATGATCAAAAGCTGAAGTAATCCCATGTATTTAGAAACTGTCTTTTTATTCTATAATTTTTATTCTGTTTGATGTAATAGATTTTTGACCCCTTTTCTTATTTTTGATTTAAACTTATCTGAGAAATTAGACCATGTATTTGTGAGGGAAAGTGATAGAAAACCATTGAGTTATCAAAGAAATGATAGCTTAATGAAATTGTTTAATCACATAGAATTACATTTCTCTTTCAGATTCAGTTTACTCATGATATGTCCTTAGACATATGGTATAAATTGCAGATGTGATGTAATTACTATACTTTTTTCCTTAAATGATCATTCTGTAAACTGATCTTAATTGATTATCGTACGTGGCACATCATAGAAATTCGAATGGATTATTATATTTCTTTCCATTAATGGTAATAACTGTTGTATCAGCAGTTGATTTTATCAGTCATTTGATAAGTTGTTGTCCTGCTCATAATTTACCAACTATCATAATAAATTATATGTCTCAGTACTTCTTATATGACTTTCAAAAATGCAGTATTTGATTACATTTTCATTTCTTCAGAAATATATAAGACTAATAAGTGTTGAAAAATTATATTTTTGAAAATGTATGATCAAGAATTTTCTGGTAAAAGCTTTAAGAAAACGCACAGAAGAGAGAATAAATATATTCTAATAAGAGCTTCCAATGTTCAGTATACACATTTCTCAAAATGCATCAGGTAAAATTTCTAAGGTTTCAACTACTGTATATAAATATTATCCTAAGCACTAAACCATCTAAAGTCATGTTGAATTCTATTAAATTAAATGTCCAGGGAATTCCTCATAAATAAATGTATTTATGGCTGCAAGTTCATTTGAAATGCACTGGAAAACTAAGGTAGGTAGGTATATAATACAATGTGCATTTCTTCACATTTTTTATAGAGTGAATTTTTGGGTGTAGGTGTGTGGACAAATATGGCAGGGCTGAAGTACTACAGGCTCGGGGGTTACTCCTGCTGGTACTCTCGGGACTGATCGGGCAGAATTAGGAGTTGAACCTAGTCCTCTTTCATTCTAAGCACGTGCTGATCCCTTTGAATGATCACTCTCACTTTATTGCAATAATTTAATCAACTAATTTTATTATGATGAGTTTTTCCACTCAGAGATCCCGGCAACCTACCAAGAGTATCCCACCTGCCTGACACAGCCTGGCAAGCTCCCCATGACGTATTCAATATGCCAAAAACAGTTACAATAAAGGGCCTCATTCCCCTGACCCTGAAAGAGCCCCCAATGTGGTAGCATTGGGAAGGATGAGTAAGAAGAAGCTGATAAAATCTCAGGCTCTTTGTTCCTGGAGCGAGCAGATGACATTGGGCTACACTACCACATAGCAGGGACAAATGTAGATGTTACTGGTGCCTGCTTGAGCAAATTGATGAATAATGGGATGACAGCAATGTGATTATTATGAGTAAGTTGTAACAGTCATCATTCAATCGCAGCTAAAGTTTAAGCGTTTATTTCCCCATGTTTTCCATTGATGTCCTCTGATTTACAATATTGTCCATGATAGTTTCATGCATACATTGTCCTAGCGCTACAACCGCCACCAGGTTATTTCCTTCCTCCCACCAATGTCTCAGGGACCCCTTTCTTCCCATTGACCCCTCCCACAGGTAAGGTCAGTTCTGTAGATCCCATTTCTAGACTTTTGCATCTGCTCATTGATTGCTCACTTGATATCTCACGTAGGAGAGAAGACATTCTCTATCTGCTCCTTGCCTTCTGATAGACTTCATAGCATCTAGTTCCATTGATGTGGCAGCTTTATATCCTCTAGTTCCATTGATGTGACAGCAAATTGCATGATTTTATCTTTTCTTGGAGCTGAGTTATACACTGTTATGTACAAATAGCACTGTTTCTTTGTCCTGTCATCTGTTCTCTGTCACTTGTGTTATTCCGAGATCTTGATTAATGTGAAGAGTGCGGCGATGAATTAGGTGCACATATGTCTATCCAAGTCATGATTGCAGCCCTTGGAGTAGATGCCAAGAAATGGAACTAACTGCTCATTTGTACGGAAGCAAATTTGACAAGTGTCCATAATGTTATCTAAAGAAGTTAAACAGGTTGGTATTCCAACCAACAGTGCACAATTATCTTGGGTGAACAGCTTTTAAAATGTATAGCAATTAGGACTGGAGTGATAGCACAGCTGGAAGGGTGTTTGCCTTGCATGCGGCCGACCCAGGTTCAATCCCCGGCATCCCATATGGTCCCCCAAGGACCACCAAGACTAATTCCTAAGTGCAGAGCCAGGAGTAACCCCTGAACATCGCTGGGTGTGACCCAAAATCATAAAACAAAAAAATGTGTATTACAACAAACTATAAAAGAGACAAGAGATGGGGATTGTTTTCTATTTTGCGAAACAATTATATTTTCATTTGTGAGGCTACATACCGTCATAATTGATTAATCAAATATATTAAAATTAAAAACAGAAAATTAATTTCATTAAAGGATCTCATCCTATTGTTATTTTAGAGGTTTACAGTACAAAAGTATTTACTATCTAACCACTATTTTTTAGTTTATAGTCCCCAACAATATGTTAAATATCTGTTTTCTTTATAGTGTTTTTACTACACATTGGATAAATCCATCATCTAAATTTGTTTTATTTTCCTTAGGCAAAATGTGAAATGACCTTGTTAATCTATTGTTGTGTTTGTCTTTAATTTGCAATTCTTTTTTCTTATGTGTACTTTTGTTCTTTCCTAGTTTTTGAATTAAAATGGAAATATAAGGCAGAATGGATTGGTTACAACACTACAGAAATCTATTTATACAAGAGGTGAAAGCATTTATTTGATCCTGGAGTTTGTGAAAAGAAAAAAATTAAATGAGTCCCAATTAAACCTAGCACCAAGATTAGTAGACCTGGTGTTTATTTTTCATTAGAAATAGGAAGAACACACTCCTGGGAGCAGAGTCTTTTAAAGGAAGATTCTCAACTTCATGTTAATTAAAAATCACAACTCACCTCAAACAGAGAAAAGAAACAGAACGTCGTTAGCACAAAGAAAGCACCAGAAAGGGCTTCCTGGCATTTAATTGCTATGTGTGAACCTGAAGTTAGTAATATTTCAATGTAATAATTTATCTCTCCATACTATTTTAGGATTAATGCTTTTCAAGCTTCAGCATCAATAAGTTTCTCAAGTCATATATTTCTCTTATTATATTAATATTAGTTCTAAATAAATAAAACACGTTTATAAACAAGATTTATTCTTATATAATAACCATTATCTTTTTTTGGGGGGGTAACACCCAGCCATGTACAGGGATCATTCCTGGCTCTGTACTCAGGAATTACCCCTGGTGGTGCTCAGGGACCATATGGGATACTGGGAATCAAATCCCGGTCAGTCACGTGCAAGGCAAATGCCCTACTCGTTGTGTGATCGCTCCAGCACCATAACCATTCTCATTTTAAATAAATCCCTTTTTTTATTTCAAGTTTTGCTTTCTTGTTATTTCAAGGTTTTTTAAAACTTGAAATAGCAAGAAGTATTTGTTTTCTGTGATAACTGAAGGTTGACACAGTTACTTATGGTGTGCGGATTATACAATGTTGTGGGCTTAAAGAGTCGCTAGGTCCATATGGCAGTGCTAATAAGGAAGGTATGTGTGCAGTGTGGCAGATCTCATGCTTTCTTTCTAGGGGGAGGATAGCAGCGACAGGAGCAGCAGCGCCCATGTGGCGTTCACCATCTTCTAAGACTCACTACCCAGAGGTACTTGCTTGTCGAGACGTGATCATGGGATGAGGGTGTTACTGGCACGCCCTTGGCCCAGATGAGATCTGGAGCAGCGGCGCACGACACGGCCAGCCCCTCTGCTCCTTAATGACTATGATCCGGGAGGTGTACTAACCCATCTTGGTACCCAGAGACTTATAGAAATGCATCTAGACTGTGAGCTGAGCTAAAACAACAGAAATCCAAAACCGCAGGCCATGCGAGCTCCTATGATCTTCATTCTCAGCAATGGAAAACAAAGTATCAAATGAAGCCTTTTCAGCAGTTTGATTGTTGGGGGAAAATTCCAAATAATAATAATCAGTTCTCTGTTGAAATAGTGAATGTATCCAAAGTATAGAGAGAATAAAGTGAAGATCATTGGCCACTCAAGTGCAGGACGGGGGGGAGGGGTTGAGGGGTATATTGGGGTTCTTGGTGGGGGAACAGGGGCACTGGTGAAGGGATGGGTGTTTGATCATTATATGACTGAGACTTAAACCTGAAAGCTTTGTAACTTTTGTCACGGTGATTCAATAAAATAAAATTTAAAAATATATATCTAAAAATCTATTAAAAAATCATTCAGGCCCAGAGAGATAACAGCATTTAAGGAGCTGGCCTTGAACTCATCCGTGTTCAACTCCCGGACCATAAACACTGAGCACATGTAGGTGTGGCTCCAAACCTAAAATAAATCATTTGAAATGAGAAGAAATGTGGTAACAGTAGCTTTATTAAAAGGCTGGTCTTAAGGAAAAATGCAATTGACAAACAACCACCATATTTAATAGGCTCAGGGAATACATAATGGTCCTAAGGTCTGGCTCAGATAACAGAGAATCCACAATCATTGGATAAAATTGGGGATCTTCTAGGGCACAAACATTCACACATAAAATTAATGAGGACACCACTATCTAAAATATTTCAAGATCATACTGGTTGCACAAATGATAGCTCCAGTAATAAAAAAAAAATAAAAATACGATGTTTACTACATTTTTCTAAGTATGAACATTTCATTCATTTTTTTGCATTGTTAACAAAATCATAAATGATGTTAAAGCTTTGGCAGTTAAAGAACCACTTTATATTACTATACAATTAATATGAAAGAAAAGAACCTAATGATACTATAAAAATATTTCTACACTTCATTAATGAGAGTGAATAAAATGAATTTATTTCAAACAATGCAGATTGTTTATCATTATAAATATTATTCATGCCTTTGCACAAAATGCCAGCACAAAATTTCCTTCAATTAAAATTGCCACAAATACTGTAGTGACTAGTGTTCTGTCAGTGTGAGTATGCAATTAAACCTTTTGGTTTGTTTTGGGGGCCACACAAGGCCACAATCACTGTTTTTCCCTGCTCCGTGTATAGGCATCTCTCTTAGATGTGTTAGGAATGGAAAATGGAGTCAAGGTGGCTGGATTCATGAAGGGCAATTGTTCTACCAGCTGTACCATCTCTCTGGAAGCTCTTCCCAAAGAAATATATACATATATATATTTCCCCTCTTGGAGAGCCCGGCAAGCTACCAAGAGTATCTCGCCCGCACAGCAGAGCCTGGCAAGCTACCTGTGCGTATTGGATATGCCAAAAACAGTTACAATAAGTCAATGAGAGATGTTACTGGTGCCCACTCGAACAAACTGATGAGCAATGGGATAACAGTGATATATATATATATACATATATATATATATATATACACACACACACACACGTAGCACTGTCACACCATTGTTCATTGATTTGCTTGAACGGGCACCAGTAACAGCTCCATTGTGAGACTTGTTGTTACTGTTTTTTGCATATCGATTATGCCACCGGTAGCTTGCCAGGCTCTTATGGAAACTCAAAGAAGAGACTAAGCAAAATCAAAATGACAATAGAATTATCACATATTTAAAATTCATAGTGCATTCAGCATACTGGACAGAATTCAAATCATCAAAAGTAAATGAATAAATATATTATAAGGAGAACCATGAACAGCTTAAGAAAATCCTATATGTCACAGCACCTGTTTGACCAGCTGTGTAAGCAACAACAAACATACACATATTGTGAGCTGTGATGGAGTTTATATTTTTATTATTTATTTATTTTTATAGGCTTCTGGGGTCACATCTAGCAATGCTCTAGGGTTACTGCTGGCTATGCACTCAGGAATTACACCTGGTATTGCTCGGAGGTCCATATGGGATACCAGGGATAACCCCAGGCAAATGCCCCACCTGCTGTACTATCGTTTTGATCCCAAAGAGCTTATATTTTTTGAAAGAAGGAAAATAGGCATAATAAAATTATAAACCATAATACCCAGAACATCTAGTGTAAATATTTGGAGACACACTTAAGCACAAAACAGGCATAATTCTATATGCAAATTTATTGAAAAATATTGTTTATTTCACAGGAGTTTAAGGAGATCCGATCTTACATTATTAATAATTTGATCACTCAGAAGGATGAGCCTAAAATTGATGGCTGCTTAAAAACTTCAATAAACCTGTTCATTTATGGACAATATGTCATTCAGTGAATCAATAAAACATGCTTTATAAAATAGGTGTTTCGTTTGGTTTGGGACCATATGCAACTGTGCTTACTCTTGTGACCACATCAGAACCTAAACACATGAGGATCTATGTGGCCAAGGGTCACTCCTGGAGATCATATGCAGCATCAGGGATTAGATCAGTAGTATGAAAAGAAACTGCCTTGTTCCCTCTACTCTATCTCTGACACTCTAATGAAAGGAGAAAATATTTTCTGACTTTTTAATATTTTAATTTTATTTTAGTTTTGTTCTTGGACCACAGCCATTGATGCTCAAGTTTCACTCCTTGGTGTGAGGGTCCTATATTGTGCTCAGGATCAAACGGGGATAGGTCAAGTGCAAGGCAAATGCTTAACAGTGTACTGAGTCTCCATTACTGGCTGTTTTTAATTCCTCCACTGGAAGGAGGCTTTTATAAGTGTGTTTCTTACTATGTTAAATGGATTTTTCAGCATGCACCTACAGTGAAATTGACACTTAGATCCCACCAGTGCAAAATGGAGCATGACAATTTATTATTGAATGTGTACCTGGATTCCTTAAAATATTTTATTTCAAGAACTATAGTCCTTTTTCAACACGATGAAGAACTAAACTACCAAACCATGGAGAGAGATGTAGAATATTTCAACATGAATTACAAGTTAAAAAAAAAAAAGTCTATTCGAAAAACCCAGGCTGCTGCATCACTTTAATGTATCAAATTCTGGGAAAGACAAACATCGGGACAGGAAAAAGATCATCCAATATGTTGACACACAACCATCTTTAGGGCAGTAAATTAGCTTGTGTGTCATCTCAACCATAGATGCATGATATTATTCATGTGACTAAATCCATGGGAAATATGACACAGGCGGACATAGAAAAGATACTGGGTTGTAATTACGTATCAATGTAATTATATATCAATTATAATCACATATCAATAACCAATTATTTTTTTAATTTTCCATATTTGTCATGTCAGTTCTCAGAACTTCCTCTTGCTCTGTGTTAAGGAATCATTCCTGGTTACCTTAGGGGACCAATGAGTCCCCAGGAGAGAGCTGATGACTGGAGAAAGCAAGATTAGTGTGTTAAACCCTATACTACCTCTCTGACCCATATTAATCCAATTCACCATTTAAAAAGCATTTTAATAAATGGAAAAAGCAATATATGACTCGAGTTTTGTGGGTACATAGAAAATCCCTGTAACTTCCTAATTTTTTATTAGGAATATAAAAGTGTTCTAAAGAAATAGTCTAAAAGCACAGATGCTCACATTGTTAAAGGGCGTGGGCTAGGGCCACATGCCTTATGTGAAAGAATCCAAGTTTTAGACCTAGTACTTGATGACTCTCTGGACATCATCAAGTGTCCTACTGAAGACCAGGCTCAACTGTCCTTCTGGTCAACCCCAGTAACACTTGTCTTAATTAGCATCCTGTCTTGCTGTCCAAGTTTCACTGGGAGTTCTTGAGGGTTCCAGAACACTGCTTGTAAATGTCTCCCTCAAAACATAACAGTTTACATTATTTTAAGAATTTCTATAGGATTTTGAATTTAGCTGTAATATATATTCTAATTCAGTTTTCTACTCTGCTTTATTCTAGACAGCTTCAAACTTCTTTTGACACTTTTACAGTAAACTCCACTTTATTTGAAGATGGCCTATAATTTTGTGTGATATTTTTCTCTTCTTCAGAAGAGCAGTTACTAAAAGCCTATTTATTTGCCTCATGTTTCTTCCAGAATGTACACCTGTATGTAACGTTGGATTCATTAACATATTGTTTGTTACTTTGTTTCCTTTTTTATCTGGAAGAGTGTTAAACTTTTTTTACCCTCCAGACAGAATTTAGTTATTTTCTCTAACTGTTCTCAACAAATATTTCAGATGGTTACACTTCTTCTGTATCATCAGCTAAATGCCAATTATTTATTTTTAATATGTTTAGAAATAGATTGAACAAGAGTATATCCTTCTCAGGTCAAAGATTCTTATAAATATTAGTATCTTCATATATTTATGAGAACCTCATTTTTTGTTTCAACTTTTTTCTTATTTTTAGTTATCCTCCATCCACATGTGTTTTGTTTTAATTTTTCTTATAAAAGTAAAGCAATGCTGCACTTTTATCTTATTTTATTTCTTTTAGTTTTTTCTTCAGGTACAACTAAGCCACACCAGATTGCCTAAAAATACCACAATTTGGATATGACATCAGCACAAAAGTTTCAACATGCCAAAACTTAACTCATACCTTTCCATCAAAATGTAATCTTATTTCCATTTTTGGTGTCTTTAGTAAACATAGTTAATTTTAATAAATCTGTACCTTTTTCCTGCTTTTGGGTAAGGACTTGTTTCACAGTTATTACTTCTTACTGAAATTACAAATTACTTAATTTATTTTTGGGTGGACTGGAGTGATAGCACAGTGGGTAGGGTGTTTACGGATTTGATTCCTCTATCCCTCTCAGAACCCAGTAAGCTACCAAGAGTGTCCTGCCCACACGAAAGAGCCTGGCAAGCTCCCCGTGGCGTATTCAATATACCAAAAACAGTAACAACAAGTCTCACAATGGAGACCTTACTGGTGCCTGCTCAAGCAAATTGATGAACAACGGGACAACAGTGCTGCAGTGCTATTTTTGGGTATTTTGATTGTATGCCCATTTTCTAAAATGCTGAAAACTTATATTGCTGAATTCATAATCACCTTCTAGTTAATACATTTTCTTTAAGCAAATCGTATTATATTTCCTCTAACTTGATCATTGAATCATTCTAGATGTCTATGTCACTATCAACAGTTTGAACCCCGAATAACTATATCAAGTTATCCCTTCTTATGAAATGTTTTCCAAGAAATAGTATTTTTGTTATGCTGATATTTTTTTTAGTTTATTTTTAATTAGAGAGTCAACGTGAGGATACAGTTACAGATTTATACATTTTTGTGCTCATGTTTCCCCCATACAAAGTTCGATAACCCATTCCTTCACTAGTGCCCATTCTCCACCACCAGTAACCCCACATCCCTCCCACCCTCCCCAGTCCCGTCTCCCCCCACCCCACACTGCCACTATGGCAGGGTATTCCCTTTTGTTCTCTCTCTCTGATTAGATGTTGTGGTTTGCAATAAAGGTGTTGAGTGGCCATTGTGTTCAGTCTCTAGTCTATATTCGGCCCCCATCACCCTTCCCCCACATGACCTCCAACCACATTTTACTTGGTGGTCCCTTCCCTGAGTTACCCAGAATGAGAGACCAGCCTCCAAGCCATGGAGACAACCTCCTGGTACTTATTTCTACTATTCTTGGGCGTTAGTATTATAGTCTATTATTCTATATTCCACAGATGAGTGCAATCTTTCTATGTCTGTCTCTCTCTTTCTGACTCATTTCACTTAGCATGATACTTTCCATGCTGATCCACTTATATGCAAACGTCATGACCTCATTTTTTCTAACAGCTGCATAGTATTCCATTGTATAGATGTACCAGTGTTTCTTCAACCAGTCATCTATTCTAGGGCACTCGGGTTTTTTCCAGATTCTGGCTATTGTAAACAGTGCTGCGATGAACATATAAGTATGCTGATATCTTTAGCAAAGATAACAATCTAAAATTTCTTTACGTGAACCTGCAAAACAAAGTATTATACTAGGGAGACATATTTGACGCTTCTTCGTCAGTTGTTTGATAGGTTTAATAACAATTATCAATTTATAGTTTATCTTTCATTTGAAAATTATCATGTCTATTATATTGCAACAATATTTACCTTTCTTTTCTACTACTATCTAGAGTAAGGATAATGTAAAGATTTCTGAGAGTTTCTAGCAGCACAAGATTTGAAACCTGTCAGACTAGCTAACTTTGTAGGCCTAAAGTTGTTAATATAGAGTGACATACATTCTAATTAGCAAATAATTAGTAACTTATCTGTGAACAATTTATGACCTTTAAGGGAGATAAAAAACATCAGCCATGCAAACAGTTTTTAAAATTTAATTTTACTGTCAGTTGCTGTCACTTCTTCGATAAAAATACTCTTCCCCAAATAAACAGAATTATGTTAAATTCAAGATAATGTATTTTGTCTCAAAAACTAAAGTTAATAATATTTTGCATTGCTATAATTCAAAAAGTCTATATAAATACATTTATTTTGTATTAATCAAATACAACTAAGTCACTAGAAATTTAACTTTTCTTATCTTCGATTTGTTACATAAGAAAATAAGTCACTTGAAAGTGATACTTCCAAATTGTAGTAGTGATATAAAAAGACTCAGTGTAAAGCAATTGTGAATGGCTGGTTATAATTTGATTGCATAGTTATAATTTGGTTAGCAAATAAATATATAATATAGATAAATTTAGGAGCTTGCATCAGCTATTCCTAGGCTATTCAATGAACAAGTTGATTTGTGATGAGAACTGCCTTAAAATCATTTATGGTTCTTCTAATAATGTATGATGTAGCCTATTTTCTATGATTCAGTGATGCATAAAAAATAAAATAAAATATTACAGAGATCACGTGTGAAAAATTGGAGGGACCACAATAATTATAGCAACTAATGCAATATCATTCTTATTTTACCATCTGTTGAGTGATTCTTATGTCAGTTTGGTTCGGTGTGAGATTTAAGAAAAATTAAAAACATCATTTCTCTTTAACAACTCTAAATCACAAAACTACTTTTGCAAAAGATAACAATGGATTTTAGTGTTTAATTTTGTGTATATTTTTAATATTCTCTGGAATACTTCTAAGACACATAAAAACATTTAATTTAGACAGAACCTGCTTGAGCTTAAAACATTATTACAATATTATACTTTCACTTTACAGTGTTTAAAAATATACAAAACTTATCCTCTGGTCTGATTTTGTCTTCTTAAAGCAGTGGGAAACTTGTATTCCAGCTTTCCCTGGTCCAGCGATTCAAGTTCTAGACACCACAGATGTCACCAGCCAACTAATAGAAGAGACTAAGTTTAGGAATTGCAGACTATAAAAGGACGAAAAAGGAAGTAAATTGATTGAGACAATGTCTGATTAAAGACCAAAGACCTGAGTTTGTGATTTTCCCTTCAAAGAACCAGAGAACGAGCTAGAGCAATAGCACAGTGGGTTGTACGTTTGCCTTGCACGCGGCCGACCTGGGTTCGACACTCAGAATGCCATATGGTCCCCTGAGCACCGCCAGGAGTAACCTCTGTGCATGGCCAGGTGTGAACCAAAAAGAAAAAAAAAAGTATCAGAGAAGATTCCAGAACAAAAAGAATAAAGATATATAGGGGAGATGGGTGTGCATACCATACTCTTAGCTCGGCACTCAGAGTTTGCTCCTGTAGGGATCGGGGTATGAAATTCAGTGCCAGGCATTGAACCCCTGGTCAGATGGTACAAGCAAGTGTACCCTACCCTTTGTTCTCTGGCACTGGCCCCCAAGGAAAAGTAGTTACGTATCTTATTTTCTCTACGCTTGCTCCTTCACATGTCAAACTGGAAATCCTGCAGCTAGAGTATCTACAAGGACAGAAGGGTTGCTTTGGGAGAAGAATACATGGGACAGTTTCTCTGATTCATCCAAATCAGTTTTTGGTTTTTTTTGTACAGCTAGAATACTGAAATTTAAAGCACTTTAGGAATGAGCCATTCCTCTGTAGGAATAGAGCTTATTTTGCTTCTTGTAAGAGTAATACAGCAAGGGGGTGAGTCGGTTTGTTACATCATACATCAGATCCTGACCTACATAAGACCTTCCTTGACCTCTCACAAGTACTCTAACTGGGATCTGAGCAATATGGCCCCAAAATAACCAGGTAAAAGAACATATTTTCCAGAGAAAAATATCAAGCTATTCAATTGGTCTGAAAAACATATAATGAACAAATCAATCCACAACAAATTAAAAAGTATCATCTACCTGGGGAAGTGAAAAATAAATACATTTGTTAGACTAAAATGTTTCTCAGAGAAGTTGTAATATTAAACCTTGCTACTAGCAGTGTCTGAAAAAAATATATCCGGACATATTTTAATTTTAATCAAAAATAAAGTTTGCAATATTTTTAAGCTAAAATAAATTAAGGAATAAAATTGTGATTATTTTCAAGTAGTTTAGGAACATTAGATAATAAAATTAGAACAGTCAAAATATGAAACAAAAGCCAGTACTGTGGTATGAGAGATAACATTATCTTTCAATAACAAATGTAGGTAATATATTTAATACCAGAGTAGGTATAGCCAGAGTGAATGTGGTAGAATAACAAGCAAAGTAATATTTCTGCAAATATAAGGAGAAAAAAGAGAGAAAAATATTTAGATTCTAAGGAGACTATATTTTAAAAATTTGTGAAACAAAAGGCAAGAATAAACACATAGTAAGATATGAATAAAAAGAAATAATTAAAGAAACAACCCCTCAATTTTTGTGGGGGTCACACCTGGTGGTGTTCTGGGGTTACTTCTGGTTCTGCACTGAGGAATTACTCCTGGCAGTGCTTGGGGGACCATATGAGATGCTGAGAATCGAACCCAGGTCAGACGCTTGCAAGGCAAACTCCCTGCCCGCTGTGCTATCACTTCAGGCCCACAACCCCCAAATTTTTGATGTAAAAAGACTATTGTAAAAATCTAATACACTTATAATTAATAAAAACAAGAACATCGCTGACCACAACTAAATTTATATAATAACACAGAGACAAATCACACAAAACACAGAGACAAATAACACAGAGACTTCTTTAGAGATAACTTATTTTTTCTAAAGAAAAAATAAGTTATCTCTAAAGAAGTTAGAACAGAAAATAATAAGATAAATCTTCATTATCCATAGTTTCCATACCATAGTGGAATATTCCTTTCAAAATAATCAAAGAAAAGAACGAGTAGAGCAGGTCAGATACTTGCCATGTGCATGGCTAACCTGGCTTCCTTCCCAGTGACCCTTATGGTCTCCTGAGCCTGCCAATACTGATCCCTGAGTACAGAGCCAGAGATAATCCCAGAGTACTGCAGAATGTGGCCCACAAATGTATAAAAAGAAAACAAAATAACTTAGATTACGTAGTATACTAAATAATTCTTTAAATCTGAAAATATTATAAAGACATATCAAATAGCTTCTTGGAAAACATAATCATCAAAGAAAAGTATTCATAAAAATGAATTTGCATGAACAGAATATAAACAACATATACAATGTGAAATATATTTGTTCCCCAGATGAGATGAAAATAAAACTCAATGTTTATAAACCATGAATTCACACACTTGTGTGCACCCTGACACACAAATAACACCATTTAAAGTGTTAAACATTGATTTACCAAAATCTTGTCTCACTTCTTCCTTACTCAAGGAATGGACAAGAGAGTATAGGTGACAAGAATGTGGGCTGGAATTTCTATCTGGACAGTTAGACCAGCAGCAAATATCATCTAGAATCTGTTTTCTTAATCATTATAATCACACCCAAATGAAAGTTTCTTCTTCTTCTACCTGAAATGTAGAAATCCAAGGAGAAGTTATAACAGTATAATGCAGCCCTGGAGCAACAAACAATTGGAGTCAGGTGCTCTCACAAGAACAGCACACTTGAAATATGGAGAGTGTCTGGGCTCTAATACTGTCACGGAACTACTCTTTTATTTACTTCAATTTTACTAGTACCCAATAAACACAGATCCATCTCTGCTTATATTTCTGTAACAGACATTTATGCTCACTTTCAGCTAAATACATTTCACACACCAGGAGAAATCAATGTGTCTAGCAGAAGCCAGAAAATAACAAATACAAATATATAAACAGTAAACAAACTATTAAATAAGCTTGCAAGATACACCCTAATTACAATACTGAACACAATAACAAATGAGTTTAATTCACACACCCTCAGAGAGGCCCAGGATCTATAGGCCCAGAGCTGAAAATAAAAGCAAAAATCATTTCTAAGCTCTATAAATACTATCCAGCAATTTATTTCCAGCCAAACAATGTAATGGTTGCAGATATAAACACAGGATGATTAAATAGTAAGAAAACTGGAAAAGGATGCGGCAGATAAAGATGTCTGAAAGAGAAAGAGGAGTCCAACTTCAGAATGCAAAATGAAAGTTAAAAAAAACTACCTCAACTGACCAAGTGGGATGCTCATAAACATAGTTAAACATTCCTTGAATAATTTTTGCGTTTCTGGTGATCTTGCTTTAAGAAACCTAAAATTTCATTGACTCTGTTTTTGCATTTTGTGAAGGTATGAGCATATATATCAATGTATAAAATACTTATATGGTTTTGATGTGTGAAATATTTACTTGTGCATCATCTGGTTCATCATCTCCCCTTACAATAAGAGAATTATATAGAACAGGATTGATAGTACAGTTGATAGAGCACTTGCCTTGCAATCATCTGACCCCAGTTGAATCCTTCTCATGTTGTATGTCCCTCTGAGCCCATCAGAAGTGGTCCCTGAGCACAGAACAAGGAAACACCCTGAGTATCACTGATTATAGCACAAAAACCAATAGAAAAGAAAATTATCAAAATCTTATGAAACATCGCAATAGTTATAGGAAATAAGTGAAATAGCAGAATAACCAAATCACTATTTCTTTCTAGTGTAAACTCTTGAACTAAAGAGCCCATATTGGGACCCTCTGCGCCTAAAGACTTTGATTCCAGAGACCTAACACATTCGGGCATCCAGCGCAGCTTCTAATAGCAATGCACTGGGACTGTGAACTAGGCTACAACTCTGTGCTGCCTGGGGGTGGATCTTTCCTCCCCATCCTGTCTTCCTGCATGGAAAATGGCGGCGGCGGCAGCATCCACATGGCAGGAGCCATCTTCTAAGACTCCTAACCAAGAGGTATACGATTTTTACACTTGGGGCTCCTAGGGAATCATGGGAAGTGGGTGTAACCGGCATGCCCTCGGCCCAGATAAATTCGGAGATGCTGAAAGTGAAACGGACCCTCTGCTCCTAAAGACTTTGACTCCTGAGACTTCTTACAGCAATGCACTGGGACTGTAAGCTGGGCTATGCAATTTTTGGCAGAATTTTCCCTGGACTTGCGCGACTTTACATCTATAATTGTCAGCAATGTGAAACGGTTCCTTTTTAAAAGGTCTGACTTGGGGGAAATCTCCAAATAATAACAGTGAGTTTTTGTTGAAATATTGAAGGTTATTAAAGTAGCAGCCACTTCTAAAAAAAAAAAGAGCCCATATTGTTAAGTATTTTGATTTCCAGATTCACCTTGTGTCTATCAGTAGTTTTTCAAATAGTTTAATTACGTATATGCTTTCTCAGTCTTTCAAAAAACTATTGTACCAGCAATACCATCAAAAAAGTGAAGAGTTTTCAGAGAAGAGTGAGCAGAAAAGTGAGCAGTGATGGACAGTTGAAGGTAGGAAGGCCAAATCTAAGGACAGTTTTTATGAGTCTGGAGAGTTGCTTTTTATTGTCAATTGCTGATTCTAGAGTGTCATTGCATCAAGATGAATGCCATTGTATCACAATTAATATATATCAGGATCCTTGAAGAGAAGAGGCCCAGTGCTTCTACCCATGAATCCTTGTCTCAGTAGAGTACTCTCAGATTCATCAAATCATTATCATCATCATCCCGTTGATCATCAATTTTTGCAAGCGGTCTCAGTCATGTCTCCATTCATCCTAGCCTTGAGATTTTAGACATCTCTCTTTACTCATACTTCCCAACATTGTCTGATTGGAGGCTCTTTCAGGTCAGGGGAATGAGATCCATCATTGTTACTGGTTTTGGCATATGAATACGCCACAGGGAGTTTGCCAGACTCTCCCATGCAGGCAGGAAACTCTCAGTAGCTTGCCAGTTTCTACAAGAAGGACAATTAGGCTATAAGATGTGTGTGGCCGCAAAGTGGCCTTGCGCTCTGGGAGCTTGGTTTATAGTCTCTGGATGTTGGCCATTGATGGGATTATACAGTGTGGGGGTAGTTTCTGGGTGTGACTGCCTAGCTACTGGAAAATGGAGGATCTGGGTGGAAGAGTCTCAGTCCCGATCCGAGCAGGCTTGGAGATCTCATCCCCAGGTCCCACACACCTGGGTTACTCTGCCGGTTCCTTCATGCATGAAGCTCATCCAAACGTGTGCAGAGGAGCATTGAGCATGGCTGTGGCTAGGTTCCGGAGGTCTTCGGCTGTGGGGGCTCTGCTTGGGGCTTGGAGGAAACTCAACCCACCCCCTCCGGGGGGTCACAGTGAAGACAGTCAGGCGTAGGGGCAAGAGACTCTGCAGATTCATCAAATTAGAAAGCCAAAATGTATCCCAAATCTTTCAGCAGCACAACCATTAGTTGAGCACTGATGGGCCTGGGCAGAGGTGAAGAAGTATGAAAGGTGTTTATATATCAGATCTGAATTACCATCCGTAGGTCCAAGGAGGCTGAAGAATTAGAAATGTTTCTGAAGGGGCTGGAGCGATAGCACAGCGGGTAGTTTGTTTGCCTTGCACATGGCCAACCCTGGTTCAATTCCCAGCATCCCATATGGTCCCCTGAGCACCTCCAGGAGTGATTCCTGAGTGCACAGCCAGGAGTAACCCCTGAGCATCACCAGGTGTGACCCAAATATATATATATATATATATATATATTTGAAATGTTTCTGGAGTCTAAAGGGCTCAAACTGTAGAGGAAGAATTACTTGGCAAGAGTTGAAATCCTGGAAGGACAGATTCTAAGGGACCAACATACTAGAGTTTGCTGTGGTTGCTTTTATTATATTGGTAAGTGTTAAGCCTGTTTGGTTATTAGATTGTTGTAGACCTTTTATATTTCCTAATATATTAATATTAATATTAAAATTCTAAACCCCAAATAATCAATCCACCTCAATTCTACATCTTGACCATGATGTTTCTTTGCAATTTTGCCCCAATGTAAAATGAGTTAACATAGCTGTCATCTAACTCTGGCTCTAATTTATATTTGAATTATTCTGTAATTGCTCACCACCCCTACTCCGACACCCCACACAAGATTTCACCCCAACTGTTAAGAATAGATTTTAGACAAAGTCAATTGTGGCTCTTCTATTACCGATGGAGTGAATAATTCTATTTAATTTCTCTTTTCTATGAAAGCAAGTACATGCCTTTGCTAGACATAGCATTGGTTTCCTTCTACTGTCTTCTGTGGTGAGGAATTTGGATCAAGTCTTATAGTGCTCAGGGGTGACTTCAAGCTGTGTGCTTGAGGATCAGGTCTCGTAATGGCGAAGAGAACATGAGGTGCCAGGGATCAGACCCAGGCTTTGCACATGCAAAAAATGTATCGCACCCATTAACTATCTTTCCAGCCCTTCTCGTGCCATTTTATCTTCACAGTAGTCATTAGTACATCACTCTTATTATTTAAACTCTATACAGTTAAGATATTCACTGTCACAGTTATCAAACATCTTTCTTATCATAGTGCAGTCTTATTTGTTCCAATGCTTTTAAGCACAAATTCTATTTGATAACTCAGCAATTTATTTCTATAAACTTTCTCTTCTGTGTGTTGTAAATTAATAGAAAATGTCTCCTCAACTTCCTCAATATGTACACACACAAACACACACAAACACAAACACAAAAAAACATTTTATAAAAATGCTGACATTTATGAGTTTAGTAGACAAAGCTACTGCATCTCAGTAGCACCACAGTGTCCACAATCTCCACCCCCACCCTGTCCCAGGGGCATTGAATATATATATGTATATATATATACATATATATATATATATATATATATTATTAAATCACCATGTGGAAAGTTACAAAGCTTTCAGGCTTAAGTCTCAGTTACACAATGCTCAAACACCCATCCCTTCACCTGTGCACATATTCCACAGCCAAGAACCACAGTAAACCTCCACCCCACCACCCAGATCCCCACCCCGCCTGTGTAGCTGATAAATTTCACTTTACTTTCTCTTTACTTTGATTACATTCAATAGTTCAAAAAAGAAAAACTCACTATTATTGTTTGAAGTTCCTCCCCCACCCCAGCCAAAGTCAGACCTGTTGGAAAGGAAGCATTTGATAATTTGTTTTCCGTTTCTGAAAATGAAAAGATAATGAGGGCGTGTGGCCACAATAGCAGCTGCGAGATTTTGGATTTCTGTTTTTTAGTATTTTAGTAACTAAGTCCAGAGAAATTTCGGCCAGAAGTTGCATCATTGCTAGCTCATACCTCTCTGCTACATTATATTTTGCATTGAATATTTTTATGTCTAATCATTTTAACATGTGTCACTTGATCCAATCTGATCTTTACCTATCCTTTCCCAATTTTTGGATAGACTTTATTTCTATTATGGTGTTTACATTAAAGTAGTTGAGTTGTTTTTTTAATTAGTGAGTCACCATGAGATACAGTTACAAACTTATGAACTTTCATGTTTGCATTTCAGTCATTCAGTGATCATTTACTGTCCCTCCACCAATGCCCATTCTCCTCCACCAATGTTCCCAGTATCCCTCCCACCACCACCCCATCCCCCACCCCCCAACACCTCTGCAGCAGGGTATTTCCTTTTGATCTCTCTCCTTTTGTGTGTTGTTGTTTGCATCAGAGGTATTTAGTATAGCCTTCATGTTCACTCTATAGTCTACTTTTGGCATGCATCTGTTAACCTGAATGGGTCCTCCCAACATCCTCTACTTGGTGTTCCCTCCTTTATCTTAGCTGCTTTTTCCCCCAACATGTGAGGCCAGTTTCAAACTGTGGAGCAGATCTCTTGGCCCTTATCTCTGTTACTCTTGGTTGTTAGTCTCCCATTCTGTTACTTTATATTCCACAGATGAGTGCGATCTTCCTATGTCTGTCTCTCTCTTTCTGACTCATTTCACTTAACATGATAGACACTTTCCATGTTGATCCAGTTATATGCAAATCTCATGACTTCAAGTTTTCTAACAGCTGCATATAAAAATTGAACTCTGTTTAATTGGCGAATGTCTAAAAAAGTTAAGTCATAAGTTTATTCTGTCACTGTCACTGTCATCTCATTGCTCATCAATTTGCTCGAGGGGGCACCAGTAACGTCTCCATTGTGAGACTTGTTATCGTTTTTGGCATATCAAATACACCACAGGTAGCTTTCCAGGCTCTGTCGTGCGGATGAGATACTCTCGGTAGCTTGCTGGGCTCTCCGAGAGGGGAGGAGGAATCAAACACAGTTCTGCCATGTGTAAGCCCTACCCGCTGTGCTATCGCTCCAGCCAAATCACGTATTGAAAAACAAAAAAGGTTAGTTTTCCACTAAGATATAAAAGCCTATTATTTAGAAACAACCTTCCTTGGGTTTATAAAATGATTTCTTACCAGATTGAAAAGACTATAGCACAAATATCATGAGTGACAGTTATATTAGAATAGTATTGGGGCACACGTAATCCTAAAGTATTCAGAATTCGGCTTAGCATGCATTTGGAGGTAGCAAATGTTAGTCTTTGAACAGTTTTTTATTTAAAATAGCTTGTACATTGAGCAACAATTGCATGGGCAAACTACCAACTTGAAAAGATAATCACGCCTTTCTTCAGGGGCACTCCCCTCTTCCATTACACACATAAATCTGTTCTTGTAGATAAGACATTGCATCTATAAATTCAAGAACTGGTTATATTATATTCTGAAATTATTATTTGTTGTCCCCCAAACACCAATTTTTTTATTTTCCGTTTGAGGCCACACCCAGCTATGCTTAAGGCTTACTCCTGCTTCTGTTAAACCCGGGAATGTGGGTTCTCAAGTGATGAGACAGACAGAAACACAAACTAGATAATGCAAAAGCAGTTTGAGTTTTATGAGTCCTAAATATTCATATGGTATGTGTTTATTTTTAAATTACATAAAATTTCATAAAGCATTTCATTTTGATCAGGTGATTCCTGATATCTGGAATGCTATTTAAAATGGTGTTTTCATGAAGGTAAGAAATGAAAACTATTAATTTAATGCAATTTAATTATAAAGAAAAGCATCTATTCATGAAATCAAAGTGTTTATTATGTTTTGTACACTAGACATGTTACTGATATATATGGGCTAATATTATATTTAAGAATGGGAATAAAATATGAATAAATTATGAAGATAGAAAATCATTAAGGTATCATAAGATAACACTGCTATGGACTTACACTTTTTCATTTTCCTTAGTGTAATTAATTAAAAATAAGCATGTTGAATAATTTGTATCACTATTTACAAAATATTTAATTATATACATAGAGCATGTGTACTCTGCCTATGAATACATATTAACTTCATGTCAAAGATTCCAGAAAAAAATTAATATCACAGATTCAAATGAAAAAAGAGATTAATATCATATCCAGAGAAATATTGTTATAGCAGAGTCATATTGACACCATGGAGACTCAGGAAGAATTCAGACTAGAGAGAATATGCTGGATCCAGAAAAATCTACCTGTGAAAAAAATTCTAAAGAGGATTCAAAATACTCAATATTTACCAAAACAGAAGCATATTGGTAAAAGATTACTAAAGCCATAAAAAGTCTATATGTACATATATAAATGTAAAATATATATATCAGCATAAATAACTTGACAATAGTAAATATAACCAAACAGAAATTATATGGAGGTGACAGGGGACTCAAATTCACAAATGTAAATAAGCGTGTCAGAAAACCAGCCTGTTTTCATGAACTAGAGGTAGGAATAAATGTAGGTAATTGAGTATAACATCTCTAGCAGCAAACTAAGGCACAAATTAATATCTATAATGTGAAAATAGGGGGAAGAGAAAATGAAAAGTTATTCCAATGAAAGGTTATGGTACTTATTTCTGTTCCTATCACTAGGACAATTTTTACACCTAAAATCCATTTATAAATTAGATACCTAAAAGGAAGAGTTTTATGATAAGTCAGACAGTCTAAAGATTCTTTAAAATTATCCAACAATCATTTTCTTAGGAGACTACAAAATCTTGACATAGCGCACAGGTTGATATTAATAGAAGTATTTAAATGCTACAAAATTCATGTAAGAAACCTGGATGCAAGTCTTACTATGAACAAACTTGTTTTGTGAATCCCCTTGCTCTTAGTTCTTTAGTTCTCAAAGAATTAGAAATAATATAGTGTGAGGTAGAATAATCTTCATGGTGGAGCTTTATTCTGTAGTTTAAGAGCTATGAGAGTATGGAATGGTAAATAAAAATTTCTGAAATATTCTCTTCTCCCAGTTAAGATAGAATATCAAAACTTTTATCCAGCAAGGGAATGTAGCAATGATGGCTGTCACCATTAAAGACCTAAAAGAATATTTTTTTAAGTTGTGATCTTTATATCACATCTTAATTTCTTTTGCAAAGCTATCTCCTTCAAATTTAGCATCCAACAAGGAAAATAATTCCGGAGTATAACAACCTCAACTGACTAGTAATCTGATCTGGAAATGATAAAATTTCCACAATGTATGTGTTACACTTTTAAGTTATTTATACATTTCACAGCACTCTTATATATTATAAATATGAATCTCCTGTACAGACTCTAAAAGGATATTATTACCAAAGGTTCAAAAACCTCATAATTAAAGCTTGGTTGCATCAGCAAAATAGTACATAACAACTGATGATGCAATTAATAATGCTGGGAAATTTGGAAAGAATATCATTTAGTGGAAGGGGGAAAAGGAAAATCTTATTTGTGGCCTTGAGACAAGCTGCTGATCTGGAAGGTAGTTCATTTTGCTATCAACTTTTCTCATGCAAAGCCCCATAGGAAATGATACTGCTTCCTCCTGAAGAAGTCGATATATGATGTATGAGGTATGAGCTCGGGGGCTGAAATGTTACTGGTCAGATTTCCTGTAGTAGGAGTGAGACTGGCTGCCATTTATAATTATATGTCTTTTGGATTCATTAAGGCTAGGTTCCCTGCTCTTGGTTTGTTTCTAGTTAAAATAATGAGTATAAGAGGGCTATTAAGACATTTATTCAGGGACTAGTATGGGATGCTGGAGTTCTCAAGTAATTTAAGTTTAAGGACTTAACACAAGACTGGCAAAAAACACACTTAAAACTAATCCACATATATAACGTAGCAGAATGGGAGACTAACACACAAGAGTAGTTGAGATAAGGACCAAGAGGTCTGCCCTACAGCTTGGAAACTGGCCTCACATGCTGGGGGAAAAGGGAGCAGAGACAGAGAAAGGAACACCTAGTAGAGGGTGTTGGGAGGACCCACTCGGGTTGAAAGCTGCGTGCCGAAAGTAGACTATAGACCTAACATGATGGCCACTCAATACCTCTATTGGAAACTAGAGCATCCAATAGGAGAGAGAACAAAAGGGAATGCCCTGCCACAGTGACAGGGTGGGGTGGTAGGGGATGGGGTGGTGGTGGTGGGAGGGATATTTAGAACATTGGTGGAGGAGAATGGGCTCTGGTGGAGGGATATAAACAAAATGCAAACATGAAAGTTCATTAAGTTTGTAACTAGCTCACGGTTTTTTTAAAAATGATCCAAAGATTTAGATCCTAAACACCCAATCTTCTTTCATCCGTCTCTTTTTCACAAAAGTCTGATGAACATAATCTTCTTAACAATGTATCTGCTTTTTTACCTTGATATGCTTAGTGGTTATTTTTTCTAATAAAATTTTGTATTTCTAGTATGGCTTTTCTCACAACTCCCAAAACTTACTTTGTGGCTTTAAAAATCATGAACTTCATGACATAGAAATTGAATATATATGTAATATATTTATACACATATTACATATATATTATTGTGTGTGGTAATATAGAGAGAAGATTTAAGGCTAAAAATGATTCATGATGGGGCTAAAATAATAGCACAACAGGTAGGGCATTTGCCTTGCACGTGAGCAGACCAGGTTCGATTCTCAGCATCTCATATAGTCCCCCGAGCACTGCCAAGAGTAATTCCTGAGTGCATGGGTCAGGATTAACCCCTGTGCATCACTAGGGTGAACAAAAAAGCAATCAATCAATCAATGGTTCATGAAATTTTGTGGGACTTGTCAAGTTCCAAATCTGCAAAATAAGCTGGTAACTATAAAAGCTGAGATTTGATTTGGGATTGCTATATGCTGTCTAAATTTCATTTCTATCTAGGAAGGTCCATTTTTTAAACTTATAGCCTATAATTAGATATGATTCATTCAAGTTTGAAGGGTGACCTGCGCCTCTTACTGATTAGATTTACCTTACCCAAAATATGGTGGATTTTTGCTTTCTCTAAATTCTATGATTCCAATGTTGATTCATTAAGAAAACAAAAACAAGAAAATTTCAGGCATGTGAAATATGATTGCCCACTTATCTGCTTATATTATTCTGGACCTAAAATTTACCCTCACACCTGTCTTCATTTTCTCTTTCACTTCTCTTCTTTTTCTTTTTACCTGTTCTTCATAGTTTTGTATGTGTTACTGATGGAGGGAGAACGCAGGGAAAAAATGACAAGGATGCAAACAACACTAATCAACTTCATTCTTACAGCAATCAATAAAGAACAGACAAAATTGTGAGAAATTATGATTGCTCTAAATCAGTGTTAGTAATCAAGATACAGAGGTTTTGAGTGGAAATGAATATTTTGATTTCAAACATTTCTCTTTTGCTGATTCTCACGTTACCTCTAAATTAACTTATGGAGTTCTTCAGTTTTTACTGACAACAGTGATTTAAAAAATGATTCTGAATTATAGTTTTCCTGACAGCAATACACAAGAAGAATGCTCTGTGTGATAAGTCTAAAACTTATTTAAGAGATTGCAATCTTACTTCTCTGCTCTATGTTAAATGTCAACTATGCTTAACCGTTTACTCAGAGCTAAAATTAATGCTCAATTAATGTGATAAGATATAACTCAGTCCATTTTTCAATATAGCTTGTTTGAGATTCAGGTAATGTCACCAAACTCAGATGAGATTTGCATTTTAATATTTTTACCTATTGAAAATATGCCTCTTGTAAAAGACATTGAATGTATTTTGTCTTGTTTGGGGCCATATTTCTGGTGACTGGGGGCTACTCCCAGGCGCAGTGTGTCAGTGCCTGCATTGTGCCAGGGACAGTGCTCAGGTCATCGACATGAAGAGCATTTGGGAATATTTGACAATTCACTATTTCTCATCATTAGCCTTGTCTCTGTATCTTAAGCTAAGTTTTAGCAGGACAGTTTTTCTAACGTCTCTAAAAAGTAGCAAATAAAAAATAAAATCAAATATCACTATTATATAGAAAATACTGTATATATAGTATATATTTTATATATACACTATATATTATATACAGAAAATATTGGTTACATTTTTACAATTTATAAATATCATTAACTGTGACTATGTTTAAATACCTTTTGAGGGTCATTGTATTTGCTTTATAAATATTTCAGTTCATATGCAAGGACAGTTAATATATCTGTCATCATTGCATTTAATCAATCATTTTATTTTTTTAGAGATGGTTTTATTTTATACATGGCTCTCATAATCATAAATTATATTATAATAGATTTGCCTCTGCTCAGTATCTAAATTCTAAAGACTTAGTCCAGCTAATTTCCATTTAGATGAGTACCTGATTAAAATATAACAAATATCAGATTTAATATAGCCTATATATTTTTCATAAGAAAGGGTAAATTTTTTACACAGTCTAACATACCGAAAATTGAATGGCAATCAAGCACAAAATATTTGTTTGAGTTAACCTTTTTATTACAGTATTTTCATGGTTCAAAGTTTGTGAAAGTGTATAATGACTTCCAATAATGTTGCCCAGAATATGCTCAGAATGCTGAGAATTAATAGTAGATGAGAGGAACCTATGAAGACTAATGGGGTAAATTAAACAATGAAGAATTTGAATTGTGGGTAACAATAGGATGTAAACTATTTAAAAGAAAAGAGGTTTGCATAATCTTCTTGGATTATTATAGTAATTCTATAGTTTCTCTATATATGTTCTCATAGTTCCTCATAGGACAGAGAATTTCCTACAAATAAAGACAAATATCTTCACACCTAAATTACCATCCTCCACTAGTAATTGATTCCCAAAATAACTTGTTTTATTTTTATTTTATGTGAGTTCAATAATTTCATTTGGTCATCATGTCTGGTCTTTTAAATATATTACTTAACTAGATTCATTAAAATTTTGTTGACAATCATCACATCTAACATTACCAAAGATATTGGGGTGAACTTTTCGTTTTACAGTACTATGCCTATCTGCTTTTGGGTCCAGGATAGTCAAAAGTCTGAATCATTTCCATACTTTTCTTTTGTGAAGAACTTGCAGTATAATAAATATAGGTCATTTTGAAAGCCTTTTGTGACATGTCAGTGATACTGTCTGTTGTTGGGCTTTTAAGACTGATTTTTGTGTACATTTTCTATCATGGTGAGAGATATAGTAAAGGGATTTAAAGCTCTTGTGTTCTATGTAGCTAAGAATCATTAACCCCTGACACCATCCGTGGTTCCCAGAGCACCACCAGAACAGAGAGCCTAGTAATAGACTCTGCATATGGTTAGGTATGGCCCAGTTAGCCTAAGAATCCCTGCTCCCTCGACTACCACAGGGGCAAATTTTATTTTATAGTCTTCTAAGAATAAGTTAGGTGGAAACAAAAAACAGAAACAAAGGCCTACATCCTGGTTGTTTAGCTACTTAAAGACACCAATTACTCTTCCATTCTTCCTCCCCAAATACATGAAGAAAAGAAAATACATAAGAAGCATTTTCATGAGACCAACATTGTTCTAAACCAAAAGCAGAACTGCATTCAAAAATACTTTGAACATATCAACACCCTGACCAAGAATTCATTCTTGGTTTTTCATTTCATTTATATTCAGTTTTAGGAGACTGTAAAATTCTAAGACTTTATTTAGTCTAAATTTTCCTATTGATTGGCATAAAGCAAATTATAAAAATTCTTTTTTCTTCTAGAACAGGCAGATTTTCATATACTAATTCCCTCTAGCTCCAGATTTTACTGTCCAATGTGTTTTGATAGTTCAAACTTTATTTTCTTTAGTAACAGATTTGAACTTTTTTTTCTAATTGCCTCATTGGTTCAATGCATTTTAATACAATGTTTTTTTCTATTTGTTTTGTCTATAGTTTTTATGATTTTCTCATTTTCTGCTTATAATTTATTTCTGACATTTTGTTGCTATGATTAAAATGATAGCTTATATGATTTCAATCTTCATAAATTTAACCACATTCAATTTTATGTATCTGATGAACATAAATATACAAATTAAAAAATATAAAGGGACATCTGAAGCCATTGCAGTACAATCTACAAATGATAAAATTTGGAAAGGACAAATAATATAAAGACAGATGGACAAGGAATGAAGAGTAGAAGTTTAGTTACAATCCAGCAGTAAGTTAACTTTGCAAACGTTTACTACATAAATGTTAATAATTGTACTTCTGTAGTATTTTTAATTTTTTTTGTTACTTCCCATTGTGTTTATTCTCACTGTTTCTTCATTGTTTAACTTTACCTTTTTTGTCTAGTTAAAGGTTTGGCTACTTGATTGAAATTTCTTTCAAAGAAACAGCTCTTACTTTTGTTTTCTTTTTTGTTTTCATTTTTTTAACTTACATTCTCTCTGTATTCCACTAACTTATGCTCTCATTTTTATGATTTCACTATGCCATTTTTTCCTTTTATTAAAGTTCCCTGAGAGGCAATGTTGAATATTTTATTAGTTTTTCATATTTCTTTAGGAAACTTTACATCTTATACCTGTTCAACTTTTTTTAGTTAATAATTTTGAATTTTTACTCAGATAAAGATTCAGTCTTGTCATAGAGACTGAATTCTAGAGATCCCTCATTGTGATGTCTTGATACCTTATGGTCTCAACTTATCATGTGTTATATTTGTTTTCTGCACATTTCATAAGTAGAATTTTTCTGGTTTTATATTATTAATTTTCCTTATCTGGCTCTACACCTACTTTTCCAATATAAATTTTTGAAGTGAATTAGACTAGAGTTGTTATTTGAAATTTGCTATTTTTTCCCTCTGTCTACCACTTCTCTGTCCTCTTTGCTTTTCTTTCCAAATAAAGGTGACAACTGTAAACTGCTTTTTAGTTTTAAATTTTGATACTTGAATTGACTCAAAGTATCTTTTTGCTTTCTTGATTGCTCTTTGACTTAATAAGTTATTTAAGAATATGTTCAATTTTCTCAAAGTTTTTGGATTTTGAAAGTTTTTCTTTTGATTTCTATTTATGTTCCATTGTGGTCAGAAAAGATGCTTTGTATGATTTTGAAGTTCTTTAAGATTCATTGAGACTTGTATTATAATCTATTATGTATATATGTATATACATATACATACATCTATCCTGAAAAATGTACAATGTACACTTGAGAAAAAATTACTGCATTTTAGAAGAGATAATTTTATATATGTTAGTCTATTTTGATTTATAGTGTTCACATTTTTTACTTGCTTTACTGTTCTTGATAAATTGTAAAAGTTCCCAACTATTACTTTATAACTTTCCTTTCAGTTATGTCATTGTATCTTTTGTTGATGGATGTATATGTTGTGGATATATGTTATGTGATGAGAGATAAAAGAGAAAGAGAGAGAGAAGAGAAAAATGAGAGAGAGAGAGAAGAGAGAGAGAGAGAGAGAGAGAGAGAGAGAGAGAGAGAGAGAGAGGAGAGCTCTCCTTTTCCCCTTAAATATAGTGAACTGCAACTTTTGTGTGGTATATGTACCAATCTCTCTGTTGGCTTCTATTTATATGAAGTGTTTTTTATTATTCTTTTATTTTCCAACTAGTATCCCGTCTGCACGGCAGAACCTGGTAAGCTCCCCGTGGCATATTTGATATGACAAAAACAGTAACAACAAGCCTAACAATGGAGACGTTACTGGTGCCAGCTCAAGCAAATCAATGAGCCACGGGATGACAGTAATACAGTGATCTCTGTCACAGGGTAGGGAAGGTCATAGTGTCTTTTTAGAGCAATCTAAAGGAAACCTGACTTGTGTTTTTGGCACTCTAAATGTTGTCCTCTCTGTGGTCCCCAATATGAGACCAGATGGATGTTTTGTCCATTTACAGTGTAGTACTTGCAGTCAGGACTGGTCCCAAGAAATGGGGGAGAGGGTGTATAGTCTAGATATCTGTTTCATTCTTGCCTGTGAAAACTTTCATGTATTAGCTAATAGGATCATTTTTTTTTCAAAGTATATAGAAAGGCCAAGCATAGAAATATGCGTACATAATAATTTCTAAGGATATGTATGCATACTTACACATTTACTGTGCAATTAGACATGTTGCATATATACTTTATATAAATTAAGGAATATAAACTTCAGATCAAAGTGTATACTTATCTAAAGTTTGAGTTTTTAAACAAAATATTAAAATTGCACATCATTGAATTTTCTTTTAAAAATGTGCTCACATTACACCGATCTGGGCTACAACTCTGTGCTGCCGGGGGTGGATTTTTTTTCCTCCCCACCCTGTCTTCTTGCATGGAAAGCAGAGGCCTGGCGGCACCCACGTGGCAGGCGCCATCTTCTGTGACTCCAAACACACAGGTATTCGGTTTTTACTTTTGGGGCTCCCAGGAACTCATGGGAAGGGGGCGTAACTGGCACGCCCTCGGCCCAGATAAATCCGTAGCCGCTGAGCGCGAATCGGACACTCTGCGGACACTCTGCGCCTAAAGACTTTGAATTCAGAGACTTCTTACAGCAATGCACTGGGACTATGAGCTGGGCTATGTAATTTCTGGCAGAATTTTCCCTGGACTTTATACAGAAATCCAAAACCTTAACATTTATAATCATCAGCAATGTGAAACGGTTCCATTTGAACAGGTCTGACTTGGGGGGAAACTCCAAATAATAACAGTAAGTTTTTGTTGAAATATTGAAGGTTTTTAATGTAGCAGCCACCTCTCTGGACTGTGAACTAAGCAAAAGCCCCACGCCAGCCGAGAAGAGGAAATATCCCTCTTTCCAGGTTGTTTCCCATTTTCAGGGAGAAACATGGCGTGGCGTACACCATACTATGAGGTGCAGGAAGGGGGATGAGGGGGAAAAAGAAAAAAAAAAAAAGGGAAAAGGAAAAAGGAAAAAAAAAAAGAGAGAGAGAGAGTTATGTACTTGTAGCAGTGGGGCTACATATCTCTCCATTTCCAGCAATGAAAAACTAATTATCAAATGTAGTAGGTCTGTCTCTCTTGGTTGGAAACTCCAACAACTATAGTGAGTTTTGTGTTGAATTATGGAATGTAATCAAGGTAAAGAAAAAATGAAGTGAAATTCATTAGTTATACAGTAGGGGGTAGGGGGTGGGGGCGGGGGGTATACTGGGGTTTCTGGTGGTGGAATATGGGCACTGGTGAAGGGATGGGTGTTTGAATATTGTATAACTGACATATAAACCTGAGAACTATGTAACTTTCCACATGGTGATTTAATAAAAAGTTTAAAAAAAAAAAGATCAAGCTGAATCTTGTAGGTTGAAAGAGTCCAACAATCTGACTAACAACAAAAAGATGCAGAGTTTTAATCATATAAAATTTATTCTAACCTGAAATGCTGGGTCGGATTCATGACAAATTCACTTTTACAACTTTAAAGAACACTATACAGTGAGGTCTTATTCTTTTTCTTCTTATGCTTAAAGTTTGAGGTCATGTTTGAGTCTTGGCAAGACACTTACGTACTTATTAGTTTTCACTTGAAATTCAGTTTTTGTCAATTTTACAAAAATTTTTCTAAAGTGTTTTTCATAGAGGCATGGGGAGGGGTAGAATGGGGAGGTGTACTAAGGACATTAGTGTTGGAAAATGTGCACTGGTGGAGGGATGGGTGTTCGATTATTGTACGACTGAAATGCAAACATGAAAGCTTTGTAACTAGTATATCATGGTGATTCAATATAAAAAATTTTAAAAATTCAAAAAAAAATGTACTCACATTGCCTAAATATTTATTTGTAAGTATAGTCATACAATTTACCAATAAATATATGACAATTGATTTTAATTTCTAAATCTCCTGTGTTCACCAAGTATAAACATAATAAGATGCGTGAAATATTTTAATGCTAAAATTTTTCTTAGATATAGGTATTAGCATCTATTTGCTAAAAAAAAGCATAAATATCTGCCAAATGCCTAACAAAGTGTCTTTTAGTGTCTTTAGTAAGACGCTAAAAATGAAAATTATAAATACAGGGATCATATGGCAAAGTAAAAAGAATATTTAAATTGAATAAATTAAAATTTTACTCACTAATGTGTGCCACCAGGTAACTTTGATTCCTTTTGATTGCTTTGATTTGATCAGAGGCTCTTGTTGGTAATGTAGAAAACATGTAATTAGTTTGTAAAAACATGTATTTAATTATTCTTTAGTGTATCACCATTAAGTAGGCACATTAAATTAGCTCAATGAAATACAACCTTTTGTAAATGCCCTTCAATCCTGAAAATTAAATATAAAAATGATTGTTGAAGTAGCTTTAATGTCTTTAATGAAGTATATATAATTAATCCACACAATTTAACATTGTAACAATTCACTTAGCAACATCTTTTCTAACTCCTAAAAATCCATGAGCACAATGTTTTGTGTACTTAACTAAGGTGGAATATGAGGTAAAGCAATCTTGATGACTATGATGTTGTATATGTGATGTAGTAAGTTCACATATGGGGTGTGTGTGTGTGTGTGTGTGTGTGTGTGTGTGTGTGTGTGTGTTTGTATATAGATAGGTATAAACACAAGAAAATGAAGTTACATATACTCTTCAAATATTGGTGACTTTTTATTTAACTTTAAAGTGACAGTTAAAAAGGATAATTTGATAGAGACTTTAAAGGAGCAAGTATCATGATATAAAAGAAGCTAGACTTTTAAATCTACAATAACTACTATGCCATTGTTAATTTTACTGTAATTTATTTCTATACAAAGTAAATATGTACAGAAATGTTGTGTGAACGTTTGTGAGGTCGGAGGCGCTGAGATAAGGCACGGGGAAGAAATGTCTTGATTGGAGGACTAAGGCTCTTTCTGGCTCTTAGCAAAGGCAGAGGGCCTCCTGGACCTCCTTTTATTATCATGGTAGCTCTAGAGGGCGCAATATAGTGACATCACCAAAGTCATCAAAAGATGTTACAGGAAGAACATTGAGGCAACATTATTTCCTTGTATCTGCAGGCCAGTAATCTAGGCCTCTGGAAAGAAGATGCAAACCAAAACTGAAACCTTCCTTGGGCTAAAAGCACTTGGATTTACATCCCAAAGACAAAACTGGGCTCTGCACTTGAAATCTACATCCCAAAGACTAGGCTGGGCCAGAACCTACAATTTACAATATCAAAGGTCAGGCCTGGCTAACACCATCTGCATGTCAAAGACCAGCCAGGCTTCTGTGAGAGAAGGAAAGCTGCTCTTTTCAGTATACTGAAATTATTTTTCTGAAGGCAGCTTGAAGGGGGAAAATGTTCAGCTTCATCCAAACCAGTCGGGATACATGAGAAATCTCACCCATTTTCATGGGTCCCTATGTTCCTGTCCGTAGTGCAGTGCAGTATACATGGGCTCTCCCTGGTAGCTCAGTCCAGCCCCAACACAGAAATATTTATCTTCCACCTGTTTCTGATACAAAATATGAAACTGCTTAAAAAAGTAACATTAGGGGCTGGAGCGATTGCACAGTGGGTAGGGCGATTGCCTTGCATGTGGCCAACCCAGGTTTGAGTCCCAGGATCCCATATGGTCCCCTGAGCCATTAATAACAATAGTCTGAATTTTACCTGAATTTTATCTCTTCTTGCTAAAAGAGAGCAAGATGAAGGAATTAATAAATCATTAAATGAAGGAATTAATAAATTTTTTTCTTTACAGAACAGAAAGCATGGGCGGAAGAACCACAGACAATAAAACACAACAGACATGATCAAATAAGTTGTATTAAATAATGTATTAGTATCAGACATATATGGACCTAGGTTATAATTGGTATCATTGCTGTACTTGGAGTTATATGGACCAATGATAGAAGATAGGATTATAAATGACTAAAGCTTCAGTGTTCTTTGTAAGAACCTTGATTGTAAAAATAGTTGAAAGAACGAAGTCAGGTTATTAAAACTGTATGACAAAGGAAAACATTGTACATGTGCAATTCTAGATTCAATCCCAAATAATAAAAACACAAACATTGTCAAATGTTATGTAATATTTTGTATTTAATGATTCAAAAGCCTTATTTTTTAGTATATATTTAATTTTTTATTTATACTTTGGGAAGGCTAGAGCGATAGCACAGCGGTTGGGCGTTCGCCTTTCACGCGGCTGACCCGAATTCGATTTCTTCGCCCCTCTCGGAGAGCCTGGCAAGCTACCGAGAGTAAGGAGCCTGTGAGGCAGAGCCTGGCAGGCTACCCGTGCATATTGGATATGCCAAAAACAGTAACAATAAGTCTCTCAATGAGAGACGTTACTGGTGTCCGCTCGAACAAATCGATGAGCAACGGGATGACAGTGACAATGACTTTGGGGTTTCGGGGGGTGATACTGAGCATTGCTCAAAAGTTTTTTCCAGCTCTGTACTTGAGTGTCATACCTTATCACCTGGGTACCTTGTGGAATGGGGATTAACTGTGGTCAGCCACCTGAAAGGCAAGACTAAATCAACTCTCTTTCTCCATCATCATTTTAAAGAGAGTCTCATCTAACAAATAAAGTGGCTTGTCAACCTCTCTTTTATATGATTAAATTCTAAGGACATCCTTGTACTGATGTATAGTTGAAAAATACCATACGAATTTAATGGAAGAATTAAAGTCAATTTATTGTGTGATATAATCACTTACTGGTTCAGGATGTGGTGAAATAAAAGATTGATGTTTTTGTTTATCCATTAGCTGTACCAACTAGAAATGAACAGAAATATATATGTGTAAGTTATGTACCACTGAAAGGAAAATGCTGTATATTTCTTTTTATCTCCAAAGCTATTAATGTACTCTAAGTCTATATAAATGTCAGAAGCAAATAAAGTTTTGGGTAAGATTCTGTAAGGAAATGCTTTCAAATTTAATTGAAAGTCATAATCTAAAGAATCCTTGCCAAGAAATCCAGATTCCTTGAACTATACATTAGATATTATAGCATAATTTTTTCCTCACTTTTTTGTAATCACCAATGTATGTTATCAGAACAAAGAATTTGCTAATATCTCAAAATGTCACACCAAGTATTACATCATATTAAAACATGTTCAAGCTTATAATGTACAAAGTATTTGTTCCATTGGGAACTGGGATAGAAAATGAATGTGCTACTAAAAAATTCTACATAATAGGGGAGAAATAATATTGACTCTCTAGAATGTATGAAAAGGTTCTTCATCTAAAACTCATACAGGAAACTAAGTTTGGAAAGATATTGGACTCTTGGTTGGAAATACCTAGAATGAGGAGTTGTGGATCATGGTGTTAAATCTGTGGGGGTCAATTTTCTCTGTTTAGATCAGTAATAAAAGGGAAGAACACAGAAGAGTATTTTGGTAGTTAAAATGAAGCACACAGATATGAAATGTTGCTGAAAAAATTAATCCTCACTTTATTTTTTCAACAATGCCATCTCAGAACTGGGAAATAAAGCAAAACTAAAACTCTCAGATGCACTGCCAAGATAGAGTCATTTCTGAGAAAGCATTCAGACTTGACAGTATAAAAATAATTGGATATAGCTCACTTAGCTTTAAGTGTTCTCTCTCTCTATTAATGATAAAAATATATTAACCAGAATTATTTAATCGCCAGTTTGGGTAATATCTCATTTAGAACCTCTGATTGTATTATTTTGTTATTGTTTTCTTGCTATGTTTGATTTTCCAAAGAATCGTGAAATGTATTATCTTTTGCACATTCTTGCTTGTTTTGTCAGTGGTCAGCTGGTACACTGAATTTCTGTCAATCGGGATAAAATATTGATAGAACAAATTGATAGATTTTAAGGAATGCACATCACTATTGTTTAAGACTAGGATATTTCTAAAGTTTATCTAAGCCAATTAAAAAATGTCGTTAGGGTCCTTTCCAAACAAGACTCTATATTCTGAGTGAGGGTTCAATGGGCCATTGTTGACATTAGCTGATAGCCAAATAGTTTATGTCTATTATATGGAATTTTCAGAAACTATGAGAAGTCTTAAGTTCAAATATATTGCAACTCTATGTCACAGATTCAGATATATCTCTACCTGTTCACTCAAACTTGTGTATTAATAATATGCGCAATTAATTATGTGGTGGCAACCATATTTGTGCAGACTTTATCATCACTGGTTCAATGTCTTAAGTGTCTTGTAAATTGGTGCTTTAAGAAAGGAAATTTTTCTGACATTCACTAACAGTGATGACAAGGTCTCATTATAATAGCTAGAAGGCATCAGAGAAAATGTCCTCTATTTTGTAGGAAGCAAAAAAAAAAGACAATTATTCAAGAGCCAAACTAAATACATATAATGCTAAGATATGCAGAAAAAGTATATCAGATAAACAATGAATAAACAATGAATAATGTTGACCATTGCCATTGATATCAGGTCGGTGTAAGAATCAAAAAATAATTCTTTGTGAGCATACTTATGTCTCAAAGAATGAGTAGAAGTAATGCGGTCAGATATAGAGAAAATTTATTTCAAAAGGGCTGTTCAAATTACAGACTTTTAAATGATATTGAAAGCATTAAAAATGCTGTATTAATTACATTTAATGGATCAAATTAATCCCCAATAAGGTCCCCATACTCCAGGATACGAGAAGTGTATTCTATTTTAGGATTTTCTTGAATCTGTCACATATTCTGTCTTGGTAAGCAAGCTGATGCCTTTGGCATAATTTCCCATGCCACTTTTTGTGTCAGTTTCATTTTCCAGCACCTCCAGGTCATTGTCACAAAAACAAATATATTTTAGAGTAGATGCATTTTGTTTATTGGTATTATATTTGAACTAAAATAGAAATTTTCATTTCTCAAGGATCATTCCATCATGTTAAGTGCTTAATGCTTGATCACAATCATAAATCGTGATTATACAACAATAAATATAGGGATATAAAGGCTTGAAGGAAGATACATATAATAATATCAATAGGCAACTTTAAATGAAGTAGAGGAATGGTCCTAAAAGTATAGTATAGGGCAGAAACAGATGATGAAGGACTGAAATCTATGCTCTGACTATGCGTATATTGGGTATCAGTCTCAGGCACCCTGGATTTCTAAGTCAGAAATTGCCCTTGAGTATGTTGGACATGACCACAAATCCAAACCAAAGAAAACATTAAAATTATAACAAAGTTATTTCATGTGTATTAAATAATGTGTGTTTATGGGCTGGAGCGATAGCACAGTGGGTTGGGTTTTGCCTTGCACAAGTGTTTGATTCCTTCATCCCTCTCAGGGAGCCCAGCATGCTACCAAGAGAATCCTGCCCACATGGCATCGCGCCTGTATGCCAATCTCCCTGTGTCATATTCAATATGCTGAAAACAGTAATAGTAAGTCTCACACAGAGATGTTACTGGAGCCCGCTCGAGCAAATAGATGAACAACGAGAAGACAGTGCAGTGCTACAGTATGTATATATTGTGTCATTATCAGTGCATATTGATATATCAATTGTTGATATCTAATGATAGCTATTATAGTAATATAATTGATATATCTGACTATATATCTTAGATATAGACTATATAAGATATAAGATATTGTCAGGTAATTCGATGCCCATATCAGAAAGTTGAGTACCCAACAGAAAAAACTATTTGATACCTCTTTCTCAACATTTTACTATGCTGTGTATAAAGCTTAATTTTATATTTGTGTTTAAATTATCAATGGCATTTTAAATACAATGCAATTAATATGATTTCAAAGTCAATTCTGGATACAATTTTAATATTATGACATATCATAATTACAATTTCAATGCATGTGTGTGCATGTAATTATCAAAGTAGCTTTTGATGCATAAAAAACTGTATCCAAATATTGTCCAATTTAAAACAACAAATATTATCTTTGCTGCCACTATAGGCCAGTATACTAATGTAGGTCTATTCTATTGGTCAGCGAAAAGGATTTAGCATACTGAATCTTCTTCTTGACAGTGTGTTACTAATAGAAAACTAATAGAAAACTGCCAACGGTAAGAGCTGAAATATCTTTTTCTTTTCTTTTTTTTTTCATTTTTGGGAAAGATCTACTTCTAACTCATTTTTTGTTGCCAGCAGTATACTCTTCCTTGACAACTGTTGCTCTAGGACCCTTACTTCCTTGCTTCCTGTTGCCAAAAGCTGTTTCCTGCCAAGGGACCCAGTCCAGAGAGATAAATGTGTTCATCAAAATTTATAATTTAGATGACATTAGAGTAGACAAAAAATAAACCAACACGCCATCCCTTTCTTAATGTTTCTTTGTTTTATTTGTAAGCAGCTGCTTACAAATAGTAAGTATACTCATGATATACCATGTATATTACAAATTAAGTATATTACAAATAGTAATATACTCCCAGCTGCTTCTCCCAGAAAGGAGTATAAAATGAGGCCCCCATATCCATGCCACTGGACTCCTTGCCAGTCTGTTTTCACTCGGGGTGCCCCAAAGTGGTGTGTCTGAGAACCCTTCCCCACCCTAAGGACCCAGACCCAGCAGCTGACCTCCATCCATTATCAAATTGCAGCCATGCTCCAGGCTGCTTTCCAGAAAGCGCAGCCGGCCTCTCGTGTGAGACATTATGACACTTCCTACCCATTTTCCATAATTACCACACCATATTTGATGAAGTTCAGACAGTAGGCAATAAATCATAGAGAGTATCACTGTATCACTGTCATCCTGTTGTTCATCAATTTACCCGAGCGGGCACCAATAACGTCTCTATTACAATCAGCCCTGAGATTTTAGCAGTCTCTCCTTACTCGTCTTTCCCAACGATTGGAGGCTCTTTCAGGGCCAGGGGAATGAGATCTATCATTACTGTTTTTGGCATATTGAATACACCACGGGTAGCTTACCAGGCTCTGCTGTGCAGGCGGGATACTCTCGGTAGCTTGCCGGGCTCTCCAAGAGGTACATATATATCTGTTACTGTATTTTGGATATGAATACGCTACAGGGAGCTTGCCAGGCTCTCCCAAGTGGGCAATTGACTATCGGTAGTTTGTCAATTTGTCTAAGAGGGAGAACTAGGCTATTAGGTGTCCTGCGACCACATAGCAGCCTCGAATCTGGAAACTTGATTTTATAGTCTCTGGATGTTGGCCATTGTTGGGATTACATGGCACCAGGGGCAGTTTCTGGGTGTGACTGCCTAGCTACTGGAAAAAGGGGTCCCACACACCTGGGTTCTTCTGCCAGCTCACCCATGCGTGAGGCTCATCTGAATGTGTGGAGAGTAGCCTGAGCATATATATACACCTCTCTCGGAGAGCCCAAAAAGCTACTGAGAGCATCCCGGCCAACTGGGCATAGCCTGGCAAGCTACCCATGACGTATTCCATTCGATATGCCAAAAACAGTAATGATAGGTCTCATCCCCCTGATCCTATAAAAGCTTCCAATCATTGAGAAAGAGGAGTAAGGAGATGCTGCTAAAATCTCAGGGCTGAGAGTAATAGAGATGTTACTGGTGCCTGCTGGATTAAATTGATGAACAACATGGGATGACAGTGATACAGTGATTTGTAAGCAGCAGTTAATAAGAGAGGCTTACATAAGGGACAGTTGCCAAGTCTTTTCCCCTGCTAATTTAGTTGGCGAAAAACCAGTGGGCACAGATATATGTTTTGGGTTTTCTTTTTCAATTGATTGCCCTTACTTTTGATTTAATTGTCCAATGTGTTTATTTTGTTTTATGTTTTTACTTTTCAAATACTTAACTCTTAAGCTGAGGAGATAATACAGTGTGTAAGGCCCTAGTTTTGAACATGATCAACCCAGGTTTGATCACCAGTACCCCTTATGGTTTCCAAGTGTGGCCACATGTGACCCTGGAGCACAGAGCCAGGAGTAAGCCTTGAACAGAAACAAAAAACAAACAAAACAGAAATTTAAAAAAAGGCAAATAAGATGTGTCTCATTCTATTTACTTATGCATTTTATTAAAGACAAAATAACTATGATGTGATCATTTAAAAATTTTATGTTGATTTCTGTCTGTTTAGTAATGTAAGATGTCTTTGTGTGTGAACAACACCTGTGAAGCCGAATGCTTACTGTGGAATCCAATTAAAATGTGTTTTTCTATTTCACATTTTTCCCATTTTCTTTCCTTTTTCTTGTTTTTCTCTTAGGACCTCAGAAGAAAAAGACTGGGGTTGGGAGAAATTTTCAGGCTGCTCTGAATGAACCTATTTGTGAAGGGTACTTGATCACCATGTGTGCTTGGTTTTACTGTGTGTGTGTGCGCGTGTGTGTGTGTGTGAGTGTGTCTGTGTGTGTGTATGTGTTGTGTTGTTGCTGTTGTTTTAGTTGTTGTTTATGTACTCCGAGGAATGAGGCAATCATTCTCAAGCTGGCTTCAGATGACTATTTTTCTTGGTGTTCATGTTTATATACATTTTTGTTTATGACTTAATCCAATTTCTAAGTACTACTTTTCCTTTCAGCTTCCTTATCATTTCCACTATTTGGAATGAGTGTCATTCCTAATTCATAAATATTTTTAGATTTTATGTAAATTAGAATTATTCAAGATAAATCTAGGAAGGTTTCAACTCAGTAATTTTTTTTAGATCAATGTGACTTTGTGTATTTTCCTTCTACTTTTTCTGTATCCTGATTTGTTTTCTAATCCTTTTACAATGTAAGAGTTTTTTATGTTGTTTTTCAGTTATGACTTCATTGTTATTATAGTGATTTGGGGGAAAGTAAAAGTAAAAACATATGTTTACCCACCTGCTCTTCCATATGTCTTATTTTCTTTTTATTCAGCTTCAAGTAACTTTGTCCACTTCTACAAAATTAATGTGCCATTACTTTATCTTTGTTTGGCTTAATGAATTTTAAAGCACACTAGAATCTATACAAAAGACAAGATTCAAAAATCCTTTTTCTGGAATCACTTTTTGCCACAGCATTTGATTTATACTTTTCTAAAGATGACATTGAAGAATCCCATGTGCATATCTACAATTGCCGTAGTTTCATCAGAGCCAACCTATTTATTCTCTGCCATTGTGTGACTGTATGAGCCACTCTCATTTACAAGTATATCAGTCTGGGATGGTAATTTATTTGTTCAAGTTCAAATAACTGTATTTTTCCATAGAAAAATAGATTTTTAAAACATTTTTCATTTTACCAGCATGTTTTATAGTTGCATGTTCAACTCTAAAATCATGTGGATTGCACTTTTACTCATTAATGCCTCATTTAACAGATAAATCAAAAAGTTGAATTTTGCATGAATAAAAGTTCTCTATTTTTTTTAAAGTAGATTTTTAAATTTCTGTTTAAGATTAGATATTACATGTGAAGGAGAGATAAAACAAGGATAGATAAATTATTTGCAAAACAAATAAAAACACTTTTGTTATTATTGATTTGTATCTGTATTATAGCGATTTTATTCTAAGCAAACATCAGTAATAATTTAATTATCCATTTCTGAACAAATATGTATGTTAAACAAAAATAACATTATAAATATGATTTTTCTAGTCTTTTGTAATATGGTTACATCTTAAAATTTCTCTACTTGACTGAAAAAATATGTGTTTTCAGGAAATTTTTATTATTTTAATTATTTTTTTTTTTTTTGCATTTTGGGTCACACCCGGCGATGCACAGGGGTTACTCCTGGCTCTGCACTCAGGAATTACCCCTGGCCATGCTCAGGGGACCATATGGGATGCTGGGATTTGAACCCGGGTCGGCCGCGTGCAAGGCAAACGCCCTACCCGCTCTAGTATCTCTCCAGCCCCATATTATTTTAAAATTTTATAGAATTTTAGTTTATACTTTGAAAAAGAAATATTTTAATGTTCTGTTTTATGAATTTTGAAATAACACTCAAGTATATTATACATTCATCACATGTTTTATTAATAAAAGAATGAAATGTGTTTGTTTACTGGTTTCAAACTGAGAGTTAGAAGTCATTGTTTTCTCCATAAGAAATCCTGCAGACAATATTGAAAAATAAGAGACTGGCCTACTCACATTCAATGCACTACTCATTAAATTGGGACCTTCTGAGAATGTCGGGCTGTAACAATATTACATAAGTAAAACCCCCTGCATTAGCAAATCAGAAAATACAAATACACAACTGTGGAATAAATAAAAAGTATAAAACTAGGAACATAATATTTAATAATATCTGCTCTAATCTAGAATGTTTGTTTCTATCATATAATGTATAGAATAATAGTAGGATGAGCTTTTTTTTTTTTAGTTTTTATTATATCACCATGTGGAAAGTTACAAAGTTCTCAGGTTTATGTCTCAGTTATACAATATTCAAACACTATCCCTTCACCAGTGCCCATACTCCACCACCAAAATCCCCAGTACACGCCCCCCCCGTCCCCCTCAACTGTATAACTGATGAATTTCACTTCATTTTCTCTCTACCTTGATTACATTCCATAATGCGAAACAAAACTCACTATTGTTGTTGGAGTTTCCCCGCAAGGAAGACAGCCCTACTAAGGAAGCATTTGATAATTGGTTTGTCATTAAAAGATTGTATGTTTTCAGTTTTTAGAAAAGATCGCGCGGCCGCTAACGGCTCGGATGTGTTCCAGTCCCGCAACCCGGAGCCATGTTAGTTGCTGCTCAGTGTCGCCAGGGCTCCATCTGGAGAAGGTGTACCAGCTGTACCTCCTCCGTCTGGATCCCTGGTGCTGTTGGCCCAGATTCAGGTCCGGAGCATTTCTCCGGCCACGTTGCTCACCAGACTGCCTGGCCTTTTCTCTGTTGAAGGTGGCAAGATCAGTAGAGTGAGCTTTTTGAAATTATTTCACCAAAGTGATAATTACAGAAATGTTCAAATAGATGATAGTTACACTCTTTTATAAGTATTTTATATATACCAGAAAGTTAAATTAGTTTTTCATTTTCTCTACAACCGTGAAATATACATCTATTCTATTCTACAAGTAATGAAAAAAAATTCTATAATATTTAAACAACCTTAAGTGCATCCCCATTTTTCAGTACGCCTTACTATTTAATTTTTATGTTTGTTTGAGGGGGAGCTACACAACAGTGCTCTGGGACCCAAGGAACTCCCCCAGGGATATGCAGCTAGCAGGCTTGGACAGGCCAGATATTGGGTTCACAGGGGTCAGAAAAGTCTAGAGTCATACCCTATCATACAGGCAGGGCTGGGGGCTACCCGCATGTCATACTGGGTTTAAACTTTCACCTCTGACAACTGAGCAATCTCTGCAGTATCAAGCGATGCTCATTTTTCAGTGATAGGATCAGAATTTTATTGTTTTGATCATCTAAAATTAAATTTCTCCACATCAAACATTTTCCCCCGAGTCCTACTACAAGTATCCCCAGATCACAGAATCAGGATGAAGTCCTGAGAAATAAATGATAATGCTCAAACCCCATGCAAAATATACTAAGTGAAATTCAGTGTTCACAAACATTATTCATGGTTACGGAGTACAGAAAAACTGTAATAGCCCTCTATATTTCCTAGAATTATCTATTTTGAGTAATATGCAGATCTCAATTTTCTTACAGAAAATGAAGGGAATGTCCTTGACTTCATAACTTCCTCCCTCAATAGTACATGTTTCCTATTTGTTCTTACTGCTTTCATATTGACTGATAAAATGCAAAATCTCATATAAATAGTACATATAAATAGAATGTGCACTCCTGGGAACTTAGACTAGAGAAAATAGGTTTATGTTAGTCATATTAGAATGAATCATGGAAACTTACAGAAATTTTCTAAATAGTAATGAATTTATTTTGTCACATTTATATTATATTGAAATTTTTACTTTTATATATATTAAGTAATGTGAATAGTATATTAACTATTATATAATAAATCAGCAAATTAAAATATAGAGATAAGTAACATTTTAAAATTTAGCATCTTAATATGTTAAGGATAAAAGTTAAATTATTTTGTATCAGTTAATCTGAATAGCACTGTAGCACTGTCGTCCTGTTGTTCATCAATTTGCTTGAGCGGGCACCAGTAACATCTTCATTGTGAGACTTATTGTTACTGTTTTTGGCATATTTAATATGCCACGGGTACCTGTCAGGCTCTGCCGTGTGAGTAGGATACTCTCTGTAGCTTGCCAGGCTCTCTGTGAGGAACAGAGGAATCGACCCAGGTCAGCCGCATGCAAGGCAAACACCCCTAGTTAATCTGAATAAATGTCAGAATTCACCAGGCATGATCCAGAACTCACAAATGTATCTCAAGATATATCACCAAGGGATAGAATTTCATTCAGGCCTTGTGCTAGGCTGAGTCATCCCGGGCACCATGGAGAGGGGTGGGTTTGCCCTCCACCTACCCAAACAGAACCTCGGTAGCCCAAACTCTCCACATTCCACTATCACTGCCATGCTCCCAGCTCAGACAGCTTCACCCAGAAATCAGTCTATTGAAAAACTCAAGTATATGGGTTTGGGGACTGAAATCTGCAGGTTTTCATGAAATTAGAAGTGGGATGCCTTCCCCCATTACCCTTAACCTCTGGAAGCCCCAGCAGTCACTCACATGCCCCAAATCAGCCACCCAGTTAAAAATGTAACTCTAGCTATAACACTCTTTAAAAATTCTGGACGTCTTAAACACTACAACACTGATAAACCAGGACTATCACACCAGATTAGATGAAATGCAATATAGAAAGAAACCAATATAGATTAACAAAATATATGCACAGGAGACTTCACCTGTAACAATATTTTAGTAATCTCTTTTATAGGTTAATAGATCCATGGTGAGATTCAACAATCTTCGCTAACTTTCTTCTAAGAAAATAACAATTTAATCATCCCTTTAGTTAATAACAATCAATATAAAATAATTTATTAAGGTTATACTATGGGGGAAGACTTAAGAGATAGTTGGGAAATTTGAAAATAATGGTGGGAAGGTCCAATAGTGGTGAAGGATTGGTGTTGTAATAATGTATGCAACTAAACTGATGACTTAATAAAGTTATAAAAATTTAAAGAAGAATAAATACTAGGTTTAGTTGCATACTGTTCATAGAATTATGTGGGGAAATATTAGGTATTATGTTATTTATTTTTAAGATGTAATTAATTATTGGCAGTAGGGAAACAACCAGCTGTACTCAGGGCAAATTTCTGACTCTTAGCTCAGGGATCATTGCTAGTGGGCCCAGAGACCATGTCGTTGGCCAGGAATCAAACCTGTGTTCTGTTAGATACATGGCAAGTGCCTCAACCACTGTACTATTCCTCCAGCCCCAATTAACTTTCTTTACGAGTGTGGTACCAAATATTGAACCCGTGGCTTCAAATGCACTATTATTATAAATCTATGCTTCTGTTTTCTAAGTTATTTTAAAATTACTATATTATAGTACTATGAGATAGTACAAGAGGTCAGGTGTTTTCTTATATGCAACTGATCCTAGTTTGATCACTAGCACTTTATGTGATCCTTGGACCCAACCAGGAGTGATCCTGGGCTCAGAGTCAGGAGTAAGCGCTGAACAGAACCACGTGTGGCCCGTAAAATCAAATACATCAAATGTATATTGGATATATGACATTTAGAGTATCACATATGAGTGAAGAAAGTATGAGAAAACTTCAAAAGTTCAGAGAAATTATTTACTTAAAACTTACTCTTGAAGATAAAAAGATATTATTTGTTAAAAAAATAAAAATGATATAAATAAATAATAAAATATGAACAGAAATTCAGTTCAACACATCTATAATGCAAAGAAATATACGTTAGCACTCTCATATACTAAGTAGATTTGATGTCTTTGAGGGCCATACAAATATATTTTAGAAGATCCCAAAATAACACATATTTTGTCCTTTTGGTGCCAGACCTGGCAGTGCTCAGGGATTACTTCTGGCTCTGTATTAAGGATCAGTTCTGGTGGTGCTCAGGCTAACATACGTGGTGCTAGTGAAGTGAACTGTGGTTCACTGCATAGTGGAAGCAAGTACCTTAATCCTTGCACCATCTTCCTGGTTCCCCCCAAATATAATACAGTTTTAAAGATATTTGTTGGTTTAAGAAAATTTCTTTTGAATAAAAAATTTTAACCAGAGAGAATGTTAGAATAACACAATCCAAAATATAATATCCATGCAAGTCATGGGGTATCATTGATTATTCAATATTTATACATCATTGAAAGTGCTAGAATTTCTTTTTAAGTAATGTCTGGGTTCCTGTAAGAAGTTACAATTGAAAATTTATTTGGCAATATTTTGCATTGTAGTATACATGTTTTCCTTATTTTATTTTTATTACCTACTGTTTTATTTTGCTTTATTTAATTTTCTTACAAGCCAACATATTTTGTTTGATAGTATTTCATACTTTTGAGAAAATTGAATAACAGTAAACCACATAAATCCACTCTCAGGAGACAACTGCATCTTTTATTGGTGGCTTTATGTCATGAATCATTGTTTAATATATTCTTCTTGAATGCAGAAAAGCATTTTAATAATCAATCAAAAATGTGATGTATTATTAGATAACCTATGGATAAGGATTAAAGTATAAATCTTAATGTTGCCATTTATAAATAAATGGCATATTTATATGAAGCAAGAAAATATATCAGTATAGCTGCATGTCGATTTTATTACAAACCTCTTTTTATAGAATTTGTCTTTAAAAATTATTTTTCCTGTTTCAAATTTTAGACTAAACACTTTAGACATTTTAACTGAAGTATCTATTGGTATACTCACACAATAATTTTCCTACAATGCTACATGTTTTTAGTCTGATTTTTTAAATTTTTAAGTTACTATTTTTTTTTTTTTTGGTGGGGGCCACGGCCAGTGGTACATAGGACATATTCCTAGCTCTGTCCTAAGGGATCACTCCTGGGATCGAGGGAAGACATGTGGTATAAACTAGGGTAGACTCTGTATAAGGCAAATGCTTTAACCCTCTACTAACTCTCTGAACACGATTCCCTATTAGTCATGACACATTTATAAACAATATCCTTAGTAATGATATTCTGCTATATGGGAAGCGTCTAGTATTTTCCCTTAGTTTATATAAAAAAAAAACCACCTTTTCTTTTGAAAAAGAAAAAATAAGCCACCTTCCATAGGCGTTGCCATATTGATTCACTATCAATGACCTGCTCTGCCATGACTAAATCCCCCAGAGTTAGAAAAGCCCCTAAGCCTTATGAAAACTCTGATCCCTGTGACTGAAAACTCTGGGGTGCCCTCAGGGATGGGCAGGCCCAGTACTCACTCTGCAGAAGTCCCAGCCGTCACATCTACACCCCAGCCCTGCAGTCAGTCACACAAAGGGCTCAACTCCTCCAATTCATGAATATTCTCTGCCGAGATGCCTAACTTCAAATAATAATCAGAGACCCTGAACACCAAGGCTAGAATTCTGGATCTTCTCAGAGTTGTGGTGAGCGACATAGCCCACAATCCATGTACTTCCAGAAGCCTCAGCAGTCAAGTTCAATTCCTCTATCTGCTGCTCTGTCAACTCATTCAACTAGACCACAGACCCTGAGTCTGGGCTGTATGACACCTCCTAATTCCACAATACAGAAATCCCAGTACAAGCACATCGAATTAGATGAGAAGCTAACATAGATGTCAACTAAACTCAAAAATCAAAAACAATAGAGAAAGCTCAATTAGCAACAAATAGCTGAGCAAATTCTTAGGCAAAATCTTAAAACTCGTACCAGATAGAATGATTTTCATGCAAAAAAAAATTGATTTTTACTGATTTTAATGCTGCATCTCTGTTATAAAGGCAATTTTAACTCTAGAATCTTATGAACAAATGTAACTTTTGCCTACATTAAAGTATCACTGTATCACTGTCATCCTGTTGCTCATTGATTTGCTCAAGTAGGCGCCAGTAACATCTCCATTTGTCCCTGTTGCCTTCAGGGTCAGGGGAATGAGGCCCTGTTTTTGGCGTAACAAAAAAAAAAGCCTGGGTAGCTTGCCAGGCTCTCCTGTGTGAGATTCTGTATTGCTCTCTACTGGTGGCTTTGTTTTATAGTCTCTGGATCTTGGCCATTGAGGAGATTACATGGCACCGGGGGCAGTTTGTGGGTGTGACTGCCAACCTACTTGAAAAAGAGGGAGTAGAGGGAGTCTAGGGAGAGGAGGGAGTCTGATCTGAGCAGGCTTGAGGATCTCAGCCACAGGTCCCACATACCAGGGTTCCTCTGTCGGTTCCTTTATGGGTGAGGGTCATTCAAGGATGTGGAGAGTGGCCCTGAGCATAGCTGAGGCTGGGTTCTGGAAGTTTTCAGCTGCCAGGTCTCTGCTTGGGGCAGGGAGGGAAACTCAACCTGCCCCCCTCCAAGAGGACCCTGATGAAGACAGCCTGGCATGGGGCAGGGGATTCTTCTTAGAGTAAATTTTTAAAAATTAAGAAATGGAAACTGTCCACTTGTGAAACTGTCAGAGTCAGTCCAATGAGTCATAATCCATCCCAGACATCATTCAAAGTACCATATTTATTGAAAACAATTTAGTCACTGAAGTTAAAAATAAAGTTAGTTCTGCTACTTATTCAGTAGGTAACAAAAAGGATCATGAAGTCATTATGTGCAGCTGCATTTTATGGCCTGAAATTACTGTTTATGCTGAGAGGTGAAATCTATATATATATAGATAGATATATCTCTCTCTATATATCTATATAGATATATATGTAGATATCTATATCTCTCTCTTTACATATATCACTGCATCACTGTAACACTGTCATCCCATTGCTCATAAATTTGCTTGAACAGACACCAGGAATGTCTCCATTCATCCCTGTTGATTTCAGGGTCAGGGGAATGAGGCTCATTATTGTTAGTTTTTGGCACATCAAATACGCCATGCATAGCTTGCCAGGCTCTGCCATGCGAGATTCGGCATATATATGAATATGTATATATATATATATTTATTTATTCAGATACCAAAGTGATAGTGCAGTAGGTAGGGCACTTGCTTTACATATGTGTGTTCATGTAGGTGAAAGAGTGAACAATATATAGTTTTAAATATATAGGTTTAAATATATGGTTTTCAAAATAGTGATGTGATATATTATTAAGCTTGTGTGTAAAATGAACTATTTCATGCCCAGCAAGTGGTAATATAATGGCATGCACACATTTATTTTGAAAACTATGAGTGTAGTCAAAGTATACATGCTAATTTGTTCATCAAACAATTTAAAATGAAGAAAAACATAAAATCTGCTTAGGAGATTTATCTTGATTTATAAGCAAAACATAGCAGGATAGTCAAGGGCTTCTGCTTTATAATAAAATGTCACAGTGGATCTTCAAAGAACATTGCCAGTGTTTCCTACTTGGGAACCAGAAATAAAATTTTCATAGAGGATAGGTAGAACTTGAGAGCAGTGAAATTGGTAGAACATTTAAACTGAGAAGAAGTGTTATGTTGGAACTATCATACCTAAAGTGGGAAAATAAATGATTTGAAGTCATAGACGTGACCAAGAGAAACATCCCATGAGATACAGTGCTCTAAATTATTTGAATGTGAGTAAACAAAATTCTGCTGTGGATATTGCATGATATTAGTGTTTCTGGAGGCAGAGAGTAATTGTTCAATAAATTCAAGCACTATTCATTATAAGTTTGACTTACAATCAATTGACAGAAAGACTTGGTACTGTTGTTTTGTCTTCTGCTATAAGGGGCAGCTGGGTGAGACAAAACATATGAAATCTCTAGGATCAAAGAGATACTATACAGGGATTAGCAAAAACCCTCTAAAAATCTATAGAAGTTACAAGAGCAACGGGTTCACTGTAAGAAGAATATGGCTTCAGGTTCATTTAGTAGAAGAAATTAAGAGGTGAAAAACAATAATCTTTACTGGTGCTGCTAATGTGTTGTGACCCAGGGTTAAATTCTTAATCTTTATTTTTCCTATTGCAGTTTTTTTTTCAACTTGTAAATTGTAGATGAGATCATGTGTGAATAAAGTAGTGTTCCTAAAAGATAGAACATTTTTAAATGCAGTTAGAGGTGCTAATTGCTCACTTTGACAAGAGAAGGGATTTGGGCCAAAAGGCAAAATATCTGTGATGAGAGTAGCAAATGTCCTTTAAATTTTTAATTTCATATGCCCGTCTCATCTTTGTTAGCAAAGACATCCCTCCTCTGATATCAATAAATTGAGCAGATCTTACTAGGATAGGCACATTGGTATCGGTCAAGTGGAGTCTTTGTTAATACTTTTTATATAGTATGATGTAATTGATCCCTTGCCAATAGACAAAGTGATGGGGTAAATGGTTCTTTAGAATTTTAGTTTTAGGATCAAAGGAAGTAAATGCAAAGCTTGCTGATCTTGTGACCTAGGCTAATCATTTACTCAGTCTGAGATTCAACTATATAATGGTGAAAATTTGCATAAGCATCTAGCATTTCAGATAGCTGTAAGGCTTCAATAAAATGATGGTATTTGAAAAATGTTTTTGAACTGCGAATGGAGCAGCATCACATGCCTACTCAATTCTTCCAAACATAAAAAAATTACTGGCTCTGTGTGTTCTTATTTAACCCAACAACTTGATTTTCTGAACAGTTTTGTTACTGTGCTGAAAAATGAGACTGTTTTGCAAATTCATTCATTCCTTCACTTATTAATTCAATCACAAGTGCTTTATAATATTAGCTATTGGTCTTTGGATAATACGTCTATTAAAAATAGCTCTGATTTTAGAAGCTATTTTAGAGGAAAGTTTAGGAGAACACTACATACAATGTCAGTGTTTTGTAGAAAACAAAATAAAACAAAAAAAAAAACAGATGTGTATCAAACGTTCCACAATACAAGCTGTGTGATAATGTTTACACACTTATCTCTTACCTTTTGAAGATGAGGAACGACAGTGGGTTAGCTGGTCCTTTGCTGTAAGTCTCCCAGACTGTCCAAGTAGGTTGTAACCAACTTTGCCAACAAATAAGGAATTTGGAATCTGAATAGGGTACAGTCTGGCATAAACTTCTTCAGTCACAGGGTGAGCAGATGTCCTGGTGACTGTATGACTTAAGAACTCTGCCTTTTTGGTCACTATTATCAAAGGACTCAGCCTCCAAGAAGCTGCTTCCTCTGTTCATTTGATTTGTGCTTCTCCAAATGATTGTTTCCTTCATCAAAACAGTCAGGTATGTTATTTGAGGAAGAACACAATCCATCTCTTAGGAACTTTATATGGCCACTGAAGTCATCTCTTTATTTTTTTTTATTTTTGCAGGATACCTTCAAAGTTAGACTGGAGTGATCACACAGTGGGTAGGGCGTTTGTCTTGCACGAGGGCAACCTGGGTTCAATTCCTCTGTCCCTCTTGGAGAGCCAGGCAAGCTACTAAGAGTATCCCACCCACACAGCAAAGTCTGGCAAGCTGCCCGGTGGCATGTTCAATATGCCCAAAACAGTAATAACTACTCTCACAATGGGGACGTTACTGGTGTCCACTCAAGCAAATCGTTGAACAACGGGACGACAGTGCTACAGTGCTACCTTCAAAGTCGTAGTCATGGAGCTACAGGCATTCCTGGAAATTTTCAGCTAGCTGGGCATGACAGTTGACTAAGACCCAGGGGTGCAATGCTGTTCAGTTCCGTTAGGAGCCACCATGGCCTCACCTGGAAGTGCTCTGGGCCTCGAGAGTTACCCCTAGTCATGATTGGCATGCTCAGAATCCAACAAAACTAATCCTGTGCAATATCTCTGACTAATAGTACTCAAAACTGACTGATTTGTAGACAATTCCCTTTGCATCAATTCATGATTGTCAAATTGCTTTCGAAGCCAGTTTTGGGTTCACTTCATATTCTACAGGACTGGAAGTTATATATATATATATATACAGACACACACATATATGTATATATATACATATATATATATATTTATAATGCTCTCGGTACCTGGCAAGCTCTCCGTGATGGATTCAATATGCCAAATATAGTGACAGTGATGGGTCTCATTCCCCTTATTCTGAGAGAGCTTCCAATGCAGCACTGTTGGGAAGAATGAGTAAAGAGAGGCTGCTAAAATCTCAGGGCTATGACAAATGGCAATGTTACTGGTGCCTGCTTGAGCAAACTGATGACCAATGAGATGACAGTGATACAGTAATATATTACATATATATATATATATATATATATATATATACCTACACACACACACACACACACACACACACACACACATATATATCTCGAACATCCCTGCAAGCTACCAAGAGTATCCAACCTGCACGGACAGAGCCTGGCAGGCTACACGTGGCGTGTTCGATATGCCAAAAACAGTAGCAATAGGCCTCATTCCCCTGACTCTGAAAGAGCCTCCAATTATTGGGAAAGATGAGTAAGGAGAGGCTGCTAGAATCTCAGGGCTGAGAGGAATAGAGATGTTGCTGGTTCCAACTCAAGTAAATAGACAAAAAAATGGGATGACAGTGATTCAGTGTGATATATAAGTGATCACATTAACAATAAAAATAGCACCTGACATTCAGAGCTCATGCATTCCCAAGGAAAGAGAAAAAAGGAACAAGCAACAATTTTAAATTAAGATATAATTTATTATAATACTATCTATGCCATACAAAAATATAAAGCAAAAGTGCAGTAGAGATGGTATTCAGATGGTATTCAGTAAAGATATTTACTACTGACATAATCTTATATTAAAGCCTTATATAAAAATAATCATTAATATAAGATTATGTCAGTAGTAAAATTATTGACTAGTTAAATAGTAGACTTCATGAAAATTTAGCTAACATGATGTACTAAAGTTCAGAAAGAACAGAAGATTCTGTGATAAACATATGAATCATTTTGAATATGGCAATTCACAGTTCAGTCAGAGTTTTACTTAAATTAGAGTAGCATTTAGAGGACCATTTTGAAATGGTGGTTTTTTGATGGCACATGGGTATGAGGAAGCAGGAAGTTAGTAGGCCACCACATATCTGAAAAGGCTACCACATATACTATTACATGAATGCTTCAATTCTGAAAAATTTTTCAAGATAGAACTGGAAAGATTTGTGAATGGATTAGGTTGAATTGCAACTGTAAAGATTTGAACCAGAAGAACTGTAAGAATGGAATAGTACTTTACTTATTGGGGAAAGTATTGCTGTAGAAATATTGCATGAACATTTATTTTCAAACATTAATCTGAGGAGAATCTCTGTATATAAAAAGAAGGAAGATTAGGAAGACATTTCATGGAGACTAGATAAAACTAATAATTCAAAGTAATGAAATAACCAAAAGAGAGCCCTGGAAATCAATAAGGAGTTTGTAAAGTTATAGCAAGATTGTCCAGATATTATCTCCACCCACATTTTTCTTTCCCATCTTCCACTCCTCAATGTTAAGGCTTCTAAGGCTTCTTAGAGGAGGTAAGAGCAATCAGAGTATAAATCTTGAGGGTGAAGGATATAAAAGAAAGATCAATGGATAGGGTGCATGGGATTGTTTATTATGGACCACAGGTTTGATTTATAGGAAAAAGAGATCATGAGATTGAAGATAAGGAACAGAACAAACAAGAGAGAGGAAAATGGAACAATATAAGAGATACTAAATATAGATACAGAGATATAATTACTAGGAACGATGGGAGTTCAATACAGTTATTGCAATAAAATTCCATTCTGGCACAAGTCAGGGTTTTGCATATTCATCGGCAACACTATCGTATCAGGAAGGCAACCCTTAAGAGCTGTGTTGTATATAGTCTATGTTTGGGAACTGGTTTCTCTGCTAGAAGAGGTATCAGTTTCAACTTCGCTCAGATTTTTCCTTTCCCCTGAATCCAAGTCAACACTATTCCACTGTCAACAGACTGAAGAAGTAATCTCAAATGACTCATGATCTTCAGAGTTTACTTATCTCTTTGTAGACTTGGGGAAGTCAACTAATTTTTATTTTGTCTCCTAAAATTATTCTCCTTTAGCTAATCAACAATATTTGCCACTTTTTAAGATTTGTAACTTTCATAAAATAGTGGGGGGACTCTTTAGTCTTAAGCTTCTTCTCTCTATGTCCCCATAACAAATAGAGATGAAACACAAAATCAAAACCTCTCTTTGTTTCTGTTTATTGTTATACCCACTGATGCTCAGGGTTTTGTCCCTGGCTCTGCACTCAGGAATTACCCACTCAGGGGACCATATGGGATGCCAGGGATCTAAGCCTAGTCTCTGCACACAAGTCGAACACACTACCAGCTGTACTATCACTCTGAACCCGGAAACAAAAACATATTGATTTTATATTGTAAAATAAAATGTATGCGGGGAAATATTTTCACTACTGTTCCATTTGCATATGTATTTTTGATCAGTGTAACTTGCACCAAGTATCTTTTGGTGTGTTTTATATACCTTGATAAAGATTTTCTTAAAAAGAGATTTAAAGAAACTTTGGTACATCTACACAATGGAATACTATGCTGCTGTTAGAAAAGATGAAGTCATGACCTTAGCATATAAGTGGATCAACATGGATAGTATCATGCTAAGTGAAATGAGTCAGAAACAGTGACAGACATAAAAAGATTGCACTAATCTGTGGAACAAAAAGTAACAGAATGGGAGACTAACACCCAAGGATGGTAGAGATAAATACCAGGAGGGTGTCTCCAAGGCTTTGAAGCTGGCCTCATATGCTGGAGGAAGGGGCAGCTTGCATAAAGAAGGGAACACCAGGTAAAGTGTGGTTTGAGGACCTGCAGGGGATAGGAGATGCGCGCTGAAGATAGAATATAGACCAAAGATGATGGCCATGCAGTACCTCTGTTGCAAACCACAACACCCAAAAGGAGAGAGAGAACAAAAGGGAATGCCCTGCCATAGAGGTGGGATGGAATGGGAGAGAAGGGGTGGGAGGGTGGGAGGGTTACTGGGAACATTGGTGGAGGAGACTGGGCACTGGTGGAGGGATGTAAACAAAATGCAAACATGAAAGTTCATAAGTTTGTAACTGTAACTCATGGTGATTCACTAATAAAAAAAGAGAGAGATTTAGTAGACTTCAGTCTCAGGTTTAATTATTCTTTCCTTTTGGGTTAACATATAATCCCCACTGAAATGCAAGCAGTATTAGAAAATAGAACTGATTTGCCAGTTACTACGCCTTAATATAAATAAATTTGTTAACTCCAAGACTATGATCACTGACAGTCAGTAGACAAAGCTCATCAAGAGTGGATATAAAGATTACTGTACAAGAGGAAGTTACTGATATAACTATTATTTTTGTATAGAAGTATGTACCTTATAGCATAATAAATTTTCATTAAAAAGCTGTGTTAAATTGCAGTTGGGGTAATTAAATTCTCCGTGTAATAGCTCAAAATTTGTGTTTCTTGAAAAAAAACTTCTAAGTATTTGTTTTAATTTTATGAACCAGAGACAAGTTATTACAGCTACTACAGATGCAGCAGTTTCTGTTCAATAGTGTGATACTATTTCTCTCTAACATCTTAACATCTTCTAGTTGGATTGCAAAAGCATAGAATTGTAGAAAATTTCTAACAGCCTAACTGTAACATCACTATATAGCAATTGATAAAGTTCCAGGAGACTACCTTAGAAACTACAGAACACAAAATTTGAACCTGTACTGTAGCACTGTATCACTGTTGTTCGTTGTTCATCGATTTGCTCAAGGGGGCAACAGTAACGTCTCCATTGTGAAACTCATTGTTACTGTTTTTGGCATATTGAATACGTCATGGGTAGCTTGCCAGGCTCTGCTGTGAGGGCGCGATACTCTCGGTAGCTTATAGGGCTCTCCGAGAGAAATGGAGGAATTGAACCCGGGTCGGCCATGTGCAAGGCAAATGCTCTACCCTCTATGCTATTGCTCATATACAGTAAAATTCACAGTTCTGCCCTCTTTACCATGTCTAGCAAACCACTTCTTTGATTATGTTTATGTATATACATATATAAAAACTATTTATAGAGACCTGTTTAGTAAAATAAGATGGATATCATAATGACACATATTTCACAAATGTATATTAGAGGCTAAGACATTGTAATACTCGATTCCACATTTTTCTCTCTTGGGGGAATAGATTCAAATGGTGAAATGTATATATGTGTACACACATAGTTTCTCATTGGATCAATTGTACAGCTCTAAAATTGAGGGCATGCTTAGCAAATAATTTTCTACAAAAGTAGACATGTTAGAATGCTGATAACATTTTTAATTTCATACTTAATTTGCTTTCCTTTAATAAGCATAGTATTTCCCCTTTAACTTTTGTCATAAGAAGGTCTTATGATTCTCAAGATTTATCAAACAGTCATCTCCCTCATTACACATTTATTTGTCTTTTTCTCTTTATAGGATATTAAGATGAGCATAGCAAAATAAATTCTGCTATTCTTTGTTAGATATGTACTGTAAAAAAAGAAAAAGTTGCTACTAGTCACCAATGCTTCCAGATGAAGGCAATGATAAAGAGATACCTGAGGAAAAACAACATAATTATTTAGAATGACACTAAACAGTGATTTCAGATGACTTTCATTTTCTTGCTTACTGTTCTTAAAATGTGTGTGTCTGAGTAGTGACCTCATTATTGGTTAACTTTTACTCTTCACAAGCTATCAATAATTCTTAGTACTACTTTAAAATTGTATGAAGTATTTTATTAAAATTTTTTCAAGGTTGTTAATGTTTATTTTTATTAACTGTTAATAATATTATAAAGGTTTTTAATGATGGTCTGTTTTTTTTTTTTTTTTACCATAAGTATACCTGTATTTCGGGGAGGGGAGAAAAGAACATTCTAATGTACTCAGCTTTCTTCAAATCAGAATGTGGTGGAAATAAACATGAAATGTCAATCTTGACAAACTCATCTTCTTCATGAACATACACTAATTGAGATCTAGAAAAGCAGCTCAAAATTATAGTAGGTCAGATTGAAGCTATAACAAAATCAACTAGGAGGGAACAGGTAGTTTGATAAAAATTTCATTTTTCTGAAAAGATACAGACTATGGAATCTTATGCATAAAAGTGAAATGAAACAAATATTAATAAGAGGTCTTAATCTTTGAAATAGTGTTCAAGATTACAAATGCTGAGATCATATGAGATCAACTGTTTTTTTGTTGCCAAGTCAATTGAGCTTAGGTCTAAAAAGTATTTTGGAGGCATAAAAACGTAAGAATTTTGCAGCATGAGAGTTATAAGTAAGTCTGCTAAATTCTCATTAATATTAATTGTTGTGTACTTGTTCAGTATATTTTAATCTGAACATTAAATTATCCCCTCTGAAATATATTTGCATTAAAAATATATCTCCAAAAGCTATTCTTCACAGAAAAGAAGTGGTGTGTGTCCAGAAGCATTCATCTTAAAAAATTAACGTTTTAAATCCTTTAACCTGGGTGTGACAATGCTTCAGGTCATTACCACCATTAGTGCAGTTATTTAGAAATTTCCCAGCCCCCCTAAGCAATAGAGTCTGTCTGATATGCACTGGAGTCTCATAATTAGCTAACCTGATTTAACCCTTTGCTACCCTTTTTTTCTAAAGTGTCCACAAAAGCCAGTATTATCCTTTTGAAAACATAGCATGTCTGTACCTCTAGTAACAGTTTTGACTTAACTCCACTTTTAACTCTGAGTAATAGTCAAACTCAACCCCTCTAGTTACTCACCCACTTGCCACTATGTTACTGCCCTTACTTCTCAGATACCCTGAAATCCTTTACTCATCTCCATATACACTGGCTAATTGCAGTCTTCCAATGTGCTAAACATTCCACTGGAATTTTGCTTTCTTTCTAGACCAGTTTTCCCAGAATATATTTATAGGGAACTCTCTCACTTCTTCAAACTTTTTTAAAAAGTATCAGCTAACAAAATTCAGCCCATATAGCCTAAATGAAAAATATAATGTTCATCCAGTTCCCACCAATCACTGTAACTCTTTTAAGCTCTACAATAATTCCACTGTTGTAGAATAATGGAATAAGGTGCAAGGGTCTCTTGTCCCCATGCCTGGCTGTCTTCACCAGGACCCCTCGGAAGGGGTGGGTTGAGTTTCCCTCCCCACCCCAAGCAGAGCTCCAGCAGCTGAAGATCTCTGGAACCCAGCCACAGCCATGCTCAAGGACCCTCTTTACATATTTGGACCAGCCTCACGCATCAAGGAACCAGAAGAGGAACCCAGGTGTTCAGGACCCGGAGCTGAGATCTCCAAGCCTGCTTGGATCAGATCTCCAAGCCCGCCCTGATCCACCATTTTACAGTAGCGAGGCGGTCACACCCAGAAACTGTCCCTTGGCACAGTGTAATCCCATAAACAGCCAACATCTAGAGACTATAAAACCAAGCTCTCGGAAGTGCACAACATTTTATAGCCTAGTTCTCTCTCTCAGAGAACCTCGCAAGCTACTGAGAGTTTCCTGCCTGCATGGGAGAACCTGGCAAGCTCCCCGTGGTATATTCAAAGGTCGAAACCAGTAGCAATGATGAGTCTCATTCCCCTGACCCTAAAAGAGCTTCCAATGTGGAACCGTTTGGAAGGACGAGGAAAGAGAGGTTTCTAAAATCTCAGGGCTAGAACAAATGGACACATTACTGAGACTGCTCGAGAAAATCTATGGTCAATGGAATGATGATCATGATGATGAAGGTGCAAAGTATCATTTAATGTAAAATATAATGTATGTGATTACACTTACTGTTTTTTGTTACCATCACTTCTAAAATATAAAGTCCAGTGGTATTGATATGTTTTTGTTGTTGTTTAAGGCAAATCTTCAGAAAATTGAATAGAATTTATTTTAAGCCATCTAAGTGTAAACTTTAGGTTGACTTACTTAGATAGGAGATTAAAATGTCACTTTTTTTTTTTTGGTAGGGAGAAGACTTAATTTGCTGCAAGCAGGTGGTGAGGTTTTTATTCCTCAAGAAACACAGAACAACCATTTTTTTGGAAACAGGGAACGAAGTTTTTGTGGGGGTATCTAGCACACGCTCGCAAAAAGGTTTAGTACGTTGTTGTAGTTTGTCGTCCTTCTTGGTGCCCTGTTCCTCAACTGTTCCCTGGTGCCACTCAGGTGACCAGATGTTACAGCTGGTTGCTCAGAGGGGGGAGGGACAGGAGCTGCTGCTGGGAGAAATCAAAATGAGAAACTATGGGGGGGGGGGAAGTGTTGCCCACAGGTTGTCCTCTTCAGGCTGAGTCCTGGGGACTCCATCGTCAACCCTAGTTGTCCCCAGTTATTCCTTGCAATGTTCCACATTGCTTTTATTGTGCATATTACTATGAAACCAGAAAGTAGCATTATTTTTTTAATAGATCTTTTAAAATTGAATCACTGTAAGATAGAGCATTACAAAGCTGTTCATGTTCGGGTTTCTGTCATTTAACGCCCCAATACCCATGCCTCCACCAGTGTAATTTCCCAGCACCAATGTCCCAAATTTTTTTCTCCCACCTCCCTAAATCACCTCCACCCCAGCCTGCCTCTCTGGCAGGCAACTCTCTTCTCTCTCTCTCTTTCTCCTTCCCTCTCTCTCACTTTAGGCATTCTGATTTGCAATACAGATGCTGAAAGGTTGTCATGTATATCCCCTTACCTTCTTGCAACACTCAGTTTTTGTCCAAAGTGATCATTTCCAACTATTGTTATGCTGGACCCTTCTCCCTTTTTCAATCTTAACCGTTCTCCTCCAACCACCAAAATATACCTACCCAACGTGCGTGCGCGCGCGCGCGCACACACACACACACACAGACACACACACACACACACACACACACACACACACAAACACTGTGCTAATTTCCAACCATATAAAAATAAATTTTGCTTTGTCCGAAATATGAGATTAAATTACTTCTTGCCCTTGGAATCAATTGGACAAACATTAAATATGTTCTGCTTTGAAATGGATAAAACTCTGTAGAACTGAGAGTCTTTCTTGGGGCAATTGAGCTCTTCTATTGTTTAAAGCTTGATTAAGTAGTTCTCTTTTCAAGTTCATCAAATCATCAAGCAAGAAAACCTGATTGAAACCCAGATTTCCTTACAAAGTACACATTAAATGATCTCTGAAATTAAGCATTGATGATCATGAACAATAAATAAATTTTAAATTCCATATGTCAGAAAGGTGTTCATGAGAAAAAAGTCATTTACCTACATTTCATTAAGTATTATTATGTTCAACAAATCAAGCTCTTATATTTTTTACATATGGTTCAGAAATTTCATCTAGTTTAATGTTCATATAATCTCATTTCATTAATTTAATATCTATAAAATTAATTTTAGATTATAAAGTTTTTCCTTTAAGGAACAATCTTGCTTGAGTTTCATTAAGAACAGTTACATGTATTCAAATAGCATATTAAATAATTGTTTCATCTTCCTATTGTTGCTGAGAAAAGATAGGTTATCACTTTGATTAAGTTTTAGGCCATACTAAGTATCAGATGAAATTATCTATTCAATTTGGTAGAGGATCCCTATAGTTTTTTGATGTCCTTTATATTCAATTTTAAAGAAGAATTGAAAAATAACTAAGCCAGAATACAGAATAAAGGCATTTTTATCCTTTAAGTAATGATTATCTGATAGTGAAAATGTGATGTGATGAAAGATTAAAATATGCTGTAATACATTCTTGTAAAGGGTACAATTATATCTTTACATGGATCAGAACAATTTGATGTTCTTGTTCTTCATGATACTCAGATTAACTTTGGATAAATATAATGCAGTCTTTGATTCAAAACTTAAGCAAGTTTTGACTCTGACTGTAATGGTTTGTAGATTCTCTTATGCTTGAGTATTTATTTATTTAAATTTCCATTAAATAATTGCCATGTAAAACAAAAAGTTGTTTCTCTTTTCCCAGGGAATATGTCTTATGCGATTGTTAAAACAATGCTATCAGGAAGAAAGTGTAAAAAAATCTATTACATGCTCTCACAATGTAATCTGCAACATTTGACTTGAAGAGTTGCACTATGAGAAAATTGCCTCCATAACATCACAGTGATATTTCATAACATTTAGTTTTATTAAAACCAACCAAAATCTACGGAACATTTAAGGTGGGTTATTAGAACTGAAATCTTCAGCCATCATAAGATGAAATGTGTTTCTAGGCATTCAATTAGAAATGGAAAATCTTAGCATCCAAGAAAACCATCACTGCCTGTGTAAAAATGACATACGTATGTCGCTGATATTCACTGGTCAATGAAACTTTACCCCATGTCACATTTTTGAAATGATCACTTGTGTTTGAGGTATTGATAACCAGATTTAGAGTCAAAACTTAGTAAAATTTATTTTTTAAAATATAAAAATTATCAAATGCAGTGCATTCATATAACAAAATCCTTGCGACACATCAGTTATACTGTTTGTTCTGAATAAGGCACATGAACTTGTGTCAAATAGTACATCTTCAATTAACTTTTATCAAAAAGGCAATGTTCTCTATACTCAGAATTTAAAGTCATGTCACAATTCTAATTAATAGGATTACTATTCTATACTTAATAATAGAAATGCTTAGTACTGAACGTTGCTTTTTAATGTAAAGTGGTTTAAATTTTGAAGACAACTAAAGTGTTTATAATTATTTATCCAGGAGGGCTCTTAAGTATAGTCAACTATCAGTGGATTCATACATTAAACAACAGATACATATGCTTCGCACCCTGCATAAGAAGTATATATGTAATCATTAATAATTTCAAGTGATCTGGATCACACATTCACCTATATATTCTCAAGGACCACTCCTGCATATGCAGGAACTGTATGTAGTACAATGGATTGAAACAGTATTGACAGTACCCAAGACAAGTGCTTAAACGCCTGTGCTCCCTACCTGGGCCCCAGGGAGTTATCTCCATTTTTGCATTTTCGCTTTGCTTTCTTTTGCTATACAAAATCTTTTTAGTATGACATAGTTGCATTTGTTTATTTTTGTTTTTCTGAGGCCAATGTAGAAACGTTGTTAAAGTATCTTTTCTATATTTTCTAAATATATTTTGTAGGTTCTTGTCCAATATCAGGATTTTAAATTTATCTCCATTGTCACTGTCATCCTGTTAATCATAGATTTGCTAGACTGGGCACCAGTAACATCTCCATGTGAGACTTGTTGTTATTGTTTTTGGCATATCGAATACGCCATGGGTAGCTTGCCAGGCTCTCTGAGAGAGGCAGAGGTATCGAACCCAGGTTGGCTGCTTGCAAGGCATCTTCATTAATCCAACCTATCTTCATTAATTTTAACATATGATTTAATAAACAGCCACATCTTCTATTTTGAATGTGGCTATTCAGTTCTTAAATGACTTTTTTTTTTTTGCATGTCACATCCGGTGATGCACAGGGGTCACTCCTGGCTCAGCACTCAGGAATTACTCCTGGCGGTGTTCAGGGGACCATATGGGATGCTGGGATTCCAACCCAGGTTGGCCACATGCAAGCTACCTGCTGTGCTATTGCTCCAGCTCCCAGTTCTTAAATGACTTTCACCCTGAGATTTGCTTTGCGTGGGACTTAGCAAAGTCTCATCCAGTTTGTTTGGAGATTCAAATAATTCCTTAAATTTTTAAAAAGCTATGAAATATAACTTAACATCCTGTAAATTTTACTGGAATATTATTGTCATACTTCCAAGTGGTTCTTAGCTGAAACACATTCAGATGATAGCCAGTAGAAGCCAATAACCCAGGTCAGTGATATGCAGGTACCTTATCACTGTATGACCTATGAATCGCCTTGACTATGAGAAATATCTAATATTTTAGACTGCTCTTAATTGTATATGGGAACAATTTAAACATTTCTTCTACAAAACATACATTTTTGTAATACAGACTTGAAATAATCCAGTTATGAATATTTGAGTGAAGTTAATATATGAAATCCCAGCCATTATATAGAGAGGTATGATCATCTGTAACATAATCCACAGGAAAATAAAAAAAAATTGCAATGCATACATTACATACATAATTGTACTTATGTGTTTACTGTTTTAGAGAGACAGAGGTGAAGAGAGTTGAATTAACTTTCTAATATTGCTGGAACGACTGGGCACTTTCTGGGCTATAATTAGTATCAGAAATTTATTGTCTTATAGACCTGAAGATGTGTAAGTGCACTGGGCTGAAATGAGCAGGACTTTATACCTCTTGTAGTCTCTAGGGGAGAATCTGTTTCCTCGTTGTTTTCAAGTTTTGGGCACTATCTGTGTTCATTAGCCCCCTTCCTCCTCTTTGAGGTAGCATGGCTGGTTTGGTTTACCTGACACCCCATTTTTCTTTACTTTCTCCTGAGGTTGTTCAAGAGAACACATGTGATTCCGGGAATCAATCACAGATTGGCATAATTCTCCCATCTTTAAGAAAAGTTGCGAAGATATTGGGGCCATATTTATATTTAACTGAATCTCCCTGTTTTAATTTCAGTTGATTAGCAAACTTATTTGTGCCCACATTTTTAGTTTTACTTTGCAATATAACAGAGCCCATTCACTAATTTTAAGCATTCAATTATGGTTTTCTTCATTAAGGTAAGTGATTGCATAAATGTTATGATTAAATTCTAGGAACAAAGATTTTCATTGTACATATACTTGTAGCACACTGAAATGATACCTATCCAAGTAAATATTATTCTCTGCTAGATTATTAAAAACTAAAGAATCTTCTTTTATTGATAGAATGTATGAACAAAACAAAACAACTCTAAAGCTTATGCAAAACTTAAAAATCTATATATATTTATGAGAGTCATTATAGACTGAAAATTTATTGTTTATATTTTACTGTAATGTACAAGTTGCAAAATATTCAACAATACATGCATATATGTGCATATGCACAAATAAAATTTGCATGCGTATGACATAAATGTATATATTTATGTACTTTGTATGCATATGCAGCATGCATGTTTCATTTTAATTCTAGCTTTATTTATGAGTATTGTTGATAGTGAATTCAATGTTAATAAATAAATCTATATCGACTGTGGTGTATCAAAATGGAAAAACACATAAAACAAGATAATAGAAGAATCAATTGATGAAATACTTTGCATCAGAGGTTTTAAGCTTGCAAGGCTTTGCCGTGCAGGCAAGATACTCTCAGTAGCTTGCTGGGCTCTCCAAGAGGGACTCCCCAAAGCGTATTCGATATGCCAAAAACAGTAACAACAAGTCTCACAATGGAGACGTTACCAGTGCCCACTCTAGCCAATTGATGAGCAAGGGATGACAGTGACAGTGACAATGACAGACGTTTTAAGAACTTAATCCAGTATTTCCCTTAAGAACAGAATCTCAGTGTTGGTACTTTAATGCTTACAGAAATTTTATAGGAGAAAATTACCACTCAATAAAAGTTAAATAATACTCTTCTCAGCATGGTTTGTATCTTAAATTCTCTAAAATATATAGATACAGATATGTCTTAATTTTCTAGCACATGGAATATAAATATGTTGGGAATTAATGATCTCATTTTCAAGGCTATTAATGAATATTTTATTTCATTATTTTGCACTCTCTGAAGGTGTTTTGTGGTAAATAAAGAATAGAACAATATATATAAAGTTTTATATCAAATATAACTTAATAAACCTTCTGTATCACAGACATGCTTAAATAATCTGTTTTTTCAGTTTAAACAAACCTTATTTCTTAGAAAATGTTTAAGATCAATGTCAGTAAGGGAAAGTAGTAAAGCCTTTTGAGCTGTATGTTTTCTAGACTAAGAAGATAGCAAGTTGCTTTCCTTCCAGGAAGCTGACCCAAACTTTAAAGCTCAAACCTCATTATAATTCCTTGACCACCACCAGAAGCACAATGCCAAGAGTAAATGCAAAGTACCACTTGATGTGGCCAAAAAAGTTTTTAAAAAATCATACTTCTTTATAATTTCAACAAAATTGCTTCATCATATAAACACCTTATATACAGCGCAAAGAAAATGCTAGAATATAAGTAATATTTCATCTGTATAATATCAGAAAATAACTGCTGAACATATTAAGATATCTTATTTGAATGAACTATATCCATGGTCTTTTTACGTAAGACATATTGTATATTGATTTATTTTTCTTAGGGATTTAGCATGAAGTATAGATGAATTGAAGTTTTGTTTCTTTTTTATTTCCATGCCTTGGGCTAACACAGGCTTCAAATTCCATTCCAGAATGAAAGTGATGATTCTATTTAGAATAAAGAGCTTTAAGAACCAATTAAAAATCCTGTTTGGGAACTTATTCTAGCCCTAGGAAATAAAGCAATTTAAAGTTTATTCAAACTTCTCATTTTTTAAAAGTAGAAATCTATCACCAAGGGAATGAGTTTATTGTTTTGTTTTTGCTGTATTTAATTTTTCCAAGATAGGGGAATCATTAAAATTTCAAACTTGCATGTGTTTTTGAATAAAATATTTTTATTAGAGAGAATATTATTTTTCAAGTTATAATCTGTCACTGTCACTATCATTGTCATCCCATTCGTGTTCGAGCGGGCACCAGTAACATCTCTCATTGTGAGACTTATTGTTACTGTTTTTGGCATAGCGATTACACCAGGGGTAGCTTGCCAGGCTCTGCCGTGCAGGCCCGACACTCTCAGTAGCTTGCCAGGCTCTCTGAGAGGGGCAGAGGAATCGAACATGGTTTGGCTGAATGCAAGGCGGAAGCACTACCGCTTTGCTATTGCTTCACCCACAAGTTACAATATATCTCTAAAACTAAATTTTTATATAAAACCTAATTTATAGTATATACTACCCGTGGTGTATTTGATATGCCAAAAACCGTAACAAGTCTCACAAGGGAGACGTTACTGGTGCCTGTTCAAGCAAATTTATGAACAATGGGATGACGGTGCTACAGTGCTATCAACAATAGAAATATCAGAGACTTCCTCTCATTAAAACTAACCTATGGGGCCAGACAGCGAACCCAGACTTGATCTCTGGCACTCCATAGGAACCCTCTGTCCACTAGGAATAATCCCTGAGCACAGACTCAGAATTAAGTCCTGAGCACCATCTGGTGTATCCAATCCCCAACACCAAAAGCAAAGAAGAAAGTAAAACATAAAACTATCATATGGGCTAAAGAGAGAGTTAAAGGGCAAGGTGGTTGTCTCACATATTCCCAAGCCCAGTTTGATCCCTGGCAATGCGTATGGTCCCTTGAGTGATCCGGAGCATAGAAAAAGAAAGCATATGTGAGCACTACTGGGTGTGGCCAAAAGCAGCAATAAAAATTTTAAGTAACCTATGGATTTCCTTTTAAACAAAGAACTACTGTCACTGTCACAGGTCATCGATTTGCTCAAGCGAGCACCAGTAATGTCTGCAGTGTGAGAGTTGTTGTTTACTGTTTTTGGCATATTGAATATGCAACGGGTAGCTTGCCAGGCTTTGCCGTGCAGGCAAGATACTCTTGGTAACTTGCCGGGCTCTCCGAGAGGGGCAGAGGAATTGAACCCGGGTCGGCCACGTGCAAGGCAAACACCCTACCCGCTGTGCTATCGCTCCAGCCTGTTAGGATTAGGAATGATTAATCTGGCCCGAGTACTCTAGTCTGAGTCTCTGGCAAAATGCTCCCAGGAGAGCTGCCTTACAAGCCTCAATGTATCTCTTACTGTGTCCATACAAAAATAACTAATAATAAGATGTTAATTAAGATGTTAATCAAAGTAATGGACTAAGGAGAAGAAGACCCCTGGATATTTTTCTGCCCTTGAGCCTGATGGGCAGTCAGGAAGGGCTTTCTTATGTTGATTTTCCTACCTGACTGGATGTAGCAGAGTTGGCCCAGAGTGCGAAGCGTGGAGAGAGGAGGAGTTGTAGTAGCTGGGAGACAGAGCAGGGAGCAAGAGGGAGCCCAGAGAGATGAGCGGGAGAGACAGGAGGAGACGGGAATGAGGGGCAGTGTGAGACTAGAATGGGGGGCACAGAGAGACTGGAACAGGTTCCTGGGGAGAATGGAATAAACGGCCACTGATCAATCAACCAGCTTGGCCCCTGTTTCCTTGTTGTCTGCCCCATGGCACAAGATGCCCCAGCTGGGCGATGGGTCTGAGACCCACCAAACCAGAGCAATGAGGGGGAGAGCAGACCGGACCTTCCCTGACCTCCCTCAGAGATTATAAACTCAGGGTCACTCTTGGTGGGCTTAGGCGAACAAATAGTTTTTCCTGACCTGAACCCAGTTTGGCCACAAATTCCAGGCAAGCACCCTAGCTGCCATACTATGGCAGGCGCCCTTGCTAAAAATGCGTTAGATCTTAATGCTTGTGGAAAAAAAACAAAATTTGTAGTTTATTTTACATATGTCTGTGTTACTCTGTGTTTTCTTGTGTTTGATTTGTGCACGTGTGCATGTGTGTGTGTTTGTATGCATGTGTGTATGTGTTTGAGTGTTCACAGGCACATGTGTATTTGGACTGTGCTCAAGGCTTACCTTGGTTGTTGTTTAGGAGGCATTCCTGCTAATGTTTTAGGGACAGTACAGCTCTTGGGACCTAACTATGCAAAATAAATATTCACAATGTAATTGAATTCACTTCTTGAGTAGATTATGGAGCTATCACTAGAGCTACATAAATTCCATTGTTTATTTCATTTTGGAAGCCACTTTTATAAACATAAGACTCTCTATGACCAATAAAAATTGCTTAAATTGTGGAAGACATGCACTGAAAATTATAAACAATATAACAAGGCCGTTGCTATGCAAAGACATGTAAAGCAAACTAGCAAAATATGATAACAAGTGTTTTTTGTTTTTTTTTAGAATTTCAGACATTGCCTCCTGAGGAGACAGTGTTTGAAGTAAGTTTATAAGGTGAGTAGAGTTAGACTAACAAAGTCAGAAATATTCTGCAAAAACTGAGCAAGAGAAGCAAAGGGACATGGACTGGAGGGAACTTATATAATTTGTAGGATAAAAATTCATTTGTATAGTAGAAATGTAGCCTGACAAAAGTGAAAAGCAAAATAAAATAGAGCAAGAGCCAGCAATCTAAGGATTCTATTCTAGAAGAGAATAGTAGTATTCCCAACCCTAAATCCAAAATGGATAATACAAGATAGATGAATCCAAATTGAATCCATCTAAGATAAACAACTCTAATGAGATGACATACTGATATTTCTTATGCATGTAACTATTTTGATGTTTAACTTCTTAAGCTCACCATCCAAATTAAGGTATGATTTATAGATGAACTGATTGTTAATGATTAGAAAATACGAATCGCTAAGTGATTGTTGAAGAACTGAAAACTAAGTTATTTATTTAATTAATTGAATCACTGTGACATAAATAATTACAAGGTAGTTCATGATAAGGCTTCAGGCATATGATGGTGCAATATCCATCCTTCACTATTTCCCAGCACCAATGTCAACAGTTTCCCCCTGGACACCTTCCCCACAGCCGGCCCTCCACTCCCACGCCCTAGCCTGTTTCTATGGCAGGCACTGTACTTGATAGAGAAAGAAAAGTTTATATTTTTAATTTATGAGGATAAAAATAAAAAAATTGAACAGCTATATATTCCATAATAAAAGGAATGTTATATATGGTCTTTCACAACTAAGTGAAATTTAAAACTAGCTGAACTTAGAAAGACATTGAGAGAATTAAAATGTGTGTGATCTGTTGTATCCTACTTCAATTCACATACATCTAATTTTCTTTGTGTGTGTGCAGCAAGGTAGATATTTTTGCTTCTTTCTTTCTTTCTTTTGGCTTTAGGGCCAAATATAGCAATGCTCAGGACTTACTCTCAGTCCAAACTCAGGGATTATTCCTAACCAGCTACTTATATGGAATATTTGGGATCAAACCCAGCTTGGTCATTTGCAAGGCAAATGCACTACCCATAGTACTATCTCTCAGAACCTGGAAGACAGTTTTGTTTTGTTTTGTTTAAGAATTTAATTAGAAAGATGTGATGTTAGAAAATGAAAACATATGTTGAAGGGAACACAACCTTTGAAAGAGCAAGCCAAATTTTCAACTTTCATAAATTCTTAGATGAACTTCCAAATAAAATGGAAATCACTCATTTTTTCCCCAAGGATTAACTGTTACTTTTTCCCACTCATTTCAGCACATAATTTTCATTAGAAAATATTCTGATTAAATTGAATGGATGCATAATTTTGATATATTTGAAAGTTAAAGAACCAGATACATCATGCTCTAATTATACTTTAATATTCTTTCTAAATTTTATGCAAGTATATAGAAAACATAGAGGTCATAGTAACAATAGTAATAATAATTAGAAAAAGAATGAGAAATGAGAGCAATTGAATTCCAGGTTTTACACTGAATAAATTCCAAGTGTAATTAGTTTCAGCAAACTGAACTTCTGTTTTTTTATGGCCATTAGTCATGATGTTGCTTCCACCAAATATTAATATATATGCAGCATTTTTTAAAAAAATAAGTTTTAATATGCTAGTTATTTTGTGTTAAAAATATCCTGCTCATTCTACTATTTCAAATTTATCTTTTTGCCACTTGGAATAAGAGCCACAATAAATATGTTTCAAAAATTATGGTAAAACTATATTTTACCAAATGTGATAAATCTGTAAGCAAATTCATTTATTCACTTTTCATCTTGGTATCTTATACCATGACTTGATTTTGTATATTTTATTTTTTTCTTTTCTATCAGGGAGGATGCAACAAGAATTACATGAGGGGTGTTGGGGTCACCTTTGAGGATACTCAGTCATCATGGCTGGTGCTTCAGGGGGGGACCCAAAGACAGTGATGCTCCAGCTTCTTGGTGCTGGTAAACACCATCTCCAGCTAGCCATGTCCAAGAGTGTACAGGACACTCAGGGATGCGAAAGAGGCCATGGGATTCCATGTGATCAAATTTCGGATTTAACCCGAAAGTGGTGCACACAGTGCATAAGCCCTAACCCCGCACCATCTCCCTGGTCCTTATTTATTTTAGATCTGATTTAATTATTTTATTAGAGTATTTTATTTGTAAGGTAACATTGGATATCTCTAGACACTTTTCACATTTACTATGAGGAAGTTGGTCTGAAATGATGATATTAAAATCTAAAACATTTACAAAGAAGACACAAGCTATAAAAACAATTTAAAATTTTAATGTCTCTGTCTATTGTCCTCTGTCATATATAAAGAGTAAAAAGAAAATGTCAATGTGTTATATGTACCACAATATGTTACATAGATAGCACACATAAAATGTTTTTAAAAATTATTATTAATAAACCAATATATTTAACAGAATTTTGAAGTAAAAAAAATGAAGGAATTGCAGAGCTAGTTCCAGGGGCTTCAGTACATGTCCAAGAGGACATATTTTGTCCCCCAAACTCATGCATTAAGAGCACAAATGGAACGAGCCTGTTGGTCTTGGGAATAGTAGGACAGTGTACCATTAGATCACCAGATCAGAACATTATCCAGTCTGGCACACAGAGTCAGGTCAAGTGTCACCAGGGCTTACCTTTGGGCTACTTTGCTCTACTTGGGAAGTCCCTAAAACAATATTCCACCCTGGTCCCCACCAAAAATAAAATAAAACAGAATCCTCAAAAGGTCTAGAATTATTTTGATATTTAGATAGCCATGTACATGAATGCAAAAAAAAAAAGATGTTTTAAAAATATAAGGATGTTCCTATCAAGTAACCTATAAATCTAGGTACACATTTCACCCCCCTGGATGGTTCAACGCCTCATTGTGGCAAGGGTGTGGAAATGGTGCCACCCAGCGAAGAGTTAACCAGTAGGTGCTGCCCAGAGATGCAGGCAGGTGCAGGGCTGCACTCCTATGTCAATCTGGCCAGTTCTTTCTGTACATGAGCAGCATGTCCACGCAAAAGGTGTGCGGCATGTTTGTCAGCGAGCAGATTGTTACAACATGCCAAACGACCAAAGCTTGCATTCAGTAGACTGGAAGCGCCTGTAACAGAGATTAGAGGTCACCCCAAAAGATTCCATCCGTCTTGGGAAGCCCAGAAAGCTACCAAGAGTTTCCCACTCACACGGCAGAGCCTGGCAAGCTACCCGTGGTGTATCCGATATGCCAAAAACAGTAACAATAATGGGCCTCATTCTCCTGAGATTGGAAGCACCCCCATTGGAAGCATTCATCGAGGACTTGAAGGTGAAAACACGGAAGACCAAGTACACTATCATTAGATTGACCGAGAAAAGAAAGCATCGATCACGTCAATGCCATTTTTGAGACTGGAGAAAAACTGTTCCTTGAGACACCCGACAGCAGGGCATAAATGGTGTCGATATCCTCATAAACATGAACTTGGCCATGAACATTGATTCATTTCATTGCCTAACACCCCAAATCAGATACTTAGGTTTGAATAGATGTAACTCATTGCCAGAAGTTTCTATCTTCGTTGTTTACGCACCAAAATCCAACTACAACAAAGACGAAATTGAGAAGTGCAACGTAGGGCTGGAGAAGTTCTGTAAAGAAGACCACACCTTCTACACGGTCATTGTCAGTGATTTTAATGCCAAATTAAGACTGAGAAGGTCGCCTGAAGAACACCACTTCGGGACCCATGTCCTGGAATGACACGAACAGGGTGAGAGACTGAGTTCATCATGTAGACCAAGATCATACATGGAAGTTGCAGTTCCAGAAGACTCAATCTAAACACTGGACATGGGAGTCTCCCTGTGGACAGTTCCACAATGAAGTTGACCACACCATATTCAATCGATGGTTTTGCTTGACTGATGTCACTGTTGTCCCAAAATTCCATAAGGAATCAGACCACCCTCTCCTTTGTGTGAAATTCCACTTGACGGACTAGGGAAAAAGGGCTGCAAATTTTAAGCAGCGAACTCCCAAAACAACCATCAACTGGGAGCTCTTTGGCACTATTGTGGCAACGTGGGAAGATGCTATCATTGACAACATTGACGAGAAATAAGATTGACTGGTTCAGCACCTCCATGACTGTGTTAGGAATGCCAAGAGAGAGAAAGCCACAAAAAGACACTTGTCTTCGGACAAGCTGATTCGCCAACGTGGTTTGGTGCAAGCCTCAAGGAATTGCAAACTAATATCCAAGCTCACAAAGCTGTACAGAGAAAGGATAGAGGAAGACCTCAAAGAGAGAAGAGCAACAGTGTTGGCTGATGCGGCAGAAGCTGGGAAAAGTATTCGCAATACCCACCCGTCCTTCGCCAACTATGAGACCAAGATGACTGCCCTCCAACATCCTGATGGATCTATCACATCTTCTAGAAGGGAAATGGAAAAGGTTATCCACGACTTCTACTCAGATCTCTTTCATAGCCACGTCCACCTGCCCACATACCAAATTCCCCAGGACGAATATATCTTTCCTGGTATTCTTGCTTCCGAAATTCAATATGCCCTTTCTTTGGTAAAGAAGTGTGAGTCATCTTATCCAGACAAGATCAGACCCGAACACCTGAAGAGTCTGCTGCCAGTACTCATCAATACACTGGCTCAGCTCGATCTGCCTGTTGTCCATCGTCTACAAGTTATTTACTTGAGTCAACATCAATAGGACTGGCAGAACACTAGAAGGACAATCATGAGAGCGAGCTGGGTTCTTGCAAAGAATTCAGCACAAGTGACCATATCCACATGGTGACCAAGCTCCGTTCATTGATTTAAAGGCCTTTGATTCTGTTGAGACTGAAGTGGTCATCGAAGCCCTAGCCAAACAGGGCGTCCAAACTCAGTACATCAGTATACTCCATGAGCTGTATTAAGGATTCACCACCAGGATCTCACAATTCTACAAGGAAGTGATCATTATCATAAAGAGAGGGGTTTGGCAGGTCGATGCCATTTCACCAAAACACTTCAAAGTGACCCTTGAGAATGTCATGCAAGACTGGAATGGGAAGAATTGGGAGTGAAGATAGACGGTCGGCAACTACACCACCTCCCCTTCGCTGATGACTTCATTCTAATAATACCAAAAATTAGGCAAGCAGCACAAATGCTGGCCAACTTTGACCATGAGTGTGGAAAGGTTGAGTTGCAACTGACTCACTAAGACAACATTCGTGATAAACGATCTATTTCCTGACATTTCATTTGCTCTCAATGGATTGAACATCTCCGAATGCAGTAGCTATGTTTACCTGGGTCAGAAACTCAATGTGACAAATGACTTGGCACCAAAGCTGCAGAGGAGGAAGAGTGTTGTGGACCGCCTTCAAGGGCATTGAAGAAAATGTTAAAAGGATGAAAAACCTCTGGCTCCGGGCACATCTTTTCAACTCCACCGTTATTCCTGCACTAACATAATGCCTCAGTGACCTAGGAAAGCAGGATGAGAATGCTATTCTGGTCTCCCAAAGGGGAATTGAAAGAGCTATGCTTGGAGTATCACATTTCACTCAAGTGAAGGAATCTGGAGTTCCAACCTCCCATCAGCAATCAAGAATCAGGGATTCTGCCTCATTTGCCCATGCGTTGAAAATCAGATGGGCCAGACTTGTAAACGATTTTGCGATTTTGAAATAACCAATGGACTAGAGTTGTTACAGACTAGATTCCACTGGATGTCATAAGAATGCCTGGCCACCCACCTACGAGAAGGTCTAACTTCTTCATCAAGAACGAACTCTGAACCAATGGTTTGATGCTCTTAGTGTTCTTGAAATGAGTATACAACATTGGGTTACACTAGCCCGCTACAGGGACAAATGGAGACATTGCTGGTGCCAACATGAGCAAATCCATGAGCAATGGGATGACAAGTGATACAAGTGATACACTTTTCACATTACAGTATCATTTAATGGACATATGTTTTTATTTGATTTATTATCCATCCTATTTTCATGCTTTGAATAAGGACTACAACTTTCAGTTAACATGTTTGTGATCTCTAAAACAGTGTAATTTTATTGAATTTTATATTACTATAAGGCACACAATGTTAATTTGTATTCATTTTATCTTTTAGATATCTATTTGTCTTTATTTTAATGACATGGAAAGCAAGAAAGATTTAAAGGATAGTGGAGTTCTTAGCAATGGACAAATTCACTAAGTCTCTATTAAATTTTCCAAATATTATTATAAAAGTTTATTAGAAAAGAGAGAAACATATTTTATGTTAAATATATTTAATAATTAAAAAAGCGTAATGGAGAGGTGATAGAAATATCAATATGTGAATAATAAGCATTGTGTAAATCATGTAATAATAAGGAACGAAAAACAAAAACAAAAATAAAAGTGTCTAATCTCTAGGATTAAGCTGAGTAAGATGCCTAGTTCCTTTAAGGCTCCTGTTGTTCAATGCTTGGGCATTCCAGCCCACAGTGGGAGAGGAAATCATACAGCATCTCCCTAAGTACAATTTTTGGGTTCATATGCAAATCATGTGCCTCATTTCTTGAGATATCTGAACTTTCTTTTCTATTTCTTGGGATCTGATTTGCTAATTTTCGTACGAAAATATCTGTAAATTTTAACATGCAATAATTAATTTGGAGATAAATTTGATTCCATGTAACAATGACTGCAATTCTTGCCTAAACAGAGATGAGTCTGGGAAATATCATGAAAACCACAATTACAGTCAAATCTGTTGAGTAACTTTTTTCTTTGTTTTCTTTGCCACCTCCACTCTGAAGACTGTGTACTCTATTACCATTATTAGGCAGAATCTAAAACAGTTGAGCTATTCAAGTGAACAAAAATGCAGTTGCCAGAAATGGGGTAAGTGAGGGAAAAAGAGAAAGATTTGGTGAAACAGGTAACCTTATGTTGTACATGATTTAAGGCCTACTCTATAGTACTATATAGTACAAAATTTAGAGTTAACAGTCCTCCATTTTCTATTCAATTTTTAAAATGACCCATATAAAAATCTAAAATCTATACATCAGTACATATAATGCGCTTCTGTGACTGGAAGAAAGATGGATAAACTTAACCATAATAATGCAAAACACGCTAACAATCTGATTGTCAATATCCTTAGTTTAAGTAACATTGTGCTTTGACTTCTTCATATGATCACATGTTTATAATGCCAATTTCACTTTCTCCTCCCTCTAAACAATACTTAGAATTAAAGAAAGAGAAATAAGTAAAGTAACTGATGAGTATTCCACAGTATTGTAAAGGTCATTCCAGAAGATGTCTGAAAAAGCAGAATTATTGAGCAAAGCTACATTACTAACTGCACATTGGACCCAAAATTATGGCATCAGGTTATGAGAAAAAGAGTTTATTGTGGGGTTTGATGACAAGAAGAGAGGAGCCAAGGCTCAGCTCTGTTTCCTGGAATATGTGGCTATTTTTCATTTCCTTTCCTTTGATGATCTTAAAAGATAAAGCAAATATGGGAAATGATTGGCCTGAATAAAGCTGATTAGGGATTTTTGAATTAGCCCATCTAAGATGAAGTAGCCAAATCTTTCTTATTGTGGGGCATCTATTTTTGGGCTTAACAGCTATATTTATAATTTCTCAACCCAACAAATCAATAAATATTTGGTATTCCTGGTGCTGAGGTCAGCTTCTGGCCAGTCTTCAACTCTTACAGTTTAATTTTCAGAGTTCTTGACTCAGCCTACAGCACTGAGAGCTATATTAGTGATAATAGAGAAAGAAAAGGAAATGGTGGATATAGGTCTCTTTGCATCTTATATTTGTTTGTATAGATATATAGAAATTGCTATAATAATCTGTATATATCGGTGTTGTTTAGAGATATAAGTATTTACATTTCATTTATATATAATATAAAGATAATATAAAAATATGTATACTTATGTAATATATAAATGTATATGTATACTTCCAATCTCTGACTATACAGAGATTTAATGCATTTAATGCAGTATACAGAAGATAGTTAAGTGCATTTAATGTCAGTGTCTGAACATAAAAATATATCTTGATGTCTAGTATTTGTAATAGAGAAATTGGAAAAATTGTAATTTTAATGATTAGAAAGTTTCTTATTCAAATTACTTTTGAAATTTTCCAAAGTTTTAGGTGCTCATCAACAAATGAATTGATTTTTTCTCATTTGCATAAGAGTAGAATGGTTAATTGTGGATTACAAAGGCAGTTCTTTTCCACTTTCATGCATCAAACTCTAATTGTTCTTCCCAGAAAAAAATTGAGTTCTGCAGTTATAATTAAGAGCTAGAGCACATAAGTCAGCAGAATTGTCACTGTAAATAAAATTTGTCTTTGTCATGACTCTATTCATAGAATAGATTGCAAGTTCAACTTGAGTAGAACTCAAGGCAATGATACACTTGAGTAGAACTTAAAGTGGATCAATAACGTTTGATACACTTGAAATCAAAGTTGAACTCAAGTTTAATATGAGTAGATTCAAGGATCTTCAGCATGAATAGAACTCAAGGCAATGAAAAACTGTTCTAAAATATTATAAATTGATTTATATCAATAGATTACATGTAAAGGACTACTTCAATGATTATAAGACTTGAGGGAATTCTGCCACAGTAGTTCAAGGAAAGAACAGGATAAAAAGGAATAAAAGACTTCAATTTTCAGTAGATTGAAATTTAAAAACAACATATGTTGTGTTATAAAATTTGGAAAATATGCTGATCTTAATTAGCAGTCCCAATTTTCTAGTCTTGCTAATAATATAATAGCAAGACTAGAATATCATATATTCTAGTATCATACTAGACTAGACTAGAATATCATATATTCTAGTATCATAGAATATCATTGAAGACTAGATATCATATAATTATAGCTTAATTTAACTTATTTGGTAAGACTGACCTAACCCTAGTTATTTTCTTTTATTTTATAACACATCATGAGCAAAGAATAAACTGTCTTCTCAAGGTTGAATTGAGTAAATATAAAATATTACCTAAATTTAAAGAAAATTCTAATATGATCAATCCCTGAAGAATTAAAAAGTCACTCTCTCATTATAAAAGCTCCTCTTATAACAGAGTAATTGGTTCAAAAAATGTTTGCTCTGTGTATACACTGAACATATGCTAATTAAATATCATGTATTTCTTTTTTAATTTGTCTTTTTCTGAGATCCTCACAGCTAGAACAAAATAAGACTGCAGTCATCTCTCTTTCTCCAATACTGAAAGTGAGAAAGATCTAATTGTGAGAGCTCACCAGACCCCAGTAAATAAAATTCTTTATACACAACAGGTAAAATTCTGGATGAATAGTTTCTATGAGAACAGATCCTGTGAAAAAAATGCTGAATTATTTCAAAATTGATCCTTTTACCCCACTGACTGCCTCAAGGATAAAGATATATTTTTCCTCAAAATTTACTGTGAGAACTGGGATTTTTCAAGGAGTTCAGTCCATATATGCATGCCCCCACCTAATTGAATGTGTCATCATAGGTGTTATGTTTCAGGTCTGGCCACGCTGTGAGTTGAATAATCCATTAATTGCATTTCAGGTTTTCTATCTCATCACTGGTTCCTGGTGAATGTTGTAATTCTCTTCAGTTCAGGCTGGCTGCAGCCACTTGCCCTTTGATATCCTTTCTCTTACATGTTTTACGAAAGTGGTTGGATATTTAGTTCAGTTTTTTCACTTATTAGCACAGCGTAGCAAACCCCAAGTTTCTCTCTGATAGGGCTCGAGGGTGGAAGTTCAGGCTTCATTTCCTCCCTGTCACAAGAGCCCACATTAAGAGATGCATTTGATTACGTGGCTATAAACGATGAGCGTTGCAGGGACTTTAGCGATATCCAGCAGCTGGGAAAAACTGCTGAATCTGACTGGTGGTTTATTGGGCAGGTTTATTGGAGCAATAAGTTATACACTAATAGTCAAAGTATTTAGTAAATTAGTAAGATTCTAAAGGAAAGGAGGGAGAGTAGAGTCATCTTTTCTGTCATGTTCTAGAAAAGGCTTGAGTTCAAGAATTGAGATGGATAAGGGAAATTTAATAAAGATGAATTTAATAAAGATATCTATTAATTTAAGTTAATAAAGATAACATAATTTTGCATTTGTGTCAATTTGGGGATACCACATTCAACTATTAATTTTTCAAAGAAGTCAATACCCATATTTTTATAAATAATTGATTAACTTATATTATACCTGAGTCTGACATACACGTTAACTGATCTTAATCAAAGCGATGAGTTTAGTTATTTTAGAATAAAATCTAATATCTTAATATGTTCCTCATATTTATAATTACTTTTTGCTAATGTATAGTTCCATTTTAAGACAGAAATGTTTTAATAAAAAAGAAGCAACGATTAAACTATACTATTCATGCCATATCAATAAAACAAACAAAAGTCTCATATAAAGATGCAAACTTAACAATTCAGTTAAAGAGCAGATAACTGTTAAGTAGTAGAAACCTCTTTCTCCGTTCTGTAAAATGCTAGGAAGAACACCAAAAATATTCAGCCACTAGAAAAACAATTTTTTACCTATCTAAACTCCAAAAAAATAAAAATTGAATGATACAATGGCGAACATATCTAATAAGTGATTCTTATACTTCACGCATTTATAATATTGAAATGAGCTGTGTGAAAATCCAAGGGGATGATTACATGAATGTTTTCTTTGGACTGCCAGCAAACAAAGAAAACAAATTATTTTAAAACAAGGAAGAATTAAATCTCCTCCTGTAAAAACAAAGCAGAAATGTGAGAAGCTGAAAATTTCTTAAATGTGGAAAAGAAAGTCTAACTTTGTTGCAAATGGAAGAGGAGATTCTCAGCAGAGGACACAGGATGTCTGGGGTGCCTTTGTAAAGTGGGGAAGACACGGGAAGGGTGTTTCCTGTCTCCGTCACCCCAGAATGTGCCTGGGGAGGCTCAGGACTGATCATAGTCTGATATGAACATTTGCATGGCACAGACATCATGTCTCACCAGTTCCAATAACAGCTCCCACGGACCCTTCGTTTTCCCAGGCAGGGAAAATGATCATTGCCACTCATTTCTTAGGGAGTCTTGTAGTCCAGACTGAAGTGAGAAATTGCGTTTTGCAGAAAGAAAAGGAAGTCCTAAATTCTTACTGGGGCTTTCTTAGTCCTTTGTTTTCCTTCAAAGAAAATAATTTCAGATGAATAAAGAAATGAGTTCATCTGAAAAAGGAGGGAAAGACAGAGATGGGTGCTCAAGGAAGAAAATGAAGTTTTCCAGAGAAGAAAAAAATGCAAATGAATGAGGTAGTGAATTCCTCAGAAAGGGAAAATGTGTGCCAAAGGAAGAATATATATATATATGAGAATATATGTATATATGAGAATATATGTATATATATGAGACAGAGTTGCAGGGAGATGTGCAACAATTTATTCTGCAAAGTGTGTTAATATACTGTTTCCTCAAACTGACCCTCAAGCCCACAATTCATTTGGTATTTTTCTATACTCCTCAGACATGCGTTAGCATATGTGATTATTTTCTAATGCCATTGCTTTCAACATATTAATTCATTCATTTATTTTTTTTAATTCACAAATGCCCTACAGCAAAATATCTGCTGGTTGAAGAATCTCGTCTGTCATTTGGAACTCCTGTTCTTCTCCACATCCTATTAGGAAATACATCCCTCCACAGTTTTGTACCTTTTTCAAGTTGGAGCAAGATTCTCCCCTAACTAACTTCAGCTATATGATGGGGAGGCAAGGTCCTTTCCCACTGTCCTACTCAAACACATATGAGGAGGTGACCTGCATTTTTTAATTTAATTTAATTTAATTTAATTTTTATTTTTTTCAAATAAATAGATTTTATTTAGAGGTTTCTGAGGGAAGGAGGAAGGGATAAGTGGAAAAGAAAAAAACAATAGGAGTAACGCACTCAAGAGAGAACACAGGCTTCTCCAAGGGTGGAGGAAGATCTACACACATCCTAGCACTGGACACAAAAGCATGAAAGTACACATCTGAAGGGGGGATATGGGGACGGCACATGTGCTCGGGCACCACATGTGCTCGGCCACGTGGGCACAAGCAGCACATGGGCTCAGGTAGCATATGCGCCGACCTGCATTTTTTTAAAAAGATCATTGCCAGTAACAAAAATGCTGAGCTAGAAAAAAATTCTGAGGTATAAAATTTTACTATTTTAGTGATAAGAAATTGAGGGAAGTAAGCTTACCGGAAAGATTTGAAAGTAAAACTCTTTCAGTTAATAAATTAGTCTCTCAGTGCTTTCACTGGAATAAAATAATCACCTTTTAAAAACCATTCTCAATAAACTATTATATAACACCACACAGACTCAACCGACAGAGACCAAGGTCACTGGTTTCATCTGACCGTCCATCTCATCTTTATCACTTTATTGACTTTCTCCTCTCAAATGTCTTAAATATTGAATTCCAATTTCTTCCTTAAAGACAAATTTCTCATACGGATGTACAGTTACACAATGGTTGTTTGGAAAGAATTCATTATTGTGCATTATTGAATTCACTGTGTAGGTGGAAGCATTTTTGGATGAGACAAGGTCTATTGAATAACCCGCTGCTGTAGTTCCTATGCGTAGTTTCTAACAAAATGTTATATTGCTGGCTAACATATTGGAGAACAATATTTTTAAAAGCATCTCGGTATTTTATTGCAGTTTTAGTTTGTTAGCATGTATGTATAAACTGTATTTTCCAAAGGAATTATGGTCGCATTACAAAACTAAACAGGGCATATACCTTTGAGAATAAATGCAAGTGGCACCTTCCCTTCAATTTCAAAAAGTCTGTGTTCAGCTGTGTTGAAAAAAAATGCATATTGTGCAGTGCATGGCATTATGCTGAAATCAGGTATGAGTAATGAAACAATGAAGGTTGAGTTTTGACAGAATAGTTTGCATTTATTACCTCTTCCTAAAGAAAGGTAATGAAGCAAAAAATAGTCACAAATAATAAGAAGCACTTGAATACACAACAATCTCCACAATTCACTAAACTTTCAACCTCTATAGAATATGCAGTTCTTTCAATCATCTCTTAATGTATGTAAAAAAGAATCTCTTTTTTTTGAAGTCTCTTTTCTATTGACCTTCAAATGTCAGATAGTTTTAAGTTTATATTATGCATGAAACTTGAGCTTGAACTTAGCATTGGATAATAATTCAGACTTAGCTCCCAGTAACTATTCATCCATACTTTGGTTTGCTAAATTTCTATCTCTTAAACAGATCTTATGCGAGCTAAGTGATTTTGTTCACATGCTTTAGAAATAAACTTTTAATATTTACAGGCATCTCAATGTAAAAAAAAAGATAACTGTTCTCCAAAAAATAAAGAAAAAATTAAAACATGTATTTAGAAGCCATTAAAGGGGTGATCATAATGAAATAATAATTTTTATACCTTGAATCTAGATGTGATTAAATTAAAATGTTAAATAGTATTTTATTACAAAACCACATTATATAAACCTCACAGATAAAAAATCTAGCCCCACCTCTGATAGAGATCCAGTCCTGACTATGATTGGTGTTTGAACTTTATTTTTGCACATCTCAGAAGCACTTTGATGTTTTTTGAGCTTGTTTATCAGCTATATTGATGACCACTGAAAAATATAATTTTCTTTGTGGAAATGGCTTATCAGGTTCAATAAATTTCTTATTATGAGAAAATTGTTAGGTAAATGCAACTTTTTTGTGTGTGTGTGCAAGAAAATATCTGAGTCCCCGCCATGTATCTGGGTACTGCTGTTTAAAAAAAAAAAAAAAAAAAACACCGTGTAAATATTCATCCCCTTTCAAATCAAGGAAGAACAATTCCCATTTCATGCTGTTATTAATGCATTCATTTCTTTATCTTATCTCTCCAATCTAATTAAATGTAATATGCACAATTTGTTATCTTTTGGGTTTTCAAAAGGCAAAAATACCCAATCAAATCCTGGATGGTTTGTTGCTTCAAACTTGGCAAGCACACCCTAAATGAAAGATACTGAAAACTCTGGAAACTACTTGGGTCTGGCAAAGAAGATAAAGAAGAAAAAAAAATACTTCACTCAACAGAATAGGCTGAAACACTTTTAAAAAATAATGAAAAAAGGACTAGAAAATTTTAATTTCCTGCAACAATATCAAGGATAATTTATGTGAGGTTCCTAAAATATATATCCTATGCTGTTATAATAAAATAAAATTATAATTTCTTTGTTTTTGTTAAAATAAGTTTTAATACCTGTTAATATTATATGAGGGGTAACAAATAAATACTTTTTATTAATATTTTTCTTAAATCAATCATTAATTCTAATGATTAGAATTAAGCGAAGTGGGAAACATATAATCTCAAAATATATAAAGTGACATTTCAATAACTTACATGACTGAACAAAGCTGATATTTTGAAGAAAAATAGGAAAGAGATATAATCTCAGTAGACCACCTTAAAGTTAACTATTTGACAATCTGTCCGGATCATAAGACCTTGGTAGTAAATTTAGTTCTCTGAAAAGAAGTGGTGAAGTTAAATCTCTAAACCATGTAAACCTTTCATGCTTTTGGGAGAAGACAGATATTGGATACATTATGGGTAAGACACATTTCAAAAGCAGAATTACACAGCAAAGGACCATGGCTGAAGGTGTTTGGAAAAAAGTGTTATCTATCCAGAGGAAACTTAGGATCTGTGGTGACATGTAAGAAAGAGCCATCTGCACGAGGATCACATGAGGAACACAATAAAATAATAAAACTGAAATGAAAGAGACACAGAGCGAGGTAAGCCTAGGTATTTCCTATAAACATGAAAAAATTACCACAAACTTTATGATTTGAAACAAATTTGTACCCTGGACTAAAACCAAGATGGCAGCTGGGCTCTGCTGCCTCCAGAGACTCCTCATAAGAAATTCCACAAGAAATTGCTCTTGGTCCTCTGAGTTTCAGTAGCTTACTCTGGTCCATCCGTTGTAGGCTCAGCACTCCAGTTTCTGCCACCACAGCTGTGACTCCTTCTCATGTGGGAGCGTCATTCCTGGAAGTACTCAGAGGAACACCAACCCTGAGGTACTTCTGTGTCTAAACTGTGAGGGACTTCTATAAAAGTTCTGGGTCTTCTACTCAAAGGCTGGGCTCCTGGAACTGGAGAGATAAGCACTTGCCTTGCATGCAGTCAAACTTGGGTTCCTACCCAGGTACTACTTACGGTTCCCTGTCAAAACTTATCCTTGAGCACAAACCCAGGAATAACCCCTGAAAACTACCAGCTGTGCCCCTCTATCTCATCCCCCCACAATTAAAACAAAACAAAACAAAAACTTGAATTCTAACCCATGGGATTATCTCTCCCATCTTCTGTCTCCTTTGTATAAAGTGCTTATGTTCACTTTATTGGCAAATTACAGAATCCTAATCACTGTGACAAAGTTGTGTTTTCCACAAAGTACCATTCATAGGGGTGGATTAGGACAGAATAATATTGTTGGAATCTGTTACATGGCTACAGAAAGTGTAGCTAAAGCAGAAGAATCAATAAAAAATGTTGGAAGAACAAAAACAAAAAATAAAAAGTTGGAAGAATAAAAAGAGTTGGAAACTGAAATGCAGTAAATAGTAATAAGTTCAATTACTAATTCTTTTCAGTCAAGGATGAGAATAAGCTAGTGGTATCAGTTCATGCTAATCAAAGGAATGAAGGAACCAATGGTCGGAAAAACTAATTCTGAGCTATAAAGAGTCATAGTTGCCACTGGAATATTAATTAGGGATTAATTGTGGCCTAGATACCACTTTCATGTGGCATGGATTAGATGTGAAAATTGCATTATATACTATCATTGTACTATACTCTATCATGATGAAGACTTTGTATTAAGAGAGTTTTTCAAATGGTTGGAAATTGGGTGTAAAAAAAGAGAACAAACAAATATAAATCAATCTATAGCCTGTTTATTTGTTTAGGTTTGAACAAACGGTTAGGTGGCAGGGTCACCAGCCAAAAAGCGTATTTGTATGGAGAAATAGTGGTGAGTAATTTCATATTTTATATAAGCATTTAACATGTGACTTGTTTCATTTGCAAGCAATTATAGACAAGAAAGTTGGATGTTAATATTTCAACTACAGAAGAGAACTCTGAGTTTAATATATAATTATGGAAGCAACACAATTCAATAAAAATATGGATGCTTGTCAGATTGAAGAGATAAATGATGAATGTATAAAGATGAGAAAAATTCAAACTACAATGACCTTTCTATCTTTGAAAATTGGGTGGATTTTGGTATGACTTGTCAAAATAGGGATTAATGGAACATTAATCATTGGTTTTCAGCTTCATGACTTCTCAATAAAAAATTTAACTCTTTATGGTTTTTTTTAACTTTTTATTAAATCACCTTGTGGAAAGTTACAAAGTTCTCAGGTTTATATGTCAGTTATACAATATTCAAACACCCATCCCTTCACCAGTGCCCATATTCCACCACCAGAAACCCCAGTATACCCCCCGCCCCCACCCCCTACCCCCTACTGTGTAACTAATGAATTTCACTTAATTTTTTCTTTACCTTGATTACATTCAATAATTCAACACAAAACTCACTATAGTTGTTGGAGTTTCCAACCAAGAGAGACAACCTACTACATTTGATAATTAGTTTTTCATTGCTGGAAATGAAAAGATATGTAGCCCCACTGCTACAAGTACATAACTCTCTCTCTCTCTTTTTTTTTCCTTTTTCCTTTTCCTTTTTTTTTTTTCTTTTTCCCCCTCATCCCCCTTCCTGCGCCTCATAGTATGGTGTACGCCACACCGCGTCGGCCAGCGTGGGGCTTTTGCTTAGTTCACAGTCCAGAGGTGGCTGCTACATTAAAAACCTTCAATATTTCAACAAAAACTTACTGTTATTATTTGGAGTTTCCCCCCAAGTCAGACCTGTTCAAATGGAACCGTTTCACATTGCTGACAATTATAAATGTTAAGTCGCGCGGATGCTGCCGCGTCCGCGCGGTTTTGGATTTCTGTATAAGGTCCAGGGAAAATTCTGCCAGAAATTACATAGCCCAGCTCACAGTCCCAGTGCATTGCTGTAAGAAGTCTCTGAATTCAAAGTCTTTAGGCGCAGAGTGTCCGATTCGCGCTCAGCGGCTCCGGATTTATCTGGGCCGAGGGTGTGCCGGTTACACCCCCTTCCCATGAGTTCCTGGGAGCCCCAAAAGTAAGAACGGAATACCTGTGGGTTTGGAGTCACAGAAGATGGCGCCTGCCACGTGTTTGCCGCCAGGCCGCCGCTTTCCATGCAGGATGACAGGGTGGGGAGGAAAAAAATCCACCCCCGGCAGCACAGAGTTGTAGCCCAGTTCGGTGTCCCAGTGCATCGCTATCGGATGCTGCGCTGGATGCCCGAATGTGTTACATCTCTGGAATCAAAGTCTTTAGGCGCAGAGGGTCCGATTCTTGCTCAGCGGCTCCGGATTTATCTGTGGGTTTGGAGTCACAGAAGATGGCACCTACCACGTAGGTGCCGCCAGCCTGCTGCTTTCCGTGCAGGAAGACAGGGTGGGGAGGAAAAAAATCCACCCCCAGAAGCACAGAGTTGTAGCCCATTTTGGTGTCCCAGTGCATCGCTATCGGACGCTGGGCTGGATACCCGAATGTGTTACATCTCTGGAATCAGTCTTTAGGCGCAGAGGGTCCCTCTTTATGGTTTTTAAGTGACTCTTAGATAGTTTCCAAAATTGAGTATAAAGGTCCTTACAAATATAATCATATTCAGGGCTAAAAACAAGCATTTATTATTTATTGTTTTGCTCTATAATGTAAATGTTAAAGGTGAAAAAAGTCTAAAGAATGATCAGCATAAATTAATATTGAAAGACTAAATAGAGTTCAATGTGTTCTGTTTAAGCAAGGGAAGATAAAGGAAGATTGTAAATGCCATTATCATCAAATAATTACTTATTATTAAACATAATAATCTTTGATAAGGGAAACCAACACAGTCTTAATGAGATACACAGAGTATATATCAAAGTTTTATCAAAATAGATTGATAGTTTCCTAAAGGCTTGTTTGCCATAATTAGATATCATGTATAGAGAGATATATAGATATATGTATATCTTTATATAGACATGGTAAATACACTTTTTTATTACACAGATTTAACATTATACCTTTTATAGAGTATAAATGTGGTCATCTATTTCTCCCCACCCTATTTTATTTTCCTATTATCCTGTACAACAGTTTGCAAATCTCATCTTTTAAAATCACAGAGAAATATATTTTCATTTTTGTACTTAGAAAAAAGTATATACACAATTTAATCAACATGTGGTTTTTCTACATAATTCTAGAAGCATTTTATAATTCCCTAAGAGTAAGTTTTTTAAGAAAAGAGAAAATTTTACTTTTATAACTGAGTTGTGTGAGAAATTTTTGTCAAAATTCCTTGCATCTCATCCTAGAAATACTAGAAATTTCCTAGTACAAAACTTATTGTGTGTAGTTTTGCTAATTTAAATGAAAGCCTTTTTATTCCCTCTTTTGGTCTTCAGTGTTCATTTTCCAACATGCGATTCTTTGCACCACCATATTATTTCACCGACTTCATTGTGTACACTAAGGACTCAGCCATGCCTGCCTCCCAAGGTCATGCATTCTGGAAAATCCTGCAGGGATGAGAGCTTTGATTTTTCCTTAATCAAAAGAATAGATAAAATTTTAGAAGATGCCACTTCCATGTTTAAAATACATTAGAATAATAAATGCAACTGAAGTATCAAACTCTTCCTTATTCTTTTATTGCCTCTGTTACATTAGCTAATATCTCTATCATATCCCATGAATAACTTTATATTTGCTACATTTTAAGAAAATAAGATACAGTGTTTTAACCGTTTTGAGAGCTATAATAGAATATCATTGATTATAATCACTTGTATCACTTGTCACTTGTCATCCTGTTGACCTTCCATTTGCTCGAGCGGGCGCCAGTAATGTCTCCATTTGTCCCTGTCTCGAGCTAGTGCAGCCCAATGATATCTGCTTGCTCCAGGCACAGGAAGAGCCTCCAATCGTTCATTCAGGGATTTGACGAAGAAATCTGACCATCTAGTTGGTGGGCGTCCACGAGGTCTTCTGACGTCCCATGGAATCCAGTCGGTAACAGCTCTAGTCCGGCGGTCATGTTCAATCTATAAAGTTGATTTACTAGATCCAATTTAAATATTAAAAACATTTAAAAACACCTCCTATTCCTCCATTTCCCTTCCCCACTCCCAATGTTTAATCTCTAGTAAAATATTTTACTGTTTTTATAATTCTTTTTTTTTCAAGATTTTACTTGTAAATAGTATCATAATATTTTTAATTTGTGTGCTATCTCATATGTCAAAATAAATTTGAATTCCATCCTTTCTTGTAGGTGGCAGAACTATGAACATTTCTTTCTGTATGTTTGTATATATGTGTTTGTATATGTAATCATTCATGCATTCTTCCACTCATAAATAATTAAGTTGCTTCTAAGTCTGATTATTGTTAGAACTACTGTAATATATATGGGTAGAAATATTTCTTTGATACTTTTCTTTCATTTGCCTTAAATATGGCACAGTGGGTAATGCACACAGACACATACACACACACATTCACACACACACACATACACACACACCCCTTGCATTTTGTATGATTTATCATACTCCACCAATAGTGATCCCAGAATGCAGAGTCAGGAAGAACTCCTGAGCAACAACATGTGTGACATCACAACAGAAAATTATAAAACACACAATAAATTAAAGATGTGAGCATTTGAAAAACCTGCAAAGAATCTAATTTGGCTTATGATCTTGTGATATTAGAGGCAGATACTTTTCCAGCTGAACCTCAGAAAGGACCTTGATCTTGACCAAAACTTTAATTGAAGTCTTATCCGAGATCCCACAACAATGAAACTGTGCCTGTACTTTTGGGACACAGAAACTGGGAAAAAGTAACTTTGTGTTCGAATTGCTAAGTCTTACGAACATTTATATGAAGTAATAGATAACTAAAGTATATCTGAATTTAGCTTTTCATCATATGTGTCTTTTATTTTATGTTTACCATGGGGAAGGAATTCCCTAATCTTATTGTTTGTTTTGTTTCTAGGACACACTCGTCCTCTCTTGACTCTGTGCTCAGGAAACACTCCTGGCAGCTCTAAGGGAATTTATGGGATGCCTCAATCTAATCTGTGTCCACTGAATGCAAGGCAATTGCCCTATTGGCTGTGCCATGTCCCAAATCCAGCCACAGCCATGCTCAAGGCCCCTCAACACACGTTTGGATGAGCTTCATGCACAAAGGAAGGAACCGTCAGAGGAACCCAGGTGTGTGGAACCTGGGGCTGAGACCTCCAAGCCTGCTTGGATCCGGACTGGGCCTCTTCCAACCAGATCCCCCATTTTCTAGTAGCTAGGCGGTCACACCCAGAAACTGCCCCTGGTGCCATGTAATTTCATCAATGGCCAACATCCAGAGACTATAAAACTAAGCTTCCGGAAGTGCCCAGCTGCTTTGCAGCCACGAGACATCTTATACCTAGTTCTCCCTTCGGAGAACCTGGCAAGTTACTGAGAGTTTTCTTGCCCACATGGGAGAGCCTGACAAGCTCCCGATGGTGTACTTATATGCCGAATACAGTAACAATGATGGGTCTCACTCTCCTGACCCTGAAAGGTCCTCTAATGCGGCACCGTTGAAAAGAACAAATAAAGAGAGGCTTCTAAAATCTCAGGGGTAGGACGAATGGAGACATTACTGGACCCACTTGAGCAAACCGAGGATTAACGAGATAGTGATATCCCAAACCACCCTTATGTTCTTCTTAAACTTTATCTTCAACCTTTTTTTTGATGTCATGCTTGTAATTTTAATGCAACAGGCACAGATTCTTAAATTTATAAATATGTTAATATGCATATAAATAAATATACATATACATATATTTTGTCTATAATTGAGGCATCATTATTTATAATATAATTTATATACTTTATCCATTTAACTAAGATATAGTATACAATATTACTGTTTTTAATTTTCTTTTTTTTTTATTGAATCACCATGGAAAAAGTTACAAATCTTTCAGGTTAAATTCTCAGTCACTTAATGAAGGGATGAGGGTCTCCTCATCCCTTCACCAGTGCACATGTTCTACCACCAGGAACCACAGTATAACCCCCATCTCACCCCCCTCCCCACCTGTGTGGCTAATGATCTTCACTTTATTCTCTCTTTACTCTGATTACATTCAATATTTCAATAGAAAACTCACTATTGTTATTTGAAATTTTCCCCCAATAATCAAACCTGCTGAAAAGGCATCATTTGATAATTTGTTTTCCATTGCTGAGAATGAAGATTATATGAGCTCGCACGGTTTTGGATTTCTGATATTTTAGCTCATTTCACAGTCTAGATGCATTCCTATAAGACACTGCTGGGCTGGGTGCCAAAATTGGTTAGCAGACCTCCAAGATCATAGTCTTTAAGGGGCAGAGGAGCCGTTTTTGTGTGTGGCTGCTCCGGATCTCATCTGGGCAACGAATGTGCAGGTAAACACCCCCATCCCATGATTTCCTGTGCACCACATCACTGCAAACTCATACCTCTGAATCGTGGGATCTAGAAGATAGCGGACGCCATGTGGGTGTCGCTGCTGCTGTTGCCGCCGCTGCCGCCTCCCCCATAGCAAGAAAGGGTTGAGAGAGAAAAACCTTTCTTCTCCCGGGATGGCATGGGTTGTAGCTTAGTTCACAGTCTAGATGCATTTCTATAAGAAGCCGCTGGGTGCCAAAATTGGTTAGTAGACCGCCAAGATCATAGTCTAACTTCAACCTTTTATGATTGCAGAGTTACACCATCTTTAAGACAGAATTAACTGTAATTCCATGATTTTTCACTTTAAACATATAACTGTTTCAAAAATGCAACTCTGAAATATTTAATAATAGGGTAATCAAATTATTAAGTGTGTAAAAATACGCATTTTAAATATTTGAGTCAGCAATCTCCTGGTGTAGTCATATATATTATATATTCATATTATATTTGCATATCATACACATATAAATATATATCCATGCTATATATTCATATATAAATAATATATGTTAGAGATTATATAACATATAATATATAATATAAGTGCATATAATATATAAGTGCACAAAAATATGTGTTAATAAACATGTTATAATTAATATGGATACAAACATATATCTGTTGATTTGTATTCATTTATAATCGTTCATGTTAAATGCATGATAAAATATCATTTTGTATTAAAACATAATGTGCAGCATAATTATTTCTCACAATTACTTAATATTTAAAATGGCAATAGTAATCAGTATTTGATGAAATTTTATCAACCAGAACCTAAGAAAGAAATCTATGCTTCTATTTTAAGCTTGACATGTATAGTACTAACCAATATGTGACAGTCTCACTCATGCTCAGCATTTGCTACAATATATTCCCACTTTCATCTGGATTTGATATGATTTGAATAGAAATTTTGAATTAAATAACATCAGTGTGCTACCAGTCCTATTTAGACCTTTTATTCACCTGCTGGATCGCCAGATATCAATTCCATGATGTTTTAGCCCTTCTTTTATACTGGGATGGGGACTATATTTTCTTTCCCCTTCTCTCCTTTTAAAATGTTAATAACTCTATGAAAGCACAGTGGCAGTAATTCATGAGGCTCAGGAGTGTTTCAGCAGAGAGTTCCATCATTTGCAGGTTTTTAAAACACCATTTCTTTCACTAAAGGCCAGAATAGCTATGCTTATGATGAGGTTCTTTTTCTCTTATTCAAAATGTCATTAGGTAGTAGCATTTCAGTGTAATATACATTCAATCATATACATACTTCAAACACATAGAGGTGTGCATCTCTATTTTTTCAAAGACCTATATAATTAAGGAATGATATAAGATACTCAGTAGCACTGTAGCACTGTGGCACTGTCGTCCCTTGTTCATTGATTTTCTCCAGTGGGTACCAGTAATGTCTCCATTATGAGACTTCTTGTTACAGTTTTTAGCATACAAATATACCACAGGTAGCTTGCCAGGCTCTGCCATACAGTCAGGATACTCTGGGTAGCTTGCAGGGTTCTCCAAGAGGGATGGAGGAATCAAAAAAATATAACGTAATGTCAACTTTCAGATTTATGGAACTCTGAGAAATTCAGTAAATTAAAGAATCTCTTTGGGTACTGTAAATATATACTTTAGATTCACAATCTTGAGTATCTAAGTATAATTTTTTTGTAATATTTGAGAATTTCAGTCCAACCCCTCACAGAAAATATTAGGCAGTATGTCTGGTCCATCAAAACTGCTGGTATATTTATTTTCTGCACAAATCTAAATAAAGTTTTTAAAGGTAGAAAACTAAGAGAATAAGTTTGCACATATCATACAGCAGAAAGTTAAGAATTTTGTGTATATTCACTTTTTATTTCCCTATATATAATTTATTTTGCTATACTGTGTGAAAACAAATTATAGTTTGCCATTTTTTTTTCAGCAAACACAAGAAAGGTGTCTTCCACACAATTTGTAAACAGCATAATACCTATACAAATTAGCAGAAATTTTAAAATGTCATTTAATTGCTGCAGGCATAAATTGACAATACATAACATTGCTATAAGCTTTTTCTTTTTATGTTTTGCTTTAAGATATAATTGAGGTTACTATTAATAGTATCTTTGGTTATTTTGACACTCTAAACCCAGAACCCTATCTTAAGGATCAACTATGCATCTCTGAAAATGTATCTGAAATAATGAACAAAATGCCATTATCTTAAAAACAAGAATGCATATTATATTTATTGTAGTTAAAAAAAAACTCGATAGATGTGGGTAGTGTTTTTTTTATTTTTCCTATTTGGGTCACACCCTACATTGTACAGGGGTTACTCCTGGCTCATGCACTCAGGAATTACTCCTGGTGGTGCTCGGAGGTTCCTAACGGATGCTGGGAATCGAACCTGGGTCTGGCACATGCAAGGCGAATGCCCTACCTGCTGTGCTATCACTCTAGCCCTGTGAGTACTGTTTTAATTAGAGACATTTAGAGGAGGACTTTTATGGGATTTTAGGCACTCTTTGAAAATCAAGGAGCTGGAAAGGAGCATCCGGTTTATAATATGTGTATTCAGAACCAGTCAAACCCAGGAAAAGAGATTTGAAATAAGCCTCCATAAGTAGGCTGCTAATCCTAAGAAGTCAGCTAGTTTAATTAGTTCATAGTCTGGTTTTCCATGAGGTAGTATTTCCTAGACCAAATAGCTAAACTCCTTTTTTTTTTCATTTTCTGTAATAAGAATTGTTTATATTGCCACAGGGCAATCTACTGGACTAATCTTAGACGTTACTAAATTAAAAAAAAAAACAATCTGCAGTTTGAAACTTGAGAGAGAGAATTGTGTGCAGGGTACTTGTCTTGCCCACATCCAGTCTGAGTTTTATCCCTGGTACCCTATGTGGTCTCCTGATTACCAGGAGTGCGTAAAGGAATCCCAGAGTAACCCTTCTTTTGGCCTCCAACATAATATGAACACACACACACACACACACACACACACACACACACACACACACACACACACACACACCCCATACTTTGACATAAAAGGCTCTTGGTAAGAAATTTTCCACAAATACTTTAAAGAAAAATATTGAAGGCTTTCATTATTCCACACTACTCACCATGCAGATTGAAAAAATTTAGATATTATTGTTTTTAATCAGTTTTGGCTGGAGTGATAGCACAGTGAGTAAAGCATTTGCCTTGCACGTGGTCGACCTGGGTTCAATTCTTTGATCCCTCTTGGAGAGCTAGGCAAACTACGAAGAGTATCCGCCCGCATGGCAGAGCCTGGCAAGCTACCTGTGGCAAATTCAATATACCAAAAACACTAACAACAAATCTCACAATGGAGATGTTACAGGCTCCCACTCCAGCAAATCGATGAGCAATGAGATGACAATGACAGTGACAGTGATTGTTGTTTTGAATATATTTTGGTTTCTAGCTAAAAAAACATGTTTCTCTATAACACAAAGTGATTATCATACTTATAAACATCAATATAAGCAATATATACTGTGAGCCTCAATGTAAATCTAGAACTATTAGTTTTCTACAGTACTTGGCTCTTAATACACTTTTAGTGCTTGCAGTATATGTAGTTGTTTCATTTTAGATTATTTGTTTCTAAATAATTTGTCCATTAGGGCAAACTGAACTGGAGCAATAGTACAGTGGGTAGCGTGTTTGCCTTGCATGCTGCCAGCCTGGGTTAGATTTGTCCAGCTCTCTCAGAGAGCCCGGCAAGCTACCGAGAGTATCCCAACCACACGGCAGAGCCTGGCAAGCTACCGTGGTGTATTCAATATGCCAAAAACAGTAACAACAAGTCTCACAATGGAGATGTTACTGGTGGCCACTCCAGCAAATTGATGATTAATGGGACAATAGTGCAACAGTGCTAGGTTAAACAATTTCATGCAATTTAGTGCTGGGATCACTCGAGGATATCCTTTTGTGTAGCTGTTTCTAAGAAAGTCCATTTCAGTAACTACACATTTATTCCAGTAATATTTCTATTGTGATAATAGAAAACTACACTAACAAGGGGACACACTTAAAGGGTTATATATGAGTTAGTTAACACACACAAAATATTTTTTTCTTGGTAACAAAAAAAATTGAGATGGTTAGTGCAAGGCCATAACAGCAACAGAGAGGTAGAGTGCTTGCCTTGCACGCCGTTGACTCGGGTATGTTCCCCTGCACTCCATGTGGTCCCCGAGGAAGAGAGCTAGGACTGGTCTCTGAGGTCACAGCCCGGAGTCAGCCTTGAGCACAGCCTGGGGTGGCCCCCACAAAAAATAAATCAAACAAAATAATCACTATCGCAGAATTTGTAATGCAATTGAGCTTGCTTAGAAGCACTTTTTAGTAAAGTTCTCTCAATCATTAAGATTTTCACTGTCACTGTCTCTGTCGTCCCATTGATCATCGATTTGCTCGAGCAGGCCCAGTCACGTCTCCATTCATCCTAGCTCTGAGATTTTAGCAGCCTCTCTTTACTCGTCCTTCCCAATGGTGCCGCATTAGAGGCTCTTCAGGGTCAGGGGAATGAGATCCATCATTGTTACTATATTTTGCATATGAATACGCCACGGGGAGCTTGCCAGGCTTTCCCCCATACAGGCAGTAAACTCTCATAGCTTGCATGGATCTCCAAGAGAGGAACCAGTCTATAAGATGTCGCTTCAGGGAGCTTGGTTATATCGTCTTTGGATGTTGGCTGTTCATGGGATTACTCAGCAGCCCGGGCAGTTTCTGGGTACGACTGCCTAGCTACTGGAAAATTGCTGGTTGGGGGGGGAGGGTGTTAATCTCCCACGTGGTGTTCAGGGAATTCCGGGGATCATTTCTCTTTAATGGTTGGCCAACTGGACTGAATGGTTTAATATTATGTCCTGAAAATTCAAAACTGTTCATTCCCTGTATCATTGGTGGCCAGGAGGGTTGCCTCTGTACCCCTGTGTCATTCAGGGGACTCAGATTCAGGACTCTTTCTAGCGGTGTTCTGTGCCAGGTGATGCAGATTTGAGTTGAGTCATGTAGCATATGAGGCATGTGTTTAGGGGAACTTGTACATCCTCCATGGCCCATGGATTTTACTTTTGTTGCAAATGTAAATGGGATTTGGGGGATCATGTTGGCCTGTTTATTTCCTTTTCCTTAGCATCTCTACACAAAAGTTGTTTCAGTGTAAAAGAAAACTCAACATAAAATTGCTTCACAATACAGACAATAAAGATTGCTTCACAATGCATAAAATAATCTCAATTATTCAATGTTAAACAATATTTTTAGAAATCACAATGCAATTTTAATACCACAATAAAGACTCTGGCTTGTATGTCTAAGGTTAGTTTAGGTTGCTTCAATAAATTATTGATAACACACACCAGATTAAATAGGAAATATGATGCTTTTTTATCAATAAGGAAACTAATGTCTAGAAATGTTAAGACAGTTATTCGATGTCATACAGTTAGACCAGATTTAGCTAAACCCAGAGTTCACATCTTTGACCACAGCATAACTCTGCAGTTTATTTTTATAAGCAAGAGAGAATCAATTGCAAAGGCATAAATATTTCTGGGATATAGAAGTGAGAAAAGAACTGTGTTCTTGACAACATAGTATAATGTACTTAGTCATGATATTTAGCATTTAAATATTTAGATTCTGTAAACTTTTAAATTAATTTTTGTTTCAACTGGGTAATGGTTATGTTAAGAATTTCACTAGTAGAAAAATAAAAAGAATAATATGATTTACGTAGCACTGTCATCCTGTTATTCATTGATTTGCTCTAGCCAGCACCAGTAACATCTCCATTGAGAGACTTGTTACTGCTTTTGGCGTATCAAATATGCCACGGGTAGCTAGCCAGGCTCTGCCATGTGGGCCGGATACTCTTGGTAGTTTGTTGGGCTCTCTGAGAGGGATGGAGGAATTAAATCCAGGTCGGCCGCATGCAAGGCAAACGCCCTACTTGCTGTGCTATCTCTCCAGCCCATAATGTATGTATGATATTTTATTTGTTAAAAATAAAGTATAGTGTAGTTTGGGCTCAGAGATAGTACTGTGGTCAAGGCACTTGACTTGCATGCAACTGACCCAGGTTCTGTCCAAAGCATGGCTTAGGATCCCAGAACTTCATAGGGGGTTATCTTACATCCAAAGTCCCTGACAACTAGTGAGTGACCTTCCCTTAAAAAAGAGAAATATTTGTCACAGTCTTAGAAGATTTTTGTAATAATTGTTCACTGATATTTTATATATAAATGCACAAATATATAATATATTATTATATTTAAATATACATATAAATAAGTGAGTTAATATAAGTACACATTTATATTTAATATTTCCAGAAGAAACTCACAGTTATTTATTTCTATTGGGGTAGGAATCATTTAAATTGAAATTGCCTGCTATTTTATTCACTGTAATACTGGATTAATTTTCAACAGAAATAAAATACAGTTTTACTTTTAAAATAAGATGGTGACAAATCATTTTCTAATAGAAAAATAATATTAAACTAGCCATAGGATAAAATTTTTTAATTAATAGAAAAACAATTAAACTAATAGGATTAGTTCTTGAGAATAAGACAGACCTTTACACAAATTATGTTTTTCAAAGTTTCTACATTATTTATCACACTATCAGATAGAGATATTTACTTATTAAATATACCAAAATTATATATGATTCATCCCATTCATTAATTTATCTAAACATTTAGACCCATGATTATTTGGATCATCCTTTATCAATTGGACATCTATTTGAATCAAATAAATTAAACCAAGGTTTTCATGTTTAATAATCAGTATTCATTGGTCTTTAGGGTTTCACTGCCAGTTTTGAAGCATCTTGGGTAAGCATCAAAAACCTTAAGACTTGTTCAAATGTATAAATAGCATTCCTGTACATAGGAGTATCTTGCAATCAAAAGAACACATCTTAAATACACTATTTCTAAATGAAAGTGAGGCATCTGTAATGTCACATGCCAAATCATTCCATTCATATATTTTTGAAAAGGCAAAGCAATATATAGAGCAAAACGTATTAGTGATTACTAGGGATTCAGAGGAAATGGATAATAAGGTAAAAATCAAGAGAATTTTAGGGTGTTGAAACAATTTTCTACAATATGGCCATAGTGGGGGCTGAAAGGTAATACAGTAGGTAGAAAAACTGCACTGCATGTTACCACCTTAGATTTGATCCCCGAATCCAACGTGGTCACCTATCACTGCTATGAATGAACTATCCTGTGCTCAGAGCCAGGAGTAAGCCCTGAACACCACCATTATGCCACACCCCACCCAAATAAATAAGCAAACAGAAAGAACAATATGGTAATAGTAACTGCTAATAGGCATTTGGCAATCCACATACACAATACAAGACTCAAGCCTAATATAATATGTGTTGATCATAACAAACACACCACATCTTTGTCAAAATACTAATGATATCTTAACTGTATATGGGGTGGGAGTGGTTATACAGGGATTCTCTGTACTATTCAGTAAATGTTTTTATGAAATTAATACATCTCTAAATGCAAACTCTGGATTTTGGGGTGTTCCTAATGCCAAAGGTCATTTCTGAAGCCCTTAGTTCCATTCACAACATACCCAAACACACACATTGTCTGTTTATCATCTTTTTGTTATTGCTGTCCAGGCCACTAGTCCCTGTATGTATAATCCTAAAATGCCATAAGAAGACTTTAAAAGGAACAGTGAAGTGAGGGTTAGTGAATGTAGAATGTCTCTTAAATCCCCACTGAATTTGCGGAGTGTGTGTCTGGGACAATTCGAATAGAGTAATGTCATGCCCTGACAACAGTTCACCTTTGACAACAGAACTGACAAGAACTCATAGAACATAGACCTGAGAGAGTATGTTATTATAAAAGAAAGGAATGGAAGAATAAATAACTTTTATTAAGGTAATTATAAACAAAAAAATATTAGAAGGATTTATACTTAATTAATTTGTAGCATCCACCATTGCATCATTTTCACATATACTCAATGTCACAGTTAAGCAAAATCATGTTTTCTTTTATTATTGTTTTTAGTCCTCTTTTCTTTCTTCCAGTTTTAACTATTTACTTTCTTATTTTTACCTCCTTTCAGTTATCTATTTTATTGCAATTGCTCTATATTCACCATTTCCATAACACATCAGTTATTCTATCTTCTAAATTCTTACCAATATTCTATAATTATCTCAGTGTTTTTATTACAAAATGCATAAGCTAATCAGCCACTATAATGTCTTATTTATTATGGTTTACCTAACTTGTTTCATAATGCCTGATAGAGTTCTAAATTAATTATTGATGCTATAAATAAACTAATGATTGTTGCACCTTTTTCATGAATCATGCCAATGAAAATCACTGCCTGTTCACTTTAATAAAAGTAGTCAATTGCAAAATGCCCTAAGGCAGTATATGGGATTTATAATAAAGTAAACAAAAATAATTTCCAGAAGGCAATCATGTAATTGGATGTAACTCAGATTTATATTACAAATATTTCACAGTCGTGTACTATGTGACCTTGAAAAGAGAATACAATTGCCCTCAATTATCCATATTAAAGAGAATATGTTTATTCTTAGTGTTGTGAGGTAGACAATTATAAATGAATCGAAATTCTTGTTCATAGGAAGCTTCTGGAAATGTTTTGTAAAGTATGTTTATCTGTGTTTAACCATAGAGCTGGTGATCATCATCATCGTCATCATCATCATCCTGTTGATAGTCGAATTCTCGAATGGTCTTATGGTCTTAGTAACGTGTCCATTTGTCCTAGCTCCGAGACTTTAGAAGCCTTCCTTTACTTATCCTTCCCAACAGTGCTGCATTGGAAGCTCTTTCAGGGTCAGGGAATGAGACTCAACATTGTTTCTGGTTTGGGCATATGAATATACCATGGAGAGTTTTCGAGGCTCTCCCATGTGAGCAGGAAACTCTAGGCAGCTTGCCAGGTTCTCCCAGAGGGAGAACTAGGCCATAAGATATCACTTCCGGGAGCTTGGTTTTAAGTCTCTGGATGCTGGCCACTAACAGGTTTACACGGAGCTGGGGGAAGTCCCTGGGTGTGACCATCTAGCTACTGGAAAATGGGAAATCTGGATGGAAGAGGTCCAGTCCCAATATGAGCAGGCTTGGAGGTCTCAGCCATGGGTCCCACACACGTGGGTTTTTCTGCCAGTACCTTCATGCATGAAGCTGGTCCAAAAGTGTGGAGAGGGGCCTTGAGCATGGCCATGGGAGCTCTGCTAGGGGCGGGGAGAGAAACTGAAGCCTACCCCCTCCCTGGGGCCCCGGGGAAGACAGCTAGGTGCTCGGGCAAGAGACTCTCTGCTGGTGATAGTAAAGCATTTGCCTTGCATGCAGTCTAGGGTAGTTTCATCCCAGGCGCATCTTACAGTCCCTGGAACTTCACCAAGAATAATCTCTTGGTGAGATTATGATAATGAGTGTGGCTCTCATATGGCCCCTTTCCTCAAAAAATTCCTTAACCTTTATGGAATAGTTTGGTAATATGGAGTGTAACCTTAGCTTTCAAGGCTGATCTTAGATGAGTGAAATAAAACTTTGTTTTTTCTTTTTGGGGGGGAATTTATAATTCTGTATTGTGGACTGTAAAAAACTAAAGCTCGCCAAGGGGCGAGTGCACTCGTGGGCTCTCCGGGCAGCTCTGTCTCACCGCCCACGTTCGGTGCTCTGGAACCGCAGTGTGTGGACTGGATCGGGACGGCCGGTGGTCAAGGACAGGCAAAGGAAGAATGAGGACCAAGCTGGTTGCTGATTAGTTACCGTTTATTCAATCTTCCATCTTTCTCATCTCCTGCACTCCCAGCTCCGGCCTCTCTCTAGATCTACTGCTCAACTCCTCTCTCTGGCTTCTCTCTCTCCTCCTCCTTGTCTCTCCCACCTTTCCCTCTAGGCTACAACCAGCCAGGTAGCAAAATCAACATAAGAAAGCCCTTCCTGAGGGCAGGGCACTCCAAAGCCCTTCCTCACTCTTAAGGTTTTTTTCTTTTCCTTAGTCCAGGAACTTATTAACATCTTAATATAGTTATTTTTGTATGGACATAGCAAGGGATACATTGAGGCTTGCAAGGCAGCTCTCCTGGCAACATCTTGCCACAGGCTCAGACCACAGCACTCAGGCCAGATTAATAATTCCTCACCCTAGCAGGGTCCAAATCTAGTATCACTGTTTGGATCATGACAGCATTTGTCCATGATCAAGCTCTTAACTTATAGTTAAGCATTAGGCACTTTGGCCAGGCCCATCTCGATGCCAGGGAAGCACACAACTCACCGCTTGCCCTGGGTCCTTCTTGTCCCACGTCGGGACCGTGCTTTGGGGGTGCTAGGAAGCAAGGGCAGCTGAGGCTTAGGTCACGAGAACAGATGCCCTGGAGGAAAATATCATGTAGAGTCAAATGACTCCCAGGTTACAAAAGCATAACATTTGTTAAGTCTTCCTATGTCCATACAAAAAGGACTTGCTCTGAATAAACTATGCAAAGGACTCAAGGAGAAGAGAAAAACATTATTTACAAGTCAACAGAACACTAAGAAAGAAGCTACGAATAAACAAAGAGGAATAGGAGCACTGTAACGGGAGTAACCCAATAAACCTAAACTACTGAGGCTATGTTATCCTACAGTGGACTTTCCTTTTTTTTTTAATTTTTTTGTTAGAAAATCACTGTGTTGTACAGTTACAAACTAATGAACTTTTGTGTTTGCATTTCACTCATACAGTGATCATTTACCCATCCCTCCACCAGTGCCCATTCTCCTCCACCAATGATCCCAGTATCCCTCTCACCACCCCCAACCCATCCCCCACCACCCCACCCTGCCTCCGTGGCAGAGCATTCCCTTTTGTTCTCTCTCCTTTTGGGTGTTGTAGTTTGCAATAGAGGTATTGAGTGGCCTTCATGTTTGGTCTATAGTCTATTTTTAGTTCACATCTTCCAACTCGAATGGGTCCTTTCTAAATCCTCTACTTGGTGTTCCCTTCTCTATCTGAGCTGCCTTGTCCCCCAGCATGTGAGGCAAACTCTCAGATCTTTAATTCTACCATCTACCAAAAAAAAGTCATAAAGATATTATGAACCTTAGAGTTGATAGCATACATCAATTGTTTGTAAGAATTCTTATCATTTACAATAGTTGAACAAACTATTAGCTGGATTAATTAAAACTATCACTGTCACTGTCATCCCCGTTGCTCATCGATTTGCTTGAGTGGGCACCAGTAATGTATCCACTCATCCCTGTCGCTTTCAGGGTCAGGGGTATGAGGCCCATAATTGCTACTGTTTTTAGCATATCAAATACACCACAGGTAGCTTGCCAGGCTCTCCTGTGCCAGATTCTGCATCACTCTGTCCTGGGAGCTTTGTTTTATAGTCTGGATCTTGGCCTTTGATGAGATTACATGATTACATGGCACGGGGCGGGGCGGGAGGGGGGGCTAGGGGAGGCAGCTTGTGGGTGTGATTGCCAAGCTCCAAGCTGCTGGAAAACTAGGAATCTGAGTGGAGGAGGCCCAGTCCTGATTTGAGCAGGCTTGGAGATCTCACTCAACCTGGGTCCTGCACACTTGGGTTTCTCTGCAGGTTCTTTCATGGGTGTGTCTCGGTTCTTTCATGGGTGTGGCTCGTCTGAGTGTGTGAGAGTGGCCTTGAGCATGACTGTGGCTGGGTTCCAGAGGTTTTTGGCTGCTTGGGGTGGGGAGGGAAACTCAACCTGCCCCCCTCTGAGGGGGCCCCAGTGAAGACAGCCTGGAGTGGGGACAGGAGATTCTGGAGTAGACGAGCAGTGAAGTGGAACAGAGAATTAAAACTATATTAACCGATATTTTTTTTTGTTGTGTCCTGAATGGTGAAAGACAATTAAATAGATATTAATGACTCCCATACCCACCAATTTTTGAAGTCTAATGCTCTATTTTCTCATTAAACAGTTATGATCAACAGCTGATTCCCAATTAAGTCTAAGGTTAGTTTCTCCTTTATGGTGACAAAATAGTATTTGTCTACATTAATAGTTTGGACCAGTACACTTCCACTGATGAGTGGACAGCAAATTATTATGCCTTTGGAAACCAAGTGAAGACCGAATTGAGGACGTGGGCTTGGTAGGGGAGAAAAAGGGATCTGCAAGTTGTCTCTTTGAAATGCACTTTTAAACATTCTGCTGCCGATAAGTGACAGGAACCCACTTTTATCAATTAAAAAAAAAAAACACTCCTTCAAAGTCCCAGTAGAAGTTCTTAATGCACCAATAATTAATAATAATAATAATAATAAATATCAGGACCTGGGTGAATACCACAACAGAAGCAATTTGATATTAATAAAGCACACATTTATCTACTCAAAAATATAAAAAAGAAAGAAAAAGGGCTCTGTCCCCAAAGGCTGTCTGGAGATATGATGGCTTAGAGGTTAGCAAGGACTTGAGCAAGAGTGGCAGAGACAAGGACTGATGCCTTGCATTAGAGCAGCAAAATGCTGTATTAAATGACATCTTCCACAGATTAGGTAAAGAGTCAATGCTGTCGAACCAAATTTAGAATATAAAATTATATGAGATCATATTCATTTACTTTTTCTTTCTTCTTTCCTCCAGTATACAAAATAGGATTATGAAAATTAATATTATTTAATATTTTAAAGGACATAATTGTTTTTTTTCAATTTTAGTCAAAATTGATTAGTTTAAAACCAAAATATATAATATTTATGGAGTCATTGTAAATATCTAAGAAAGCTAAAAGAGCAACTTCTTTTCATTTTTGTCTTTTGTTTTCCGGGTGGGTCACACATAGTGGTGCTACTGTTCACTCCTGATTCAGAGATTAGGAGTCCCAGGACCAACCTGCACCACCATATGCAAGGCAAACACCTTACCAACTCTACTATTTCTCAGTGGACCTGCTTTTTAAAAATACTAAAATATTTTAAAATGACAAAATTGACACAATAATATTGATTATAATATGTATCACTCATATATTTCACCCCGTGGGCCAATTAACTTTCCTTATAGGTATTTTAAGAGACATAAAATAATAAGTCCTTTATTTGATTTATAGTCCTATGAGTATATTCGTACATATGCTTAGTTGCTTAGTCTGAGTGTATCAATATTCCTCAGAACTCAAAATTAATCATTGATGATGTAGAGGAATGTTATAGCTCAATATTCAAACCACAGAACCAACAGCTCTGAAAACAAAAGATCCGAACTTCATAAACAAACTTTAAAAAATGTACCTTTTAGGGCCCGAATCCCACCAGAAATAATCTCTGAGTGCAGAGCCCCCACGGGTAAGCCTTGAGCACCTCTGAGTGAGGCCCCATGGAGCAATAGATAGATAGATTGATAGATAAATATGTGTGTGTGTGTGTGTGTGTGTGTGTGTGTGTGTGTGTGTGTGTGTGTGTGTGTGTGTGTGTGTGTAGGAGTCAGGCTGGGAGTGGGAGGGATTCTGGGGACACTGGTGGGGGAAAGTTGACACTGGACTGGTGATGGGATTAGTGCTGGAGCAGAGTACGTCTGACACTCATCTATGAATAACTTTTAAAATCATCATGGCTTACTGAAAAGATTAAAAAATAGTGAGTTATTAGAGTTTTACTAAGGTCCAGTGAGCTGGGTAACTGAATTATAAACCACATGGCAATGAAAGTAGGGTCAATCAATCATTGAGTGTCTAAATCTACAATAACAAAATACTCATGATGATACAATATTGATTTTCTAAACTTATTCTTTTATTACAAGGAGAGAAAGTGATATACGGATGGGAGGGTGATGTGGGAACAATTTTAAGTTAAATGGTGTGACAAAAAGTTCATACATACACTAGATGATATAAAATATAAATAGTACTGCTGATTATAAAGCTCCTGTTCCCCCTTCATTTTATAATCTTGTGCTTATGGAACCATTGTAAATATTGAAACATTATATTTGTTCTCGTGAACACTAAAAACTTGGCATTCTCAGCAATGTGCGCATTTCTTGTCAAGTATGTATGTCCATGTCTATGTCTGTTTTTTCTCCTTGCTATTGTTTCTAGAATATTTGTCCGTTTGTGTGTGTGCCTTTATCTAGTTATTTGGTTTTACAAAGAGAGGTAACTCTTCCTTTTAGAGCTAGTCCCACGATAATATTTCTTCTCATAAAATGAGTTTAGGCAAAACACAGCTAGTATTAGAGGCTATTTAGGAAAGTTCAACAGGACAGAAGAAAAGAGGCATTCATGCTAAATGAGTTATGGAGCTATTTCTAATTCTTTTATTTGCATTTACAACCCAAACCACTGCAGAGACGTGTCTCCAAAAAGAATTATCATTGCCTATAATTAGGCATTTAATATACTGACTCATGAAAAGTTTTTGGACATCTAAGCATCAATAAGTCAATTACATTTCTAATCTTTATAACTCTACTGAAATAGCACTGCTGAGAGTCATTACTCCTGATTAATAGCAAGGCATAATTATTAGAAGAAAAAACCTATATTTCTCTTTGATTTCTAACTACACACACATATGCCAGTTACCGTACAGTGATTATTTAGCTGGACGTTTGGTACATGTGGCCTGCAGTTATACAGCTGCTCGAGACAAAAAAAACTCAATATCCATATATTCAATCTAAGTCATGCAAGAAAGAGGGCAATTTATATTTGGCAGCTCTCTGCATTTTCCTTCCTTCCTTGGCCTTAATGAAATGATATATCTTAGTGAGATCTATAACACGATCTATTTCAGCTCCCACAATAACAACATTCAGAATTATTTGAAACTTCTTTTTTTTTTTTCATTTCGGATGCTACATTTTCTGGACTCAGCTAGATGCCAAAACAAACTTTGGGAAACACTATGAATCTCTACCATATTGTCTCCATCTTCTGAATCCATGATTTTTGTCTTATGCTGCATCATCCCATTCTCATTTTTTATTGAACTATTCTACTCCTGATTTTGCAATAGCAAATGAGGCTTCCAGAAAGCTGCATCCTGAGAGTCATGTTCTTCTGTAAATGTGATAATTGGCCCCATTTGACTACTCATTCACTTGGCCTTCAGATGGATAATTAACAGCTGCTGAACTGTGGTAATCACTGAACTGCATGGTATTCCGGACACTTACATTCTTTTTAAGGCCTACCAATGAAATACATCATAAGGTGAGTTGTATTTTTTTTAATGATAAGGTGAGTTTTAAAAGTATATACACCTGAAGATTGAAGATAGTTTCTTGGTCAAATATTATAATTAGTTTCCATGCTAATTAATTAATTACTCAGCTGTATGTCTCATTTTATATAGAGGGTGTGGAACTTTTGCCTAGAAATTTACATAGAAACTATAGAATTTTGGATTAGATCTCTAATTTCATGAAAATATTTTACTTTATATTAGATGGTTGTGCCACATGTCTGCCTGCAGGAAAATGAAGAAATACTTTGCTCATAAAGGAGAAAAAAAGTATCAATGAATCCAATTGCATAAGAAATATTAATTTTCTAAGAGATTCTCTTTGATTAGTTGATACAGCTTTGATTTACAATTATGTAGGAATAATTTACTGCAACTTAATGTTAAAGTATACTAATGTATTACATTTGTGTCACTTTTAATATTTGCAGACCTCAGTACTTCACTCTACGCATTAATTAAAAATACTATATTTGTTCCCAAAGGTTGAATTGCCATTCTAAGAAATCAAATGAAGGGATGGTGAAGGAAAAAACATATAATAAAAATACTATATTTAATAAATAGTGTGCATTTATTCTAAATAACTTTATACTTTATATATAACATCATAAATGCTGACAAAGAAAGAATTAAAGAGTGATTCTTTGGTCATTTACTTGATTTATATTTGTCCTTCAATAGAATGTATAATGCCATGTTTAAAACATTATTTTTGTTCTGAATGCTACTACCTTTCAAAATTTTTTAAAGGGTGGTTTAGGTCAGATATCATATTGTTATATATTGAGGATCTTTTTCTCTTTTTAAAAAAATAGTAACCACTCTATTCATTTCTTTTTCACTCCACTTTTTTTCAGTTCATGATAAGTGGAAGTTGAATCATTTTCAGACAACTCAGAATACATCCTTACACAGCACTATTCTCTCATCTCTAACACAGAGGGAGAAGAGAGAGAGAAAGAGAGAGAGAGAGAGTAGAGAGAGAGAGAGAGATTGGGATCATTTTGACATGCCAGTTATCCTAATTCAATATAGGAGGAAACCAGAAAATCAGAAGAAACACACTCTTTAGCCAGTCTTTGAATCATTTGACACTCAGTCTTGTATTTTTACATTTCAAATATTTATGGAATAGCAGAAATACAAATATAAATGAATTTTATTTCACTTTAAAAATAATATCAGTGGCAGTAGGTGGAGAAATTGAGATCAAAAGTTTGGGATGCTAATTAAATTTGTTTCTCAGTCATCATTCTCATTTATTTATCAGGACTAGTGTGAGGTTCTTATAAAACTTTTATAGTACTTCTAACATTCCAGTTATTGATATTTTCAATATTTCAAAATACTGATTCCAGCATCATCTTATTTCAGTAGATAACCCACACATTCCAGAAGTTTTGCTCTTTACAGAAAAATATACTAGGAAAATATTATTTATGTCCAAGAAACACATTTTTTATTTTTTATGCAAAAATATAAAGCAATACTCTACTGATAAAGGGTGATGGCACCTGCATTTAATCTGTATTGCTCTATGTGCTATATGTAACAACAAATGTATATAATTACTAGGCAAAAACTTTTAGTGCTTATAATGTGGCTATATCCTCTCATACATTTTTAAAAGTCTTCCTATTACATTTAAAAAATCTAACCCTCAAATCTATCTCCTAAAATTCTTAGCAGAAATCTTAAATTTCAGCCTAAGTTACTTCAACAACCTTAGTTATGGCCATATTCATTTGAATCACAATCTCTTTTCTAACCTGCTTTCGGATACTACATCAAATTAATAGCCAAGTCATATAAAAATCCTGATGAATATTTAATCAATTTGTCTGATTAAATATTTATTTCATTTATATTAAATTTATTATTTAAAAATTCATTATAAAATATTAATTGAATACATATTTTTTTCTGCTTTCTGCCATAAGTATAAGAAAAAAGGCAATCATAAAGAGGCATTGTAGGTATTTTTACTTTAATGTAAGAGAAAAACACAGTCACATAAATTTGCAAATGTAGAAAGAAATAGGATAAAGAAGTTAACACTTAACAACTGTATGAATATGTTGGAAGGGTGGAAACTTTGATATAATGATCAGGAATAGGTGTTCTGAGAATGGAATACAGAGGCGAGTCTACCTGATTTGTAGGAAATGATTAGAGGAAAGAGCATGTGGAGACAAAGTTACAACAAATAAATGCAGCAGATTAAAAAAAAAAAACTATATCAAAGAGAGACAGCCAGCCGTAATAGAAGGGCAAGAAAAAAGCAAATATTCAAAAATAAGTAAATAGAAGGAATCTAGATAAGACTGAGGATGTCTCATGTTAAAAACATTATATACACACATATATACATATACACATATATGTATATATGTGTATATATGTGTCTACATATCCATTCATATAAACATGTGTATATATGTATATATGTATGTGTGTACGTATATACGTATATATGTATGTGTGCACGTATATACGTATATATGTATGTGTGCATATATACACACATATATACATATATTTATATATGTGTGTGTATATACATATATGTGTGTATATACATATATGTGTATATATATGTTTCAGTAAATGGGAAGCCACCATTAGGTTTCAATATTGTGGTTTAAGAGGATGTCCAATTCCTTCGATGAGAGATGGAGGAAACTGACAAAAATACTAGCATGATTGCTGTTCTTGGCTCACTGATCTCTGATTCTCCATATTTCCAATTATTAAAAATCAAAAATAGAGGTAATCTCAGTATACAAATAGAAATGTGAAAGGAGTTTTGCTCGAACATTGAGCAGAGCAGACACAAGAATGCAAATGCAAGGCCCTCTTCATTGCTAGCTCAAGCTAGGTTCCGAATCTCATCCAGTACAGTGGAGTCTCGACAAGGACCCCGACCCAAGTTGCAGGGAACATTATAGAAGGAATCCGGAGTTCTGACGTCTGTCGACGATCAAGGATCAGGGACACTGTCTCATTTGCCATGGTGTAGAAAATCAGATGGGCAGGACACGTAATGCAATTTGGAGATGACAGCTAGACTAGAGTTCTGGATTCCATGGGACATCAAAAAAACACCTGGACGCCCACATACGATATAGCCAGGCTTCTTCGTCAAGACCCTGCATAAACGTTTTGAGGCTGTTCATGTTTCTGGAGCGAGAAGACTCCATTGGGCTACACTAGCACACAACAGAGACAAATGGAGATGTTACTGGCACTCACTTGAGCAAATCAACGAGCAACAGGATGATAAGTGAGACAAGTGACAAGTGACTCTTAAATAAGCAATGTTTGGCAGTTTTCTCCAGATGTGTGAGTGAAGGAATCACAAGTCTGTGAGCTAACTGTTCATACCCACCTGCTGTGTCCAGAGATATCCTACTTATCATAGAACAAGCTAGAGTTGTCTAGCGGATTTCCAGCTTGGGCCAAGGACAGTCTCAGGGAAATTCTTTGGGAAGGAGGAAGGGGGAAACAGAAATTTGGCTTCCTGCCTGCTTTGCTGGAAATGCAGCCAGTCATGATACATATGAGGTTCTTTGTGGGGCTCACAATCTCAGATTCCAATCCCCTTAAAAATATGTTCCGGGGGCTGGAGATAGCACGGAGGGGTAGGGTGTTTTCCTTGCAAGTGGCTGACCTGGGTTCGATTCCCAGCATCCCATAAGGTCCCCTGAGCACTGCCAGGGGTAATTTCTGAGTGTAGAGCCAGGAGTAATCCCTGAGCATCGCCGGGTGTGACCCAAAAAGCAAATGTATATATGGATGGGATTCTGTCTGTCCCCACTCTCCTAGCCTAGCTGCGACTTCAGTGTTTAGTCCTGTATTTTGTTTTTGTTTTCATTCTCTCACTGTGAGTTGCAAAGCAGTTGACAAGAATCCAGTCACAAGCTGGCACCAGTGTCAGCATCTCTCCACCACTGACTCAAGTTTCCTTTCTTTTCCCTACCTGCCTCCTTATTTTAGAGTTTACAAGGATACTGAAATGAGCTAAGAGTTCTGGAATGTTGGATAGAATCCATGCAGTTTGCAAGTGAGAAGGACATACATTTTAGTGATCCAGAGTAAAATGTTATGGACTAATTAATGTAATTTAGAGTACTGAGATGCTTAAACCTCAAGTGTTTTTGGAGTTAAGACTTTTATGGATGTAGTTAAGGTTAAATGAGGTCTTGGGAGATCCCTAACCTAATAGTAAAAGAGGAATTAGGGGCAGCATTCACTTATCCTGTGAATGTTAAGGATAAGCAAAGGACATCTAATGACATGGAGAGAAAGCAACTCTCTAACAAGACAGGAAGTGGGCTGTCACAGAAATGATCAAGCTGATATTCTGATCTCAGCCTTCTCTCATCCACAATTGTGAGAAAATTTCTCTTTGTTGTTTCATGCTAACGTCTATGGTCATTCAGACATCTGGCTGTGCAAACATTTGCGATAAAGTTTGTTGTATGAGCTTCACATGCAATGCATTGCAATTTCTAAAATATGTTGCATGCTCCTTTTGGAAAATACGTTATTCATTATGTCTAGAATCCTCCCAACATTAAAAAGAGGCTAAAAAAAAATATTCTAAGCACTTGCATAAGTCAGTGAAGAAAGTAGGTCAAGCCAGAGACCATTCCAAAGATCACACCTGAGAAACGTCTGATCAGAAAAAATTCATTGAAAAAGCATAAGTCTAAAAGAAACTAAATTTGGGAGTACACATTGAAAAAGCGTAAGTCTAAAAGAAACTAAATTTGGGAGTACACAAAAATCCAAACTCTGTCTTCAGGATTTTCCACTGTGCAAAAGAAATGGGAATCATTAAGTATTTTGGGGTGTTTATGGTTATGGAGATATTTTGAGTCCTTTATTGACAAAATCATTTGGCACTTTAGGATGAGTTTGCCAATTTTCTATCATTTCCTTCTTTTAAAATTATGTAGGGATCATAAATACTTAAAGTCAAAAGCTAACCATTCTACACGTTGTCAGGGTTCATTCAGGTATATGGCATATGAGGGTAACCTACATAATAAAAACTGAAAATTTAAGAATTTCTGATTATTAAGCTTATGAGGTATTATTAATGAGAAGATTTAAGAAAGTGTTCTAAAATTGTGTTTTATGTTTGATCCATTTGGATCAAGCTAATAAATAATTGTTTTTCATATAAAAGATTCGTTTTCTGAGTGGCAAAGCATCAAAACTTTTTATTTTACATATAGTATATATGTATATAGTCTTCCTCTTTGCCATCATTTAAGTATTTAATATATTTTATAGTTATATACTATAACTTTAATCAAAAACTCAGATGATTTGGAACTTAAGCTTTAATACTTATATTATGTGATGCATTTTTTTAGAAGAGAATGATATTTGAATTCCAGCTCTCTCCGAATTGAGAAAGACATTTAACCTTACTGAAATTTAGTTTCTTCCCACAGATGGAATAATAATAACTTCCTTGCAGAGGTTTTACAAGAGAATATACATAAAAGCACACTTCTAATACCTGACATAGATTTGCAGAATTGGCTTCCAAGGGGAATATTTTTTTACTATACTGACCTAACATTTCCTTCAAGTTTTGCTTTCTATTCTAAATCAACTCTAAAGTTCTCTAACTTTTAACAATTTCCACACTTTTAAAGGATACATAGTGAATATTCTATAAATAATTCAATTTGCATTTAGGTATATACTTTCCTTGATTTTTACTTGCTTGAAATACAAAGTCACATAACTATATTAGGGTGTAGCTCCCTTTGTGTTCAATATATATACACATATATGTATATATATGAGCATTTTCCCATCACATCCATTTAATAAAAAGTTTCTTCTGAAAGAATATTTATAATCTCTAGTGAATTATTTTATTATGCATTACATAGATTGTGTGTTCAATATATGTGATGCATCTTACTCTCACATACATTAAATCAATAGCTTCTCAAAGTGGAATATTTATAATTTCAAGTGGTTATAAGAGATGGATCTTTTTATTCCTCATTAGAGAGAAAACCAATAATGAGTTTAGATATAATTAATTCTAAATGGAACCAAAGAAGACACTAATTACTTCAAAGGGTGAGATCATTTTTACAACTTATCTCTCAAAGATAAAATAGGAATGGTTCTCACCCTTGACAAATACCACAGTTAACATAAAATAAAAGTAGATGGCAAAAAAGAAATGACGTAACTGTTGAGAACATGACAAATCCATTATGTAGAGCAAATTCTTTCATAAAAATTTTGATGATAAATTCATGACACATGTCTTTGGGTAAGAATATGCTGGGTGCTGTTCAGATGCTGCTCTCAGCTCAGTGCTCGGGGTCACTTCTAGTGGTCTTACGGGTCTGTGGATGCCCGGGTTCAACCTTAGCCTCCAGCATGTCACGGGTCTGCTAATTTCCAAGGGTCCTGAGGTGAACAGCATGAAATAGTCCTCTCGCCAGGTGGGCTTTACATCTATCATAAAAAAGATATTTCCAAAGTGTTGCTCTAAAAGTGTTTGCTGTTCTATAGAAATTTTATATTTATAAAAATGGGGCCGGAGCAATAGCACAGCGGGTAGGGCATTTACTTTGCACGCCGCCGACCTAGGTTCAATCCCAGGCATCCCATATGGTCCCGCAAGCACCGCCAGGTATAATTCCTGAGTGCAGAGCCAGGAGTAACCCCTGAGCATCGCTGGGTGTGACCCAAAAAGCAAAAAAAAAAAAAAAAAAAAAAAAGTTAGTTGGAGGTACTCCAGAGTAAACAAAGACTACCTGATCTGTTGGGGGGATTTTGGGGTAAATCCTTCAAAGCAGTGTTCAGAGGCCTAAAATTACTTCCAGAAACTCTTTGTCAGCCAGGCACACATTTCAAACTGAGAGTGTGAGGATGAATTGCTGCTTAAACCCTGTGGCACTGTGCAGCAGAAGACCAGAACCTTCTGGCAGTGCTCCAGGGCCTCCAGTGTTCCATAATGTGGTATTTGAAGTCCCAGGGCTGCACGTGGTGATGCTTAGGAAACCATATAGAGTACCGGATAATCAAACTGGGGTAGGCCACATGCAAGATATTGCTTTAAGAACCTACTATATCTCTGCCTTCACTGTCACTGTCACTGTCATCCTGGTGCTCATCGATTTGCTCGAGCAGGCACCAGTAACGTCTCCATTTTGAGACTTTGTTGTTACTGCTTTTGGCATATCGAATACACCACAGATAGCTTGCTAGGCTCTGCCGTGTGGTGGGCGAGATACTCTCGGTAGCTTGTCGGGCTCTCTGAGAGGGGCCGATAAATTGAACCTGGGTCGGCCACATGTAAGGCAAATGCCCTACCACTGTGCTATCGCTCCAGCCCATCTCTGCCCTCAGAGAAAATAATTGTAAGATTTAAAATGATTAACTTATACTAAATCACATGGTGAGAGGGAGAAATATCATCTGAATTTGTGGGACTCCACATGTCAAAGAACTTTCTCATGCATTTTCTTTAATTGTAACATGTAATATTTAATTATGAAGGTAGCCAATTAGTTGACTATTCAAAAAGAGTTGGAATCGTCTGTTACCAAGTATCTTTAGAGAATCCATATTCAGAGTCATATCTTACAATAGCAGGAGAATCTCATCTCGTCCACGCACTAAAGGAGAAAAAAAACATTGAGGAATGAAAATGTTACCAAGCCCTTCGAGCTACACCCCCAGTACCTGAGGAAATTCTAAATCTCTCTTCACCTCAGCCTTCAAGTTAAGATGAAGAAACCAAATCTGGACACATTAAAAATTGAACACAAAGATGTGATTGATATCAATCTTGGAGTATGTTAGAGAAAGTTAATAGAAAATCTTCATCAGCAGTTACCTTTTCTGATCCACAAGGAGCAATGAGCAAGAGAAAAACTTCTTGGTGTATTGAAACTGTATGTAATTGTTAAATATTCATTGAAATTCACTGTAGTAGTAAATAAACAAACAAACGAACAAAAAAGAGAACAAATAACTCCTAAAACTAAGTGAAAAGTATAATTGAGATATCAGAAATGCAAAAAAAGTAATAATGTGGTAACTTCCTCTAACAAAGGAAATATATTGCTAAAAATTTAATCCATCTTTATAATTGTTTTGTTTTGACATATATTTGCTACTTAATTTAATATAAAATGTTCTATGTGTTCCCTTGCGTTCTAACGATTTCTTATGATATTGAAAAATGGCTATCTATGCATTTTGGTCATCTTATAATCATGTAGTTTTATATATGTATAACATAAAATCCTCGTTCTTCAAAAAATTGTAACTCTCTGGAACTTTCTTTTTTAAAAAAAGTCTATAAATAATATTAAAAATGCTTTGTTTATTTTTTGAAATTATAAATAATTTATGGATCATACAATTTGTTATTCCAATTAGAATTATAATCACTTTACTTGACAATTTCAGAAGTAAAATATAACTGTATTTACTACTATTGAAAACCAAGATGTTTCCATTCTTTTTTTTTATTTTTTTTTTATTTTTATTTATTTATTTATTTATTTATTTATTTATTTGTTTTGCTTTTTGGGTCACACCCGGCAATGCACATGGGTTACTCCTGGCTCTGCACTCAGGAATCACCCCTGGCTATGCTCAGGGGACCATATGGGATGCTGGGAATCGAACCCGGGTCGACCGTGTGCAAGGCAAATGCCCTACCCGCTGTGCTATCCCTCCAGCCCCGATGTTTCCATTCTTAATGAGGTATTTCTCACATAAATTTTTACCACCATATATTTTAGCATCCCATGCTTTTTTAATATCTGTAGGCAATATTAGACCTTTGTTGCTACTTCCCTATTGTGTGCATGAATATTATTTCATATTTAAAATTAAATGTAGACAGAGACATAGTACACAGGGTAAGACATTTGCCTGTTCTATGACCAACCGGGTTCAATCTCTGGCACCACACATGTTCTCCTGAACACTTCCAGCGGTGATCCCTGAACACAGAGCCAGGAGTAATCTGTGAGCACAGGTGGTGCTACTAGCTCCCTAGAAAAATCAAATTAGCACAGCAGGTAGGCACTTGCCTGGCACACAGGAATTCCAAGAGGGACAAGTTTCGATTCCTCCGTCCCTCTTGGAAAGCCCGACAAGCTACCGAGCGTATCCCACCCACACGGCAGAGCCTGGCAAGCTACTCATGGCATATTTGATATGCCAAAAACAGTAACAACAAGTCTCACAATGGAGATATTACTGGTGCCCTCTCGAGCAAATCGATGAACAATGGGGTGACACTGTAAGAGTCTTGTTTTATACTTACTCTATTCTAAAAAATGCACAATATTCTCACTTTTTATCTCTAATTTTTAGTTGAGTTTTGAAATTGGTGCGACTCCATTTGACTTTTATTTTCTCCAGCTGTCATGACGGGAGTTATCACTGGTTAGTAAGTGGCCGTAGAGTGTAGGCTTTGTTGTGGACCAAGTTATCACTAACGCCTGTGCTACATACAGGATGGCACTCTGAATATGGGGTGCTGGTGGGATCCAATCATTGACTTCATGCCTTCAAGGTGTGAAGTGCTCCACCATTGAGCTACCTTCAGGATCATGTCTTGTCCTTTTAAATCCATCCCACCACAATTATCTTCTAAGGCATCCAAATAAATTATTTCAAAACTAGAACTCTGCTGTTATTAGCAAAAAATTATTCAGTGTGTAGGGCACTTGCTGTGCATGCAGCTGAGCCAGTTCAATACCCAGTTCAATACCCACATGTGGTGTCCTGAGGCTCACCAGGTAATCCCTGAGTGCGGAGTCAGGAGTATACCCTTTGCACTACTGGGTGAGGCCTCAAATAAACTTGTACAGTTTAATGATTATCGTGATGTTGGGTAAAAGATTAATGGGAATGTGCATTTATTTTCATAACCAATCCCAGATGTGCTCAGTGCTCTGCCCTTAGAGATCATTTCTGGTAAGGCTAGGAGGACCATATAGAGTGCAGACATCAAACTCATGGTGGGCACATATAAGTCCTACCTAATATCTGTTATTGTTCTTGTTTTGCGGGTGGGCAGCGTATACTCAAAGGTGCTAAGGGTTTTTTCCTGGCTCTGTCCTAAAAAAAAAAAATCATTCCTGGGTGTAGTTGGGTGGTGGGGATACGGGGAGGGAAGACATGTGAGGTGCAGTGGACTCTAACCAAGGTCAGTTGCATGCAAGGCAAGTGCCCTACCCACTGTACTAGCACTCCATCCCACATGAAAAATATTTTTAAATGGCATTTTGTCATAAGTCTCACATTCAACTTAGAGCATAATGGCATAAGAAAACTATTTTAAGAGAAACAAAATTAACATGAGGTGGATATTTCATGAATTTTAAATGTTGGCAGCTATTTCTAATAATTGTTGGCAGAACAAACAGAATATACTTGAGTGTGGTTTCATCTCATTTGTACTCTTAATAATAAAGGAGTTTGGAAGAAGGAAGAGTGAGAAATTATTTCTTTTGTAACCTCTAAAATATCTTGATAGTTCATTCAACATCAAAGAGGATAACGTGAACAAATCAATAGATTTTTACATCTTTCTCATAATATATATTTGAATACATCATGTGCACATAACTCCTCAATGAAAAAAATGTGCAGTTTCAGTTCATGTGGTTCTTTGTTCAGAGTTTTGATTAACTAGGGAAGGTTTAGCTTTGGCTCTTTTACAAGAAGGCAGACATATCTTTAATAGTACATCTCAGGTGGGCCCAACTTCTGTTTTCAGACACTTTTCTGCACCAAGTGGCCTTTCCCTGACATCTGTGACTTGAATGTGGGGACTTAGAGTAAGAGATGTACTGATAGGGACAGTTTCTCCTCTAATGACCATCTGCCACAGGTGCTGAAAACAGCACTTGTCGTACTCAATCTTCACATGAAAGGTTGAATTAGCTGGCATGAGTTTCATACTAAATTGTTGGGCTCACTGAATGCCACTGTCTATTGCAGCACTTATCTATTTTTCTGGATGATATTCGGGGTGATGTTTATGGCATCATTTAAAGATGAACGCAGAGAAGCAAAATAAACATGTTGTAAGCTCTTTGTGATTAAAACTAGAATTATCTGCAGTATCGTAACCAACTGGTCTTTACAACTACTCAGATTTTATCCCCGTCATGGGATTAGAATTAAAATCTGGAAGGTGATGTTATTAGCAAGTAAACATTGCCAGTATGCTAGGTTAGAAGATCATGACATGAGATCACTTCAAATAAAAAATAAAATTTGCTGGTACATGGCTGGAATTGGAAATTTCCAGGATGAATAAAGTCAGTCAAAAGGAGGATATCTTTCACATGTAGGTATAAAGAAACATAGAAATGGGAAAAAAGAATGATCAAAGCAACAGAACTGGAGGCTTGGTACATGGAACTGAGCTTACCTGTGTGGGAAAAGACGGTAGGGTCCTTGGAACATTGGCAAATGGAAGATGGGACTCTGATATGGGATACAGTGTTGGAACAGTGTATGTACAAAACTCCAACAATTGTAATAATTCAATGAGATATAAAATAAGTTCGAATTATCAACAAAATATATTGTTTTCAGATGGCTCAAAGTATGACAATTATATGAACCAATCAGAGAAAACATAGTCTTTCATTCTGAACTGACTAATTTCATAATAAAAATGGTTAATTACTTTAGGACAATTTTAAGATGGACTATGACCTTATTGTAAGAGAAAAATATGACTTTGAATGGTTTAATCACGTATGCTTAACATGAAGGAATTAAAACTCTCCTATCTTAATCCACAATAATAATAGCATGATTTTCCTAAATAAATCAAAGAAATCCCTATAAAATTCAGATAGGTTTGTGTGAACTTTAAAGACTTGTTTCCAAATTTGCCAATAGACCCAAGACTCAAGAGCTAGCCTTGTGTAAGCACTCATCACTTGATTAAAGGGAAAGCTACTCCTTGTATAATAGTTCATACTTCTCCTCTCTTATACATTCCAAGAAACTAATTACAGTGCCTGCTCTTTATTTTCTTCACAGTCTAGACAGTTATCTTGATTAATATTCATTAATTGCTATTGTATGTGACGATACGGAAAAGATAAACATCCTGAGCACTTTGTCCAGAAGTGACGATAACAGTGGTTCCTAAATTTAAGAATTTCATGCTGCGAAATCTACGAGGAAATCAAATTCTGCTCTAGTTTGACAGCTAATATCCTATGGATATTGGCCCTATGAAAAACTGTCTCTTTTTTTAACATTTTCTTTGTCTAAAATTTATGTGTTGTAATTTTTTTTTTAAACTGGAGATCAGAATGTACCCATTTTTAATTGGTGATACAAACGATCCTATAAGGATATGTCAGATTTTATCAAAGAAAGAATACATCGAATACTATGTTTTGAAAGTCTAGTCCAGCACTTCTCAACAGGGAGATATATGGTCTCCTGAAGGACCTCAAGATATCCCCAAGGGACCACAGGTGATGAGGAGGGATACAGACTGTGACTGGAGGTCTAAACAGTAGGACATCAGGTCACAGAAAGAAAAAGAAACAATAAGGGGAGTAAGGGTGGAAATTGATCGACATATACTGCTCCAGACTGGAGTGACAGCACATCAGGTAGGGTGTTTGCCTTGCACACGGCTGACCGGGTTCAATTCCTCTGTTTCCCTCAGAGAGCCCGGCAAGTTACTGGGAGTAACCCGCCTGCACGGCAGAGCCTGGCAAGCTACCCGAGGAGTATTCGATATGCCAAAAACAGTAACAACAAATCTCACAGTGGAGATGTTACTGGTTCCCGCTCGAGCAAATTGATAAACAGTGGGACAACAGTGCTACAGTGCTATACTGCTCCAAGGTATGTCGAATGATGCAATGGCTGGAAATGTCCACTGACAAAATTGATCAGATGTCTAATCATTAATGCTTTTGAAGTTTACAAAGGCAACAGTCCCGGTGTCATGTGTCTTCCTAGACCTGTTTGTCTTCCCATTTCTGTTCTCCTTCAATCCTATCAAGTTGAATCAATGAAAATGAGTAATGAAATCTTATTGACAACAAAAATGAGCAACGATTACACTAGTACCTATTTCCATTTCATTCTTTTCTAATATGCAGGATAACGTTGAGAATACACAGTGAAAAGGAAAATTTGATTATGTTTTCCAAAATTACAATATTTCAGGAGACAGCATAGCTTTCAATGACTGAGATATCAGGACTCAAATGATGAAAAATCAGTCACTCCAACTAGCAGAAATAGATGCCTTGAATTCTAAATTGTATATTTCAGGTAACAAAACACTCCTTTCTATTTCATTTCCTCATTCAGATTGCTTATTGAATGGATTTTTAGTGTTTAATCCATAGGTTGAAAAATGAGAGTACTTTCATGTACCCATATATGGGCTTTTATCTGTGATCTTCAAATGTCATGTTCAGTATTCCTGTAAGCCGTCCTTTTGAAGTTTGACAATTTATGATTATATGGCTTCTCTTCTCCCTCAGGTCATGAAATTTCATCTTTTCAAATTAAGGGTGACCTGAGTTACCAGATTGGTTTCTGAAAAGGTTTAGTCAGGTAGAAAAGAAATGCTTAAAATTATGATGTCTTAAGAAGTTATGCAGAAGCCTCAGCCTCTGACTTATTGCAGTGGAGTTATTACTATAAAAGGAAGCAAATCACATTTAAAAGTTATGAAATTCTTCATTTTCTGTTGCAAGTGTCTGTAACCACTCTAATTCTGAAAGAGTATTGGAGAATAATTAGAACCTGTTCCTTTCATGGGCGTATCTAAGACATCTACCACCACTTATTTATGATCAGACTTAAACTCAACCCTGTTTATTTACCAGTTTAGCACTGATACTGTGGTCTATCATTGAATATTTTTCTAAAAGTATAAATTTCAGAGAATCAGGTAAATTTACCTTCTATTCTTAATTTTTCCAGTTTTGATTTTTAAAGCTGTTTTTCCTTTTTCTCTCTTCACATTTCAAAAGCAGCCCTTCCTTTGTTATGTATAATTTTCTTGCCTCAGATGAAAATCAACTTAGATTCAGGTCTCTTTCTTTCTCAAAATTTCTTAGAATTATTTTAGTTTTACCATTTAAATATCAACTGCAATTCATTTGAAATTGTTGCTATTAAACTGAATTAGATGACCAAGAATGAAGAAAATTAGACAAGAACAGAGTAGAAAACTAGCCAATTCTGGAGAATTTGTATGATTTTAAGTTACCCAGAGAGTCTCTGCAGAGATTCATATTTGCAACAAACATTTGGGTTCCTCTTAAATATAGCTATGCATTCATAGGAGCTAATTAATCTAGAGACACTTAGGATTAATAGTTTAAATACTGAGTTGCCTTTTGAGATGAACAAAATGCTCGGCCTGAGAGGACTAGAACCAACTTTAATGCAGAGGATCTTGGTTTGGGAGTTTAATCTTTGCTACCTCAAACACTGTAAATATAAATAACTAGAGGCTTAAAGGTTGCTTAAATAAAGCTTAAATAAAATGTATTAATATTTAAATAATATTTATTAAAATAAAATTTATCACTACCCCAGCATCAATTGTAATGGAATATTTGAGAACATTGAGGTTTAAAAGAACGTTGCCTTTAGATAATTGCTCCAATCGTTTTTTAAAAGCTGAATAGTGTGGGATCAGATTTTCATTAATTCAAACAAAACGAATCTGCTTTTAACATCAATGCACATAAGAGCTATAATTTTTTTTTTTAGTTTGAAGGAATTGGGTGAAAAAGGAAGTTTTTATTCACTTTTAAGTTTGATGTATATCCTATTTACTATATATTTTATTATATCAAACGTGATAGCTATTTCTTTCTCTAATTTCATAAAAATGTCACAAATCTAAATATCTTACACAGTTTGTATATTGTTGAGCAAATTGTAATACTCTATAATTTTGAAAGGAAATGTGTTACAAATTGAGTTTATAAATATCCATTTGAAAATTTATTTTTTATTATCTGCTACCTCAATGCCAGTTTTCATAAAACTGAGAGCAATGATTTTCTTTTATGCAATCTGTCATGAAATATGAATATCTAAGTCATAGTGGTTTCTGAAATGTCTAATAGTAGCTTCTAAAGATGTGCTGGATTATGTTATTGAATATCAATAGATGTCATTTGTTTTCTTGTTCTTCCATGCATGTGACTATAGCTGAGCAAATACAACTTTGGGCATTTACTATGAATTTAAATAACTATCATAAAACTAAAATACAATTAAAATTAACATCCTGCCTTATGTTTTAACTTTCTGAAACTGAGAGCCAGAGTCAGTACATTAAAAATGATTGATTAACTGAAAAAAACCTGAAATTCTGTCAGTATAAGCCCTTGTGAGCTACATTTGACTGGTTTAAATTAAAACTAAAATAAAATGGCAAAACCAGGAAACATCAACAGATACAATTAAACCATAAGATTCATTCATAAAATTTAATTATCAACATGAGCATAAAATATAGCTTCAGGTAAATTTTGCAGATTTATTTAAAGTTTAAAATATAATGTACATAATTTAAATTATGCATAAAGTAGTTTATGACACATTACTTATTTAATGACATATTCATAAAATTAACATCTTACTTTGATACTAGAATAAAGTTTAATAAAGTTTAATCCCCCCAATAGAAAGCTTAGAGTTGGACGTTGGAAATAATTCAAATACGCAGCTCCCTACATGCTTTTGATTTTTATCTTAATCATACCCTCTACGTTAAGTTTTGCTAACTTGGAAATAATGCAAAAATTAGAAATAGGTTTTGAAAGTAGCAATTTTAATTCAAAGTAAAACAAACTCTTTGAGTGGCCTTCTTTGAGTTCCAATAGTCCATACAATAGTTTTTATTCAATAGCAAAATGTTAGTGCAATGCAAATCTTCAGTAAAACACAGAAACTATGATTATTAATCTGAAAGTCTTATTTCACTATCTCAATTCTTAATTTTAAGGAGTAGATTTGTCAGGTAATAAATCAAATGTACTTGCCGAGCTAGAAAAATGGATCAGAAGCTAAGTTTCCTAGCTTTCATTCAGCTGACCTCTATTTGGTCTCTGGAACCACACATCATCTAGAAAGTACCACCAGGCGTGTTCACTGAGCATAGTCATAAGCTCAGTCATATGTGGCAAAAAATAGGAGAAGGGGGAAAGCTATCACTGAAAGAAAAACCAAATGGAATCAAATTGGCAACTAAATAGTCTATGACTCTGAGTTGGAAGAACAGAGACAAAATAATCAATGTTTTTGTTAGAGTTTGTCACGATAAATTTTTAATGTGTGTGTAGAATTCATATTTGCTTGATCTAATATCTACAAGGTCAGAATTTTCATCAAATATTTAATTCAACCTATAGTACATAGGTCAGTCTAGAATCATGATGTTGATCATATTTTAAATAGAATTTAAAGAAATGTATCTTATATTACATCTATAACCTGATTTCATATTTAGTTAACCAACTTTCAAATACTCAACACACTAATGACAAGATTATTATTGATATATTGCAGGTTCTGCCAAATCAAATATTTGCTTTTTTTTTTCAACTATATATCAAGGTTCTCTCACTAGATTGATGAGATTTTCTGCAAATTGTTTTCGATATATCGTTACATGATGCTAGTAGAATTATATTATCTCCTTGAGGTCACTCTGAATGATATTTAAAGTATTGAACACTTTTACACTCAAGTGTAGAGCCAAATAAGAAAAAAAGAATAAGCAGAAATCAAAAATCTACAGAATAAATTGGTCTTTTCTCTGATGCTAATGTATGGTATGATGGATTGCTTATTAGAAAGACCTGTACATAGGGAAGTTAGTCTAGCACTGAAATTGTCCTGGAGAACATTTCAGAATACCACAGATGTTGATGGCTTAATGGTCGCACTTGTTAGAAAGTTGGTTCTCAGGATATTTCTTCACTGGTGTTATAACTGTTAATGTGTTACAGAACATGGGAACAAAAATTTCAATTACTTTCAAGTAATATTATCTTTGGTCATCCAGTTTGTTTCAGTAAGATAACATGAGTTCTTCAAAGCAGAAGAAGGCAAAACTGAGAGCTCACAAAGATCAGAATTTGCATGGCTGACTTAAAAAGGTGAGAGATTACTTGGCAATTGTTAAAAACCTATTAATATGTTCAGATAGCACAGTGTGTAGGGCCTTTGCTTTGCATGTGGCCGACCCAGGTTCAGTTTCTTGCCCCTCTCGGACAGCCCAGCAAGCTACTGAGAGTATCCCACCCGCACAGCAGAGCTTGGCAAGCTACGCGTGGCATATTCGATACAGCAAAAACAGTAACAAGTCTCACAATGGAGACTTTACTGGTGCCTGTGCAAGCAAATGAACAATGAACAATGGGAAGGCAGTGCTATAGTGCTACAGTGCTACGGAGAAATCAAGATAAAATAAAGTTATGCAGATCAAAGCTTTCCTTCCCTTATAAGAGATGAGTTGATCTTTCCAGGACTGGAGGGAGAAATCCTTGAGAGGTTTCATTCTTCACGCTTGTAAATATCTTTGTCAATGACAACCTTCAAATAATCTACTTAGTCACTGATAAAAAAGGAAAACCCATGGGCAAAACGAGGTACTTTGCAGAATTTGACTTCCTTAAAGTGTTAGGAAAAGGCCCCAGGGCTATCATGGATGGAAGCTTCTTTTCTGCATCACCTGCTTAGCAGAGTTAAGAGAATAAACTTTCTTGGCTTCATGAGGTCAGGATGGAAACCAGCTGGATATCAAGTGTCCAGATTCAGAAAAAAAAAAAAAAAAAAAAAACACCATTTAGGTGTAGATACAGCAAGGGAAAAGGAAGCCGAGAAGCTCCAGCATCTGGAACATTCTCCTGAAGGATTGCGTAGAAAGGTGGATCTTTACCCCTTTATACCTATTTAATAAAGGGGTCAGGGAATCACTGTATCACTGTATCACTGTATCCCTGTTATCCTGTTGAGCATCAATTTGCCCATGCAGGCGTGAATAACGTCTCCATTCATCCCAGCCCTGAGATTTTAGCAACCTCTCTTTATTGTCCTTCCCAATGGTGCTGTTGGGGACAGGGATAAGCATTTCTATATTGTGTTCCCAAAATATGGGCCATTACCACAGGACTGAGGATGCTGAGATGGTTATCTTCTGACTTCTGGGGATAGCATGACTCTTAGAGCTTCGTCATTCAGCATTTTGGGCACTAGGAAACCTTCTGATATTCCATTAAGATGATTTCCTTTCTTAGTACCTTATTTTTGTCGCTGACATTGTTTAAAACTAAATCTTGCTCTTCATTTATGAATTCGCTATTTTTATTTTGGGCCACAAACAGCAAGGCTCAGGTGTCATTCTTAGCTCTGCACCCAGTAATTGCCCCCTGAAAAGGCTCTGGGGATCGTACAGGAGGCTGTGGAAGGAATCTGGCTCAGCTGCTGGGAAAGCAATAACCCTACCCACTGCACTATCCTGTCATTCCCTGTCCCTAGCCATTTCACTGTTCTACCCTTAAAACAATCTATATTCCAAGTTATGGTAACAGTTTCTTCTGAGGCCCCCTCTTGAGGCTCACAATTGTCCTTTGTGACTCTTGGTTTTAGAGAACCTTAGGAGGCCAAAGAGATAAGGGGCCCTCTGCTTAATTATGTCTCCCCAGAATCTCAAATAAAATTAATCAGGGCTTAGGAGTGTCCATACTCCATGTCATGACCCTGCCAGTATTACATAAGAAACATCGGGACACATTTGTGTTTTCTTCATCTCTTCTGCTTGGAATTAGCGCTCATCACCTGAATCTCAGGAGTGCCAGGGAACTTAAGCTAGGACCCATGCCATTTTGGGGGTTCAGAAAATTTTGTGAATGTGCTCTCCACCAGGAAAAATAGAGTTACTTTATTAGAGAAGGAATGTTAACTGCCAGGCTCTCGGTAGCTTGCACAACAGGTAAGGCGTTTGCCTTGCATGCAGCCAACCCGGGTTTGAGTCCTCCACCCCTCTTAGAGAGCCCGGCAAGCTACCAAGAGTATCCCTCCAGCACAGCAGAGCCTGGCAAGCTACCCGTGGCGTATTCGATATGCCAAAAACAGTAACAACAAGTCTCACAATGGAGACGTTACTGGTGTAGGCTAGAGCAAATTGATGAGCAACGGGATGACAGTGACAGTGACAGGTTTAGGACAGAATTCAGTGGGAGGACAGATAGGTGGCACATAAAGCCTGATTTGACCTCTAGTACCACAAATAGAAATCTTGGTTGTGGGGAAGGAACTATCTAACTGAGGAAACAAAATGAAGAATAAGATGGGCGTCAGGAGCAGGTTTGATGCAAAACTTGCACAGGTATTTAAGGGCTATGCACTCGGACATGATATCTCACATATTAGGAGCACCTAACTCGGTATTGGGAGGCACGTATGTTTATTTATCTATTTAGCCTTAGTGTGTTGGAAAAGAAAATAGGTTTAGAGTTTTATCTTGAAGCATGCCTCTGTACCTGGCTGATTTTTTTTCTTTTTCAAAGTGCCTTTTAAATTTTTTTTTCAATTTTATCAGGTTGTTCACAATATTTGATTCTAGTTATTATATATTCAAACACCAATCTTACCAGCATTGCACCTCACCAACACGAAATTTGGGATGTTTCCATCACAAGTTCCAATCCCTGCCCCAAAGCACAACTGAAATAATATATTTTGTATTGTCAGTTATGGAAAATCACTGAAAATGCTACAAAAAAAGTGTCTATAGAGGAGACAGTGTGAAGATTGTTCTATTTTGGCAGAAGCCTTTAAGACATTCTTTAGAATATCAGTAATACGTTGTTAAAGGTTGAGTAATGTGAGTTTTCATATATACATATATATGAAACAATATACATGCATATATATGTATATATATATATATTGATTTGTTGACTACTATTTGAACCCCATGAAATATTTTGTGGTACTCTTGGAGAATGGGCAGGATGTGTCCTATGATGCATTTTCGGCCATGCAGTCCAAAAATACATTTACTCATATGTGAGGCTAGGCCCGAGAGTGTGGGGAGCGGCCTTGTGTGTGGCGGCAGTTGGGTTGTGGAGGTTTTTGGCTACCGAGGCTGGGTCCCTTGGAGAGGGAGGGCTCTTACCCGTCCCCCTTTGGGGTGCCCCGAGTGACACAGCCTGGTGCAGAGTCTATGGCAGGCATAGCTATGACAGGGATCGTGTTGCTCTCTTTCGGTAGAAAACCCATGTGATCTGGATGGTGGCCAATGAGGAGATTATCACCAAAGCGCCCTCTTTATGAAGGATTTGGCAAGCACAAGTCTTGCTGGAACTTTTGTTTTTCCCAAAAAAAAAATACCTTCTAAAGGAGAAGGCAAGGACAAGTCTGTTCACTTTCGGTCATTTTTTTTTTTACTTATTTTTATTCACTTATTTATTTATATTCTTTAGTCATATGCCTTAGTCATTTTTGTTTCTTATAGCAAATTTCTACATGTACTCCACCAGAACACTTTGAACATGCCAGGGTGTAAAAAAATTACAAAGGTGCTCGCAAGGGAGGGGTGATGTGTGTTGTGTGTTGTCCGAGGGCTTTCGGGACAGCTCTCTTGCGCGCGCTGCTCATGTTTGGTGCTCTCGAGCTGCTGTGTATGGACCGGATCAGGATGGCTCCTCCTTGTACTATGCTTCTGTGTGTGTCTCTGTCCCTGTAGTCTCTCCTCTGGTCTCTTCCGACTCTCTCTGCCTCTGCTTTTGTGTCTTCTCTCTGCTTCTGTGTCTTCTCCTGTGTCTTCTCTGCTGCTTATATCTTGCCTCTGTCTTTCTGTCTTGCCTCTGTCTTTCTGTCTTGCCTCTGCCCTCTTCTGTCTTATTCTGCCCCTACTTCCACTTACATTCTTAGTTTACATAGCAATTGCATAGGGTGGTGACACAAAGGTGGGTTGAACACTAAGAAATCAACAAAGAAGGGTAAGACCATTTCTGCAGGATAATAACAAAATCTCATCTAAGGAAATTACTCCAGATTACTAGGAGATCTGCTCAAGGGTGGGATCCAAACAAGGGTGTGTCGATTTCTTCCTCCCTAAGCTAGTTATTCACTTAAATAGTTACAGTAAATTTGCTTCTAATATTTCTAGCAATGTTATTCCGTATGAGCACAGTAAGAGATATATCAGACTTAATGTTTGGTTATTCCTGAGGACATTCACTATATATTCCAAAACAAAGTCCTCAGGCCAGGTTAATCTTCCTAACCCCAGCAGGGTCCTAGTCTCGTGGTTACTTCTAGATCATGACAGTATTTGTCTATGTCCATGTTCTCTACTTACAGTTGAGTATTGTGGTGCTTTGGCCTGGCCCATTTTGATGACAGGGTAGCTCACAGCTTGTCCTGAATCCATTCAGTCCCTCGTCCGGATCCTGCTTTTGGGGTTCCAGGAACTAAGGACAACTGAGTCAAGAAAGCAGATGCCCAGGAGTAAATATTATTGGAGTATATCAGCTCCCAAGTTACAAAGCATAATATTAACTGTCTTACTGTGCCCATACAGAAAGACCATTGCTCTAAGGTAAACTAAGTTCCCTGTGGCAAGGCTGAAAGAACAAACCCAATGTTATCCTACACCAGGGAAAGCCTATGTAACCCTTTTGAAGAGTCTAATATGACACAGGCCATGAACAAGAGCATCATTCCTATATTTCATTCACAGTTTCAGAAATTCAAGCACTGAGAAGTTGTCCAGAGTCAATATTCTTATGATTCTTGAGGTTGGCAGCTTCTGATCATAAGGGAACTTGGGAACTTTCAAAGTTGTGATGTTGCAGGAATTAAGACAATTGGCTTCTGAGAAGAGAACAGTCATACCAAACCACTGAAAAAGTTAGGTTTTAAATGAATCATCCATACCTTGAGAAGGTTAAAGTGAAAAACCTAGATTGGAAAAACAAGAAAAAATTTTATGCATGAACTTTGCTTCTCCAAGGTCTTTTGTGAACAATGTAGATATTTATGTCATGTCTTCAGGATGACGACATTTGTAGAATTATCTGATTAGAAGTGATTGCTATACGAACATGGCATGGGAGTTTAAACCTTGGTACCACCCTTCCAGAGTTACTAAAGTTGTGGCAATGGCAGATACAGCTGATAGTCACCATTATCCCACCCACACAGGTCACTGTCACTGTCATTCTGTTGCTCATCGATTTGTTCTAGTGGGCACCAGTAGCATCTCCATTGTGAAACTTGTTACAGTTTTTTGCATAATGAACACACTATGGGGAGCTTGCCAGCCTCTGCCGGGTGGGCTAGATACTCTCGGTAGCTTGCCAGGCTCTCCGAGAGGGGTGGAGGACTCGAACCCAGTCAGCCGCGTGCAGAACAAATGCCTTACCTGCTGCGCTATCACAAAATAATAATATTGAATCCAAATCAACTTACTCTTTTTTGGTAACCATAAGTAGTGTAGTTGCTGAGCTTCTTTATTGGGAAATTTTTGTGACATCAATTAGTCCTTTATCTGGTATCACGTATTGATTCTTTATGTGAATTTATAGTGTCATCAATTGGCTGTCATTGAACAATGTTATAAATTTTAGTATGTACATAAACTTGGGGTACTGTATTTACTTTACAAGTAGATAAGCATATTTTTATTGTTAGGAAATTAAACTTTGAAAAGAAACCTTTTTGTTTATTTGGGCAACATTTACAAAGGGCAATTTTTCCTGCAGGCAATATGCCAAATAATTAACCTTATATTCCATTTTTGTTTCCACTGGAGCTGTTTTTTTTTTTTAATTAATAGCATAAAATTCTCAGAGTCAAATGGATTTTTAATTTTCTTTTTAATTTCCTTACTAGAAGCTATAGAATAGAAAATAAAGAGTCCTTCATTTGAAAATCAGCTACAAATATTCCTCTATATACAACCCTTTCCTAATACTTTCAATAAACACCTCTCTGTCTGCCACTATCTCTTCCTCTCTGTCTCACACTATATTCTCCAATAAAAATAATCCAACAATCCAGACAAATTTAATATTCATTGGTGATAGCACATATCCAAAATAAAGTTACCGGGGCTGGAGCAATAGCACAGCGGGTAGGGCGTTTGCCTTGCACTTGGCTGACCCGGATTCAAATCCCAGCATCCCATATGGTCCCCTGAGCACCGCCAGGAGTAATTCCTGAGTGTAGAACCAGGAGTAACCCCAGTGTTTCCCGCTGGGTGTGACCCAAAAAGAAAAAAAAAATAAAATAAATAAAGTTACCTTTCTCTTTCTTAGGGTAAAAACTGCTAACAGATCACTGTATTACTGTATCACTGTCATCCCACTGATCATTAATTTTCTTGAGTGGATGCCAGTAAAGTCTCCATTTGTCCTAGCCCTGAGATTTTAGCAGCCTCTCTTTGCTCATTCTTCCCAGTGGTGCCACATTGAGTCTCTGTCAGGGTAAGGGGTAATGATATGAATCATTGTTACTGTATTTGCATATTAAATACGCCACAGAGAGCTTGCCACAAAGAGCTTGCCAGGCTCTGCCGTGTGGGCAGAATGCTCTCAGTACCTTGCCAGGTTCTCTCAGAGGGAGAACTAGGTTATAAGACATTGCACAGCTGTAAATGCTGCTGCACACTTCTGGGAGCACAGTTTTATTGTCTCTAGATCTTGGCCATTGAAAGGATTACAGGGCAGCAGGGGCAGTTTGTGGGTATGGCTGCCAAACTACTGGAAAGTGGGGAGTCTGGGTGGAGGAGGCCCTGTTCTGATCCGAGAGGCTTGTCCGAACGTGTGGAGAGGGGCCTCAGCATGGCTGTGGCTGGGTTTTGGAGGTCTTCAGCTGCCAGAGCTCTGCTCGAGGTGGGGAGGGACACTCAAACCACCCTGCTCTGAGGGGCCCTGGTGAAGACAGCCCAGAGCAGGGGCAAGAGACTCTGTGTCACTCTTTTTGGGCACTAACAGATAAGTTTCAGAATTAATAAAAAGCATGTCATTTGAGTCACATTTGGAAAAAAGTTTAAGTGGGGATCAGGATTACACAAGTTGTGATTGTTTTTTATCAGAGAGGGAGAGTAAGAAAGCAAGTTAAAATATATTTTTGCTAATAATATAGCACTCAGATTAAAAATAATAAAACGAGCTATGGAACCGAACCATAATATAGCAGGTAAGGCACTTGCCTTTCACTTGGCTAAGTTGAGTTCACTCCTCAGGGTCCCTTATGTTCCTCTGAGCACCACCAGTTGCTCTGAGGGCAGAGGTAGGAGAAACCCCTGACCATTACTGGTAAGACCCTGCAAAAAAAGGAAACAACCACCAACAACAAGAAAAACACCCTAGTAATTGGTAATAGTTGGTAATAATTGGTAATAATTGGTTTAAATAAATCGTATTGCCTTGGAAAACTGATGCCTCTGTAACAGAAGACCTTTATAAATTAGTGAAAAAATACTGGAAAAGAAACATTAGTAAGGAAATGAAAGTTTTCAAACATCAATTTATACAATGTTTCATAACAAGGAAGTATTGTTATAAAATACAATGCGATGTTGAGCTTAATAAACACAAAACATAAACTATTTGCATTATTAAGTGGTTAAAGTGCAGGCTTTGTTTCAAAGGCTCTTTAATAGTAATAAAACAGACATCTCCTGGGCTGGAGTGATAGCACAGTGCGTAGGGCATTTGCCTTGCACGCGGCAGACCCAGGTTCGAATCCCAGCATTCCATGTGGTCCCCTGAGCACCGCCAGGGGTGATTCCTGAGTGCATGAGCCAGGAGTGACCCCTGTGCATCGCTGGGTGTGACCCAAAAACCAAAAAAAAAAACCAAACAAACAGACATCTTCTATAATCTTCAATAATAGAACTGGAAATTTATCAAGCAAACAAAGAACATTTATTGGGGGTAGCAAAGAAAGAACTGCAGTCCATGATATAAGCATTTGAAAATTATCCTGGGAAGGGACAAAAGCCAGAATTCCTTTAAAATAAACAAATATATATGCATATACATATATATACATACAAAATGGATGCAGCATATGCTATATAATGGTTATATGTAGGAATAATAGGACAAAATTGTCAGATTGAGAAGTCACCAAATTAAAATAATTAAAAATTCACTTTTTATCAACTTTTTTCAAATAGGAAGTTTTTATTGCTACTTATGTCATAGAATGCTGACAAATGTGACCAAGATCAGTAGTTCTCGCCTATGTGTAAGGGAGAGAAAAGTGGTTTTTGTGATGGCTTATCTTGGACCCATTTTAAAATGATTTCAGGGATGTCAATTTTTCATTTTTGGTTAAGAAAGGGCATGTAACTGGCCTCTGCAGTGGATCAGCCTTTGGAACTGGAAGAAAAGTATTTCAAAACCTGCAACCTCTGACATAATATTTTTCTACCTGGGCTCAAATGCTGCAGAAGGTTGCAATTTGCAATGGTTTTTGCAAAAGTTGTGGGTTAGTGATCAATATATATATATATATATATATATATATATATATATATATATACACACACACAAATATATGTGTGTGTGTGTGTGTGTGAGTGTGTGTGTGTGTGTAAGCTTGGGCTGGCCTGTTGGCTTTTGACCACTCAGAAATAATTAGGCTTTAATATCATTTAAAGGCATGTATTGGTTCAGAGGAATTGTTTTTTATGTCCACAACCAAAAAGTGGTCCCAATATGTACCCATTCAGGATTGGAACACTAGTACAAAGAGTAAGGCATTACCCTGACAAGGCCAACCTGGGTTTGACCGTTGCACCACACATATCACCCTGAGTGTGACTAAGACTGATAACTGAGTGCAGAGCCACAAATGAGACATGATAACTAACAAGTGTGCTGCAAACAAGACAAAGTGGAAAAAAACAAAATAAGAAAAACGAAACAAAACAACAGCAGAGTATATTCATTTCAGATCAAGGTATAGAGAAATTTTATTTTATTTATTTTATTTTTTTTTATTTTTGGTCATACCCAGTGATGCGCAGGGGTTACTCCTGGCTATGCAGTCAGGAATTACCCCTTGCACTGCTCAGTGGACCATATGGGGTGCTGGGAATCGAACCTGGATCGGCTGCGTGCAAGGCAAACGCCCTACCCGCTGTGCGTTATTCCAGGCTCCAAACCCTAGAGAAATTTTAAAGGAAACAGTTTTGGGTCATTTGTAGTGAAACTTATTGGATTGGTTCTTCAGTTAATTTGTCTCTGGTGGCAAAGCTCTTGAGACAGAAGGGTACAGTGTGAAGGTCTGTTGATCTGTTGTCATCCTCAGCAGAGGATCCATCTTTTGTGTTTGTTTTGTTTGTTTGGTTTTTAATTTCACTTCGGACACCATGGATTACACAAATGTTAGCGATAGGTTTCCAGGTATACCATATTCCAACACCACGCAATCCACCAGAACATCCAATATAAAATTGTCTCAGATTCCTCTCACCCCTTGTTCCCACTCTCCCTACTGGCACCTATCAAACCAACTGTATCGCTGTATCACTGTCATCCTGTCGCTCATTGATTTACTCGAGTGGGTACCAGTAATGTCTCCATCGTGAGACTTGTTGTTACTGTTTTTGGCATATTGAATACACCACGGGTAGGTTGCCAGGTCCTGCCTTGCAGGCAGTATACTCTCGGTAGCTTGCCAGGCATTCTGAGAGGACGGAGGAATCGAACTGGGGTCGACCATGTGCAAGGCAAACTCCCTACCTGCAGTGATATCGCTCCAGCTTGACAGACCAACACCCTTTGTAAATTTAATAGTCTAAACTCATTCTCAGGTTTTGTTGTCTGTTTTGCTGTTACCATAGTATATTTCTTTATATTCTGATATGAGATTAATTATTTATGTTATTATTTTGTTTTTCTCATCATTTTGTTTTTCCTTTTAGAGTCAGTGCACAGTCTAGCTGTTGGAATTTTTATTCTCAAACTTTTCCATGGCTGTTAGAGACTAGCTGTTATGTTTGATTCTAAGCAGCCTTCACGCTATCCTCCTCTAAGGACAGACACTGCTTCAGAGCCCCAAGTGACACAGACTTAGCAAGGTCATGTAGTGCTTCATATCTGTTTTCAGGATGGGATCATTGGTCCAAAGAAAACAGTCTTCCTTCTGTCTGTGATCACATTTATGAACCATATTTTTCAACTCCTATAGATCTAAAAGAATGTCCCAGGAGGCAAAATTGGGAACCAGATCTCTCAAAAAATTGTGCACTGTTAAGACAAAGAGTAATATTCATTTGGAAAAATAAGAGAATACAAACTATAATTTACAATTCTGCACTTTATTAACTGTGGCAGAGATCCATCTGAAATATGACTGACATGGAAAGAACATTTAAATCAATGGAATGGCATCCTACAATGAGAAGTTCATACATATATGATACATACAGCCCGACAAGAAAGCCTGGCTTTCTTGCTACTTTTACAAATGTGAGTTAAGTCCCCTTGTTTACCTGAACTATTTTAAAAAACTGACTCTCACAATGCAACATCAGGACTGATAATTATTCATAAAGTATTTGTGAACTTGCTATATGTATCAGACACCGTGAGGCATTGTATACTGTTGTTCCTAGTGTCTTTCTTATATTGCTAAGGCTCATGAGATTAGGCTTCAATGACCCCTCTGGCCCCAAACTTCAGCCTTGCTTTTTTTTTAAAATTTATTTGAAAGGTCCCCACTTGATGGTATGCAGGAAATACCCTCAGTTCTGTGCTTGAGGGTCAGTCCTGGATGGGTTAATGCTGCTAGGGATTGGATTTGGAAATCCAGCATGCAAAGCATCACATGCACTCAGCCTTTTGACTTACCAACCTCTAACCCCCGAGCCCCCATATGACTTATTATGGACAACAACACACGTAGAAAAACTTTTGAGTTGAGACATAAATACTAGAGCTATCATCTGACCTCTTCTTGTCTTCTGTTAACTGTTAAGGAAAAGACCTCACTTACTGACAGTGGCTCATGATTATAACAAAGCCCCAAAGTCACTATACGCTGCCATACACTGATAGATTGCAATTTGAACTTTATCCTGGGGGCATTCAATAATTAGAAGATATTCTTCAAACATATATTCTGTTAAAATGTACTAGTGACCGTTAAAAGTAATGAAACATTTAAGAACAAAATTGACAGGATTAGCTGTGTGTTCATGCAGTTGTGGTCTTGCACACAATAAATTGAAGACTTGGTATAAGCAGTTTAGTCTTGGCATGTGAATTAATACGAAGAAACATACTTCTCTTAACAGTTTGTCCAAACATCACCAGGAAAGTCCTTGGCTACTTATACATTGGTGGGTGAGAGATAAAAAGAAAAATGACTCCGAAAATCAGAAACGGATCTTTAAAAGTGATAGATATGTACCAGTGTGTTTACAACTCTTTTATGCCTGAAAACCTGAAAGTGCCTTCCAAAAACCATTCTGAAAAACTATAAAGAAAGTAAATAAAAATTAAATAAAATTTATTAGACAATAGAAGTTTAGTACCAGATTTAAACATATTGCTATAAAATTTAAATACTCAATTTTATATAAAAATGCATTTTGTTGAAAGAAACCAAAACTGAATTCAGGTGACTTGTTCAATAAATCATTATTTATACAGTTTTGGGGATATTGAATATTACCAATCTTTAGAGCTTAGAATTATAATGTTCAAAGAAAGGTCTTTCAGCTAACTTACATGAAATGCAGAATAGTGAAAAGTGGGAGTCTTTGTTATTGTATTTTTGAACATAAATAGCCTGTGTGCATAATATAACAGGTACAGAACAAAGAAGTCTGATTTTTGCTGTATTTTCTTCTTCTTTAGTTTAATAGCAAAATTGAGAGAGGAAAAGACAATTCAGGTGGAGTAATTGTCTTCTAACAGCCAGCTTGCAATAATGAAAACAAATAGCAATGATGTAAAAAGTTGTTTTGACACAGGTAAATGAAAGTGTAATGTGAATAGGAATCTATCAGCAACTCAGGTATATTTGAAGTCTGTGAGAACTGCTGATTATAGCAAAGAGAGAGAGAGTTTATAGTTTCTAATTGTTTTGTAATCTGAGTCTAGCACAATAGCAATAAATATAACCAACTTCTGTGTTATCAAAAGATGTATTAGAGGAGACCATCCTTAGTGGATAATTAATTCTGGCCTCTAGTTCTGAAATATATATGCAGCATGAACTAACATATTTTGAAAAAAACCAAACAATAAATAAAAATAGACTCTCAGCACACCTGGTATTGTTTAGAAGCTTAAAATACTTTATTTTCTGTTGTCGGTGAATATATTATGCAGTTTCTATTGTGTTTCTTCATTTTTTTTTCTCCCAGGTGTTTATTTTTTAGTGGATTGGATAATGCATACAGATTTGCACAGCTTTGAAAAAGTGTGGATACAGTGCCCTTTGAGAATTTATATCACAGCAACTTTTTATTATATTTCTGATTTTCTGTTCTCTTGAGATTTTATTGTTGTTTAGAGTTGAGAATGTAAGTGTGTAAATGAGTGAGTGAGTGTGTGTATATTTAGGTAAATATCACTTTTAAATATGTAGAAATTGACATAGGCAATGCATTTTTGCATGTAGTAGTAAGTATCTCCTAGAAAAATATATTCAGATTGTAAAAATTTAGAAATATTACTTAAAATAAAAACTACTAAGAAATGTAAAATAATGACATTTATTTGTGGTAATGGACTGTAAATTAAGACAAATATTAAATATATTTATATATTAAACATATTGTTATTATTATTATTACGTGGTCCAGACATGTAACGTGATTTAGAGACAACCATTGGACTAGAGCTGTTGCCAGCTGGATTCTTTGGGACATCAAAAGACCATGTGGCCGCCCACCTATGAGATGGTCAGACTTCTTCATCAAAACCCTGAACGAACGATTTGAGGCTCTTCGTGTTTCTGGAGCAAGCAGATACCATTGGGCTACACTAGCACACAATAGGTATAAATGGAGACATTACTGGCGCACGCTCGAGCAAATCAAAGATCAACGCGATGACAAGTGATACAAGCAATTATAATTTCTCACCTAAAAGCTCTTTTCCTTTACATAGTTCTAAGTTCCTACAGAATAGCAATAGTTACATCATTTTATTTTCTTTATTTACATTGTTTTGCTTAGAATCTGCACCATCATTTTGCTTGGGCAACTTTCACAAGTATCCGAAACTTACAAGCAACCACTCTAATTGCTTCAGCATTTCAGGGAATCATCACAAAATAATTAAAACCAACCACTTAAGTTCTTTACAAAAGGGCTTCAATTCCAGTGTTTTCAATGCTAGACTGGGAGATATCAGCTGGTATATACTCTGAACTTATAAATATCACGTTTCAATGAATGGAAAGATCAGGCACAGATACCACCCAGACAACATAAATCAAACTTAGTCATTAAAACATACAGATGAAAGGAAGCACATTCAAGAAAAAAACACAAGAATTGTTTCCAAAGTTGAAAGCCAGTATCTTTATATGAACATCAGCGACTATAGATCATAGGTTCTAAGAGGTGGAGGTCTCCTCACACTTCTGACAATTCTATACAACTATAACACGTGTTTTATACTCACAGCTTGATCTCTTTTAGTTTTGTCTAGACATTGCCAGGGGCTAGATATCTAGTCTTGGAGCGCTATGGTTATGATGATGATGATACAACATGGAGGGCCTAGAGTAGGTCAGTGAATGTAGACATAACAGTAGATCTCAAAACTGTCCTTGACAAATGCAGACTGTGCTCTTAAGAATTTGCTTATACTAGAAAGGAGCTATGCAACTAGAATTATCCTCATTTACCCTGATGTCTCTGGTTGCTCATAAAATCAAAGCTGCCTGCTATATTACTCACTGGAATGGCCTTAGATATAAACAAGATAGTGTTTTGCCATCATCTCTTTTACTCCCATGCCTGTATCTTGGCTCATTCTGCAGCTGAATTGAGGAAAATTAAGTGGGATATATTAGTCTCTTTAATAGCTTGGTAACATCAATGTTTGAGCAAATGATTGTCAAGATTAAAATACCTTAAGGATTCAAAGTTGTTGCTAATTGACAAGTCATTACTAGTGAGAGGCTGTCTTTTACCAAGTGGTAAACCAGAAATGAGACATCCTATCTTATAAATCCAACCTCCTGTTGGCCTCAAACTTTGATATTTTCAGCTTATGGATATGAAAAGCTCCAGAATGTCCAGGAAAAGATTTTTATGGTTTGTTCCTAGATGCAGTGCCCATTGATTAAGAACTGTCATGGGGAAATTATGTCTACTGACCCAAGAACTTTAAAAAATACAGGCATTTTTGTGAATAAATGCCAACCTCTGTTCAGCTATTAATATTTAAGTTTTGTGGGACATAAACTTAAATGGATCTATGTAGATCTTGCATTTTAAAATGGTGACCACATTAAAACCTCTTTATTATTCATGTATCAGAATATATTATTACATCCCATGTAGTTGTATGCTTATTGTATCAACGCTCTTCAAAGGGGCTTGTGGTTGGAGGTGATTAGAAATTACATAACATAAATATCTATGTATCACCTATAACTGGTTGACAATTATGTTCCATTAATTAATGGCACTTGTTAAATAAGTGTTATTTTTCATCATTAGTTTATTTGTCACAAAGCCCTGGCCATTTTCTTGACATACTAACCAGGTTTTCTGGTGGAGTTTACTTTCATGAACTTAATAATTTTTTCATGATATTAACAGGAATTATTAATAAGATTTAAATCACATGGGTCTATGCTTTATGTACTAAAGCTAAAGCACTTGGCAAATTACTAAGAGATATTGGTGATCAGTTCCCTGATTTCTTCAGTGTTTCTACTTTATCCCACAGCTTACATACATCCTTCTTTGCTGGAAAACATACTTGTAGACAAAACACTGCAAACAGAGTGCTTCTTTGAAGTTAAGGAATGTGAGAAATGTTTTTGTTGTTGTTGCTATAACAAAGATATTCTGAAAAGAAGTACACGTAAAAGTGATAATCTCTACTCAAAAGTTAATGTGAGTGTAAAGTACAGGGATTCTTTTTGTTTCCAGGAACCCAGAGAAAAGAAAGCAGAGTAATAATATTTGGGTATAGAAAACTCTTCAGAAGAAACTGAAGTCAAGCGGTTCTGGTTCAGTTCATAGACTGAGTAGCCCAAATATGCTATGCTACATGTATGGAACAGAATTTTTTTTGTTTTTTGCTTTTTTGGGGGCGTCACACTTGGCCATGCACAGGAGTTAACTCCTGGCTCTGCACTCAGGAATTATTCCTGGTGGTGCTCGGGGACCATATGGGATGCTCGGAATCAAACCCGGGTCAGCCTTGTGAAGGCAAATGCCCTACCCACTGTGCTATTGCTCCAGTCCACAGAATTATTTTTTTGCTTTTTTTTTTTTAAATCACACCCAGTGATGCACAGGGGTTACTCCTGGCTTTGCAATCAGGAATTACTCCTGGCAGTGCTCAGAGGACCATATGGGATGCTGGGGATCAAACGCGGGTCGGCTGCGTGCAAGGCAAATGCCCTACCTGCTGTACTATCGTGATAGACCTTTGCTGCCATGTTTCATCATTCCTTTCATAGTATAACACTTAGTATCTTATTGTTTAGTTTATAAATTTTTGCACAAGCACCAGTAACGTCTCCATTGTTAGTGATAATCTTAATCAGAAATCATCCCACTTAGCAGAAGTTAAAGATGTGTTTGACAAAAGAGTCATGCAATGTTGATTTGAATTCTACAACTTATAGTATTTGAGGATCATGCCATTGTCACTGACCCAAGGCAAACAGATACAAAAAAAAAGGTATAGAAAGGAAAGAAAAATGAAATCGAAATCAATATCTCTTTCCCATGTCACAAAACCCAGACAAAAGACATTATCTCCTGACTTGATAAATAAGAAAAAACAATATAGAACAAATTCATATAACATTTACTGTAGCACTGTAACTGTCATCCCATTGTTCTTCGATTTGCTCTAGCGGGCACCAGTAACGTCTCCATTGTGAGAATTCTTGTTACTGTTTTTGGCATATCAAATATGCCACAGGAAGCTTGCCAGGCTCTGCCATGTGGACGGGATACTCTCAGTAGCTTGCTGGGCTCTCCAAGAGGAATGGAGGAATCGAACCCGGGTGGGCCACGTGCAAGGCAAATGCCCTACCCACAGTGCTATTGCTCCAATCTCTCAGCTGTAAACATTTGAAATCATTTTTAAAGATACTGGGCTGGAGGGAGCTGGAGCGATAGCACAGTGGTTGGGCGTTCACCTTTCACGCAGGCAGCCAACCCGTGTTCCATTCCTCTGCCCCTCTCGGAGAGCCCAGCAACCTACTGAGCGTATCTTGCCCCCATGGCAGAGTCTGGCAAGCTACCTATGGCATATTAGATACGCCAAAAGCCGTAACAATAAGTCTCACAAAGAGAGACATTACTGGTGCCCACTCAAACAAATCGATGAGCAATGGGATGACACTGACAGAGACAGTGACTGGGCTGAAGAGGTCGTGTATCATGTAAAGTGCTTGCCTTGAATGTGGCTGATGCTGGTTCAATCTCCGGCACCCTGAATTATCCAGTGAGCATTGTTAGGAGTGATCCCTGAGCTCAGAGCCAGTAGCACAGACAGATGTGGTACAAACATCAACAATCACAGCAAAAAAAATAATGTTTATATACATTTTGTCTGAAAAGTTTAAGAAAAGATTATTAGAAGTCAGTTTAATTTGATTAAAAATACAGGTTTCTGACACTCTCAGTTTTACAGATTTTTTTTTTATAACCTGTGTAGCAATTCCTATCAGGATTCACTTCTCCCTCTCTCTTTAAATTCCTGATCTCAGCGTCCATAAGCAGAGACAGGAGCGACGGTAAGACCCTTGCTTTGCACTGCACTATGGCCAAGCAGGGCTTGATCTATGGCACCCCATGTGGTCCTGAGTCCATCCCAGTGATCCCTAAGCACTGTCGGGTATAAGTGCTAACACAATGGGTGTGGCCTAAAGTCAACCAAACCAAAACAAGAGGCAAAAAAAGAAAAACATTCAAATGCTTTAATACGTGACTCCTTAAAATCATCTGTATAATACTATCAAATACAAAGTAATTATCTCTACGTTTATAAAAATATCTAATTTTATTCTCAAACCAAGTTAGAAGAATATACGTGAAAAAATAAAATGTAAGTATTTGTAAACCTGCGAAGAATTCAAGATTCAATTATAAATAAATGGACAACCTGGCAAACAAAAAACTATGGTGGTTTCATAGTCAGTCCTAGATTTGTGTCACAGATAAAGAATCTTGAGAGGAGGGGGCTGGAGCAATAGTACAATGGGTAGGTCGTTCGACTTGCACACAGCCAACCCGGGTTCGATTCCCAGCATCCCATATGGTCCCTTAAGCACCGCCAGGAATAACCCCTGTGCATCGCCAGGTGTACCCAAAAAGGAAAAGAAAAAAGAATACATTGTTTGGGGCTGGAGTGATAGCACAGTGGGCAGGGCGTTTGCCTTGCACGTGGCCGACCCGTTTTTGATTCCCAGCATCCCATATGGTCCCCTGAGCACCGCCAGGGGTGCATAGCCAGGAATACCCCCTGTGCATCTCCAGGTGTGACCCCAAAAAGAAAATAAAAAGAATCTTGATAGGAGAGAAAAGTTGTAAGAGAAGCGTTGTTAGACTGTTTTGATGACGGATAAAGTCATAGTAAAGCTGAAGTACAGATATAGACAATGTATTCTATTGAATTATATCCCCAAATCTTATTTTACATAATGTATGTAAACATATACATAAATATATATTAAACTTCACTGGGAGAGAACTCAACTGGTGCATCTCAGGGGTTACTCATGGTTCCGTGCCTGGGATTGTTTCCTGCAGTGACTGGAGGACCGTGCTGTACCAAGACTCAGATCCAACCCTCTACATGGAGCTCCTGAATCTTGGCCTCTGAACTCTCTCCTGCATCCTGTATGAAACGGTTACTGTCTCTTTTAAAAATAATCAAGGATAGGAAAATTGCTAGATACAGACTAATTAATTTTAACCGCTATGAGAAGAGATGAACCACAAATATTGGTTTCTACATCACATGTGCTAATCGCTAATAATATAAAACATCAAAATAAGACTAATTTAAATAATAGTAAAAGAGGGTTAAATATTGGAGCATTTAATATTGCACGGTCGTAGCACTGTTGTCCTGTTGTTCATCTCTTTGCTTGAGCAGGCACCAGTAACGTCTCCATTGGGAGATTTGTTTTTACTGTTTTTGGCATATCAAATATGCCATGGGTAGCTTGCCAGATTCTGCCATGCAGGCAGGATACTCTTGGTAGCTTGCAAGCCTCTCCTAGAGGAACAAAGGAATCTAACCTGGGTCAGCCGCCTGAAAGGCAAAAACCCTACCCTCTGTGCTATCGCTCACAAATGCTACATCACATTTGATATAGAATGACAAAATGTACACAAATCTCATTTATTATATATAGAAAGCACAGTAATTAAAAATAAGGGGAGATAGAAATTATAGAATTTTAAATAAAATTAAGAACAGAATTTCTCTCATCAGGTAGGGCATTTGCCTTGCATGCTGCCAAACCGGGTTCAATTCCCAGCATCTCATCTGGTCCCCTGAGCACCTCCAGGAGTAATTCCTGAGTGCAGAGCCAGGAGGAATCCCTGTGCATCACCGGGTGTGACACAAAAAAGCAAAAAAAAAAAAAAAAAGAATTTCTTTGGAAATTTATTATTTGTTTTATCATTGTAGTTAAATATATTTATTAAATATAAGTTTTATCATTAGAAATTAAACATGAAATTGTAGGAGAACTATAATGGATCTCAGAAACTCAATATAAATGGCAAACTCTAGATTTTTATTTATAAGGCAGGAAACAATGATCACATTTTATAATTATTGACTAGGCATGAAAATGTCATTTTGAAATTGCCTCCTTGTGGTAATCAAACCTAGATTTATAAAATTGACCTAAATAAATATTTGAGTGCAATTCAGTATGGAATTCAATCTTACCCTTGTAAAAAAGCCTGTACATTTCATTCAATTTTGCTTGAACATGTGCAAAATAAGGGAACCATCTTAATAAATGTCCTATAAATGTAAATTGAATACATATTAATTTCTAAAACATTGTATATTCCTACTCAGGTAAACTTTAACGATGGCAATTGAAATAGTATCAAATTGAGACATGGCAAACATCTGAATGCCACGGGTGCTATACTATGCCAACTAAAATTATTCTGATTTCTCTATTTTTGAAATTTAAGGCAACTCAAAGGTGTGATGCATGTATGCACAAATATATAAATACATGGTGCATAAAAATGCACACATAGAATGATTTTTAGGTTTGTTTTGGGGTCAAACTCTATGGTACTTACTGGCTAATTCTTGCTTGTGGTCAGGGTTTTTTTTATTGGCAGTGCTCGGGGACCTTATGTAGTGCTGAAGATTACAGCTAGCAGGTCACACTCAAGGCAAGTCTTTATCACTGGACTATCTCTTTGAACTGGGAGTGAATTTTTATTTAGCAAGTGTAGGATGACATTACTTTGCTCTTTCCCTCCTTGCCACAAGTAGCTTGTCCCGGTTTTACCCAGAGTTTAGTTTTACCCCAGTCACACCCATCAAGGTGTTCCCGAATCTCTCCCATCCCTTTGTTTAGCTATAATCACTTCTCCATGCTCTCTTCCCCAAAAGAGTTAATCCTTGGCTTTCCCTTAATCTGAATCTACTAATTTGCAAGGTCAGACCTTCCTAGGATACTGAATTTATATTATATAAGTTAATATTGCCTTTCTCCTCTTCTTGTGCCTTTTGAATATTTTACTTTAAAGCTATGTCTGTTTTGTATAGACACAAGAAGACAATATTATGTTTTTATAACTTGGGAATTAATTGGCCTCGGATATTATTCCCTCCAGGGCATCTGCTTTCTCCACTTAAGCCTCAGTTGCCCTCAGTTCCTAGCACCCCAAAGTAGGGTCCCCGACGTGGGACGGGAAGGATCCAGGGCAAGCAGTGAGTTATGTGCTACCCTGGCATTGAGATGGGCCTGGCCAAAGTGCCTAATTCTTAACTATAAGTTAAGAGCTTGATCATAGACAAATGCTGTCATGATCCAATAGTAATTATGAGACTGGGACCCTGCCAGTGATCTGGCCTGAGCACTGTAGTCTGAGATTGAGATGGCCCTAGGAGAGCAATTCTATAAGCTTTAATGCATCTCTTATTGTGTCCATACAAAATAATTAATATTATGAATTCTTATACGTTTGCTGGCTGAGGAGAAGAGAAACACATTCATGGGACTCCACCTTAGGGTGGATCCTCCTGCTGAAAGAGAATTAAGTCCTAGGAGAAGCATCCCCTAAGTGAAAGGAACCTTACCCTATTGATGGGGACCACACCTATGTGTACGCCCCAACCCCCTCATGCTGTGGAGATTTAACTAGGCTGTAAGAGTGGGTTGGGGGGCAGATCCACGGGGAGATCCAAGGGGGCCAGATCCACGGGGGCCAGATCCAGAGATCCAGAGAGAGACCGAAAGCCGGGAGAGAAGCGGAGAGAGAGAATGAAATAAACTGATTGAGCAACCAGTCTGGCCTTCTTCCTTCCATCGCCTGCCCTCGACCTACAGCACACACAGCGGTTCTGGGGCACCGAACGTGGGTGGTGAGACAGAGCCGCCCGGAGAGCCTGCGAGTGCTCTCGCCCCTCGGCGAGCTTTAGTTTTTTACAAGCAAGCAGATAGAAATGATACACAAATATTGTATTATCAAACAGATAAAACTACAAATCTGAAGTGTGAAACATCTTACCCCCAAATTTTAAGAATAGTAAAGTATTTGTACAATTTCCATCTATAAATACTTAAACTAACTAACATACAAATGGGAATGGTTTTTAACAAAAAATTTAAAAGTATCCATGTGGCTTTCACTGGAATATGTTTTAAACTAACTGGCAAAGCCTGAGAATTATTTCAATATAAAACAATGGAGAGAGGGTAAATAAACGTTAATGTTAAATAGAAAACACTTCTCCTAAATATTGCACCATGCTTTAATATTAGCAGCACTTTATATCAATAATAATACTAATTTTAAATTTGAGGGAATCAGGCTCATTTGGAAGAACTCAAAGACTATTCCTAGCTCTGCGCTCAGGAGTAGTGCTTCTTAGGGCACCATGTGCATTAGCAGGGATTGAACTGGAGCCAGCCACATTCAAAGCTTCCCACAAGTTCTACATCTTAGGCATATTTTGATTAAAATTAATGAAGATCCGGAGCTCTTAAAATCTAAACTTATTTTAATTCTACAAATATTTGACAATAAAATGATTTTTGCTATTTACATGAACTTAAATGTATTTGCAAGTAAATAATACATCCTCTTGGGTAAAAACTAATGAGAAACTGTTTTTGGTTAAAGTTTATGTATGAAAAGTTTAATGACAAAAACATGAGAAATTTTCATGAGACAGTGTATTCTATAATATTGCAATAACATACAACTCTTTTTGTTGTTGTTCCTCACTTTGGCCTTAACTGAATTTTATCTCTACTGATTATTTCATCAATTAAATGACTCAGCGTATTGAAAAACAAAACTTTGGACAACTATTAACTGATAACAACTTCACTAGGTCATGTTGCAGGCGTGACTTTCCAGGCTATTTATTTCTGCATACACTACATATTTAATATCTGTGAATTTCCTTTTCATAATATTTGTTCACTCATCCACATCATTAATAATGTTATTATGCGAAGACAAGCCCAGCGACATTTTCTTCCACCTTGAAACATTGTGCTGATGTAGAAGTTGTAGCTGATTGGATTCTTTTTAATTCTTTAAGGATTATTGATGTGGAGTTTTCCTTCAGCAATGGAAATCTTTAGCATGTACTTAAGAAAAGCTGGTTTAATGCACAATAAGAAAATTGAATCCAAAAAGATAATTGGAAGGAGCTAGTGTTGGTCTAGAGGTGACGCACATCCAGGGGACCATTCTTTTACATAGGGGAAAGACTAGTAGCAATGACAGAAAATGGAATTTGGAAAAGCAAACCTTTGATTTGACTGACCTTTTAGACCTAATTTTTAAGTACTTTTAGTACTTTAGGTTCTAAAATTATTGTTACTGTATGTTTAAGTTGATAGCATTTCAGTTTCCATTTACTTATTTACTTATATTTCCATTTGCTTAATACTTAGCAATTTAAGAAAATAAAATTCCTTGTTGCAAAGAAACCATTTGGATCACTGACCTGGAAAACCTGCATCATTTCTACAAAGCCAATATGTAAATTTTGTGATAAACGATAATTTTTTTCCTAGGATTTTAAAAATGGCTCTGCTTAAAATTGTATACTCACATTTTTTAAATGAAGGAGACATTAGGAGTATATGAAATAAATTCACATCCTGTATTTAATTAAAATGACAACAGAGGTATCTGGTATTCATTTAAGGGAATATGATGTATTTTATAAAATTACTGCTTATTTTACTGGAAGAATATTTCCAATAAACATGAGTGAACATGAACTAAGATATATTTTTTACATATAATGAAAAACAAAGACACGGACCATAAGAGCTCACTCTATTGCCCAGCTTACACTTAAAACACCCATTATCTATCTAAAAATGCTCCTATTTGCAGGAATCAATTTCCCTATACTTCTTGATTAACTTATCTTGTACTCTCACTACCCATTTGCTAAGCCAGCAAAATTAAGAAACAGAGCAGCAAGTTGAAGTAAATACAAAACAAATCAACTTCATAGCAACTACAAAACTGTGATATCTAATGATTAACACCACTACTTAACTGAGTCAAAGAAAAGGAAGCTATGCTTAAGAATTAGAAATGTTCATCCAAACATGTAATCATTATTTTTATGAAAAGGATTAAAGTGATGAGTTTGTGGAGTAGCATAGACTGAAATATACTATAGTCTTTATTTCACTTTTTACAATCTTTCATTCCAGCTGTAAATGTTATAATTAAAAATTGTTTTCCATACCAGATACCAGTTTTTTGCAAAAGAACACACACTTCCCTCCTATAAAAAGGTTTTATGTGATGCTTTTGATAAATATTTAAAAGCACATTTATACATATATATATATACATATATGTGTGTGCATATAAATATGTGTGTGTGTATATATAGAGAGAGATTGTATAGCTCCAAACCATAAAAATACATAGTAGCCCAAAAGGCCTAATCTGAAACTCCTTCATTTAAGACCTCCCTTTAATGGTATAGGTGTTAAGGCTCTGGGGTTACATGCAGCTGTTACCAGTTTAATCCCTGATACCCTACATGTCCACGAGCAATTCCAGGAGTGATCCCTATGCAGAGTCAGCTCTGAGCAACACTAGATGTGACCCCTAAACTTGAAAAAAAGACTCTTTAATTAAGGAATATAATAGCCAAGTGCAGTATCTGGTCAATGAGAGGACACAAGTCTGAATAAACTGTATGATATGTTTGAAGATATATGAAGATATACCCAGATTCCCCATTTTCCAGTACGTAGACAGTCACACCCAGAAATTGCCCCCCCAGGACCACAACACCTGATAGCCTAGTTCTCCCTCTGGGAGAACCTGCAAGCTACCAAGAGTTTACTGCCCACAGGGGAGATCCTGGCAAGCTCCCAGTGGCGTATTCATATGTCAAATACAGTAACAATGATGGGTCTCTTTCCCCTGACCCTGAAGAGCCTCTAGTGCAGCACCATTGGGAAGGATGAGTAAAGAGAGGCTGCTAATATCTCAGGGCTAGGATGAAGGGAGATGCTATCAATGAGTAGGAGTCAGGAGTAACACCTGAGTATAGATGGGTTTGGCACAAATAACAAAATAAACATTGAGAATCATCTGAGAAATTTATGCATAGTATTAATTTTTATTACCATTTCAAGATTAAATTAAAAATTAGCATTTAATTGAAATTCTCTTTGTAATAATCCTTCCTTCTTCCTTCCTTTTTCTTCTTCCCTTCCTTCCTTCCTTCCTTCCTTCCTTCCTTCCTTCCTTCCTTCCTTCCTTCCTTCCTTCCTTCCTTCCTTCCTTCCTTCCTTCCTTCCTTGCTTCCTTTCTTCCTTCCTTCTCTCTTACTTTCTTATCAGCCTTCACTTCTACTCCTGACCCTGGGTTCAGTCCTCAGAGAAAACACCTGGCAGTGCTCAATGGACCATATGTGGAACAAGAGGCTTGTGTTTTTTGTTTTTTATATTTTTTAATTTCATTGAACATTAAAACATCATGATTTACATGGTCATTAATAGCTGATTTTCAGATGTGTAGCATTCCAACAGCAATCTATAGGCCATAAAGATTTACTTCTACCAATGTTCCCAGGTAGCCTTCAAATCCCAAGTCTTGACCCTTGACTGGGTCATTTCTTGATTACTTTGTTCCGTGATATGCATATCTTCATTTGGTTGTTGTAGTTTGTATTTCATGCTTACAACAATATGGTTGGCGAGAGAGAGAGAGAGAGAGAGAGAGAGAGAGAGAGAGAGAGAGAGAGAGAGAGAGATGGGCCACACCCCTATATCACTGAAGCTCTTGAGGCCTTGACCCCAGACCTGTTACCTCCTGTCGATCTCTTCTTACTCTGCTCCTCAAATCCTTTGGCTTCTTTCCTTCCCTTTCCTCCTTTCTAAGATCCATGGTTAAGGGTAATCTAAGTACTCATCACCTCTGTGCCATAAAGTTGAACCAGGATCTGCTGCCTGCAAAGCCTTAGCTCTGGAATATATCTTCAGCCTACCTTTTCTTTTTTCTCTTACTTTCTTTTTTCTTTTCTTTTCTTTTCTTTTCTTTTCTTTTCTTTTCTTTTCTTTTCTTTTCTTTTCTTTTCTTTTCTTTTCTCTTTTCTTTCCATTCTTTCCTTTTCTTTCTTTTCATTTTCTTTCCTTTTCTCTCCTTTCCTTTCTTTTCATATTTTTTTCTTTTCCTTTTCTTTTCTTTTCCTTTCCTTTCCTTTTCTCTCCTTTCCTTTCCTTTCCTTTCCTTTCCTTTCCTTTCCTTTCCTTTCCTTTCCTTTCCTTTCCTTTCCTTTCCTTTCCTTTCCTTTCCTTTCCTTTCCTTTCCTTTCCTTTCCTTTCCTTCCCTTTCTTTCCTATTTTCTGTTTCTCTTTCCATTTGTTTTCTTTTCTTCTGTTTTCCATCTATTCTCCTCTCCTTATCTTGTGTTTCCTTCCCTTTCTTCCCCTCCTCTCCTCTTTATGTCTCTACGACCCTCCCGTTCTGTCCTCTTTCTTTCACTTTTGGTTGTGGTGAGAGGGTATTTACAAGCAGTGTTTAGGGGATCTGGGGTCCAGTCCTGGTGATACTTGGCCAGTTGGGACAGACACTTCAATCTGAGGGGATTTCAGTGCTCTTTGACAGGGAAGTGCCGGGGACCACACTGGTCAGTCTGTGATGTTTGGAGATTTCCAGACATAGACCCAGTGTTTCTCAGAAGTGATGCAAAAGGAACTGGGCTAAGGACATTCAAGTCAACTGCACCTGTACAAACTCTCCTGTGTCTTGATAGGTTTCTTACTCCATAACAGCAAACTGTAGGGTAACATAGCCTCAGGTAGCTTAGGTTTATTCCCAGCATACTGAGTATGTTCAGATAATATTGATTAATATAATATGATCCCTAGATGAAGTGCAAATTTAATAGTAACAAATCATAAAAGGAATTGTGGATATCAGATATAATTCTAAAGCTATAGTACAAAAGCAGGAGAAAAAAGAAAAATCAAACATCAAACAAAACAACTCTAAACAAAATTTAATGGGGGTATTAATATTTCAGACAAAGTACAAATCAAGAGAAAGACTTGAACTCTCAGAGATAAAGTAATTTCTTTCACAAGTATGATGTGGGTAAATCATTAGAAAGAAACCATGATTCTCTAATGTGTATATATCGTACCAAAACAAAAGTTTGAAATATTATAAGGAATGGTGGTGAGCCTTAAGTACACAGTAGTAGAAGAAAAAAGTCAATATATATCTTTTAAATTGTCTTTTGTTCCTTCTAAATCTCCTTTATTTTATCGAGTTTACAGTAGTCCTGCTGTAATTTTTGTATACTTGCAGTTCTGTTATGCATTGCCACCACCAGAATGACAAGATTCTTCCATTATATTTCAAGAATCAATTACACCAAAGTTTCCTATGCCAACCTTAACCAATAATTTACATTTCTATTGATTGTGTCCTAGGATTTGTAAAACACATATCTTAGGAAGTAAAAAAATGAAAAATAGGCATCAATAATTAGATGTGAGATTTGGACAATATTATCAAACAATTTATTCTCATTAACAGTAGAATGCACAATGTTTTAATGTGCACCCAGAAAGTTTCCAAGTTAGAACATACCTGAACTATTAAAAAAAAATTAAAAAGAGAAATTGACAACTGGTGGTGGGACAGGTACTGGAAGATAGTATGCCTAAAAGTCAGCTATGGATAACTTTGTGAATCATAGTGTCTTATTTAGAAAAAAAGAACAAAAATGAAGGACAGTCACTTACCATAGTGGTATTGAAACAGCTAAAAACACTATGAAAATATATAAGTACTTAGACATTATGTATTGCATGTCTCAACAATTGTTAGGTTAAGCTAGAATCCAAAAAGAGCATTTTCAATAGTGTTGTTAAGATTAATGGAGAAAATAAATTCTAGTAAATGAATGAACTAAAGTTCATTTAAATATGATCATTTAAATATGTTTAATTGTAATATATTTCTATTAGAAGAGAATAAATAAATGTCACAAAAATATATTCATTTTTGATATCTATAAAAATAAATTTAAAAGAAAAGCAGAGGATAGACCTGTACTGTGGTTCAGTGGTAAATCTTATGTTTTGCATACATATGACCCTGGATTCAATCCCAAGGACCTGACATAAAAATAAAAAGGAAACTTCCAGGAGGATTTTATCTTCTTATGGAGAATCTGTGTACACCTAGTTTCTTACTGCTCTATGTAACTGCTTCACATCGGTGGATTCTACTATTGATTCATCCCACTGGTTCCTAACTCACCAAGCACTCCCTGTCTCTGAAAGGGTATGTTGTTTGTTAGTCATATGCAATGTGTGCATCCACTTAGACCTTCTACTGATAGAAATGTTTTAATATTTCCCATCCTGTGGGGGTCTCAGCAGCTAGCCTGAGACTTTGACCAAGTCCCCTGACCCTGAACCAAAAGCCAGCCCTGATGACAAAGACCCAGGGGCTCGCTCCAGCACTCCCCACACGTAGGCACTCTGGTTGAGGGTGAGGGACATGACTGCGACCAGTGACCCATACTGATAATCCGGTCCTATGCAGGATATGCAAATCATTAGCAGACATCTGCACTGAGCCGGACGGGATGAACATGCCCAACGTGCCTTGCATAAAAATCCCATCCTGAATATGTGTATAAAAATCATTGGATAAGGGCCAATAAACGGAGAACTGCTTGACCACCAGACACCCCCGCTCTGCTCGGCTACATTATTTCTCAGTTTCCTTCTGAATAGCCGTGTTAGCAGGAATCCCGCGGTGAGTAGAGGTCCAGGGAAAAGGCTCCTCCCCTTCCCACTCCCTCTCCCATAAGGAGTAAGTCCTGCGACGTCAGGGATCATACTCCAGTGTGCCGGGGTCGGCTGGCCAGGACCCCGACACCATTCCACACTTTTGGATATCATGCTTATAGCCAGAAAGCATACTTAGTAGAAGGCATACCGTTTGGACATCTTCACACAATATATGTGAAAACATTTCTATTTGGGACACTAAAATTGCAGCGCTATAAAATAAGAATGACAGCTTATTTGGTTTATAATCAAATTACTTGACCCAATATAGAATTGTAGTGTTTACGTATTTAAAACTAAAAAGAGTGTATTAAAAAAAAAAAAACTTCAATAACTAGTCCTTTGGAATAACTTTTGTATGTTGCCTCAGCAGGGCATGATAGTAGAATCAGTAATAAGCTAATTCTGGGGTAACAAGATGATAGATACCCTTTGAAACTGTATAATGTCTTAGAACAATGAGTTTCACATTGGATTATACATACAAATTTTGTATAGTTCTCAAAAGGAAGTTAATTGTCTCATTGTTTCTGGCTGTAAAATATGCACTCAATGTTAATTTTCTGTTTGTGGTTGCATTTCATCAATGTTGTACTAATGTCAATATGATTGTGGGATTCTGTTTCATGTTGTTTTTCATCAGTTTTCTTCTAGAAATGCTGATATATTTCTGGAATCAATAGTATAGGGTCCTTAAGGTTTTATTTCAGTTACTTGCCATGGTATTTTTTGTTACTTCCTTATCACTTAACACCTTAGGTTCATAATAAAAACAACTTTGTAAATTTTATTTAAATTGAAACTTAAAATTTAAATTCTATCTTATCCCATGAGGTATATGTGGATGTGAGAGTAGTCCATGCCTCTTGGAAGATGATTCTAAGTGGGATTTGAGGTGGGGTGGGGGGATTGCAGTCACTCCACTTTTCTCCTGGAGAAGTTGTTGTGATATACTAACCTGGATCATATGACAAGGCATTTAGCAGTAGTATTGAAGGATGTCAGAGCATAAAAAATAAAATTAGATGTTTGATGATCATGAAGGCTTTCTGTCGCACCTGGAATATCCGTAAATGTCTAAGAGGAAAAAAATTCCGCCATTACTACATTAAGTTACTAGTTTTGTCTTTGTATTAGAATTTGGGGGGAGATTTAAAAAAATAAACTTGAATTGCCCATCGTTTTGAGGTCACTGGAAAATTGTCATAGCTCATAGTTTTTAACAATCAACCCTGATTAGAGTGTATCTTCCTGTTGTTTTCATCCACTAAAGTCTGCTTCTTAATGACTTGACTCTTACAATCTTTATACATGCAGCCAGATGGGACCTTTGTCCCTTTATGACCAAAGGGGAGTTCACCAGAATCTCCCCAGGGTGGAATCCGATGCTGTAGAATCTTATAAAAACAAAAATCACTGTGTGTTTTAGTCTGAAAATCAATTCCTTTCACACTCAACTTTTCTGATACTCTGATTTTGTCTGCAGTAGGTCCAAGATACAAATGTTCTACATTCTCAGCTAAGTGGAAAAGGCTGGGGAATGGCTGTTATTAAGTATTCATTTACACAGAGCTAAATACAAGTGATTACCTCATTAACAGCTCAGTTTGGTTTTCACTAAAAATAAAATTCTAAACCATAACTTACTAACTGCATGACTTGGATCAAAATGAGAATCATTAGTAATAGCTCTTTCATTAGAAAAGCCAAATTTTTTGTCTGTTAAGCATTTCATAAATGTATATGGTGCTTGGGAACTCATTGCCCCTTTGAAAGTGGTAACCGAATATGAATGTGTTCAAAATGAAAACTTAAAAGCTATAATTTGATTTTCTAATTTCTCCTAGATTCTTTAATGAGAACACATTTTTCATTTATTAAAATTAAAGCTTAAATTCAATGTAGAAGCATTTATCTAAAATTTATTTTCACTGAGTTTTAATTTTTAATAATGTATTTTAAGGAGAGGCTGCTAAGATCTCAGGCCTGAGTATAATAGAGACCTTACTGGTGCCCACTGGAGTAAATCGACGAACAATGGGATGACAGTGATACAGTGAATAATGTACTTTATAGAAGCACTGTAACACATAGTTATTCATAAATGAGTTTCAATATACCACATTCCATTCCCAATCCCACCACCAGTGTCAACTGTCCTTTGGCAACTGCCCCAGTTTCCCTGCCAACTACCAGTCTGTCTCCTTGACAAGCACTTTTTAAATTTTGCTAGTTGTAGTTCATATCATGCTTTATTTTTAAAAAACATTCATGGGCCAACGAGAGATGGCAAGATTTAAGGCATGTGACTTACGTGTGGTTGTCCCTGGTTTGAATGCTCACCTTAGCGCTGATGGATGTGATACAGGAGTTAATATGTGATTCCACCTGTTTGGCCAGAGCAATCCCTGATACCAGAAGACACAATCAGTACCATGTTTTCTGGTTGTAACATTGAACCATGGGCTCAGGTGGCCAAGATACACCAGGAGGTACCCGGTGCCTCCTGAGTGTTATGGTTGAAAAAAATTAAAACACATTCAAGGTCACATAACTTGGTGAAGCACTAAGTGTTGGGTAAATGGAAATTCACAAGTTTTAAGTCTCTATGATAGGAACTCAGTTTCATGCCAATGTGCACAATTTTCATATAATAAAGTATCAGTAGCTAATGCACCCACATAGTATAACTCTGGAGACGAAACATCTTTCCTGAACAAATAAAGGTTTTATAACTTAATTATATTTACACTGATGAGTGCACACAAAGAAAATCAATTTGTGGGAGTTTATTTCATTGGTATTGAAATTGTATCTTCCTTGATAAGGCTGACACAAAGTGGATAGTTTGTCTTCTAAGTTCATTAAATTATAATTTTTACTATAGTCTGCAATATTGTGATATTGTATACTATTTCATGAGTTTGCTGTTTTGAAACTCTAAATTGCTGATTTGTGCTAAGGAATATAAATATCTAATATTTATTTTTTAAATATTCTTTTATGAGTTACAATAAAGGAGCATAAAATGAACATACATGTCCAATTTATTTCAAAACCTCCACTGGAATTAATTTGAAAGTATTTAAAGAACAGCATGAAAAACCGGGTTAATAAGATTGGTTGTTTTCTCTACAACTTACTACTAGTAATGATTTCTCAGACAGTATGCCTTCTAAAGTAAATGAAAATGCAATTTTACTTTAACCACATTACAAGAAAATCTGGGAAGAAGTAAGGAAAACACTTCTAATGTTCTGACCTTAAAAAGACAAAATATTGTCTATACTCCATCAAATCATTTAGCCGATATAGGCTTGTCTTGAATTTCCTTTGTGTCTTATAGATCTTTCTACCATGAAATAAATTATTTCCTCAGAATTGATTTTGCTATTTCCACCCCTCCCACCCCCTGTACACACACACTCCTCTGTGGAATCCCTTCATTTTCCTCATAACTTGCAACAGAAATTCTATTTCATGTAAATTAACATTTATTGGTAAGCACGATTCAGGAGAGGAAGCTCTGAGGCCTTCAGGAAGACAGACCCAACCATTTGTCTAGAGGGCTACATAATCTGTACAATGGCTCTTCAATCCCCTTGCATTTGCCATGAGCCCTTTCAGTCACGTTGTCCTCAATGCCATCTGTATTAGATTTGTAAAGACCTTATTCGTGGAAATATTATCAGGGAACTTGCAATCAGTCCTGCTTAGTGTCTCAGTCCTGTGCTCCTTGTTCTGCAGCTTGGTTTGGATAGATCGATGTGGGCCCATCCATCCATCAGGCCTGACAGGATCCAAAGATTGAGGCAATGTTAGGACAGATAAAAATTTCTACTGGGATGGGATATCTTCAAGGTTCCTTAGGGGAACACATATGTAAGTGAGAGCTGCATACAACATCAACGAGGCTGTTTGCAGCCATTGCTCACTGGCTCCATGACTTGAGATGAAATCTTCTTTTAAATAAAGTACTTTTTTTAAACTTTGTGGTTTAGGAAAATATTCAAATACAGTTGCTACAGGCTTTCGATGTTCTAATATCAATTAAACCACCAAGAAGACCTTCCTTCATGGCTGTCATCAATTGCCAACAGCCCAGAAGTCTGCCCCAGTTGCAGGTACACAGTCACTGTCACTGTCATCCCGTTGCTCATCGATTTGTTCGAGCGGGCACCAGTAATGTCTCTCATTGAGAGACTTATTGTTACTGTTTTTGGCATATCCAATAGGCACGGGTAGCTTGCCAGGCTCTGACACTTGGGCTCGATACTCTCTGTAGCTTGCCGGGCTCTCCAAGAGGGGCGGAGGAATTGAACTCGAGTTGGCTGCGTGAAAGGTGAACGCCCAACCGCTGTGCTATTGCTCCAGCCCAAAAACAGTAAGAATAAGTCTCTCAATGAGAGACGTTACTGGTGCCCACTCGAACAAATCGATGAGCAACGGGATGATAGGTACACAGTAAGTTATTTAATATTTCTTGCTACAATGACATGGCTGATGAAATTATTAAAAAAAAAAAAAACTTGGGGCTGGAGCGATAGCACAGCAGGTAGGGCATTTGCCTTGCTCTCGGCCGATCTGGATTCGATCCCCGGCATCCCATATGGTCCACCGAGCATCGCCAGGAGTAATTCCTGAGTGCAAAACCAGGATAACCCCTGTGCATCACCAGGTGTGACCCAAAAAGAAAAAAAAAAAAGAAAGAAAAACTTTAGGAGAAGAAAATTTGTTGAAATTGTTAGAGTTCACCATGGGAGCTCTTAAGCTCTTGTCTGAGGGTTTCCATAGCTGTTTGTTACTAGTGGAGTATAGCTTTTATTTGTTGAGTTTAATTGGCTTCTTTGATACTTCCCCATCTCATTTAAGTATTGTGGACTTTGGAGTTGTCACAGAGCCACATGTTTCAAAAACTTTCAGGATCTTTTGGGCCAATGAGTTGATACTGCAATGGCTAGAGTCGGTGGGCCTGACTGCTAAGGCTTCTGGAAGCTTCTGGAAGGGTAGTGAGCATGAAGGCTGCTCTCCCCCACTCTGAGAATACCATAGAGTTCTCAGCCTGAACACCAAGTACATGGAATTTTTCATGGCATGGTGTCTGAGCAGGGATTATTAGTAGTTTAATGTAGTTGGGTCATTGTCATGGTGAGAGTGGTGAGTTCTGGGTGTGGATGTCAGGGTTTTAGCAGGACTGCGACTCAGCACAGACCCTTCTTAGGGCTCTCCAAAAGTTTTAACCAGGAGACTTGATGTCCATGAATCTGAGCTGCTTGGCATGCATCTACTGAGAGGTGTAGTTGTGAGTTGGAAGAGCAGGGCTGGTGGATGATTCAACATGGTGGAGCCTGTGTCTGCCATACTTTGAACACGTAAGTGCCATGGACCGAAACAGTTTGGTCTGTGGCTCCCTCGGGTGAACTCTTTCCCAGTTTTCTTTGGGTTTTGTTTTTGTTTGTTTTGAACCACACCCAGCTGTGCGCCTGGCTCTACGGCTCCAGGATCACGACTCTTACGTTCCAAGGAGGATGTCAGGTGACAAGAATTAAACCCAAGTCAGCCACCTTCAAGGCGAATCCCCAACCTGCTGTACTAATGGTCCATCCCTTCACAGTCAATGTTTTTAATAAAATGTTATTTGAACACCGTTCCATTTTAAATTTTCGAGGGATACTTTTCTCTGACAGAATTCAGTACCTGCTACAGAGACTTTTTACGTTCATAGCATTTATAAGAAGTAGTTCTTGCAGAGCTTGCTTATTTCTGACAATTCCCTTTCACAGTTACTTTCTTCACACTGGCTTTATCATCTGTTTCCTCGAATGAACTCAACTCTCTGATTTTTGTGAAAATCATACAAATAGTGATACTCAAGGACAGTGATAATCATTATAAACCACATTCTCAATTATGTCTGATGCAAGTTTTTCAACAATCTTTAATGATCCCCTCTTCCATCACCTCACAGATGCCTTACTACTACTTTATAGAGAAAATAGGCGCTTTTAAACATCGTGCACTGAATCAATGTATGGCCCCGACTTACAGTGGTCATTACTCTCACTTCTCAAGTAAAGGTCATTGTGCTCTTCCTCAATTGTTTTCTCAATGTGCATGTGATACTTGAAAAAAGAAAGTGAAAGAGATACCAAAGAGCATTGTGTTGATGCTTCACAATAAGCATGGTGACTAAAATTTTGAATATCTTTTCATTCAATCCATGTGAAAATCTTATGTTTTGTCCTTTCAATCAAATATGTGAAGTTTAAAGATGTAAATTTGTTAGGGTCCGCAGATCTCTGCCCGGGGGAGGCTCAGAGAGACAAAAGAACACAACCAAGACAACTCTTTCTGCAAATGCATGGGGTTTATTTAAGCCAATATAGCTATATTGGGACCTTCAACTGTGCCTCAATAGCGTGGCATAGCCAAAGGCCCCTGACTCAAAAAGTGAGCTGTTTTTATACCCTTTTGGGGGAAAAGGGAAAATCACACATATTGCAGCATCAAAGGGAAATCACACCTATAGAGCAAAGGGGATCACAGATAGGTCCCTTCATTTGCTTATCCCAACATTTGTTGACTGTTAACTGTTTCCCTGCAAATGTTTGCATACATTTCCTAGGGCAGTTTGTTGACCCATTTGGTGACAGTTTCCTGCCCAGTGGGAGGTCTGGAAAACATCTTTCAAAGCAGCTACACTGTTACAAAGGCAAATTTAACCCTTAACCTGCCCTCCTCTTCAATTTAACTCTTCATGGGCTTTGTCATAAGAAGTAATGTTAGATTTTTAGCTACTTGACATGAAAATTGTATTATAGTTTAATCATGTGAATGACTATAATGAGCTTGATATAAAATTCGCATTCAAATGACTATTTTAAGTTATACATAATTTTTGCATATATTATTATAAATACATCTGCATAAAAGTTAATATTTCCTTGATCTGATAAAGGTAGCAACATATTCTGTAATCCTCCTATAATAGTATCCAAATTAACATTAAAATATTTAAATGGATTAAAAAGTGATAAAAATAGTCCCCAATTAACCAGGACCTCATTTAGCTTATAACTGCACTGTCATAGCACTGTCGTCCAACTGTTCATCCATCGATTTGCTCAAGGAGGCACCAGTAACGTCTCCATTGTGAGATTTGTTGTTAATGTTTTTGGCATATCAAACACACCATGGATAGCTTGCCAGGCTCTGCCCTGTGGGCAGGATACTCTTGCTACCTTTCTGGGCTCTCTGAAAGGGACAGAGAAATCAAACCGGTCAACCTCGTGCAAGGCAAACAAACGCCCTATCCGCTCTGCTATGGCTCCAGTCCTAGCTTATAATAAATACCTATAAATGACATGGTTTATGGAAATTAGTTTCAATATAGTATGACTATTTATTTATGAGATTCTGTGTAGACCCATTTCAATGTCTGTCTTTACAAATTGTTGGGGACTGTTCAGGACCCTGAACAAAAGAGGGCCCCCTAACCTTTACCCCGGACAAACCGGAAAATTCCATTACCAGCTAAACTCAAGAAGTAAAAGTAGCCCAGGGCAGTTAACCATGAGACCCCAAAAAGTCCGTAAAGTAGAATGCCTTCCTTTACACTAAAAGCCTTGTGCATTCCTCCTGACAGATGCTCCTGCGGTATAAACCCTTGTCTTCCCCTCCCCACTATTTCTCAACCTACTCTTGGAGAATGTTGTAAGCCCACCAAATAACACCCGAACTTTTCCTTATTTGGTCTGAGAAGACACTTCCCTGATGATTGACAACTCATGTACCAACCTCCTGCTAAGAAAGGTATAAAACCAGCATGACTGCCAATAAAGCCGCTCTTGATCAGCACGTGTTGTCTTGAGCCCCTTTTTACTAACCTCACCAGTTTTATTTTCAGATTGGGACCGCTCTTAGAACCCACCCAATTAGGAGTGCTTTCCACTGTTGTCTCTCTGCGGGCCGGAGAGATTTTCGGGGGAACGCGAAACAAATTTTATTCGAATTAATTTCAAATAATACATCAAATCAAATTATGTATAAATAACATTCAATTATTAAAACTTCTAAAAATTGTCTTGGTCATTATGTTATTTTAATCACAAAGTTCACCCTAAAACCCACGCACAATTAATTCCGCTCTAATGAATTGACATGTTCTTTTAAATTGTTTCCTCATGAAAAATTGTGTGAGAAAAGACACAATTTTCTGTGTCTGAGAAAAGAACCCGTGGAAGGAAGGGCTTAAGGGGCACAATAAATATCTGCATCAATGTCACAAAATGGAACCGTTGAATTTACAAAAATATTATAATTTTCAGTGGAACTAAATGATGGAGGCATTATATACTGCGAGTTATTATAAAGCACCAAACAGAGAGGCTATCTATAATTTGATGGAAACCATGATTGTCATATTCAGTCTGAATGAACATGCCTCCAGACACATAGCAAACTGAACTAGCTAGTAAATATCCAAAGTTTATCTGTGTTTGAATTTTGTGTATATTACTTATTGAGCAGGGAGCATTTTCCTGTGTTCACCTCAAATTCTTTTATGTCAAAATGTCTTGTAAAGGCCTGGGAGATTACATAGTGGATTATGCACTTGCCTTGTATGCCTTGTATGCGACTGTCCCGAGTTTGATCCTTGATGCCCAACAGGGTCCTCAGAGTCTGCCAAGTGTGATCACAGAGTGAGACCTGACCACAAATCAACAAAAAAGTATGATAACTCATTTTCACATTTATCTCTAACTTTCCCCAAATGTATTTAGCATGATAAATAGCATACTATTTCTTTCATAAATCAAGTTTTTAATTTAAATATTTTAACGTTTAAAATTTTATCTATTATTTATTAGGAAACAAATATTTTATTATAATTAGGTATAAGTAATATTTGAAGAGAGTGAATGTTTTATAAGCTAGCAAAATGTACACATGTATTCAATATCATATAATGTTATTAAATTCTAAAAAAGTTGTATATATATATATATATACAGACTAACATTTTTCTCAAAAAATGAATAATATCTCATTTGATCGACAAAGGTAACAACTTCATGACAATAAAACCACCAGATATGTATGATCTACTATGATGAAAATATATCACTTTACAACCTGATTCTTGAGAAACTACTTATAAAATTAATGTCCATGTCTTTAACTTAATATCTAGTGTGTTAGAAAGTGGGTCAATAGATGAATGGGTCACTGCCACTAATATGAAATTAGTGGGGAAATTAGAAGTGTACGATATTCTCCACACCTTCATTAATGGATCTGAACTCTCAAAAAATCAATACTCATGGTGAAATTGTTATAAAGCAAGAAAGGATTTATATACATATACATTTATATATATATAATAGGTAATACATAAGTAAATATATATCTGAAACTTTGAAACATAAAAATTAGTTTTTGGAACAAGAGCACAAGACCCCACAGATTAAACCATAGCTCTCTATGCTAAAAAAACAAGTTTTGAGGCAGAGATCATACCTAAGAGAGATTTACACGCTTTTACCTAGAAATGGTATTTGTTTGCAGTATTTCTTTTTCTTTACAAGTACTTTTTAACCCACTTAACTACTTAAGAAAGTAGTAAAGAAACTACTTTAGAAAGTACTTAAGTACTTTTGTTTCCATTGCTTTAATACCTAAGAAAAGAGACACATCCAATAACTAAAATCAATGAACAGACAAGGTCTGGGAAAGGCTCCTCACTAGAATTCATATGAAATTATTGAGTGAAAAATAAATATAGGGGCTGGACCGATAGCAGAGTGGGTAGGGTGTTTGCCTTGCACACGGCCAACCCGGGTTTGATTCCCAACATCCCATATAGTCCCCCAAGCACTGCCACGAGTAATTCCTATACATCGTTGGGTGTGACCCAAAAATAAAAAAAAAAAATACAAAGTACATTCTGTTTTTGTCATCTATTTGAAAAACTTGTATGTAATATGAATGGATAAGGCAGAGTTTGCAAGTTTGTAAGTGGAACCAGATTAGACATTAGTAAAAAGTTTTGTTTTAAATGCTTAATAAATAAATTAGTTATCTTACTTTCAAAGAATTTCAAAGGTACACAGACTTAACAGCAAGATAATGTTTCATCAATTTTTTAGCATCTGTATGAAACGCAATTACTAATTATCTCTGCCTAAATATCTATTTTCAATGAAGTTAACATTTATATATCTAACTGGCTGTCTCCTGATTACTTTCAACAATGCAATTGATTTGGGATTCACTTTTTATGCTGTGTAAGTAGAAAAATAGAATAAGATCAAGATGGCAATTAGAAGAGGAAATTGGCAATTTACTCAGAATCACATTGATAGGTAAGAACTAAAGAAAAAAGAAATCGTTATAGAGACGTCAACAAAACACATTCCCTCTGATACCAGTGAAATACATATTTTTGTGCAGATGAGTCTGAGCAAAATTACAGTTGAAAAAAATATTTCAGATAAAAAGGATGATGGTCTGCACATGTGTAAAAAATACTCAAATTAAATGGAGTAAATACCCAAAGACCCCGGAGCAGGTTAATTGTTGTTTTCTGTGATGAAACTCATTAAAAAAGTTTTTTTGAAATGAGCCAGGATCATGGTTCACTGGTAGAGCAAATGTCTGTATTTGTTAGGCCTGACTTCCATCTCCAACACTAAAACAATAGCAACAACAGCAAATTATCTTATCTACCCTAGAAATCTCTAGGGTAGATAAGTTAGGTAAGGTAGAAAGTAAAATTGTAAATTTATATTTACAATGTAAATCTCTGGAGTAGATAAATTAGGTAAGGTAGAAGGTAAAATCCTTCTTTCGTTTTAAATCAAACAGCATCCATACATAATGCCTTAAGGCAAAATTAAAAAAAAATTATCTTTGTACAATCCTATATTGATTATTAAAAAAACAAAAAAAATAACATAATATGTTATATGAAAAGAGAAAACATAGAAATGGGCAAAGTAAAGAGTATGTATTATTATGAGTCCCTTGCCACAAAAATCAAAGGTTTGCAACCCTTTATATCTCTCTTTAGAATGAATTTCTTTCCTACTCTCAGATGGAAAAGAAACATGGTATCTTGTAGAGGTTGAAGACTGTTGCTCATTGATGTGTGATATATGTTTGAGCTGGTCACCTTCTCCTAACTCCTCAACTTCATTTGTAGAGGCTTTTCTCTATCATTTTCACATAACTCACATATGTGTTTTCTTGCAAGAAACAGTTATTTCAGACCTTTCTAAGGATATAATTAATGGGCCAGGGAGATAAGACTGGAGTACTTGCTGCCATGTGAAAGATTCAACCTTTGCTGCCACAAGATTCTGATAAGGAAATTTTACAGGTGCAACCAGAAGTAAATCTAGAAAGATGTTTTCTGACAAAGTACAGTCATTAGTTCATTGAATACTTGAATTCCCTTGGGGCTGGAAGGGTAGCAGTGCAGGTAGGGCTCTGCCTTGAATTGATTCAATCTCCGTATGGTTTATATCATCTCTCTTCATATGGTCACCAAAGCCCCACCGGAATTATCCCTAAGAATAAAGTTGAAACCCCAAGCACTGCTAGGTACTTCCCCCCAAACAAAACAAACCAAAATTTAATTTCTTCAAAAAATAACTGAAGGGAAATAGAATCAGCATCTGCTTACCAAACTTAAAAAAATATGAAAATAAATAGAAATGTGAGTGACTGCTAATAAAGGCTCAGAGAAAATACAAAATGAAAAAGTAAGTAGAGCAGACCCATTTCAAAATGAACAGAGAAGGCTTTGCTGAGGCATGACAATTAAAGTGAATCCTGAATGATGAAGAGTCGCAAAAGACTGATAGAGAAGCAAGAGGGGCATATAAAAATAAAAGCATGGAGAAACATTTTAAAACATAACAAATCTTGGAACATGTACAAAGTTACTATGTAATAATCAGTGTTTCAAGAAAAATAATTGGTACAAATCGATCAAATTATGTATGGAATTGTAGGTCGAGATGAATAGCTTGATTATATCATGAACTATAGAAGATCCATTGAATGATCTGATAAAAATAAAACATTTCATTCCCAAATATAAAATAAAATAATCAAATGACACACACCGAGAATACAGTCATTAAACTGTCCCATGTCATTCAGTGGGAAAATTTGCATGTACAAACTTAATATCATATATTATAACATTGTTTATACATCTATTTATGAACTTAACTAATTTTTTCCTACTCTGTTAAACTTGAGTCATCATTTAAATTTCTCTCATTCAGTATTTATATTTCCATCACTCTTTGTATTGCAGTGTGTGTGATCAATTAGACATTTTATAGAACTTGTATTTATGTTTGCTTTATGTTGACCAGAGCCAGATATTCTGGCATATCGTCATCATATAAGGGTTATGATATTATTTAATTCAACACAATATAAAAGTGAAATTTTAATTACATAATTATCATAAATATATTCATGTCTATAGGTTGTGGAAAACTTGAAATGATATAAAATATGATTTTTTCAGAGAATTGTAAATGATTTTACAGTATCTTTAAAAAGAAGAGTTGATGTGGATTTTAGTTGAATAAGTAACTTCATATGATTTCAGATGTCTTCAAATTATTAATATTTGTAAAAATAGCCTGCCTTATGGGTATTTTTAATTAAAATCATTGATCAAATATGACGATATGTCAAGAGTTAAGCAGTTACTGTGCTTTTGTCAGCAATCTAAATTGTTACTTTAACTAAACTACATTAATTTTAACATACAAATGCTTATAAAAATGGATTGTGACTCTGTGAAGTTCAGAGGATATCAGAATCACTGACAATTTCATGATTTGGTCCATTTAGTAAATAAAATACATCAGTAATCTCATGAAAAATATTTCTGAGCAGTTCTCCTGAGAAAAACTTTAGTAATTATTAACCAGTATTGGACATCAAGTAACTTTAATGTAAACCTCTTTAGAAGAATCTTCTGTAAATTGAAACAGAAGATTTTAATAACCAGGTACATTTTATTTAGAAGCAAGAAAAGGAATAAAATCTCCAGGTGACAATGGTGATTAACATGACTGTGCCTGAGTGCCTAAAAACTCAGCACGTGACAATTGATGCTCTGTAGCGTATAATTCCACCCTTTTAACCTTCTAGCCCTTTTTTTGTTTTCTGCGTAAATTTGATTTCTGGGTAGATTGTCTCTTAATTGAAAACATGTTTCCGTGAAAATCCCTTACTTCTATTTTGTTCATTTAAGGAGACCACAACATTTGTCTATTTTAGGAATGTATTATCACCAGTTCCCCTATAGACTGGCAAGTTCTGTGTCCTAATTTCTCTGTGATCTAGGTTATCAACCTTATAGTACTATTTCTTATCTGATTGCAAGATATACAATTCATTTTGCCCTGATGTAAAAGAAAATCAATCTGTTCATTGATTACTTTGCATGATGGGGATGGGTAGAACCATTGAACGAGGGAGGAATCCCTTTAGGAACCACTCTAAAGTATTTTAAGAGATAAAGTTTCTGAAAGAAAAGAGATTGTAAACAATTGGTTTAGCAGTTCCGAAACTGGAGAGAATAAAAGTGTAATCTGTCAGTGAGTGAGAAGACAAGTTCCTGGAAAATTGGATAAATTTGACTCACTGTATGACAGCAATTGTGTCCTTGGCTGTATTAGGTATCTTGGAAAAAATATTTTTAAACAGTGAAAAGTTGCTAAATATTAACACTACTTAATGTTTATAGCAACATATGGAACACAGATGTACATGAAATTTTAAAAATCATTATTCTTCTAATAATGCATCAAATTGAATGTAAGTAAAATGTCTTTAACCCATTTAATTTAGCAAGCATATTGTAAATACTATCAAAATTGCCAAAATTGCTAAAAGAACCCAAAAACTTATTTTCATATATCTTTGTTCATTTAATCCACTAGAAAATAGGATCCTATCCTATAATTAATAAATCTGCATTTGACTAAGATCCACTTCAGACACTTTTCAATCCATTACAATTTGGAAAGAACCTCTGTTACTGCATTTACTCTAGTCTATGCACATATTTCAGCTCATTATCAAAATTATTGCATTATTATGTTTTTCTCTAAGAAACATGGTTTCAAGTGTGTTCATATTTTATGGTTTTGATGAACAAAGTTAGAAAACATCACTATGGCAATCTCCCAAGATCTTCCTTCCCTCAATCACTGTCTTTCTGTATTTCTCTCCTGCCTCTTCTTTCATCCCCACACTGATCTCAGTTCAGCAATCAATATTCTATTCTTTCATTTTATTCTGTTTCTTTATCTACCATGGATGATTGAGATCTTCCGTTGATTTTCTTCCTCCAACTCATGTTGCTTTACATGATAGTCTACAGTCCTACCCAAGTAGAGACAGGAGTAAGCCCAGAGCAACACTGAACATGTTCACAAATCAAACAGAACAGCAAGATTTAATCTTGTTCTATAGCTGCATAGTATTCCATTGTGCATATATGGCATACTTCTTTATTCATTCATTGCATTAAACATTTGTGTTAATTCCATATTCTATTGTATTAAGTGATACAATAAACATAGGTGTAAACAGGTTTCTCTGAGTTAATTTTTTTATGATTCGGGGTAAATGCCAAATGAAATCTCTGGGTGATCTCGAAGCTCTATTCTTACTTGTTAAAGAAAGCTTCATATCATATTCTACAGAAGCTGTACTGTTTTCTTTTAAACACACTTCCACTAACACTGGTTATTAGTGGACTTTTTGATATATGACTAGTGTGAACTGGTGTCTCATTGTGAGTTTGATTTGCATTTCCCTAATGACAAGGGACACTGAACGCTTTTCTTGTGTGCCTATTGAGTATCTTCACCGCACTCCAGGTGTCTTTTCATCTTTATGCATTATCTATGAGATTATCAGTTCTCTATGCTGTTGAACTTTTTGAATACTTTACATATGTAACCTTTTTACCTAACGAATTATGCGCTAATATTTTCTCCTATTCAATAGGGTATCTTTTTATTCTAGCTTAAATATGTTTTGCTATGCAAGACCTTTAATTTGATATAACTCCATTGCTAATATTTATTTTGTGTGTGTTTTTTGTTTTGTTTTATTCTTTCCCAATAAAATCAGATCAATAAAAAAGAAAATAAAACTTCTGTGGTCCACATCCTATAAACTTTTATGTTATCCTTAATGTATTTTATGGATTCTGGTCTAACCTTAAAACCTATAATATACTTTGACTTTACCTTTATATACGAGATAAAATACAGATCCAGTTTCAACTTTTTGCCAACACCATTTTTTAAAGAAACTATATTCGCTCCACTTGTGTACCCAGATGCTTTGTTATAGATTACCTGTCCATAAATTTAAGAGTTCATCTCTGGGATCTCAATTTTATGCCAATGTTCTCAGAGTCTTAGACTTAGTCCATATTCCAGTCATTTTTTAAGATAAAAAGGCAATAACTTCTATCTACTTAATTTTTGTTCAGAGACAAGTTTAAAATCTTATTTAAGTTTTGAAACTCACTCTAGTCAACTTAGACTTAGTCCATATTTCAGTTATACAGTTTTTAAGTTAAAAAATTCCATATTTTACATCTACTTTTTTTCAGACAGAAGCTTGAAATCTAATTTTAGCTTTGAAACTCACAATAGTCAATCTTAATTTCGAAAATATAACTCCTATGTACAGCTGTATGTAATTTATTTTAATCATGATCCTCTTTTCAAGGAGGCTAGAGTTTCATTAATTATATACTTATAAAAATATCTAATTTTATAATATATTCATTAAGTACTTGCACAATTGTGAGACCTCTCTTCAGCTATAAACTCAGATCCTCACTATGGGATCTATTTCAATAATTTGTCTAAGCATATATTTTTTATTTTTTGGCACCAAAGAGTGCCTGGTGCAAAGGATCTTGTCATGCACTTTCTATTTTATACTCAAGTAGTCAAGTTATTCCAAAAGCATGACAAATTAAGTTTTTAATATTGAAAGTATTACATTTTGCTCAATTAATATTTGTCTGTCTTTTTTTCTATTACAAATTGCCTAACATATATGTAACATTATTTCATTAGTATTTTAATAATAATGGCAATTCATCATAGAAAGCTCTCTGGCATTTATCAATACACCTGTGCATGATTAATACAACTGTGTTCAGTAATGCTCTGTACATTATCAGCTTTCCTCTCTTTCATTTGTCCATATTACACTTTACTGTGCATTCAACCATGCTTTTATTTTAAAGCTATGTGCATCTTGCAGTTTAAGATTTATCACCTCCTGAATATATTTTGATTTCATCCTTTTAAAGGAAATTTGAATAGGATCCATTTGTTGTAAGAAATGACAGATCTTTTATATCTTGGGCTTCAAAGCAATATCTTTAACATATCCTCTTCTAATTGTGATAGCTATTTTGCTCTTTCTTTTGTAGTTAGTTTAAAACTGAAAGGTGCATGTATTACTGCATTTAATATTAAATAGATGATTTTCATTTATATTGCAAGAAACACAGATACAGTGTGCCAAGAAAAATGTATCAATAAAAAATGTCATTCTCTTCTATCCTTTAATGTGATGCAGTCTCATTTTACCATATTACTAAAATCGGATAGCTTGTTATAATACTTTGTATCTTTGATTCAATGCAATGATGTTTTTCTTAATTATATATAGCTTGTTTAGCAGCCTTTAATAGTAATGAACATCATTTTAATTTTTAAATTCAATATATTTTAATTATTTACATGACTACATTTATCAGGCATCCTTTACTATTTATTTTTTATTTCTTCCAAATAAAGTATTAATTTTTAATTTTGGGGGAGGGAAGGCCTCCTATACTCCTAGAACTTTGCTCAGAGTATCATATGTGTTGCTCAGGATCATGATTGTCAGTTCTTGGGGCTCTGTGCTCAGCAGTCACTTCTGACAGATTTGGGAGAACATGTGGCATGCCAGGGATTATATGAGGGTTAGCCATATGCAAGACAGACACCCTACCACTGTATTATTGCTACAGTTGCAGGCAATAACCTTTTAAAGCCATATATGAATACTTAGTTATCTTTATGCTCATTAAATTTGATAATTAACCACTATTTACTTAACATTGAAATAAGGCAAATATCTTTTCCCTCACTATATTCAACTCTACACTGAATAAATGAACAAACAAAAAATAATTGGCCAATGCTAAATTACAATGGACATTGAGACACTAATCTGAAATAGAACCAGAATGGACTGATAATCAGAATGATAAACTACAGCAGCAAATTAAATAAGAAAAGAAAAAAACAAACAGAAACTTAGGTTAAGATTAAGTATGGATAAAACCTATTTCTTTTTGGGAACAAAATAAAAATGTTTCCAGATTTATATGTGAGTGAAATGTAGTACTCAGAAACTAGTTCAAGCAGGATATTTCTCTTGTTCATCTGGGTAGCACAAACTCAAACAAGTATAGTGTTACCAAAGTCAAGTACAAATATAAGAAACTCTTAAGACCTTTAAATATTTATCAGATCACCATCGAATGAAATAATCAGTGGTAATTATGGTTTAATTGTTTTATACAAATATCTATATTCATTGATATTGTAACATCATAGATTGAAATGATCTTGAATATAATCTCTTTTTTGTACTAAATTCTTTGAAGATATCATGACCTTAAAATGAGATTATCGGTACCTATCACAGAACTGGCTTCTTTATAGAAGAGCAGAAGGGAAAATCCTACAAAGGCGGACATCAAAGGGTATGGTCATGTGAATGTGATCAGGAGTTAGAGTAGTATGTTATAAACTGAGGGACATCAAAGATTGCTGACATTAGAAACTAAGAGAAAATGACATGGAAAAATAACTTTAGAGACTTCACAAGAAAACAATTTCATTTCAGACTTCTGCTTCTAAATCCCTCCAATTTCTGTCAACTTAGATCTAAGTCCAGATCAACAACTCCAGAAAACTCAAATTCATAATAAAATGAAGTGTAAATTTAATTCAAGAAAATTGTCACATTTGTGCTGTGTCTTTTTCAAGAAACAGGCATTTTTTTTAACTTGTTCAGTTTAAATTCATGTCAGGACTTTAGGACTGATTTTCAGTATTCATAATTATATATACACCTATTCAATGTATGTAATATAATAGATATGAATATCAAGTACAATATAGTCACTTCCTGAGAGTATTTTCAAATATAAGTTTATTATTTAGTTGTACTGGGATATAAAATAGCATCATATTTTTAGGTTCTCTCAAGAGTTTATTCAGTTATATATCAGTGTATACACATTTTAAAATCCTGGACTTTATATATGTTGATATATAGTTATATATACATACATGCATATATCAAATGAATATAGATTACAATGTGTATAAATGTAATTCTATACACTGTCAATGTATAGCTATCTCTTGTCTCTCCATCCATCTGTCCATCTATCAATTTCAGAATGCATTACATTTTGCTTCCTCAGAAGAAATTAACATTACTGGTAGATAACTCTATTATGGTCTCGAAAACATGCAATACTGTGTCTAACAGATGGCAAATAGCTCACATATGGAACTGACACAAAACTATGTCAATATTTGTAAGAGAATGTTCACATATTGGCTTTAACTCTATATAAAGTAAGAGAAAATTTAGGCAGAACTTCTCTTTTTATTTTCTGATTTAGTATTGACATATAGACATTTGAGAAATTTATTTTTATTTTTCTCAATGAAGCAGTTTTACCTGAAGCTTCTAAAAAAAAATCTGTGAAGACTATACAATGGGTCATTTTCTTCTATTTGATGCAGAGGAATTGAGTCTTTCCTATACATGAGGTGTGATGATGGATATTTTTTGGAAATAAATACTCCTGTTTTCATATTGAACAGGTTTTTTCATTTAAATTCATGTCAATGAATCAAACTTTATATAACAATACAGAGTATTCAATAGAAGTAATACAGGATTTAAGTACTCAAAGATTTGAACAATTTCATAATTGTTCTGTTTATTTTAGAGTTAAATCTTAGAGAAGACACTATAGCATGCTCACAAAGTATATGAGTATGTTTACATTCATACACTAGCTCAATGAAATGATAACTATAGTGAATGTTTAAAGATTAGAAGTGAAAATTTTCCAGATTTTTAACTATCACTTACTGTAAAAAAAACATTAGTATGATTTTTATTGGATACTGTTAATTTCTCCAAAGGACTAGACCAATAGCACAGCTGGTAGGGTGTTTGCCTTGAAGAGAGCCGACCCAGGTTTGATTCCTCCGTCCCTCTCAGAGAACCTGGCAAGCTAGAGAGAGTATCCCACCCACATGGCAGAGCCTGGCAAGCTACCTGTGGCATATTCGATATGCCAGAAATAGTAACAACAAGTCTCACAATGAATACGTTACTGGAGCCCGCTCAAGCAAATCAAAGAACAATGAGTGTGACAGAAGACAGTGCTACTATTAATTGATAGTGACATGACATGATATTTAGACTGTATTGCATTTACGTAGTTCAATGATCAGAACTGAAACCTAAAGCCTTCCATGCCAACACAATTTAAACATTTATTTCGGCAAATTATATTTCAGGAAGATAAGGCTGTAAACCAGCAGATAACTTCATTGTTTGCTTCAGAAAATTCCTGCAAATCAATTTGTTTGAGCAAACAATTCTCTTCTCAGAAAATAGATTGCTAGCCTGTGTGTATAGCTGTTTATTAAATAGATATTTACCAATGAAGATTCATTTTAAGACCTTCAACTTCCAAGGTCCCTCAATCTTTGATGCTCATCTCATAAACTTGACCCATCTCTGTGAATTTCTGGTCTTGAATGGTATAATTTTTCATTTTAGCCTAGATTGTAATGTATATCATTCCATCATCTAGTTTTCTAAAGCTATATTCTTTTAAGCTTTTACACCACAATTCAATTTTATCTAGCTGTGTGATAGACTGGCATATTTTACTTGGTTTGTTGGTTAGTCAAAGCAGAATAGCTCTGCACTCTCCACGTCCCTTTCTTCATCTATGGGATTCAAGATTTTGTCATTGTCCTGAGGCTACTCAAAATTTTCATTTAAAGATATTCCTGAACAGAGTGGCAAAGTAAGTTTTATATTATCTAAAATCTGATTTTTTTGCATTCTAAAATCATATTTGCTTATACTGACTCCTAAAATATATTAATGCTTTTTAAAACTCATTTGATCATTTGCATCTTAGTAATATAATTTTACTTATTTAATATGTCATTAACTTTCTAAATTTCCTTATCAGACATCTTACCCAAAGTCCATTATAGAAACTTCATTGGAAAATTAAAATAAAAATGAAGTCCAATAAATGTGCCTCTTATGTGTTCAATATCTTGTAGATAACAGTTTGCTTTTGGTCACCTTTCAAATTTTATAGAAGTTTTTCCAAATTAAAATATTCATTACAAATATCCTGCCTGTATGGAATTACAAATTAATTAGAACTCAATGAAAAACTTTTAAGTAGGTCCCAAAATAAATTTCAAAAGTAAAGTATTTCATCTATGCATTACCAGACTAATTCAAAATCCACAAGCTTTTGAGGCAAACTCTTCTTTCTATAGAGTCGCACAGTATTTACATTCTGTTTACATATAATTTAAAGAAGCATTATTTCACCAAGAATTATTTAAAGTTATAGTTATTATCCTAGAAACAAGCTTGTAAGATAAAAATATTCAAGGTTGCTTTAGAATGGAATGGAATGGTAAAAAAAAAAAAAAAAAAAAAAAAAAAAAAAAAAAAAAAAGATATCTTACTGTAAAAAACTTCTGGCAGGGGACAACCTGGGGAGAACACCCCCCACACCCCCTGGTCTGGCCACCCCTGGGTCTCTGGAGTGATCCCGGGCTGCTCGCCCAGTCGGAGTGTCCCGGCCGTGGGGAAGACTGAGGAGGAAACGAGGGCAAGCCGGTTGATTGATCAGTTCCCTTTTATTCCATTCTCTCCACACAGGCCTGTTCAGTCTCTCTGAGCTCACCATTACTCCTCTCTCTTCTTTCTCCCCCAACACTCTTCCTCCCTAGCTCCTCACTCCTGCATCCCCCTCCCCCCCTCCTCTGGACTCTCCTCCTTCACTAGTCTCTCCCCCTACTTGTCTCTCTCCACCTAGCCCTCTGGGCTACACACAGTCTGGTAGCAAAATCAACATAAGAAAGCCCTTCCTGAGGGCCCACCAGGTTCAAAGGAAACACCACCTAGGGGCATTCCAAAGCCCTTTCTGACTGCCTACAGGCAAAATACCTCTTAAGGTGTTTTTCTCCTTTCCTCTGTCCCAAAACTCCATCAACATCTTAATACTAGTAATTTTTGTATGGACACAGTAAGAGATACATTAAGGCTTCTAGGGCAGCTCTCCTGGGAATATCTTGCCACAGACTCAGAGCCACAGACTCAGACTACAGCGCTCAGGCCAAATTAATTATTCCTAAACCTAGCAGAGTCCGAATCTGGTTATTACTTTTTGGATCATGGCTGGAGCAATAGCACAACGGTAGGGCATTGGCCTTTCACGTGGCCCACCTGTGTTCGATTCCTCCGCCCCTCTCGAAGAGCCCCGAAAGCTACTGAGAGTATCGTGTCCGCACGGCAGAGCCTGGCAAGCTACCAGTGGTGTATTCGATATGCCAAAAACCAGTAACAGTAGGTCTCACAATGAAAGTCGTTACTGGTGCCCGCTAGAACAAATTGATGAGCAACGGGATGACAGTGACAGTGACAGTGACAACATTTATCCATGGCCAAGCTCTTAACATATAGTTAAGTATTAGGCACTTTGGCCAGACCCATCTCGATACCAGGGTAGCACATAACTCACCGCTTGCCCTGGTCCATCCCTTGTCTCGTCTGGACCCAGCTTTTGAGGGTGCTAAGAAATAAGAGCAGCTGAGGCTTAGGTCGAGGGAACAGATGCCTAGGAGGAAAATATCATGTAGAGTCAAATGACTCCCAGGTTACAAAGCATAGCATATGCTACAGTCTTCCTGTGCCCATATAAAAGGACATGACTCTGAATAAACTATGCAAAGGACTCAAGGAGAAGAGAAAAACAATATAAGTCAACAGAACACAAAGAAAGAAGTTACAAATAAACACAGAGGAATAGGAGCACTGTGATGGGAGTAACCCAATAAATCTAAACTACCTAAGGCTATGTTATCCTACATCTTACATCCTGAAATTTTTTGTTGTGATACAGGAACTTTTAAGAAAAAATTAAATTCAAAAAGTATTTACTTCTATCATAATAATTAAAAAGTGTATAAACTCAGAAATAAAGCTCGATAGTAAAGTTCATACCTTTCAGGTATTTGACTCTGGGCTTGAATTCAGTTACCATTCTAAATATAAGAGAAAAGCACACAGCCATACATAAATTTTGCCTTTTGTGTACTAGTGTTTATCTTACATTTATTTCCTATGTTAGTATTTTCAGCTTCACTCATTTATTCTGATTTATTTTAAATTACAAATATTTAAAATTCCTATAACAGTAAAAAGTAAACATCTTCATTATAGAAAATTTTTACTATTCTTACAACTTAGTTCTGATTTTGATCTGAAATGATAATCTATTTTTAAAGAGGTGCCAAGATTTATTTAAAAAGTTGTAGTTTTAATGTTTTTTTTCATTATAGAGAAGTCTGTGTTCTCTCTCTCTCCCTCTCCCTCCCTATCTCTCTACCTCTTTCTCTCTCCCTCTCTCTCTATTTCTCCCTTCATCCCTCCCTTCCTTCCTCTCTCTCTCTCTCTTTGTTCTTTCTGCTTTAGTGTCACACTGGCTGTGTTCAGGGCTAACTCAGAGATCACTCCCAGTGGCATTCAGACAACTAAACTATGAGGGATCATATTGTGGTCAGACAGCATGCTAGAAAAGAGTCCACTCTGTAATGATAAAGTGTTGTGTTAATTCAATATGTATTTTTTGTTTGTTTGTTCTGCTTGGGGGCCTTACTACGTGGTTCTCAGTGTTTACTCCTAATTCTGTGCTCAAGACTGCTCCTGATGGCCTCAGGGGATCATATGGGGTACATAGTATGAATGTGCATCTGCCACATGCGAGAACTATTGCTCTGTACTATTGCTCTGTCTCCACAATGTTGATTTTCAAAGATCAAAACAAAATGAAACAGGAAATTTAAGCATTTTATTTAAGAAAATATTATTTTTCTATATAAAACAGTATAATAAACTTTTCAGTTTTTTTATATATATTATTGGTAAGTATAATTGTCACTAATATTTACTAAATACTCTCAAATTTGGATTAGTAATAGTGTTCACACATCATTATTCTGCAGTCGAAAATAAGGTAAAAAGAATAATTGCCACCAATAATGTCCAAATCCTAATCCCAAATATCCATGACTCTGTTTAATGAATGTTCCTATGTAAAAGACATGAAGATAAGAAATTATCTTTGATTTTATTTTTCCTTTTTTTTCTTTTTTTTTTTTTTTTTTTGCTTTTTCTGGTCACATCCAGCGATGCTAAGGAGTTACTCCTTGCTCTGCATTCAGGAATTACACTTGGTGGTGCTTGGGGGACCATATGGGATGCCAAGGATCAAACCTGTGTCTGCAGAGAGCAAGACAAATGCCCTACCCGCTGTACTATCTCTTTGGCTCTTATCTTTGAGTTTTATGATTGACCCAATCTAAAATTTAAGTAAAAGAAGACACCCATAAGCCATAGAGATGATAATACCATAATACCATATGCCAGAGAGAAAATATAGCCTACAAATGTATGGGATCTTGAGCATCCCATATGGTCCTCCAAGCTTTTCAGGAGTGAAGCCTGAACTCAGTACCATGAGTATGGCTCCAAAATAAAAACTAACAGAAAAAAGGAGACAGACCTTCTTCTCTAGAAAATTGGGAAATGTAGTTTTGTAATATCTATAATGAGGGTAACCTTGAAGAGCAGAGGAAGAGGAAGACACTCCAAGAGTTGAAAGTCAACTCTGACAGTTTTCATTCCTAGAATTTCCACAAAAGAAACCAGATTGTGTTGAATCGCAAGTCAAAAGCCTAATATAAAATGTAATATAAAAACTATAAAGCAATACTTTCATGTTGCTTCCAACCTCTGTTTTAATAGTGTAATTTGTTATAATAGTGATGGGATATTAATGCAAAGTTCAGTACTGGAAAAATGATAAGACTGTCCTTCCTTCATAGTGCTTGTACTAAAAGAATAAAGACAAAGGGATTCCAACAAGTAATCACACTTTAATTTTAGTTGGTGCTATGAAAAGGAAATAGGAGTCTTACAGAATATAGCCAACAGAGAGTTATTTTATTCATAGAATCATAAAATTATTATTAATGAAAAATTCTTTAAGTTATAAATTTTAAAAATACACTCTGCTTTCATTGTGACCAATAAGGAAGTTTGCTGTTGAAAGTTGTGATTTTGAATGTGGATAGAAGTCATCACTGTGTTAACTACAAATTGCAAAAAATGAGACCAAGTATATCAATATTATAGCTTTTAGAAAGATTTTCTTAGTGGTAAAAATCACAAATGTCCTCTAAAATTACTAATCTAATAAATGTTCATTTTGATTAAACTGCTGTGGAAAAATACAACTTAATTTGGTGGCAATCTGCATCTAATTACAGAAAGCAATTCAATTCCTGCCAAGTTCTCCTATCATTTACTTTTACAAGATCATGGACGAAATTTAATTGTCCTTCGATGTCAGGGAATACATTCTGATGTAAAACTGATAAAGTTGAAAACTGAATAAATAATGATGTGATTGGAAAAAGAAAATTATTGCCTAGTGAAAAGGGTGAGTTTAAATTTACACTTTCTTGACAGTTAAAGTGAAAAAGCATGCTTCAGTTTTGCATACGTTTGTGTCAAATGAGTTGATGCTCAAGCGATTTTCTCCCTGAAGTGTCAGATATCCATCCCATATACACATTTCCTACGAACATTCCAGAATAGCGAGCACTCAACTGTAGTAAAAGCGATGCCTGCATTGCTTGATTTTCTGTGTGATAACTGTTTTTGATTGTCCTTGCCCAAGATGACAAGTAATTTTCCAGCCTGGATTATTTTTCAAATGAATTACAGTCCTAGGTTTTGTAGAGAGATGCCCATTTACTGAAATGTGAACTTGAAGTTCTAGAAAAGAAGCATCAAAGTCTCATACTAATCTATAAAGCACCAATAAATTGTTGTTTTCAAAGCAAGGCATCTTTCAAAATGTCTGGTTCTGATATATAACAGAAATAGTATTTTATTCATTCTATTTCCACTGGCAGCATATATCAGATGTGTGTGTTCGTGCACGTTCAGAAAACCCATTAAGTTTATAAAATATACCATATTAACTAAACTAAGTAAAAATGTAATCACTAAGCCAAAAGTTATTTTTGTTATTGAGATTCATTTTCCAATTGGATAATTAAGACATTCAATTATTGCTGGCTGTTTTATCTCACACACTAATACACACAGATTTAATGCAAATTCATACTCCAAAAATGATTAAATGTATTTTTGTAAAGAGAAATGTTCACCAAAATGTGGCCATGCTAATGATTATATCAGCAGGTTTCTGGTTCAGCATATCATAAAATCAATTTATGCAGGTAGCATTTTACTAGAATTTACATTCAGCGAGAATCTTCTTTATCTACCTCTTCTCAATGACTCCTTTGCTTAATATAATCTCAAAACTGTTCATTGATTGCATAGTATGTATATTTCAATGTAATAAATTATGTATGCATATGCAATAATTATTTTTCTACAGATTATATTAACTATCATTGTATCTTTTCTTAGTTTACAATGAAATTATTGAAAATAGTATCAGGAAACTTGTCTTTTAAGCAGAATAAAAAACAGTAAAACTAATTATACCAGTCACTGTCACTGTCACTGTCATCCCATTGTTCACTGATTGGCTCAAGAGGGCACCAGTAATGTCTCCATTGTGAGACTTGTTACTGTTTTTGTCATATGTAATACACCATGGGGAACTTGCCAGGCTCTGCTGTGTAGGTGGGATACTCTCAGTAGTTTGCTAGGCTCTCTGAGCGGGACGGAGGAATTGATCCTGGGTCAGCCACATGCAAGGCAAACGCCCTACCTGCTGTGCTATTGCTCCAGTCCAGTATTCCTAATTAAACTAATCTTTCATAAAAGAAACATCAATGATGTTCCAGGACAAAAAAAAGTATAGTTATAATTTTTAAAGTAAAATTATTTATTATAGACATTTTAAAATTCCAATAAATAATGCTAATCATTGCTTATGCTGATTGAAGAGTAGTTATCATAAACCTTTATCTTTGTTTTAAAGTTGTATTAAAGTTTACCAGTTTATTAAAGCAATATATAACAAATGTATGTAAAGTTGCTTTCAATACCTTACTTGATTATAATAACTTATTTAAGACCAAACTATACCAACTAACTTGTTGGACTATTTTTATCTCTCTTTAGTATTACCAACAATGATTAGCTTTTGTTGTTTTTTTTTTTAAAGATAAAAATACCCACATATTTAGGGAAATAATTTAGAAAGGAATCATGCACTTACAATAATAATTAAAAAGAGGAGTGGAATATGTAAAGATATAAACTTATAAAGATGACAGCATCCTCTTAAATGTTATCCTATGATCTAAATGAAATTATTTTAACTGATTTTGTATTTTTGTCATTTGTAGATACAGGCAATTTTTATTTTAGTTGAGAAGACATAAAAATGCCACTTTTGAGAAACCAACAGACATAAAAGATTTATGATTGTGAATTTTTTACCAGATAAATCAGTACCCAGTCATGTAGAAGAAGCCAGAGTAGTACAAATTTGTCAACATTAATCCCTCTTTTTAAAAAAGACCGTTATCTTTGTTCCCTCCTGACATCATTTTTTTGGATTCTTAGCCTGAATTGTGTTTATCTCCTATATTTGCAAGTAGATGCAGAGAAATGCTCTTTCTTTAGGACTGTTTAATCATCAGAGGAAAACAAGGTCACTATTTTCAACAGTTAAATATTTATGACTAGAATAGGCTTTTTTTTTTTTTTTTTTAAATTAGGAGGCTTCCTTATCAGACCAGGAAAAAGCTCTAGAACTTTCCATCCCTGCCCTTTGTCTCTTCACTCAGCATTACTTCTTCTTGCCCTGAGGAAAGCTTTACCACTGGGCACTAAATCAGGGAAAAGGAGAACAATGATTGGCTCCTTTGTGAAAGTTGTATTCTACCTTTATCTGTCATGTCCTGTTAGTAATTTAAACATTAATGATTGGAAAGAATTTTAAAATTCCAGGCTGATTGAATAAGTCATTATTATGAAAGAATGAAGTGTTGTGTCATAGAGTTAAAATCTATGGAGATCGCAGTATTGACATACTGGGCTTGAGATTTTCTTTCTGAATAATTTCGAACAAGTGTTTCTAGGCTATTAAGATAAATACTACACTTTTCTCTTCAGAGGACTCCAGGAGAAATTTTAGAGTAAAAAGTACTTCATTGAAAGTGCTCTTAATATTTAAAAGGAGCTGTTTGATGGACAGCCATTCAGAACAACAGGCAGCCAATAAATCATTCAACACTGTGTGTTCTTCTGTTCGGTGTAATTAAGAAAAAAAAAATTACCTTCGTTACCTTCTCAAAGTGTGCTTAAATATTTGTTTCTATCTAATTCGGTGAGAAACTTAATGTTACCCTATGCTATGAAACTAATTGATTTGTCAATAATCTCTTAGAAATAGCTAGAAATTTAATGCTGGATGCATTTACACATGACATGTTTGCTTTACCCAAACCCATTTCCTTGTCAGTATCCAAATAATGTTTTAGCAAAGAGGAATTTATGCAGTGATAGTAATAGGGCTTATATTTCAGTTACTGGGCCTACCAAATCTTGGTGCTGAGGATTCCCAAGGAACTCTAAAAGCAGTGTAAAGTAATTTATAAGTAAACTGTACAAGTTTTAAAGAAACAGAATTGAAAGGGAAACGCTGTGATACAGATCTTGGTTGCAGAAGTATTGTTACATATGAAGGCAACCTTTTTGCTCAAGGGTCCTCTCAGCTGATAAAATTGATGTTTTTACTCTCAAGAGTTTGCATGGCACCAGGCACTAGAGGACTGTGGTATAAAAGCCTACCCATCTTGTGCCAGAATGGGTTTTACCTCTCTATTCTAGAGATTCACATATGCCCTTCTAGATGCTTCTTCTCCTCACCTTCTCCATCAGCTACTGAAGAAAACTTTCCAATAGAAGATTTTCCCGATTGTATGACACTTAATTTACAGTACTTCAGTAAAGAGGAAGCCTTGTAAGCTTTCTTTCTGGAAAACAAGTTAACAACTCATACAAACAGTACAATCACTGTTTTTTTATTGTATTTCTAGGGAGTAAGTCACAATGACAAGAAATGCAAGGATGAAAACATAAAACCTTTAACTAAGCAATTTCCCATACTAGGCAAGTACATAAATTGCATGCCTGCCATGTTGTATCCCTAGAGGAAAATGTCTTGATAAAAATGTAATCATTTTTATCTGATTTTAACTGAAATAATTTAGGTTTTACTGGGTCCCCCAGATATGATGAGAATCCCAAAACCATGTCTGAGACTGAAGGAGAAGTAGAAGAAGAGAAAGAATGGCAGATGTTCATAAGGCCTTTGATATATGAGACGCACAATTAAACATCTCTACACCATAAAATATCTTCATTATCTCCTAACCTTTGAAAGTTATTTTATAAAATTAATAGCTATTTAACCCTTAGAAATAGAGATGATCCACATTAACTTGTTAATATTGACAGATTGGTCATAATTCAATTTGAGTTAGTGTATCTCTGCAGAACTCATTAAAAATTCAATAGATAGCTGAAGAGACAGCATGGGGGTTAAAGTCCTCACTCTGATTAGATTCCCTTTACCCCTTGGACCCTAGCAAAGCTCTGGAAACAACCACAAGCTCTGAGAATCTCCAGGTGTGGCTCAACCCATCCCACCCTAGTAAATTAGAATAGAATTTATTGCTGAGCTACTTATTGCACACCTGGCTAATGGCAGGGCTGTTGCTACAATGAAAGGAGGTAGGACTAAATCATTTATATGAACTGAACTTGAGGTGATATTTGTCACTCAAGTCTCTTCCTCAGCACTTCACCCTCAATACTTTGTAAATTTTGACTTTACTTAATTCTTATTACTGTCCACTTATTGCTGCCATTGTTTACTTATATTTTCTGTCTATCCAAATAGAGTAAGACTCCATGAGGAAAGGTGTTACAGTAAGCATATTTATTAATCTTCATCAATACATCCTCATGTCTGGAGCTATGCCAAGTAAGCATCAATCATTTAAACGTGTTTAATGAAAGGCCCAACAATTTTTTTTTGATGGATGCATTTCTTTTCTTTTCTTTTTTTCAGATTTAGTCTCAGTCATATACTGATTAAACCCCATCCCTTCACTAGTGCACATGTTCCACCACCAAGAACCCCAATATACCCCTCCCACCACCCCCCACCTAAGTAGCTAATGATCTTCACTTTATTCTCTCTATACTTTGAATAAATTCAATATTTCAATAGAGAACTCACTATTATTGTTTTGAATTTTCCCCCCAATAATCAGGCCTGCTGAAAAGGCATCATTTAATAATTTCTTTTCATTGCTGAGAGTGAAGATTCTATGAGCTCACACGGCCGCAATAGTGGCCACAGGGTTTTGGATTTCTGATATTTTAGCTCAGTTCACAATTTAGATGCATTTCTGTAAGAAGCCACTCTGGGTGCCAAAATGGGTTAGAAGACCTCTGGGATCATAGTCTTTAGGAGCAGAGGGTCCGTTTCTCACGCCGCAGCTCCGGATCTTATCTGGGCAGAAGGTGTGCAGGTAACGCCTCCCTCCCCCCATCCCAGGACTGGAAAGGCTCAACATTTTAAACAGAATGCACATTTCATCTTGAGAAGAAGGATCCTTTGCACACATATAGACCTGAATATATGGATTTTGTTTTATTTCATCTTCCACAAAGTAGCAGTTTGATGATAAAGAAAATCACTTGGAATGATTTTGTTTGATAGTATTTTTCTTCATATGGAATGAACAAATGATAGTTTTTATATTCAATATTTGACCAAATGTTCTCATTGCAATATTATCATACCTTTAAAAATGGCTTTTTGTATTAATACACTTGTGAGTGTATAGCTTATAGGGTGGAGAGGAGAATAATGAAAATATGTACTCTATCACTTCCCTGTAGAATAATTTGTTATATAAGGATTTTTTACTCTCTGCTGTGCAAGTAAAATTTTGCAACAGATATCTGGGAAGCTTGATGTAAGGAAGAAAATTTAATATCCCAAACTGAGACAAGAGGTGACTTTGTTTGATTTTCCACTTAGAGTTTATGGTCTAATTAAAGTGAATGCACATATATCTAGAGATAATCACAGATAATAAACATATAATTACTATTATCAGAGGATATTGCAACAGCTGAACCACAAAAAGAAATGAAAAAGAATTATCAGCATTATGCAAATGTGTATTCTCTTTAAGAATTCTAGTTATATTGTAAGTATTAAAATAATTCAACACTTTCAGAGCCCATATACTTTGCGATCATTTTTAAAGCATTCAAAAATATATCCATGTGCAAAAAGATTTTCATAATGATATTGTTTAAATGAAAGTATTTAGAATACTACAGCATAAAATTATATTGCAGAGCACAATTATTTTTCTCTCTAGAGCAGTCATAATAAAATATAATTACCTGTGATTTTTCATAAACAGTAGTTTTAGTAGTATTACTTAATCCTACATAACAAAGGTCCTTTTTTTCCTAAGGGAAATGAAGAGTAATTGTTTATTTATGTATTTTTTACTCAATAATAGAAATTATTGGGACTGGAGCAATAGCACAATGGGTAGGGCGTTTGCCTTGCACGCAGCCAACCCGGGTTCGATTCCCAGCATCCCATATGGTCTCCTGAGCACTGCCAGGGGTAATTCCTGAGTGCAGAGCCAGGAATAACACCTGTCTGTTGCCGGGTGTGACAAAAAAAATAATAGAAATTATTGTCAAGGCAGAACGAGGCTAAAATAAAACAAATATAGTGAAATAACTCAGTTACAGTTCTAGAGAGAATTTTGGAAGTTCTTTTTTTATTTTCTGTGCATGTATTCATTTGATAGCTCAAGATTAAGCTGTAAAAAAGTTGCTTATAAGAGATTAATATTTCTCATTTGAAGGTTTTTCTAATAATATTCCTTACATAATTCCTGTGCTTCTCTTTCAATGCATGTTTGGGGGAGGGATGTGTACTATGCGGGTGTTCTGAAAGGAATGCCTGAATCTCCACTCCAAAATTACTCCTTTCCTTATCTTTAATAGCAAATAGTTACTTGGTCTGCCTTAGACGCATTCAGAACTATTAGAGGAGCATCATGTTTTGGTGCAGTCTTTCTACTTCCCAGGAAAGTTTGTATCAAGTGATTAATTAAAACAACTCCATGTAGTTTGTGATCAGCCTTAAATGTTTTCAAACAGTAAGTAGTAGAGCTGAGATTTTATTCTGTTAAGCCAGTGTTTCTATAATGATATTGATTCTTAAAGTGAGGAGGTCAGTAAAAATATTATCCAAATGGGGACCTCCTCACACAAGCCCCTAATGGAACAAAACTTGGGGATCTCTCAGATTTCAAATAATGATTAGATATGTTCTACACATTATTATTTGCCTCCAGTTTTTATGATGATGATGATGATGATCATCATCATCATCATTATCCTGTTGGTCGTCAAATTTCTCCAGCGATCTCAGTAATGCCTCCATTCGTCCTAGCCCTGTGATTTTAGAAGCCGCTCCTTACTCGTCCTTCCCAAGGATGCCACATTGGAGGCTCTTGCAGGGTCAGGGGAATGAGACCCATTATTGTTACTGGTTTTGGCATATGAACACACCATGGGGAGTTATCCAGGGTCTCCCATGTTGGCAGGAAACTCTCGGTAGCTTGGCAGGTTCTCCCAGAGGGAGAAGTAGGCTATAAGGTATCTATAAGCTTCTGGGAGCTTGGTTTTAAGTCTCTGGATGTTGGCCATTGTTCGGATTTACTGCCTACCTACTGGAAAATGGGAAATCTGGGCAGAAGAGGCCCAGTCCCGATCTGAGAATGGATGGAGGTCTCAGCCCTGGGTCCCACACACCCTGCTTCCTCTGCTGGTATCTTCATGTGTGAGGCTAGTCCAAACGTGTGGAGAGGGGCCTTGAGCATGGCTGTAGCTAGGCTCTGGAGGTCTTTGGCCACAGGAGTTCTGCTCAGGGCAGGGAGGGAAGCTGTAGCCCATCCCCTCTGAGGGGTCCCGGGGAAGACAGCTCTCTTCTGGAACTTTGGTTTCAAGTCTCTTTAAGTTTTTATGATGCCATATCAAAAAGCAGACTTACAATATTGGCACATTTCCCACACTTACCTAATTTTAGATACAACTGTATGGATAAGGTGTATTTAGTTTCTGAGATGGTTCATGAAATGCAGTTGACCAAACAGGGAGGTATGCTTAAAAATAAAATAAAATAAAAATATATTTGTTTAACATTTTGCCATTTGTACCGGATTCAAGATAGCATATATATTATATACTATGTTTAAAAACTGATATCACTTGTATCACCTGTCATCCCTTTGACTTTTGATTTGCTCGAGCGGGCCCCAGTAACTTTGCCATTTGTTCCTCTCACATGCTAGTGCAGCCCAATAATATCTGCTTGCTTCAAGAACAGAAAGAGCCTCAAATCGTTCATTCAGGGATTTGACGAAGAAATGTGACCATCTAGTTGGTGGGCGGCCATGCGGTCTTTTGACGTCCTGTGGAATCCAGTCAGTTAGTAGCTCTAGACCAGCTCTAGACTCTTAATCACATTACATGACCAGCCCGTCTGATTTTTGATGCCTTGGCAAATGAGACAGCGTCCCTGATTCTTGACCGTCGACAGAGGTCAGAACTCCGGATTCCTTCTCTCACTCGAGTGAGACGTGATACTCCTAGTATAGCTCTTTTGATTACTCTTTGGGATACCCTAATAGTGTTCTCATCCTGTTTGCGTAGGACCCAGGTCTCTGAGGCATACGTTAGTGCAGGAAGAACTGTGGAATCAAAAAGATGTGCCCGGAGTCGGAGGTTCTTTGTTCTCTTAACCACTTCTTTGATGCTCTTGAAGGCGTTCCACACTGCTCTCTTCCTCCTGAGCAGTTCTGGTGCCAAGTCGTTCCTCATGTTGATTTCTCGACCCAGCTACACATAGCTGGTGCATTCGGAGATGTTCATTCTATTGAGAGCAAATGGAGCTTCAGGAACTAGTTCGTTTTTCATGAACATCATCTTGTTGAGATTCAGCTGCAATCCGACCTTTCCACACTCGCGGTCGAAGTTGGCCAGCATTTGTGCCGCTTGGCTAATGTTTGGTGTTATGAGAATGATGTCATCAGTGAAGCGAAGGTGGGGTAATTGCTGTCTGTCCGTCTATCTTCACTCCCATTCCTTCGCCTTCCAGTTATCGCATGATGTTCTCGAGGGTGGCACTGAAGAGTTTCAGTGAAATGGTATCACCCTGCCACACCCCTCTCTTTACATCAATGATTACTTCCTTGTAGAATGGTGAGATCCTGGTGGTGAATCTACAATACAGCTCACAGTGGATTTTGATATACTGAGCTTGAATGCCCTGTTTGGCCAGGGCTTCCATGACCGCCTCAATCTCAACAGAATCAAAGGCCATCTTTAAGTCGATGAACTTAGACAGAGCGGCATCTTGAACTCTCTCGAAACTTCACTGAGTTTGGTCACTGTGTGGATATGGTCTATCGTGCTGAATCCTCTTCAGAACCCGGCTTGCTCACATGGTTGTCTTTCACCTCGTGTTCTGCCTATTCTATTCAGGATGACATGAGTGAACAACTTGTAAACGACAGACAGCAGGCAGATTGGGCGATAGTTGCCAATGTTGTGGATGTCTCCCTTCTTGTACAACAGAACGCTCATACTGGTTTTCCACTGAGATGGAACCTAGCATTTAGACATGTAGTGCATGAAGAGCCAAGCCAGTATATTGATGAGTAATGGCAGCAGATTCTTCAGGTGTTCGGGTCTGACCTTGTCCAGACCAGGTGCTGTATATGTCTTTACCAACCAAATGGCGTGTCGGATTTCAGAAGGGAGGACATTGAGAACGACATATCCATCCTGGGGATTTTGATTTGTGGGCAGGTGGACATGGCTGTCAAAGTGATCCGAGTAAAAGTCATGAATAATCCTTTCCATTGCCCTTTTGGAAGATGTGATAGATCCATCAGGACGTCAGAGGGCAGTCATCTCATCTTGGTCTTGTAGTTGGCGAAGGATAGGCGAGCAATGTGAATAATTTTCCTCGCTTCTGCTGCATTGGCCAACACTGCTGCTCTTCTCTCTTTGAGGTCTTCCTTTATCACATCTCTGCACAGCTTTGCGAGTTCGGACGTTAGCTTGTGGTTGCCTAAGGCTCGTGCCAAACCATGTTGACAAATGAGCTCAAGAGTTTCTGAAGATAGTCATCTGTTTGTGGCTTTCTCACTCTCGGCATTCTTTCCACAGTCATAGAGGTGCTGAACCAGTCGATCATATTCCTTGTCGATGTTGTCAAGGAAGGCATCTTCCCACATTTCTGCAATAGTGCTAAAGAGCTCCCAATTGGTGGTCATTCTGGGAGTTACCTTCTTAGACTTAAATTTTGCAGATTTTTCTCCCTGCTCTGTGAGGTAGAATTTTGCATGAAGGAGACGGTGGTCTGATCCCGTTTGGAATTTGGGGACAACAGCGACATTGGTCAGGCAAAACCTTCAATTGAATATGATTGGTCAATTTCATTGTGAAACTGTCCACCGGGAGACTCCCATGTCCAGTGTTTAGATTCGGCCTTCTGGAACTGTGAGTTACCATGGATGGTCTTGGTCGACATGATGAATTCAGATAGTCTCTCACCCTGATCGTTCCATTGTAGGCCTAGTGTCCCAATGTGGAGTTCTTTGGGCGACCTTCTTGGACCTATCTTGGCATTAAAATCACCAACAATGATCTTGTAGAAGGTGTGGTCTTCCTTATAGAACTTCTCCAGTTCCATGTAGAATCTCTCAATTTCTTCTTCATCGTAGTTGGAAGTTGGTTCATAGATAACGAAGATAGAAACTGCAGGCACATCTATTCAAGCGTAATCGTCCGATTCGGGTTGTTAGGCATTCGAATGAATCAATGCTCATGACCAAGTTCCAAGTTTGTATTGACAAAGACACCAAAGCCACTGATGCCTATGTTGTCGCATGTTCCAAGGAACAATTCTTCTCCAGTGTCTAAAATGACGTGATGTAATTGATGTCTTCTCATTTCAGTCAGACCAATGATGTCGTACTTGATCTTCTGCGCTTGCACCATCAGGTCCTTGATGGATGCTTCTGATGCCAGTGACCGTGCATTGAAATCATCTTAGTCTTTCTTCGCTTTGGTAGTCTAGTTTGTTCCTGAGATTTTATCAGCCTCTCCTTGCTCATCTTTCTTAATGCTGCCATATTGGGGGTTCTTTTGGTGTCAGGTGAATGAGGTGGATTGTTGTTACTGTTGTTGGCATAGAAATAATTCTTTAGGATCTACTTCATAATTTAAAATATTTGTTTTTGAAGGAGGTGGGTAATTGGCTATTCCAAGTAGTAGTTGAAACATATTCCTGAGTCTAAATTCAGGAATCACATCTATACTCCGGGAACATATGTTTTGATGAGAATTGTACTTTCAAGGCAAGTGTCCCATCTGTTAAACTGTCTCTCTAGCCCCAAGGACCTAGTTTCTTAAATTGTGATTTGTTTTTCTATATCAGTTGCATGACAATGTGTCACCAATATATATATATATATATATATACATATGCATATATATATATGAGAATAGTTAAAGGTTTCTGAACTGTAACAGGAATAATATTTAAATATCAACCACATAGCCTGGCATGCTACCCGTGGTGTACTCGATATGTCAAAAACAGTAACAACAAGTCTCACAATGGAGATGTTACTGGTGTCCGCTTGAGCAAATCAATGAACAACGAGAGGACAGTGCTACAAATGAACAATTAATTCAATATGCATCTTTCATCATTCACCTGACTTTCATTATTTTTGCAAAATGGGTTACATGTGGAAATATTTTAAGAAATCATATCTAGGAGACTAAATCTATGATAGATGCATTTTCCACCCTGTGGAAAGACCTAAATTGTGAATTGTTATGAACAACTGGGGCTATTACATGATATTTCAATTATTTCTGGCAAGCTACTATTTACATGGGTGTAAAAGCTATTTATTAGAGTTCTTGCGTAAATGAATATTGTCTGCTTTCAGCCCACTAAGATAATAGAAACAATATATTTTTCTTTTGTTACAAATATCTAAAATAATTTTTGACTCTGTTCTCAAAATATACCTCACTATCACTGCATCTTTGTTATCTCCATTTCTTTTGTTATTTTGGTTGTCAAAGAAAAATACAGTCAAATACTAAGGCATTCATTCTCTAGGAGACTTTCGGAAAAGCAAAGTAAAATGACTGTATTCATTGCTGCTTAGAATCTTTAATGTGACAATCTTCTGCAACAGTATTTTGCACATATGATCTATAAATTTTGTGAAGACATTTTTGAAACACTGGCAAATTTAGTAATAATTTGATGAAAATTGTCCTCAGTATAGTTATAAAAGGGGACAGGAAGTGTGTTTCCCTAACATTAGATAAGAACCCACTTTTTTTTGGACGTTAGAGTAGTGTGATTGAGTCATACCCAGAAGTGCTTGTAGCTTATTTCTGGCTCTATGATTAAAAAAAAAAATCCTGGTGGTACTCAGAGAAACGTATGTGAAACAAGGGAACAAACTGCAGTTTGCCATGTAGAAGACGTATGACTTACGCTCTCTCCTCACTCTGTGGCTGTGAAATTCTCTATTGCGCTGTGTATATTGTATCTATTCAGTGCCACTCATTCTGGGGGAACTATTTATATAACTGCTATAATTTAGTAATCTTAATCAAGAAAATGTAGTATAACAGATTTAAAATTCATATGTAAGTAAAAAGAAAGTTTCAAAATACGTAGAAGAAACACCCAAACTGATGGGTGTCCTTCAAAAAGTACATTTCATACTCCTTATCTGGGATCTGAAATTCAGCACATATGCAGATGAAGTGACACTCATCATTACCATATTTTTTTTCTGCTGACAGAGTGAGAAATCCTGCTGTGCAGAATTCTAAGATATCTGAGAGATTCTTTCTGGGTGTAAGTAATAGATTAGTGCCACCTCCAAACTCTCTGTTCATTACAAATTTTAGGAATTCCCTTTGATAATATATTTCTGTGAATGGCTCATCCATAGATTTTGAAGAGTAATAAGGGAGACATAAAAGATACAATAAGATGCTACCTATAGAGCATCCATAGTTATCTGGGCATTATTTGCTGGAATCCTTACTTTGACAATATGACTTCATGATGAAGTTAGGATATAATAATAGTTCAGTGGTTAAGTAATTTTTTTTTTTTACATTTTGAACTGTATTAGCATTTTCAATATGCAAAGTGTATATAAAAATTAAAGCACAGGCTCACAAATTTTCTGTCCTTTAATACTTTCTGAAGCTCTTAGGATTTAAGGAACTGTAATTCTCAGGATTGTGCTCTGTACACAGTCTTTACAAGAGCCTAAACGTCAAATCATATTGTTAACATCCAAGGATTCTTACTAACATTTTACTAGAAAAGTCATCCTTTAACAAGTCTAGGTATTTCCCACAGAATGTGTTTCTTAAGACACATTTGGGTTGATAAAAGGCTTTAATACTTCCTTTTAGCCCTAGCTTACAGGGCACAGAGTTGAATATCTGGTTATTAGAACATAGCAGAGAGCGTGCTAGCATTTTTCTTTATTACATATATATTTTAATCACCGTGAGATGTGAGATACAGTTACAAAGCTTTCCTGTTTGAGTCATGCAGTGATCAGTCACCTAGCCATCTGCCAGGGCACATCTTCTGCCACCAATAATCCCAGTGCATGATAGAATTTAAGGTGAAGTAAATGTGGTTCTTGATTTCTTTGTAATGCTTCCTAGAAAATTAGCAAGTATTGTATTTATTTAAATTTTTGATGCCATGATTTCCACCACTGTGAGCAAATTTAGTGTTAAACCTACTTATGGTTTTCGTACATATGTAGATTATTTTATTCGATGTTCTTCAGAGGATGTTAAAGAACAAGCCATAGAAAAGTTTGTAGATTGTAATGATAGCAATCACATGATTTTATTGGGAAATTTTTAAACTTGAAATGTTATTTTATCTGTAGAAAATTGCATAATTTTCATGGAACAATTTTCATATCAGTACTCCTGTAGTAGTTGTCAGCTAGTATTATGAGTAAATCTATTAACATATCCTGTGAAGATAATAGTTCTATTGTTGAAGTGCATTTGCAGTTGCTAGTAATTTTAAAAATCTTTAAAATACAAGTGAAATATGAGTATGATTGTTTAAAAGAGATAGTCTTCAAAAAATACAATGTTGAATTTACTGCAATATTTGTTTCTAACTGTATTTTTTAAGTGTTGGGGAGGGGTGACTGAGGGCTTCTTCTGGACTCTGTGTTCAGGGGAGCATCCTGGCAATTTTCTGAGAACCATATATGGCGCTACGGATTAAACCAAGGTTGTCTATACACAAGAAAAGCGTGGTATTCATTGCATTAACATTCCAGCCTGTAATTATTTTTTTCAGTGAACAACACAAAGTGTGCAGTTGGTCGATGAGAGTCTGACTTTCTGTAGACCTGGATAACAAACGAAAGCTCAGTTTTACATTCCTACCCACAACTCATGCTGCCATGTCTGTACTACATTCAGATGGTGTTGACACTCCCGCATGAATCTGCACTAGCAATTTTTGTACAAAATTCCCAATGACTCACCCTCACCATTTCTCAGCCCTATGGTCTAGACACTTGGATCACCAGCGTTCACCTTCCAATTTAATGCAATTCCTATTTTTTGTTATCTTTCAGAATACAAATTATTCTGGAATTAGTCAGTTGCTCTCTGAGAAGGGCTTAAAGTCAGGACATTTTATTTTGTATTACCTGGACAATGCCTTTCTTAATCTTTCTCAAGTGCTGCCGGAAAACATATGCTTATGTAGGTGTCTGAAAAGCTCTATGTTCTTCCTGCTGGTCTAGAATTCTGCTGGGTCCTGAACAATCTTTCTGCCTAAGTCTTACTCTTATACATTTTAATTAATTTTAGGGGCTGGAGCAATAGCACAGCGGGTAGGGCATTTGCCTTGCATGTGCCCGACCTGGGTTTGATTCCCAGCATCCCATATGGTCCCCTGAGCAGCCCTAGGTGTAATTACTGAGTTTGAGTTCAGAGCCAGGAGTAATCCTTGTGCATCGCTGGGTATGACCCCAAAGGTAATAATAATAATGATAATAATAATCACTGTCACTGTCATCCCATTGCTCATCGATTTTTGTTCGAGCAGGCACCAGTAACGTCTCTCATTGAGAGACTTTTGTTACTGTTTTGGGGATATCCAATATGCACGGGTAGCTTGCCAGGCTCTGCCACATGGGCTCAATACTCTGGGTAGTTTGCCGGGCTCTCCGAGAGAGGGGCGGAGGAATCGAACTTGGGTTGGCCGCATGAAAAGCGAATGCAGAACCGCTGTGCTATCACTACAGCCCAATAATGATAATAATAATAATAATAATAATAATAATAATAATAATAATTTTGTTTGTTTTTATTTAACATATTTTTATTACTATTTTTAATTGAATCACAAGATACACAGTTAAAAGGTTGTTCATGATTTGGTTTCAGTTATGCAATATTCCAACATCCATACCTTCACCAGTGTGCATTTCCCACCACCAATGTCCCTATTTTCCCTCCTTCCACTCAAGACAATGTGTACCCTGATGTTGTTTTGACGAATGCTTATCCTACAACTTTTTGTACTCTCATTAGTGATTTTTTTTCTGTGATGAAGTCATTAGGATCTAACTGATAAAAAAAATAGAATAAAAGGAGGTCTCTGGCAGTCACTCTTCACCTCAAGTCCAAGTGAGCCTGGGCCCCCCGTGCTCTCTACAGTCCTCTCATGTGTCTTATCTCTGCGCTTCCAACTGACTGATATATCATTTCAGCCAACACAACGGGATACAGAAACATGGCCCACCTGAACAATAAGATACTACACAGCCACTAGGAAGAAGAAAGTCATGAAATCTACTTATAAATGGAAGGACATGAAGAGTATCATGATGAGTGAAATGAGTCAAAGGGAGACAGGCATAGACTGATTGCACTCTTGTGAGATATAAAAAATCATTTTATTTTATTTATGGAGGAAGTGGGGAGGTAGGGTTACACCTGACTGTGCTCAGGGCTTGCTCCTGGCTAGGTGCTCAGGGATCACTCCTGGAAGTTTTTGGGCAATCATATTGTGTGTTGAGGACTTGACCAGGATTCATCACATATGAGCCAAGTGCATTAATCTCTATCCTCGATATTAACGCTTTGGCCCTTCAGATGTTATATTTTTTGAGATCTTTCTAGTAAGTGGCAAATATTTTCTCTGTAAGTAATTTAAGTCTTTCTTAGAGGGGCACTTTAGTGGAAAATCAATTTAATTAACTTTTGTTTGCCTAAAAAGACCTCCATTATATGATTAAGTCTGGAAAATCACTAGCTGCATAGTTTCTTGGTTGGACCTCTTCTCCACTCAACATTTTGGGTACATCATGCCTCCCTGTGGAATTTCTGTGTAGAAATCTCCTAATGGTCTTATGAGAGTTTCTTTCTATGTGACTCTGTTTTTGTTGTTAATTTTTAGGATTCTCTTCCAGAGATTTAAAATTTTCCATTTTAATTGAATGTCTCTGTATGCGTCTTCTTATTTTGTGAAATTACAAACGTTTATAGAAAACAAATGCCTTGTTTTGCATTATCAAAGCTTTTCATTTTAGTCTATTAAACTGTTGCCATTGATATTGGGATATCTCTTTTGAAGATAAGTAACAAGAGTCTGCTACAGATACAGTAGATAAGGAAAATGACTGGGGTATGTGACATAATTTGAAATAAAAAGTTCAATAAGCAAATATCAAAGCACATGATTTAATTTGATCTAAGGAAAATTGTCATAAAGTTCCCTAAGTGCTGTTTTCCATTTTAAAATCAAATATTTAAAGTGTCCGCAGGCCTAAATCAATAAGCTGGATTGTAAAAACTAATTCTGTGCTTGTGAGGGGAGCTGTGAAATTCCCACACCGCAGGGGGGGGGTGAGCCCCTCACTAGAGCAGGGATGACTCATGAAAGGAATTACACGGGCTCTCAGGGTGGCTTTCTATCAGCGCCAGCATTCGGTGCTCTCGAGCTGTTTCTCCACCCAGGACAGCTATTGCCTCAGATGGACAAAGGAAGAATGTGGGCCAAGCTGGTTGCTGATTAGTTGCCTTTCATCCAATCTCTCATCTCTCCCATCTTTCTTTCTCTGTCTATCTCTCCTTTACCACGCGATTCTTTCTATCCACTATATTGTCTCCTCTCTCTCTCTCTCTCTCTCTCTCTCTCTCTCTCTCTCTTCTGTCTCTCCTTCAACCCCTGCAGCAATCTTTAATCGAATCCTTCCACAATCCAACAATCAATTCATCTCTCTCCAATCATCAATACCCTCATCCATCAATCCCCTTTATCTCCCCACAGTCGCTCTTTTTTATCCTCTGACCACGCCCCCTCCAACCACGCCTCCCAACGGGAAGAGTGATCAAAAATGTTTTTCCAGACTTCTCGACCATCTGCAGCCCACAGGGCAAAACAGCCTTTAGGTGTGTCTCTCCTCTCCTTAAGCCTGCAACTTAATTAGCATCTTTAATTCTCCTAATATTTACCATTCTGTATGAAAACAATAATAGACACTTTTAGACTTGTAGGGTGACTTTTCTGGGGACATCTCACCACAGACTCAGATGACAGTGCTCAGGCCAGATCAATCATTCGTAACCACAGCGGGTCCAAATCTAGGTAGTACTTTTGGATCATGATAGAGTCTGTCCATGACCAAGCTCTTAACTTGTAGTTAAGCATTAGGGCACTTTGGCCAGACCCTTTCCAATGCCAGGGTAGCTCATAGCTAATCGCTTGCCCTGGGTCCATCCAGTCCCTCACCGGGACCCTGCTTTTGGGGATCTAGGAAGTAAGAGCAACTGAGGCTTAAACTGAGAGAGCAGATGCCCAGGAGGTAATAATATCTGAAGTCAATCAACTCCCAAGCCATAGGCTTGTCTTATTAACTGTCTTCCTGTATCCATACAAAAAGCAGTTGCTCTGAAATAGCTAACCATGCAAAGGACATGAAGGAGAAGAGACAGACAATATTTACAAGTCAGTCTGATTAGAAGACAAAGGTAACTGACAGGTTTGGGGGCAATAAGCAAACACAAGCCCCCAGCGGCAAGGGAGGAAGGGCAAACCAACGTTATCTTACACTTGATTCTAGAAGCTTCTTAAATACAGGGAAAAATTACATTAAGCCATTTTTTTCTTTGTTTGATTGCTTCTCATTCATCTATAATATCCAACTTTGATAAAAAGCTCAGACATTTGAATGACTCAATTATTATTACTATTGGACTCAAAAAATGCCAAATATTTCTGTTTTCCATGTTCCCAGCTCATATTTTTTTCCTCAGTAAATCAAGATACAGTTTTCCTTGTTCAAGCAATTTGGTATTGAAAGTTTTGGCTCAGATATATATTTAGTTGACATTTTCCTGACAGCACAAGTTTTAGTTTTATCTTCCTGGGCACTTGGTCAGATTTTTTTAAATTAAAAAGCAATCGAATATGAATTAAAATCAAAGTTTTATATAATAGCAATACAAGTAACTTGGTTGTGGATATTTGTCTTTTGTAACCGCTTTTGATAAAATCATATTCTTATTATTTTTCTTTTTTTTTTTGCTTTCTGTTTTGTTCATTTGTGGTTCTAAGTACTTAGTTCAGGACCCATGCTCAAAGAAGGCTCTTGACCAGCTAATATATAATATATATGTATATATATTTGCATATATATTTATGTATATAAGTGTATTATCAAACAATCAAACTTGGTTTCAAAAATTATACTGGGATTATAAAATATACAGATGCAAGAAAAAACTATAAAATTTTGTTTTATTTAATTCAGGACATGTCAAAAATAGCAACAATAGGCCTCCGATTCATTGGGAAAGAGCCTCCAATCCTTGGGAAAGGGGATGCTACTAAAATCTCAGGGCTGAGTGTAATAGCAATGTTACTGGTGCCCGCTCGAATATATAGATGAACAGGATGACAGTGATACAGTGATATAATTATAAACAACAAATTTTGTTTTCATTTGATTTGTGTATAGTTAAATAGTTCACATAAACACTATATCTCTTATAGATAATTTTTTAATACAGAAACCATCACTGTATCACTGTCATCCTCTTGCTCATCAATTTGCTCAAGCAGGTACCAGTAACATATCCACTATGACACTTGTAAATGTATTTGGCATATTGAATATGCCACAGGTAGCTTGCCAGGCTCTGCCGTGCAGGTGCGATACTCTGGATAGCTTGCTAGGCTCTCCGAGAGGGAAAGAGGAATCGAACCCAGGTCGGCCGTTTGTAAGGCAAATGCCTACCCACCGTGCTATCGCTCCAGCCACAGAAACCATATTACATAAATATTTTTAAAAACTAAAACTGATATTTATTTATTTATTTATTTATTATTGTTGCCAGGGCTGGGTCCCTTGTGGCGGGGGGGGGGTGTATCTCTCACCTGCCGCTCTCTAGGGCGCCCCTGGCACAAAGTCTGGTGGCATGGTAATGGGGCCTCATTTTATGCAGCCGACCTCCACTACCCAACTGCTGCCATGCTCCAGGCTGCTTTTCACATGCTCGGTCCGAGCCTCACGAATGAGCGAACATATTCCTGGACACATCATCATAAAGGGAAATATATGTACATATATAAATGTGTGTGTGTGTGTGTGTGTGTGTGTGTGTGTGGCTGGAGCGATAACGCAGTGGGTAGGGCATTTGCCTTGCAGGGTGACAACCCAGGTCTGATTACTCCACCCACTCGTAGAGCCCGGCATGCTACTGAGAGTATCTCACCCAAATGGCAGAGCCTGGCAAGCAACCCATGGTATATTTGATATGCCAAAAACAGTAACAAGTCTCACAATGTAGATGTTACTGGTGCCCACACAGGCAAATCAATGAGCAATGGGATGACAGTGACAGCGACGGTGATATATAAATGTATATATGTATGTATATATATGTCCATAAATATGTATATGTATGTATGTATGTATGTGTGTGTGTGTGTGTCTTGGGGAGCTGAGCAAGCTACAGAAAGCATCCCACCAGGACGGAAGAGCCTAGCAAGCTCCCCATGGCATATTCAATATGCCAAATACAGTAATAATAACAGGTCTCATTGCCCTGACCCTGAAATAGCCTCCAATCATTGGGAAAGACGAGTAAGGAGAGGTTGCTAAAATCTCAGGGCTGGGATAAATGGAGATGCTACTGGCGCCTGCTCAAGTAAATCAATGAATAATGGGATGACAGTGATTCAGTGACAGTAATTTATTATTTTAAATGATTTTTTTCATATTCTGCAATGATCAGGGCTTTCTTTTGGCTCTGTTCTCAGAGATTACACTTGATGGGACTTGATGGAACATGCGGAGTCCCTAGGATCTGAGAACTCGGATCAACAATGTACAAAACAAATTCCCTACCCCTACCGGCTGTACTATTTCTCAGGCCCAGGCAACTGAAAGTTTTTTTTAAGGGCTGTGTTGATTGTACAGCAGTTTTGGCACTTGATTACATGTTGACAGCTCAGTTCTAAACTGATAGCACATATGATCCCATGAACACTGCTGGTAGTGACATATGCACAGAGTGAAAAGTACCCTAAAACACAGGTGTGATACAAAGTAAATTAAACATGTATAGAAATAAAAAGAACTGCACCTGATTTTGAAGTTTTTCAATTTTTTTCTAATTACACTATTAGGTGCTATAACACATAAATAGACCTGTCTCTTTTCTCAGATATTGCTAACATATTTTTGACAATTTTATTTTTCAACTTTAAGAGCTGTTACAGTACATGGAGAAAAAATTATATAAGTTATAAACTAATGATGACATAACCTTTTGTCTATAAAATAAAATATTTGATATTAAAATAAATCAAGTAGATTGTACATAATATCAACTAGTTAACCACCGTGGGTCAAATTGTTATGTTTCCTGAAGAAGTAGTTGGGAAAAAAAGTCATACATATGCTATATTATATGTAATACCGTATTTTGCTATATTTCTCTATCTACTAAAACATCTAATTATTTCCTAATTTGATTATTTAAAAGCAAGTCAACAAATAATTATACCATTATTATTTTAGAAAACTCTATGTCAACTTTCTAAAATTATCTGATACCAGTTTATAAAATTTGATATAAATTAAAGTTTTTGTAAGTGATATACCTTTCTAACATAAAATTTAATGCATTCCCTCATATATTTCTATTTCTCATCTATGACTACTACAATTTTTTCTCTTAACATACTGTACACAGGGGTTTCTGTGAAAGTAAAATGACAGTATTTAATAGCTGCCAGATGTGCTTTAGAAAACAAAAATTAAACACACAGGTTTAATACTAGGATCAAACGCTTTATTGAATAAAAATTTTTTTGTCTTAAATCCCTGATCTTAGACAATTTAATGGATATTCTTCAATCTCGGAGATTTTAAAATAGATTCCATCTTTAAAACTGGCACGTTTCAGGTAATATGTAATTTAATTGCACTGAACACAGCTGTCTGTAAAGCTATAAATATGATCAGAAGAGACTCAAACTAAATTAATTTTTAGCAACCATCAATTTATTCAAAAATGACATTGACATGAAAAATGACTCATTGGAGTTTATAAATCTTATTCTGCTTGTTCTTGTGGGGAGAGTTTATAAGTTTTCTGACCTGAATAAGCAAAGACAAAGATTTTTTTTCTTAAAAAATATTCAGAAAATTATTTTGTTAATATATGCATTGAATATTAAGATATTTCCAAAACTCAATATTATCTACTTCTAAACAAATGTCATCTTAAATATCTGAAGTATTTCATTGAATTTTACCTAATGAGTTCCCTGATAGGTTAAACTAAGGCATTCAAAACCAACAGGAATCGTTATATTTACTGTTGTTCAGCTATCTGAATGCCATAGTTGTGAACTATCTCTTTTATATGCAGTTTGCATAATTTTGTTCTACAGAGTACTATTATCAATTCTCACAATAATTTATTGTTAAAAGATCCATGAATTGCACACACCAGAAATTAATAATAACATGAGGATGACAGAGATAATAGAAAACAATTACTAAACATACACATTCAAATCTGTTTCTTAATATGAATAACATAGATTCAAATAGTAGAACATATGACTCCCTTATAATTATATTGTTCTTTTAGATTATTTGTTAAATTAAGATAATCTTCAGATATAAAATAAAAGAAAAAAGTACCCAGGATTGTAGCACTGTAGGCTGTCATCCCCATAGTTCATTGATTTGCTTGAGCGGACACCAGTAACGTCTTCACTGTGAGACTTGTTGTTACTGTTTTTGGCATATCGAATATGCCACAGGTAGCTTGCCAAGTTCTGTGGTGGGGATGGGATACTCTCGGTAGCACAGTGGGTAGGGAGTTTTTCTTGCACGCAGCCAACCCAGGTTTGATTCCTCCGTGGATTTCCCTCTCGGAAAGCCCGGCAAGCTATCAAGAATATCCCGCCCCCACAGCCAAGCCTGGCAAGCTACTCATGTCATATTCAAACAGTAACAAGTCTCACAATGGAGACATTACTGGTGCCTGCTTGAGCAAATTGATGAACAATAGGACAACAGTGCTGCAGTGCATTATAAAATGGATTTTATCAAAAGAAAATTGTCCAATCCAGGGCAGTGTTTGCCTTTTTGTTTGATTGTTTGGGTCACACTTGGAGATGTTCAGTTGTTACTCCTGTCTCTGCACTCAAGAATTACTGTTGATGGTGCTCAGGGTCTATATGGGATGATGGAATTGAACCCATGATCAGCTCAGGGTCTATATGGGATGATGGGATTGAACCTGGAGTCAGCCACAAGCAAGGCTAGTACACCCTAGCCACTGTACTATCGCTCTGACCTCAGGTATGCTCATTTTAATTTTTGCTATTATTGAGGCAGAATGATTTACAATAATGTACATTTTACTGCACTTTCCCTACCATCAGACTGTGTTTAATTTATTTGAATTTTGTTAAAATATTTCTCATTTGTTTCTGACCTTTTAATGTACTGAAGATATTTTACAGAGCTGCAGTGAAAATATCAAATAATCTATTTTACTAATAGTCTGACATGGTCGGTCTATCACCCTAACAAAAAAAAAATTAAAAACTCAAGAACAGAATAGTCCCCTTGGCAAAGGAGGGGGAGTGATATTGTATTAAATAAGAGTCTACGTTTATTCAACAAGTACCTTGATGGCTGTTCAGGCGACCCTAAATCTTGGGCAGGCTGTGTGATTGGAGTTTCTTTATCTCAATTGATGCGACCAATCCCATGGTCTATGAGTACAGTATGAGTTTGACAGGACTTGTGACGTTTTGACATGGAAAACAGGGACGTGGTAAGGAAAAGATGTACTAATATAGCTTAGCCAAAAAAACTTTTAAGACCGTCTAATAAATGAGATATGGGTACCAGAGAGATAGGAGAGCGTGTCTTGTCTTTCCTTCATGCACCCGACCTCAGTTTGGTCCCCATCACCAAAGGATTCCAGAATGACCACGGAGTTGAATCTTGAGCAGCCAAGATCATAACTGGGATAGATTTTCTGGTCTGAGGCCTTGCAGAGCACTTGCGGTAGTGTATACTTGCAATGACTTAGCTTGTCTGTTGGCAGAGAATTACCACAGCGGGCAGTATAACTTAACCCCCCCCATCCTTACTGGCAAACACACACACACACACACACACACATACCAAATCACACACTCACACACACACACCAACTCACACACTCACACACACACGTCCTCTGGGCACTTCCTTACAAAAACAAAACTTAAACTGAGAAAATAGAAAAAATAAATGTGAATCGACTCATTGAGGACAATTTTCCTCACCCTTTTTTCTTTTTTCTGATCGAGCCCCTTTCCAAATTTGTTTCTTTTTATAACTTTCATCTTCTAATTGTGGCCTCTGGCCTCAGGTTGTGGCGCCCCCTACCTCCATTTATGTGACTTTTTTCTTTGAGTCCTTTGGAATATTTTGGGCGCACAGAGGATGAGGAATGGTGGTCTGGGGCATCTGGACAAACCGCAGCGATTCTAGGACAGAGCACAGATGTCCTGACTCCGGTGGGAATTGACAGTCGTGAAGAATGGCACATGGAAAGAAAGAGCACAGTTAATCTCTGAGTGTTGACAATCCCTGAATCAACTTGGGCGAATCAATGGATTTTTGTGTTTTGTTTTTGTTTTCGGGCCAAACCTGATTGTGCTCCTGGCTCACTCTGGGCTCTGTGCACCAAGGTGACTTTTTGTGGGGCTCAGGAGAGCATACGGGATGAAGAATATCAACTCCAGGCATTACGTGTCAGGAAACTCCCTACCCACTCTACCAAGTCACCAATTTATATTAATGGGAAGGGCTGGGGGGCGGGGGGCGGAGGGGCGGTGTTTCTTCAACTATGCTTTACTAAACATTTCAGAATTGTACAATGATCGAGTTTGGGAAATATCTTAATTCTATGAGAAAGAGATTTTAATTTGGAGATTAGACACATTGGAAAAAATCATCTAATCACCATGGATTACAAAGCTATTCGTAATTGAGTTTCAGGTAAAACAAAAAGATTACAACACCAATCCCTTCCCGTGTATGTGTGTGTGTGTGTGTGTGTGTGTGTGTGTGTGTGTGTGTGTGTGTGTGTGTGTGTGTGTGTGTGTGTGTGTGTGTCCTCCCTCAGCCTCGTCTATGAGAGGCACTTTCAGCGCTCTTACTGATACGGTTTCATGATCCCTTTACCACCGACCAGCACCCTCTTTCCTCCTGATTGAACACTTGTCGCCAACACAGTTGTAGTCCCTTCCCTGTCCTATTCCCTTCTCCGTTTTAAGACACTTGTGCTTAGATTGGCTTTTTATTTGTTTATTTGGTTTGCTTTGATTTGGTTTGCGGACATACCTGGTGGTACTGAGGGCTGACTCTTGGCTCTGTATTCAGTAATTGTTAAAGAGGATGCTCAGGCATTATATCTGGTACAGAGGACCAAATCCAGGTTGGCTACATGCAAGGCATGCACCCTAGATACTTTGTTATTTCTTGGGCTCCTTTTTCCTTTGCTCTAGTTTTCCTATTTATTTTTTTTAATATTAAACATTTGAAGGTGAGAGGAAAATAAAGAAAAATAATTATGCATTCAGTAATTGCGCCCTCCACCCACCCAAAAAAAAAGGAACTTCACGTGCAAATGTGAGGAGAAAAAGAGGCAGATGTGAACTTATATTAAATATTAAAAATGTTTCATATATACATATATATATCTATATATATCAGATGGTGTATTTGGTTTTTTTTTTGTTTTATTTTTTGCTTTTTGGGTCACACCCCACAACCCGATGATGCACAGGGCTTACTCCTGGCTCATGCCCTCGGGAATTACTCTTGTCAGTGCTCAGGGTACCATATAAGATACTGGGAATCAAACCCAGGCCAGCCACATGCCAGGCAAACACTTCATCCTCTGTGCTATCACTCCAGTCCGGAAACAGTGTTCTTATCTACATGGATTGGATCCCTGGCAACCCATATGGTCCCCAGAGCATTGCCAGAAGTAATTCCTTGGTACAGTGCATGGAGTAACCACTGAATATCACCTAATGTGGCCCTAAAAAAATTTAAAAAGTTTTATATATTCCAAGCATTATTTTACTAATTGACTCAATCCACTAAAGTGTGTATTGTAAAGGATCTCAGATTAACCAACCTAATGTCAAATTTCCTCTCAAACATACCTTATTTATATTTTCTGAATAATTAGAGTAAAATTGATATCATTAGATTAGGAATCATAATTTATAATGTTTTAATATAGAAACACAAAAATTAATAAATTTTCATATTGCCATATTTGTTCATTTTTATTTTAGACTATAAAATATAAAACTTATGCTTAAATGTGAACATTTCATTTGACAGTCACTCAGATTGTAGACGCAAATTGCTGTCTTCTCAACTATAGTAATCCCAGCTGCAAAATTTAAATAAGTTCCATGTCTATGTTTTGACAGTCATAAAATTTTATTTTAGAATTAGACAACTTTGAAGTACTCATTATAAAAAAATGTAATGACATCACTGACATATTAAATAAAAAGATTATTATGAAATGTCAATCTTAAAAAGTTCTCAACATTGATTTTTTGATATATGGATTTGATCATTGATCAATGCTATGTATTATGACATGTGTCTTCTCTTTTTCTAACTATAAAATTTCTTCTCCTTTTCGAACTATAAAATTTCAGTGTCACATTGTATCTACTATAGTTAATAACAATTAAAAAAAGTTTTCAAGGTTTTAGCAAATGTTCCCTTGTAAGTAATGCCATCCCTAGTTTTTACTGCTATCATAAAGCAAAAAAATAAAATTCACATCAACAAGCAAGATTTTCTAAATTTATCAAAGGATGCTATAATATAGGATAATATAGAATCTTTACATAATTGTGAACATTAGTTCTTTAGCTTATTACTACTAGGAATGTCAATAATTTATTTCGATTCATTTTCTTTTCTGGTGCAGATTTGGCGGTGCTCAAGGCTCACCCCTGACTCTGTGTCCCAAAATCACTCCTGGTGGTGTTCAGGAGACCATATACAGTTCCAGGGCTAACACCAGTTTGCAAGGCAAGTGCAAGTAAAGTATCTTAACCCATGTACTATCTCTTTGGCCACTACTCCAATTTCCAATGACATAGCAAAAAAATCACTTCTTAATCATATTGATATAAAATCAGTTAATTGACTATGTACGGAATAAAGGACTGGATAATTTATAGTTAAGAAAAAGGACATCTTTGATGGGGGTGACATTCTTTTCTTGGTTAAAGGATGGTTTTGAATGAGAGTAAATATATTTCTATATTAATAAATTGTTCTCTTCAGAGATTATATAACTATTACTTAATTGTATACAGCACTTCCTAATAAAGGTTTTAAAATATCACTGTATCACTGTCATCCCGTTGCTCATTGATTAGCTTGAGCCGGCACCAGTAACGTCTCCATTATGAGACTTTTTGTTACTGTTTTGGCATATCAAATACGCCATGGGTAGCTTGCCAGGCTCTGCCGTGCAGGTAAGATACTCTTGGTAGCTTGTTGGGCTCTCTGAGAAAGGCAAAGGAATGGAACCTGGGTCTGCCATGTGCAGGGCTAAAATAAAAATATGTGTCCACCCCCACCAAGAATGATGTGGTATTTACCTGATCAGCCAGAGTTAGAAGTTGTTACACCTTCAAGAGCAAATTGTTGTTTCTTCAGAACAAATTCCACCACGGACTGCACATCTGAAGCAGCTGTTTCTATATAAAAGGTTTCTCTGATTAGTTACTTTCTCTTATGTTAGTCTCACTTTAATATGGTTTGACTTTTGATGTTGGGACTTCAAAGACCCCTGATTCTATCATACTTTTATGAATTTCATCTGTTGCCAACATTTGCTCTAAATTTAGTTCCTGGTAGAGACAAGTTTGTGACAGTTCTAGAGTCTTCTCATACCCTTAGTTGATATGTGAGCTTTACAATCACGAATCACGAAATCCCCATTAATCGTTGATTTCTCAGGTGGGCTCCATAACTTCTTCATTTGTCCTTTTCCCGAGATCTTAGAAGTCTCTCTCGACTTGGCCCTCCCAATGATGTTGCACTGGAGGCACTTTCAGGGTCAGGGGGATGGGATCCAGCTTGTTACTGGATTTAGAATATGGATACACCATGGGAAGCTTGCAAGGCTGTCCCATGTGGACAGGAAATTCTCAGAAGCTTGCCAGTTTCTCCCAGAGAGAGAGAGAAGTAGGCTACAGGATATCGCTTCTGGGAGCTTGCTTTTAAGTCTCTGGATGTTGGCCCTTGATGGGATTACACACACCTGGGTTCCTCTGCTGGCACCTTCATGCATGAGGCCTGTCCGAACCTGTGGAGAGGGGCCTGGAGCATGGCTCTAGCTAGGATCTGGTCTCTGGGAGCTCTGCTTGGGGCAGAGAGGGAAGCTGGAGCCCATCCCCTTTGAGGGGCCCCGGGGAAGACGGCCAGGCGTGCGGGAAAGAGACTCTCTGATCTTTACAATAAATTTTCAAATCTATTAAATTTTCTGAATTTATTAAATTAAATCCAGGCTGGGCTGTTTTCACTCAGGGTGCCCCAGAAGCAGGTGGGTGAGAACCCTCCCTGTCCCAAGGGACCCAGCCCCAGCAGCCGACCTCCACTCCCCAACCAATGCAGTGCTCCAGGCCGCTTTCAGGATGCTCGGCCAAGCCCCATGCATGAATGGCGTTCCACAGAATCCAGATAATGCGAACGTTGTGACCTTGGATTCTGTACTCAAGGGGACCAAAAGCAGAGATCCACTGCCTGCTATCCCCCAATCTCCAGTGACCCAGGAATCATACCCATAAGCCACACCCTGCCACACCCTGCCGCCTCATTGGCCACCCTCCAGATCTCAATGGCTGCTCCTCCCAGAAGGAAGTATAAAATGAGACCCCCGTAGGCATGCCGCCAGACTCCTCTCCAGAATGTTTTCACTCAGGCTGCCCCAGAGGGCGACGGGTGAGAACCCTCCCCACCCCAAGGGACCCAGCCAATATAATGAACACGTTTATAACTATGCATCACACTGTGATTCAATGAAAAAAAAAAAAGAAAAAAAAACTAAGAAGAAGAAAAAGAAAGAAAGACCTACCAGAGAAGTGTAGACAATAGCAGAGTGAATTGGCTTCTTCTGAACTGTTTACCGCTTGAGATCATCATTCCTGGTCAGAAATCAATACTGCTTTCCTTCATTCATCAGTGATCATAAAGCTTTTCAATACTTCTAATTTTAAAGAATGATTATGGCAACTATATAGTCATTGATTGCTTAAAGGTTACAACTAAAATGAACATAAAGGTAATTTTGTTTTTAATGAATGTGCCTTGAAAAGTCAAGCATTTTTCCTCTGAAAAAACTTTATGCAGGAAGGTTATGTATCTGGTCGTGTGTAAGAATACACAGTATGTTTATTGGGCTGTATACGTGCTTGGTGGTTTTCACAACAAAAATGGCTGAGAAATGATTCTGTTCACTTGAATATTCTATTTTGCACAAAAATACTTTATGAAACATCAAAAAAATACCATGTTTCTCTTGGAGTTAGCCTGGGTTAGGGACCACCTTTACTTAATCTTGTAAAATGAATATTTTAATTTCATAGATGAATTGTAATATGACTTAGAGATTATATAATAAAAATACAGAAATACAGTGCTTAGAATCTTCTCTTCTTAAAACCAAGGTCCCCTCTCTAAATACTTTTCTCTCCTTTGTTTCTCTTCATCTTTCTCCAATCTCTCCTCCTCCTCCATTTTTCTTCCTACAACCAACAAATTTTCCTCTTGTCTCCCATCTCCTTCATCCTTCCTTTTTCCAATTTTCTTTCTGTGCCCAAACAACACAGAAAGTACAATCTGCATTGTCAGGCATCACATATAGAGAATCAAGCATCTAAAAGATGGAAGGTATGTAGTGTAGCATAAGCATATTTACTAATAGTTCGTATCATCTCACAGCTGTATACTTGGGCCTCTTTAGTTACTATAGTGTATGAGCCACATTCAGCAGTGTTCAAAACACTCCCTGGTCTGTGAGAGGGTGAGTAAAAACAAAGAATAGATTATATATAGTATACAGGCATACCTGTGCGATATTTAAGAAGAAAGTTAAGTGAATAATGATGGCATGGTGATTATGAAATAAGTAGAGGGCTGTCTCAAAACAAACCACAAGGCTGAAGAGATAGTAAATCAGATGGTACACTGGCTTTGCGTATATCTGATATGAGTCCAGTTCTCAGCACCATACATGTTTCTCTGGACCCCTCCCGGGGTGATTTCTGAACATGGCACTAGAAACAAGCCCTTAATGCAAGCACACACGACCCCCAAACAACATGCAAACAAACCAAATCCATATTATTCATTTGCATACAGGATCATATATGATGCTACTTAGTCAATAAAAGGATGCTTTAAAAATATTTGTTGCAAACAGTAACATTGTGAGCTAAATATTCTATTATTGAGTTTAAGATGACTCTACAGTTTTAAAAAGGGACTAACAAATGCAATTTTATATCTGAGTCTCGTATCAGAGAAATGTCTGGGCTGGAGCAGTGATTTATCTTTGTTACGTGGTTCAGGCTAGCAGAGTTCTGTAAATTTCTTGTGTACATAGGGGAGAAAGGAGTAAGGAAGAAATGCAATCATGCAGTGTCTGAAGATGGATAAATCTATAAGTGAAACAGAGAAGTAGAAAAGAAATAAAATGAAGAAACTAAAGCAGCAATGGAGGTAATGAAAGGTACAGCGGGAGAAAGGGAAGAATGAAGAAAATCCTTTATATTTAAGTTTGTGTTCAATACTGATGAATTATGCAAAGAAGAAAGACAAATACAAAAAAGTTCATATGTTTTAGAAACATGAACAGTTTTAACATGTTTTATAACAGCTACAGTTACTAGATTAAGAATGGAATAAGTAAGGGATTTTAGGAGAGAAACCATATGTGAAGAACTCTTATGTTTGACTCTTGCGCTGAGAAAAAGAGTAATATACCTGAATTTTTATTTTATTTCATTTTTTGTGAGGAGGTAGGGGACCCACTTTGAAATACTCAGGAATTATCTCCTGACTCTGTGCTTAGGAATTTCTTCTGGCCAGAATCAGGGGACTATGTGGTGTGCTAGGGAGCAAATCCAGCTATCTATGTCCAAGGCAAGAGACCTACCCACTGATCATTGCTCTGGGTCATGTATTTTTTTCTCTATATTCTTTTTGGCTTCCATGTATTTGACAATACTCGGAAGCTCTCAGGGTTTACTCTTGGTTTTGCAGTGCTCAAAAATGGGATCACATCTGGAAGTGCTCTCATTATCATGATCATGATGATCATCATCATGATCATCATCATCATCATCCCGTTGGTCCATTTTCTCAATTGGTCTCAGTAACACCTCCATTCATCCTAACCCTGAGATTTTAGAAGCCTCTCTTTACTCGTCTTTCCCAATGTTGCCTCATTGGAGGGTCTTTCAGAGTCAGGGAAATGAGACCCATCATTGTTACTGGTTTTGGCATACGAATACACTTGCCAGGCTCACCCATGTGGGAAGGGAACTCTTGGTAGCTTGCCAGGTTCTCCGAGAGGATGGATTAGGCTATAAGATGTCACAGGGCCATTCTGGGCAAGAGACTCTGTGTCGCTCTCTTCCCAGAGCTTGGTTTAAGAGTCTCTGGATGTTGGCTGTTGATGGGATTACACTGCTCCAGGGGCAGTTTCTTGGTGTGACAGCCTAGCTACTGGAAAATGGGGCATCTGGGTGGAAAAAACCCAGTCCTGATCCGAGCAAGCTTAGAGGTCTCAGCCCCGATTCTCACACACCTGGGTTCCTTTGCCGGTTCCTTTCATGCATGAGGTTCATCTGAACGTGTGGAGAGGGGCCTTGAGCATGGCTATGGCTGGGTTCTGGAGGTCTTCAGTCCTGAGGCTCTACTCAGGGCAGGGAGGGAAACTCAACCCACATCCTCTGAGGGGCCCTGGTGAAGACAGCCAGGACTGGGGGCAAGAGACTCTGTCCACATGACCATATGCAGTGCTAAGATCTTCCTGGAGCTGGATACAGGCTAGCAAGCACTCTAACCCCAGTATTATCTCTTTGAATCAAATGCTTTCCTTTGAATAGTATGTTATAGTTTAGCATATTCAAAAACAGATTGTGAATGTTCATCTCAGGGTAAGATATTAACCAGAGAATGAGTTAGAAGGAGTCAGAGGAATTCTACAGAATGTTGGAAAGATGTTACAGATAATATTCAGTTCAGAAATAATTATGTCAAATTCTAGACATCAGCTTGGAGAGTATGATTTTTTTGTTCAACTTAGAAAAGCATTGGGAAAAGAAGTGCGTAGATTGTGTTGGCAAGAATAGTGTCAGTGTTGAAGTCCTCTATGAGATTGCAATTTGTGAATTTATGAATTGCAGTGTGACTGGAACAACAGCACAATGGGTAGGGCATTTGCCTTGCATGCAGCCAAATCGGATTTGATTCCTCCTTCCTTCTTGGAAAGCCTGGCAAGCTATAGAGAGTATCCCACCTGCATGGCAGAGACTGGCAAGCTACACTTGGCTTATTTGATATGCCAGAAACAGTAACAAGTCTCACAATGGAGACATTACTGGTGCCCATTGTAGCAAATTGATGAACACCAGACAACAGTGCTACAGTGTTACATGAATTGCAGTGATTCAGCATAACTTGTTATTTCAGATATTCAGCATAACTTGTTATTGAATGTTTTTTTCTTTGCCATCTATATTGCTGCACTGTGACTTATAATAGTGTTAATTAGAATTTTCTGCATACATTGTTCTACATAAATGAGCTATTTCCAGCGTTCATTCCCTCCAAATTGTCCCAAGAATTCACTTCATCCATCTTCCCATGCCCCTATGATGAGTTTAGCTCTTGAGAGAAAACCTTTAGTTCTGATGCCTGTGCCCATTTTTGTTTTCTTACTGTTTCTTTAAACAGCTACATTATGAGAAAGTTCTCTTTAATTGTTGACATAGAAACACATGTATATATTGATTAACAAAATTAAGAGTTAGAATATGTATTATACACATATAAATATTTTATATACATATGTAATTATATATCAATAAATACAAATAAACAAAACATATTTAGTGTATTTCCAATGATTGCTGTCAAAAATAGAATAAATAAGTTATTCACAGAAGGAAAGGACTAAAATCTTATAAAATGCATGTATAAATTACTTAGAAGGTGGAATAAAGCTGAAGAATAATTTAAACATTGAATGTTCTATGGATTGAGAAACTCGGATTTAAATGGATAAGCTTCTGGTAATCTAGTGGTTACTTGAAAATCAAAGAGGAAATGTGTAACTACGGTATGAGAAGCTAAGATTAATGTACACATCTAAGATTATTTAAGGTTGTGAAGAAAAGATTGAAAAGTTCTGAAATGTGCAATGAGGTCTTGATACAGAGATCAAAGTGTCCTATAATGTAGAGGAACTGACTAAGAACTCTGGGGATGGTAGAAATAAAAGTGTAATTAATAGTAAAATGACTGAAATCTTCAAGAATTTTTCTTATGTGCCTATTGGGTTTTTTTTATATTCTTATTCTTAAAAGAAATCATTTGTGGAAACCTAAAATAAACTTAAAGAAAGAGGTCATTAATCTTGTTTCCACCATTCAAGCCTCTAAATTGTTGATTTCTTTGTGAGGAAAAAACGAATTATGCATTGGAGCTAAAGAATATGCCTGTATAAATGATCAGAGCATAAATAAATGTTCCATTTATGAATCTGTAATTTCAAGGAGCATTCTTGGATTTAGAGCAAAGGGAATTTTAGAATATCAAAATGTTAATGTGTAGTAAGTTAAATAGTTAGGGAGAAATTACTCTTTAGGCTATGATGAATGTAGAGTAAATAAATAATTGTATTAAAAATTTGCATATTTCACTGCTATCTGATAAAGGAAGAAAAGAAAAATTTTGAAGTAGCTTGGTCAGGTTTCATTAAGAAGAGAAGGGAGGGGCTGGAGCTCTAGCACAGTGAGTACGGGGCTTGCCTTGCACGGGGCAACCCCAATTTTGATCCTCTTTGTCCAATATGGTTCCCCCAAATGTTCCAGGAGTGATTACTGAAGTACAGCGCCAGGAGTTCTCCCTGAGCACCTCTGGCTGTAGTCCCAATTCAGAGAGAGGAGGAGTGGGGTGGGGAGACAGACAGACAGAGAGACAGAGATAGAGACAGAGATAGAGACAGAGTCAGAAAGAGAGGACAATTGTTTTTTTTTTAATTGAATCATTGTGAGATACAGAGTTGCAAAGCTGTTCAAGGTCCTGTTTCAGTCATACAGTGTTCCAATACTAGTCCCTCCACCAGCAGACATTCCCGCCACAGTGCTCTAAGTCTCCTTCCTGCCAAACACCACCCAGCCTGTCTCTATGGCAGGTACCTTCTCTCCTTCCCTTCTTCCTTCCTTCCCTTCTTCCTTCCTTCCCTCCTTCCTTCCTTCCTTCCCTCATTCCCTCCTTCCTTCCCTCCTTTCTTCCCTCCTTCCCTCCTTCCTTCCCTCCTTCCCTCCTTCCCTCCTTCCTTCCTTCCTTCCTTCCTTCCTTCCTTCCTTCCTTCCTTCCTTCCTTCCTTCCTTCCTTCCTTCCTTCCTTCCTTCCTTCCCTCCCTCGCTCCTTCCTTCCTTCCTTCCCTCCCTCGCTCCTTCCTTCCTTCCTTCCTTCCTTCCTTCCTTCCTTCCTTCCTTCCTTCCTTCCTTCCTTCCTTCCTTCCTTCCTTCCCTCCTTCCCTCCTTCCCTCCTTCCCTCCCTCCTTCCCTCCTTCCCTCCTTCCCTCCTTCCCTCCTTCCTTCCTTCCTTCCTTCCTTCCTTCCTTCCTTCCTTCCTTCCTTCCTTCCTTCCTTCCTTCCTTCCTTCCTTCCTTCCTTCCTTCCCCCCTTCCATCCTCCCTTCCTTCTTCCTTCCTTCTCCCCCTATCTCTTTCTCTATCTCTTTCTCTCTCCCCTTTGGGCATTATGGTTTGCGATACATGTACTGAGAGGTTTCCATGTTTGTTCCTTTACCTAGTCTCAGTACACAGTTCTTATCAAGAGTGATTATTTCCAATACTCTTTGTCATGCCTGTCCCTTCTCTATCCCAACTGCCTAAGAGAAGACAATTTAAAATATTATCTTAGGTACTAAGATTTTTAATGAATTCTGAAATAAACAAGGTGCTAAATATACATCGCTATGTATCAGTATTGATCAAATAACTGAGGAAGTATACACAATTTATAAACTGGATTTTTAGTTTTTAGTATGCCATGACTTCATAATAACCATTCTCTTCTTTCCAAATATTTATGTACCTGAGATGTAATTCAAAATTGTGAGAGCACTGTATATATTTATTTTAAAATCAAATTTATCTTTAAAATAGAAGAAACAATTATTAAGAAACCATAGTTTACAAAGTCTTCTTTGGTACAGATTCACTTGGTAGAGTTTCATGCATGCAATGTTCCAGCACCAATCCCACCACCAGAGCCAACATCCCTGAACAATGTCCCCAATAATAACCAATGTCCCCCAATAATAATAAGTAATATTCATTAGTTTAATGATTACACTTAATATTATGATGATTAATAAGAAGAATTAATATTATGGTTAATAATAATAACTTCCCATCTTGGATCCTTGACAGGTACATTTTTCAGTTTGTTCATAATAGCTTGGATCTTATACTTTCAGTTTTGTCTTATCTGTGGCTAAGATATATATATATATATATATGTATATGTATATATCTGTACCAAGAGTGTGTCCAATGCTCAGACCTCCTGCCCCTGTTATCTCTATTGTATTTCTTTTTATTTCTCCTCTGCTATCTTTCATTCTCTATTCTATATCTATATTATTACAGACTAGTCTAGGAAACTCTATTTTTAAAATTTTTTCTGAGAAATCTGTGTGCCATTTCCCATGGGGTTCACAAGGCAATATTCCCACCATTGAGAGATGAGTTTCCTTTTCCTCCATTCCTGCTAACAGACATTGCTCCTAATTATTGTTTTTGTGTTTTGATAGTTGCCATTTTCATCGGTGTGAGGTGACATGACATTGGATTCTTGATTTGAATGTCTCTGATTATAAATAAGAATGAGCATTCATTTCCTCATTTGCTTCTTCACCATCTGCCTGTCTTCTTCTGAAAAGTGTGTTTATTTTTACCCATTTTTGATTGGATCTGTTTTTGTTGATATTTGTGAATTCTTAATATATCTTGGAGGTGTTAATTGATAACATCTCAGGACTTTTCCTTGGGTATCCCATCTTAATAACTTGGTCAGAGAGTCTATCTTTATTTATTATCATGCTCTTTTGATCAGTATGGGATTATAATATAACTTCAAATTAGGTAAAGAGATACCTATTAATTTCCTATTTCTCAATATAGCTCTAGCTATCCAGCTATTTATGACTCCATATCAACTTTGGTATTGAGTACTTGAATAATCATTTGAATTTTGTTGGGGATTGCATTGAATCTATATAGTAACTTAAGTTTGGTTTCCATCTTATAAAGATTGATTCTTCCAATTCATGAAAATGGAATATTTTCCCGTTTCCTAATTTCCTAAGGTTATCTTCTATCTTTTTCTTAGAAGACTTATAGTTCTCAAGGTGTAAATTTCTCACATTTTCTGTTAAGTTGATTTTTAGGTGCTTGTTGTTTTTAAACACTATTTTGAATGGAGTTTTTTTTTCAAAAAAAAAAAAAAGAAAAGTATTCCTGTATACAGGAGAGCCTGGCAAGCTCCCCGTGGCATATTCATATGCCAAATACAGTAACAATGATGGGTCTCATTCTCCTGACCCTGACAGAGCCTCTAATGTGGCACTGTTGGGAAGGACGAGTAAAGAGAGGCTGCTAAAATCTCAGGGCTAGGACCAGTGGAGACGTTACTCGACCCCCTCGAGCAAATAGAGGATCAATGGGATAGTGATAGTGATAGTGATTTTGAATGGAGTAAACTATTTGATCTCTTTCTATATCAGTTTGTTCATTACATATTGGACTATGAGTCACAACATGAGGTATCCTGAACTAGAAGTGGTGGTCTTTCAAATCCCTTGTGTGCACCTGGTTGGGAAGGTTTTAGACTGGAGAGAGCAGTCATGAATTTTAGTCTGAGGTGTGGGAAGACAGACAGAGATGTCAACAGGGTTGTGGCAGTCAAGAAATGGAGTTAATATGGCAACCCAGAGAGGAGGAAGGGTGAACATGTTTTTAAAAATTGATTTATAAGATGGAAATCTTAGTATGACATGTAAATAATGCTGAAATTTCATTTTGACTGAAATATAAACTTCTCATTACCTAAACATATATGTATGTGTGCGCATGTGTATTCTCACAAATACTTTTCTAGCATATATTTTACATATTTCCAAATTCTCTGTACTGATTTAGTTCATTACTCACTGCAACAAAATAAAATTTGGGTTAACAAATGTATTGGGGATACAATGATAGATCAATGTCTTCTTTCCCTTTATTGACACTTATTGCTTAGGAAGCTCTAATTAATAAATTCTTTAAGTTTATAGTATTTTTTAAGAAATATATTGAATATCTGTAAGATATACCATTACAAAGCTGTTGATGATTTGGTTTCACTCATATGATGATCCAACTCCCATTCCCTTCACCTGTGTATATATGTATGTTCCCCACCATTAATGTCCCCCATTTCTCTCCCACAGTCCCCCATCCCCCATACCCCCACCCCAGCCTGCCTCTATGGCAAGCACTTTTCTTCTTTCTCTCCTTTTGTGCATTATAGTTTGCAGTAGTTACTTAGAGGTCATCATGTTTGTTCAGGGTGTCCAGTATTTTTATCTGGAAGTTAAGACTGGAGTAGCTTCTATAGCTGGGTGGCAGATTTGGAATGTGGATGTGAACACCCAAGCTTCTGGAAGTACAGGGAGGTATAAAAATGTAGTCCATCCTGACCCCAAGAAAGCCTGGCAATTTCTGTCACAAAACCCCACATACTTGGGGGTATGGTGGTGATTTTGGATTGTGGGAACAAGCAGCTCTGGGGGACTCTGTTTGTGTGGTCAAGAGGCTGACCCACCCCCTTCTGATTCATTCTGGTCTATTCAGCCTTGTGCAGGTCCAAAATTAGCTACAGCATTTGAACTCTTTTGCTCTTTATTTATGGGTCTCTGAAGCAAAGCTGACAAATGAGCTTATATAGCTAAACTGGAGGTGGTTTGTGGACATGGCTCCCACATACCAAACTTTTGGTTCAACCCTACAACTCAATCAGACATCAATGGGTAAAGAACTAGTTTCCTATTTTTATTGATCTACAGACAAATTGATATGGTTAACCAAGTACTTCCTCTTTACCATGTAAATCTGCCATCTAATATGTTTACTCCATTGGCTACACTGCTTTTCATTTCTAGTCTTCTCTGATGCAATGTTGGCAATCCTTATTGAATGAGGTGCTACTAGTTTTAGTTTGTTTATTTGGGGGCTACATCTGGATGTGCTCAGGGATTACTCCTGGCTCCGTGCTCAAGGATCAATCCCAGCAGGCTCATCGGGGTTTGGTGTTCTAAGCAGGTCATCCATACACAACCAAAACGCCATACTTGCTGTATTATTATTCCAGCTCCTGGGGTACAATTAAGGATTATCCATATAGTGTCATCCTGTACTTCCATGCAAAACCTAATATTTGTGAATTTACTTACCACATTATAAAAATTATTTGTATATCCTCCTTTTTTGCAACTGATAAGGAAGAAATTAAAATGATAGCACTGAACTTATGAAAATAGTCTTTTATTTTGAGGAAATACACTCAGTGACTGAAAGTTTAAAACAGCAACCCTCTATAATTGCTTGCTATCTAATGTTTACCTTAGAACATGTTCAAAGTCAGAGTTCTGACTTTTCTTTGAACATAGAAGTAACATAACAGGATTTCCATAAGTATGTGTATTTATAATCAGTGACCTTCACTTTTGGTATTCTCATACTAACCCTGAGAGAAATAAAGTTCATGATAGTACCCTGCTAATAATTAGTTTTTAATTAAGCATTTAATAATGAACTATTTGTTTTTGAGAACATACACATATATGTGTGTTTGTGAGTTTGTATAAAATACCTACCTAGAAAACCTATTACAAAGTTAAAAGAGAAAAAAAAATATTAAATAAGTATTTAACCAGAACACTATGAGCACTGCAAAAAATCTATTACATTTGGTGCATAACCAGTATAGAGTCTCACCATTTGATCAGTTAAGTAGAAATAATCCATTGCATATATGTTTTAAAACTGCAAATCACATCTGGTCTGAAGTAGAGGATTTGACAGCACCATTTGTTATATAAAGTTCATCCTATTTTATCCCGCTATGTGGGTTCAGCATGTTTGTACGCTAATTGACTTTGTCCAAAATAAAAGTAAATCTCTCAATTCTTTAGAGAAGCAGTCATTCTTTTTTAACATGGTTCACAGAGTTCCCTAGAAGCTCCAGACTTACATTCCTGCAGAAACTAAAACATAAAGGTCTTTATCATTAGATATTCACATTTAAAATAGATAGCTGACTCCCAAGGTCCAGATAAAGACACCTCTGTGTTTGCAAAATAGAAAGTGAATCTATTTAACCTTTTGAAAAATTTATTTTAATATCAAAGAGACTGAGAACGTATAACTTTATATTATCTAAAGTAAATATTCTAAGGAAATGGGGGTTGCTTTTTCCCATAGTCTTAAACAGGTGTAGTTAAGTCTCTTAATTTTCTTACATGATTTCCCCCACATTCTTATTATATAAATTATGTATATTCATCACCATTCAACACAACAAACTTTAAAAGAATCACCTCTCAGTTTGTGTCTGATTTTCCTGGAAGATGTAAGTAGCTTGAGTCAGTCAGATGACCGTCTTTCCTTAGCCAATTCTGCAGGGTCCTTTGGCTCATCTACATTTTTAACATGATCCCATTTGCAGTGGAGCCAATTTTTCAGTGCACCTTGAGACCCACCTTACATGGATCCCTTTCCTCCTCAGTGATAATCAGTGTGCTCTGTCCTCTGGAAGGTTCTCGCTCTCTGGTGATATTCATGCATCCCCATTAAGCACAGTGAAATGCATGAAAGTTATCTTTCCCAGAAAAAAGCCATCAGTGTGTGACAGTTGAGAGATAAATGTTTTAACCTTCATTTCTCAGACAGACCAATTAGAGTATCTTTAGTTTTCTCAACTATTTAGTTTTGTATATGTCACCTGCAGAATATACGTAACACTGAATCTTGTACATTTTTTCCATATTTATTTCTCTATTTTCCATTTCCCCCCTTACTCTGGTCCTTCTATAGGCAAGGTGCTGGCATATCTTCTACTTTTTGAGACTCAAGGACTTACCTTAGACCCTTCTAGATCTTCCCAGATAATCTTCATCTCAATAGCTATAACATTAATATAAAAGTAAGGCTCCTTGTGGCTGGAGCAATACCACAGCAGGTAAGGTTTTTGCCTTGTACTCAGCTGATCAGGGTTCGATTCCCAGCCTCTCATATGGTCCCCTGAGCTAATTCCAGAGTGCAGAGCCAGGAGTAACCCTGAGCACCGCTGGGTGTGACCCAAAAAGCAAAAAAGTAAGGCTCCTTCTGTTAGCAAGGTGACATTATCACAGGTTACCAAAGCTCAAATATAAACATCATTGAGAGATCATTAGTCCAGCTACAAACAATACTCATTGAATTTTCGTAAAACAGCTAGGTCATTAAAAACATACTCATGATTTTCTCAAGGGAATAGTATCCCTATACCACTGTCATCCTGTTGCTCGTCAATTTGCTTGAATGGGCACTAGTAATGTCTCCATTGTGAGACTTGTTGTTACTGTTTTTGGCAAATTGTATACGCTATGAGTAGCTTGGCAGACTCTGTCATGCAGGTGGGATACTCTTGGTAGTTTGCCGAGCTCTCTGAGAGGGGTGGAGGAATCGAACCTGGGTCTGCCATTTGCAAGGCAAACACCCTACCTGCTGTGCTATTCCTCCAGCCCAATAAATAGAATACATTTCCTAAATTTGATCCATAGCACCATATGAAGCCATACGTGTGATCAATGTTTTCCTGGGGTTCTGCTGAGCAACCCCAGCCCCAGCAAGAGCTCATTGTCAAGCTTGTTCCATCTGGCAAAGTATTTCTTGGATTGACCCCTGTATCTCTCCACCTTTCCTACACTGCTTGGGAGGCGAAAATGACATAAAAAAATCTTAAAAGATTTGATTTTGAAGAATTAGAAAGTAGCTCCCTTGTAAGTTAAATAGAAATACAGAGAATCTAATACTTACTCAGCATATTGAAATTTTCTATTTTTTTTATTGAAATTTTCTAGACCTAAATCACATACTCGATATTTTATTTATAACCCTTGTGTGAATAATTACTATCGCAAGCTTCTTATAAAAATAGTCACCTTCCATCAGAGTAAGCGAAACATTACAAAGGACTTGATGAAAAGTTAGGATCTCATGATGCACCTGAAAGTTTCCCATAATCATAAAAGTTTCATATAAAGAAATGTGATTAAATTATAGAAAAATAGATTTGCAAAATAGGAGTAGTGTAATTGATAGAAAAATGATAATTGTTATCAGCTAGCCAGTGTCTTCCCATGGAAATCATGGTCCTGAAAGTATTTCATTTCTTACGATGTTTTAGGTTCTGGAATATTTAGAATTTAGATTTTCACACAATTGCAGGTGGAAGAATATTCTCAATCTCATCTTTATTTTGTTGTTGTTTTTGTTGTTGTGAGATGTGACTCAGGGATAACTCCTAGCTAAGCACTCAGGAACTCCTTCTGGTGGTGCTCAGGGACTATATGTGATGTCAGAGATCAAATATGGGCTGGATTCATGCAAGAAAATGGCCTGATTCACTCTATTAAAACTCTAGCTACAATTAAATTTTCACTCTAGTTCCCACATTACATAATTTTGTGATTATTAGAATATCTAATCTTCAAATAATTGAGCTATTTCCTCACATTACTGAAGAATAAAACAAATAATTGGAATAACGTGCTTGAATTTGTTGTTTTTTGATATATCTATTCAGAAATTTGGACAAAATAAGCTGTTGCCAAGAAGCAAGTAGGTTCAGAAATTGGGTGTTTGGGTCTTCTCCTGGCCTCTGTTCAGCGTGTTCCCTTGTCCAGCAAGGGGCCACTGCTCAGGGTCCTGAAGTCAGGACCGAGCTTCCCTCCAGATTAGGGGAGGGGTCCGAGGAAAAGAGCAATCCTTGCCACCTCCTCCTCCAAGGAAAGAGAAAAAAGCACACGAGCCTGGTGGGGGTCCTGTAAAGCAGAATCCACTTTATTGAGAGACACTAGTAGCCTTTAATATAGGTTGAGGAGGTTGGTGGGAGTATCTAACTGGTCACATACACACAGGTTGATCAGAACAAACATGATTTCTATAGATAGGGGCATAGCTTCAGGGCACATTTGCCAGAAATATTCTGTTCCCAGATAACACTGAACTGTGATATGCATTGTAACATGTTGCACTTCAAAGCCAACCAAAAAGGCTTTTCTCCCAACAATTAGGTAATTATGTCACTCCCTTCTTACACAAATACATGTTTAAGTTCAGGACATCACATGATAATTATGCCATTACACCTAAAATTCCTCAACCATTACAGTAATTTATGCTTTCTAACATAATTTTGGCTAATCTTCTAAAATATTTGTTTTCTTTGATCATGTGTTTCCATTTGATTCAAAGATTTGTGTTAAAAGTTTTGAACGAACTCCATTTCAGCATCTACTCCTATAATAATAACAAATACACAAAGCACTTTTAGTGTTTGAGCAGTGACAACCTAGCATCCATTAACTGAAACGCAGTATTTTAACAAAACTCCCCAGATAAAGCACCCCCACCCCATTTTTGGAGCTGTGACCTTCTGATGATGAATGTGCCACTAACACAAGTGTTTTACTGTTTTTTAAAAGAATAATCTTTGTCAATTCTTGGAGACAGGAGTATTTTCACGCAATAGATGAAGAATATTTATAATATTAAAATGTGATGAATGAGAGTGGTGAAAAACAATAAGTTTTAATGTGATTGAGCTTTCAATAATCCAGAAGCTCATACCCATCAGGGAATTGCAACAGAAAAATTTAGATCTCATAAATCAGAGGTCTAATGCCTTGTAGTCAAGAGAATTATTTGATCAACTTTTATACCTGCAGATGATCAGATTCTGCACCCAAATATTTAAGGAAAGTAATCAAGAATTATTACATTTAACATTCTATCACATGAGGTTACACTTAAAATTAGTAGTGGCATATAATTAATAGTTTCATTACTACCTTCAGAATGCAGTGCACTGTAGCACTGTTGTCCCATTGTTCATCGATTTGCTTGAGCGGGAGCAGTAACATCTCCATTATGAGACTTGTTGTTACTGGTTTCGGCATATCGAAAATGCCACGGGGAGCTTGCCAGGCTACATTATGCAGGCGAGATACTTGTTAGCTTGCCAGGCTCTTCGAGAGGGACAAAGGAATCCAAACCCCGGTCGCCCGTGTGCAAGGAAAATACCCTACTCTCTATGCTATTGCTACCACCTATAAGCATTTAAATATCAATTTGCTTTTTCTGAACAATCTAATTTCAATAGGCTTCTTAAATGACAAGGAATGATATTTGCAACTATAGAATATGACAAATTTGTATGCCAATCTTCAGTAATAAAATGAAATATTTATAAATGGAATAAACTTAGTCCTTAAACACAGAACTATTTTTTGTTTGCTGCCTGTAGAATTGCACAAAATAAACCTATTATTTAAAACATACCATCCAGGTGCAAGAGTAAGAGTACAATGGTAAGTCACCACCCTTGCATGCAATCTGGCTCAGATTTAATGTATGGTACTATGTAAGTTATCTGAATACTACCTGGAGTGATCTCTGAGCACAGAACCAGGATTAAGTTCTGAATACAGCCTGGTATGGCCAAAACCAAGATAAAATAAAGTATAAATATAAGAGATAGCACAGCACATAGGGCATTTGCCTTGCATGCAGCTGACCCGGGTTTGATTCCTCCGTCCCTCTCAGAGAGCCCGGCAAGCTACCGAGAGTATCCCGCTCGCATAGTAGAGCCTGACAAGCTACCCATGGCATATTCAATATGCCAAAAATAGTAACAAGTCTCACAATAGAGACTTTACTGGTACCTGCTCGAGCAAATTGATGAACAAGGGACAACAGTGCTGCTGCTACAGTGCTACCACTTCTAATAAAAATAGTTTTGAGATCTTTTCCAATTTTTTTAGACCTTTCATAATATTATGAGTTTTTTTAAGTGAGTTTAGTATGCACTCAACAGAAAAATAATGATGATGAGTTATCTTGTACTAATAGTTTGATTATGACAATGCTGTCTATGACTCATGGAAATGAAGAGAAGAAAGTTACATACTACATGAAATATATGACACACTAAACAAAATGCACCATCTTTCTGTAAATTAATGGTATAAATATGTCAACCTTCAGTGTGATTTCCCTCCTGATGTCAAATTGTACTCATAACTCATTATCTGAGACGTATGATAAAGAAAATCCTTCCCTCTCCTCACCATTTCTGAGTTTCCAAGCTTATAGGCATGATGTATGTTTGATAAATCCATGTGATTTGATACATATTAATTGTACAGACTTGGAATGTAGGTTAAACACCATTACTATCCCACATAAGAAAGAATAGAGAACATAATTTTTCTGTAACAAATAAAAAAGTTTAAAGCCATAGAGGCCTTTGTGAGATACTATAGATATTCTAAACTATTAAACAACAGAAGAAAACAGCCAGAGGCTCTGTACAACCAGATTATATGTCAATTTAGAGAGCACAGGGTGAGTCCTAACATTGGAAGTCAAGAAAGACCAGAAGGCTTTAAACTCAACACTTAAATAAAACCCTTAAATATAGAAGCAGACTAGACATAGTGTTCTTATTACTATTGTTCAAAAGTAAAATTAAATGTTATTTTCTCATATGGACAGGGTGTTTCATGATCAAACTACTAAGAAATTTTTAAAATCAAAATTTAATTTGCCTAAATTATATATATGTATAATATGGATAGATTTTGTGAGAAAATATTATTTGTGGAGATCATCATCATCCTCCTCCCATTGATTATTGGTTTTCTTCAGCAGTCTCAGTGACATCTCCCTTTGTCCTACCCTGAGATTTTAGGAGCCTCTCTTTACTCGTCCTTCCCAACCATGCCTCATTAGAGGCCCTTTCAAGGTCAGGGGAATGAGACCCAGCATTGTTACTGGTTTAGGCATATGAATACACCATGGGGAGTTTGAAAGGATCTCCCATGTGGCCAGGAAACTCTCGGTAGCTAGCCAAGTTCTCCCAGAGCCCAGAGGGAGAACCAAGCTTCCAGGAGCTTGGTTTTATAGTCTCTGGATGTGGGCCATTGGTGGGATTACATGGCGCCAGGGACAGTCCCTGTCTGTGACCGCCTAGCTACTGGAAAATGGAAAATCTGGGCAGAAGAGGCTTAGTCTTGATCCAAGCAGGATTTAAGGTCTCAGCCCTGGGTCCCACACACCTGGGTTCCTCTTCCAGTATCTTCATGGATGAAGATTTGTGGAGATAAGTATCTTAATCTCTAAGTGGTATAAGTGAAAGAAGCTACATAAGTTATCAACATTAATTAACTAAAACGAATGATATATATACAGACCACAATAGAAAATATTGAGGACTAAAGACCCAATATGCATCTTGTTCTGTGTTAACTCTCTCTTAAGGGATGAAGCCAATACCCAGAGAGGGGCTTACTGAAGTTCTGAGAAAGTTACTACAGGATGCTGATATTAACATAGTGCTTGAAAAACTGAAATAAACTGAGTTTTAATGACTGTCCATAGTCATATGAGTATTCCTCACATGGCACAGGAAATTTAATGAATTATATCTCCACGAAATCCTTATCCTAAAGTCTCAATCCCAAATCTGATGCTATTTAAGCTGGGAATTTGGGGAGCTAACTTAGTTTCCATATGCTTTGAGGAGTGGTCCCAGTGATGGAATTAGTGTTCTCTCTTTCCCTACCACAGTGGACGCTGTGAGAGGAATTCTACAAAGAAATGGTGCTGTTCTTAAACTAATCGTACTGGCATCCTGATCTTGGATTTAGCAGTCTCCGAAGCTCATACTGTCAGATGGTTCAGCTCCTAGCTTTACACTGTGTTTCAGTACCCTCCATGGGGTTATTCATCTGTATGTATAACTGGATGGTGGTATAAGTGAGGTAATGTGAGGGTCAGAAAAATACTGCCAATAATAAAAGGTCACTGTGAAATATTTGGTTCCATGTATGCAGGGGATTAATTTTTTGCTCTCTGTCCTCTTTCACTAATTTTTGGGACCACTTTTTGTGCTATTCCATGTTATAATTGTGTAGAATATTTTGAAACTGTAACAATATGGTGTCAATATTTTTGTTCATCTTATGATTGCTTTTTACTACATGTGGTCATTTGTGGTGCTACAAACGTATATAATAAACTTGTTTATAATAAATATGTACCGTAGGGCATTTGTCTCGCTCACGGCCGACCCTGGTTCGATTCCTCCATCCCTCTCGGAGAACCCAGCAAGCTACCAAGAGAATCCCACCTGCACGGCAGAGCCTGCCAAGCTACCCGTGGCATATTCAATATGCCAAAACTAGTAACAACAACTCTCACAATGGAGACTTTACTGGTGCCTGCTCAAGCAAGTCAATGAACAACGGAATAACTCTGCTACACTGCTATATTGAATAATTTAAACTTAATATAAACTTAAAGTTCACAACTTAAACTACCATATATTGTATAACTTAAACAACAATGAATTAAGTTTTATATTATTTTGTTAATTTTATATTGCAAAAGACTCTTTTATGCAGTAATGGATACTCATAGTTCATGATCACCTATTCATAATACAGTCATAGTTGTTCACATATATTTATAATTCATTTCATATTTATACTGTCAATTTTAATTATATTTTAAAATTAAGCCTTTAAATTGTATCATATTTTTACAGAAATAATTTTCACTTACGTGTTTAACTGATACTTGTTAATTTTTTGTTAATTTTTCATGGTATTTTTTATTTTGAATTTCAAAAGAAAGGTAATTTTAATCATAAGTAAGAACAATGAGTGTTGTGTATATCTTTAGGCATATGTGTTTTGTTTTGTGAAGTTTTCTTTAACATTCTGTGGCAACGCCTCATTGCCTAATTTCCTCAAGTTTTCCCTCATGAAACTGATCAGAACACTTAGTCTGAAAATATATTCCCAAGACAATAATTTTACCAGAGAGATATTTATTTAATACTCCATGATACATCTCAGATTCCAAAACAAATTGGGATCTTCTATAGTTCTTCTCCTCACCCACATGCCTTTCATTTCAGAAAGCTCTATAGTAGATATTAATTACATTTAATGATAGTGGTTCTAAGATACAACTAATGTGGAGAAATGTCAGTCCTACATTGTAGATGATATCTTGATCTCCTGACATCAATAATTCTCAATGATTCTATAATAATTCATTATATATTTTCATATTGATATTTCAAAAGTAAAACAAAGTGTAAAAAGTATCCTTCCTTTTTTATGGTGTATTCAGAAAAAATTAGCTAAAAAATAAGTCACAGAACAAGTTTCAATTAGTAAGAAATATTTATACTGAGTTTTAAAGTCTTATGGATATTCCTCATATAGAACAGGAAATTAATGCATCATATCTCCACAAAATCATTTTCATTTTTACATTAATGTGAATTATTACCACCTTATAATTTGTAAATAACCTTAAAATAAAAACAGACTAAGGACAAAAGCAGTCTGAACTATTACAATATGGTGTTAATTAATAAAAACAAATAATGATTCAACTTAATTGGTCTTTAATAATTGACAAATCATGTAACTTTAATAAGTTGTTATCAGAAAATGCTTTTCCCAAAATTGAATTTTACTGATTAAACAAATAATTAAATGATCTCTTACTTAATTAATTAAATAAGTAAATAATTGATGTGAAATGCTTAGTCAATAGAGACTCATGTGATCTCCATAATACCTCTGAGAGCAACCCCCAAGTATGTCAGTTGTAACCCCTCATTAAAGACATTTATCTTTTCTCACTTGCCTCTGTTTTTCCTCCTCTTTCTTATTTCCTGTTTCTTTCTTTTCATTTCATCTCTATCCCCCATGTATATAGATGTGAATACAAACCTTCCATCTATTATGGTATTAAATGCCCCACCAATAATTTCAGTAAATATTAATATCCCACTTAATTGTTTATATTTTGTTCAATTTTTATTCAGGAGGTGGTTTTTGAATAGAAGAGATATGTTTTTATATCTGTAAGTTGTAACTAATATTTATTCCTTGAAGTGAATTAGGTGTTTATCATTATCAAGTGTATCACTACTCTGTTACACCTGAAGTAATCCTTGTTTTTAACTCCCTTGAATTTCTTCCACCTATATGCCTGAAATAAATTGGGCTGAACCTGTACCTTTACTATGTGCAGTCCACAATATACAAATAAATGCCTGATACAGTAGGCAGTAATTATATCAACATGCATTCAGTTTCATTTTATTCTAGAAATCCAACTTCACCCTAAAAGGCAAATTCTGCATCTCAAAAGGCTAAATAGAATGATATTCAGGTACAAATCCAAGTAGGTTAAATTTAGAATGCAGAATATGTTCAATAGAAGATCAATCTCAGGCCCTGTTGAATTGTACTTAAAGAGAAATTGAACACATTTTCAGTCACTTTAAGTTTCTAATTGCTCTACCATTGCAATTTGTGAAATTGTACAGAACTGTTTCATAGAAGATATATTTTAAAAGGGTTAGTGATAATGAAATTCCACACAGGCATTGAAATGAGATAAAGGGGAAGAATGTATTGGCATGGAAAATAGAAACTAAATTGAGTTTAAAATAGTAACTATACTATGCAGCATATATGTAGATGGCAATGTGTGGATCTATAGTCCTCATTTTGTACATAAAATTAAGTTACATTAAAATACCCAGATCTCTTTAGTTGCTTTTCCCGCATGCATAATTTATGAACCCATATATCCCTTCTTTTAAGTATCTCATGAGTTGTCTTATATTTTCAGTTGCTGCAATTCATGCGAATGTCTGCTATTTGCAACCATTCTCAATAAAGACTTTATAGACTCAAGATCTTTAGTCAAAGTAGAAAAATGACCTGTTCCATTTTTCAAGAGACAAAAAATCAGAAGTGGAATTCCTGGATCTGTATAAAACTCTGGCATTATCTATGTTATAAATCACAGTGCCTAAAATAAAATTAAAGAAAAAAAAGAAAGAAAAATATTAAACTACTAAAAAGAGAAACAAAATTACAATTTTGTGCTGATGTGTTCAGCTTCCTCTTTATAAGTCATATACAATCTCATGGAAAGAAACTAATATTCTATATACATAAATTCATTTTTGTGCTAAAATATCCTTAAACATGGAGTCACAAGTGAACATGTACTTTTTTACATGTAAGTTTTTAAGTGGAAAAATAAAGGAACATATATCAGTATAAGAACATAAGTTATATATTGACACATATATAGTGTGTTTTTCTTATATATGCTTTCAACTTGAACATATATTGTTTTGTAATGAAAATAATATTATTAATTCAAAAATTTAAAGTACATACTTTAATAGTGACAAAAATATTTATATATGTTACTAAACATTGCCAAATACATAATACATTTGTTCAAATTTTATTATTAATAGTGTAAGAAAACACGCAACCCGGAGATTCTTCTTCCAGCTATTTATTAAGAAACCTTCTCATGCAAACGGAAAAAAGGACGAACGAAGCAGGGACTAAGGACGAACGAAGGAAAAGGAACCAGGAGGAGCCCCTAGCTAGGCAGCTTCCCTCCTTATATACCTCTCACTGCTTGTTTTCGCCCACGTGTCTGCATCTGATAGGTTAGTTACAGCTTATGGGCGTGGCAAGACATCCTGTTTCCTTATTAGGAATTGTTTTCGAAGCACACAGGTGTTGTTTACGAAGAGCGGTGCAATTTACAAGCACAGTGCAACTGTTGTTGCAAAGCATGGTCCGTGGAGGCTCTCCACAGTTCCCCCTTTTTGTTTTAGAACAGCCAGTCTGCGTAGCAACCTCGGCCCCCTTGGCCTTACCCGTCATTGGGAGCCCTCTCGCTTGTAGGTCCCTGTCTTAGGTTGGTCCAAGGGTCAGGTGGGGTATAGTGCACCCTTTCAAACTCCTCAACTACAGGAGGTCCCCTGCAGTTAAGGGCTCTCAGCTGCATAATACCTTTGCTACATCCAGCTAACCTGATTGTTCTAAGCGAGATTATTATTTCAAAGTTGCAAGCCAAAGCTGCGGGGATTGCTGTGCCTCCAGGGCCACGAATGCCTGCAAATATCACGCTTTTGTAAATAGTTGTTCTTGCTGCATTTTGTATAGACACCAGGCAAAAAACCAAAGCAGCGAGAAGCAATAAGGACAGTCTGCTCCTACCCCCGCCCACTCTTTGATAAATGGAGGGGACTCCTACTCTGGGCCTATCAAGATGGGTAAGGAAGGGGATAATCTAAGCACAGTTGTTAAAGCAGGCCATGTTGTAGCAATGGCCCAGGAAGCTGCTTCTTCAGCTCATATCCTCACAGGAACCAGGCTGAGAACGAGCACCAGTTTGCACATCTTGGTCTACTGGAGGCGCAGTCTTCCCTGTCAGGCGTTCAGGAATCCACGCTGGTTCTGCCCTGACCTGTGGAAAAAACACAAAACAGAACCCCTGGCCCGGGTTAACACGGGGTCCGAGCTGTGCCATCCACCAGAAAGGGTATAGGTGGAATCAGTTTGGCGATGAATCAGGAGACTCTGGCGGTCTGAGATCCAAATCAGGTGCTTGAATTCTGCTTCTGATAAGACGTAAAGGGATCCAAAGTTTCTTAGCGCGGTTATCATCTGTTGAAACAAAAGCATAGCCTTTTCCTCGAATGAGGAGTTTCCCTGCTACCCATTCTTTGTCAATTTTAACCCAAATGGGAGAGTTAATAGTTTCTTGAGTGTGCGCATCTTCCTGAAAATGCCTCTCAGCTGCTGTATAGGGTTCTCCCTGAGGTAAATTTAAAAAGTTTAAAGTAAACAATGTCAGGGACAAGGAATCAAGTGGAGACATACCTCCTTTTTTAATTTTCAATAACTGTGTTTTGAGGGTTCTATGGGCACGTTCAACTATGCCTTGACCCTGAGGGTTGTAAGGGATTCCAGTAATGTGTTTAATTTGCCATTCATCACAGAAATCTTGAAAAGCTTTACTAGTATAGGCTGGGCCGTTGTCAGTTTTAATAGCAGAGGGAACGCCCATGACAGAAAAACATTGTAGTAGGAAGGAGCAGACTGCTCTGGTTCTCTCAGAAGTCATGGGAACAGCCCATGTGAAGCCAGAATAAGTATCTATAGTTACATGGAGAAAAGGCTTCTTGGGGAAGCACGTGACGTGAGTAACATCCATTTGCCATAATTCATTGGTCTGTAGACCTCGGGGATTGGCCCCTGCCACATGGGAGGTACAGTGTAAAGGGGCACAAACAGAGCAAGCATGGACAATATGCCTGGCTTCTCGAATTGGGATACGATGATGAATATGAAGGCGCCGGGCATTTGTGTGTAAGGCCTGGTGCTCTTCTGCAGCAGAGGTAAAAATTGGTGCTGCCAAGAGATCAGCGGCTTCATTTCCCTGGGCCATAGGTCCTGGAAGACCAGAGTGAGATCTGATATGAGTAATGAAAACAGGTTCAGAGCGCTTTTGTAAAAGCGCTTGTAGCTGCTCAAGTAATTGTTGGACTATAGGATTGGGGGCATTTAGAGCAGCCGTCACGATGCCAGGGAAGAGACCAACCACATAAGCTGAGTCTGAGACTATATTAGCAGGTCCTGGCACATGGGAGAGTAGATACACCAAAGTGGCAAGTTCCACTTGCTGGGCAGAGGTATAGTTAGTGTTTACTGTTGTGGTCAGGGCGGGTCCAGAAATTCCGCCTTTCCCTGAGGCAGAGCCATCAATATAATATACTGGAGCATCAGGAATAGGAGATGGGCGAATGATAGAGGAAATGATAAATGGGGTTTTTTTGAAAAAATCCCAAGTTTTTCCTGCTGGATAGTGGGAGGAAATTTCTCCTGAAAAATCAGCTAAAGCTCTTTGCAAAGCATCACTGAGGGGCAGGATAGAAGCAATCTCTTTTTCAGGAATGGGGAGAACAATGATATGAGGATCAAATCCCAGCATGGCAAGGGCTCTCAGTCTTCCTTTGATTATGAGTTTAGTCATTAACTCAAGGTAAGGCACAAGAGTGCGAGACTCCTTATTGTGCAAATAAAGCCACTCTATTGGGCCCGAAAGCTGTGCTAGAGCAGCAGTGGGCGAGTGGGGAGTATCAAAAAGCAAAAGCCACAATTTTTCTCCCGGAACAAACCGGGAAAGATGGGATTTCTGGAGTCGATCTAGAAAAAATTCTAATTCTTTCCGAGCTTCAGGGGTAAACTGCCTAGGACTGTTCAGGGCGGAGTCGCCTTCAAGGGTCAGGAATAGATTACGGAGGTCTGAGTTGGGAATGCCCAGAGAGGGGCGAACCCAGTTAATATTTCCTAGCAGTTTTTGGAAGTCATTAAGGGTTTTCAGTTTATCATGGCGAATAGAAATTTTTTGAGGTCGTACGGTAGTACGCTCAAGAACATAGCCCAAATACTCATATGGAGACAACACCTGAATTTTTTCTGTGGCTACTTGTAACCCAGCTGCGGGTAGACGAGTCATAACATCCTCATACAATCTCTGGAGTTCTCCATCATTAGAACATGCAAGCAAGATATCATCCATATAGTGAATAACATAAGCCTGAAGAAACTTAACACGGGAAGGGCGCAAGACCAAGTCAACAAAATACTGACACATGATAGGGGAATTGGTCATTCCCTGAGGTAGAACAGTCCATTGATACCTGCGCATAGGAGCGCGGTTATTAAGAGAGGGAACAGAAAATGCAAAACGCTTACGATCATCCGGATGGATAGGAATGTTGTAAAAACAATCTTTTAAATCAATGACAACCAGTGACCAATCTTTAGGAACGGCAGCAGGGGAAGGAAGGCCAGGCTGGAGAGCCCCCATGGGAACCATGGTGGCGTTAACATTTCGTAGGTCAGTCAGCAGACGCCACTTGCCTGACTTCTTTTGGATAACAAAAACAGGGGAATTCCATTCTGAAAATGAGGTTTCTATATGTCCCAACTCCAGTTGTTCTTCTACTAAAGATTCTAACACACTTAGTTTTTCATTATTAAGGGGCCACTGGGAAGACCACACAGGATGGTGGGATTTCCACTGAATACAGAGGGGTGCTGGGCGTGAAACCGCAGCAGCTCCGATTAAACAAGGAGAGGCCTCAGAGTCAAAGCCCACAGCAGGAAGTGGAACGGGAATCCTAATCTCCGCGTTCCACTGCTCAAGTAAATCCCGTCCCCATAAATTCATAGGTACGGGTGCTATGTAGGGCTGGAAAATGGCTGTAATGCCCTCTGGGCCAATACATCTTAGCCACCTGGCACTTTGCCGGACAGAGGAGGAAGGCATCATGCCTACTCCATACAAACCATAAGGTACTGCCTGCACGGCCCAGTTCCTGGGCCAATGTTGGGAAGAAATGACAGAGGCGTCAGCTCCTGAGTCAATCATTCTTATAAATTTCTTCCCATGAATCTCAATAGTTAAAAGTGGGCGGTTGTCTTTCTTCAGATGGGCAACACAAGCAATTATAGGATTTGTGCTGTCAAAATCTCCCCCACTAGGGCGAGTGGATAGACCTGGCACAACCAAAGGTAGCAAAAGGAGCTGAGCTATGGGTTGTCCCTTATCAAATGTCCAAACAGTAGGCACCGTGATAACAATTGTAATTTCACCAGTATGGTCAGGATCAATGACCGCGGTATGAACAATAATTCCCTTAATAATAAAACTGTTGTTTCCCAAGAGTAGGCCTATAGTGCCTTGTGGAATTGGTCCCTTTATACCCGAATTTAATTTGTAGGGACACTGGGCAGGGGCTATAGTAATCATATCAGGGCAGGAAATATTCAAGGCTGCGCTTCCTGCCGTCACTGGTTGCAGTGAGTCTATTGATCGGAGCTCAGCTGACTGGAGTTCTGAGACTCCACCTTGAGGAGAGAGACTGCAAACGGAAACATCCCCGGATTTCGCTGGGCCTGGGGCTGGCCCCCTGACAAGTTTCCCGAATTGGAGTCAACAGCTGCATGAAAATTAAAGGGACAATCTTTGGCCCAGTGGTTTCCCTTTTTACATCTGGGACAGGGCCCAGGACGTGCTCTCACAGTAGCACGGTCTGGAGGTGCCCTGTAATCTTTACGAAAGTGGTCTGGTCTCCTTTACGAAAGTGGTCTGGTCTCCCACGATTGAAATATCCTTTCTGAGCTTGTCTCTGTACTGTACCGGTCTCAACAGTCCTAGCCTGCACTTTATGTCTAGCAGAACCAACATTCCTGCATGCGTCCAAGTAACCCATTATGTCTTCCTTCTCCTTAAGAGGGCGCAGAATGGCCTGGCAATCCTCATTAGCATTTTCAAAGGCCAATTGTTTAGTTAACAGCTCATGAGTCTCCTTACCCTCAACCTGCGTTTCTATGGCTTCCATTAATCTTCCTACGAAGTCTGCATAAGGTTCTGAGGCTCTCTGGACAATCTTTGTAAAGCTTTCTTTAAATTCCGCATCTGCATCAACCTTCTCCCACGCACGCAGGGCTACACCACGGACATGAGCAAGAACAGCACGAGGCAAGGTGATTTGCCTTTCAGGATGGCGCCATTTTCCTTCACCAATTAACATCTTATGAGTCAATTTAATCCCTGAAAAGTTTCGTTCAGCATGGCCTAGGCCTTCAAACTCTGCCTTGGCCTCCTTGCTGAGCCACATTCTCCACTGCAAATACTGAGAAGAGCTTAAGCACGTCTTAGCAACCATGTGAAAATCTTGAGGTGCCCAGTGGGCCTTTTTACTCCAGTCTGTAAGATACTCTCTACAGTACGGAGATGTGGGCCCATATGAGACACAGGCCTGTTTGAAACGACTGAGAGAATCCATCCTTAACCTGCGGAAAGATGGAGGCCACTGCCTCTTTGCCTTGACTGGGCGATTGGGAGCACGTCCCAAGCGGCCTGGAGGCCGATTGGTTGAGTCACTCTCGGACTCAGAATATGAGAAGGCCGTAGCAGACTCATAATCTGCATCACTTTCATCTGATGCACTGAACGTGAAGCTATATTCATCAGTCTGAGAAACATTCAGACTATGACAACCTTTTCGAGGCTTAGGTGTGGGAGGACCTGAGGCCGTATTATTCCTAATGTTCTCCACATCAATTGCACTATTCAAAAACAGGAGAATAGAATTAACAATCTCCCATGTAGTCCAGAATTTCTGGGGGATCTTAGTCCCTTTCTTAGATGCCTTATAGACATTTTTCCTAACTTGTCTCCAAATCCTGCTTTCTAGAGTTCCTTCGTCTGGGAACCATGGGTTAACCTCATAAACTACTTTAAGGCAGGACCGGAGTTGGTCTCTGGAAACGTAGAGTTCCGGGTTTCCTATTCTGCGGGAGAGAGACTGAACGAAATCCACAAATGACTTGCCCTGTTCAGTCTGGCTCGAGAAAATACGAAAGATCTTGGGAAGGCCCAGAATCTGTCCCATCTTAGTGGGGGATTGCTGCTAGGATTCTAAACCGCAGCACACACAAAAAAATCCTGATCTCCCGCTCACCTTCTAAAGTGGGGCGCACCGAACGCTTATTCTTACCTTTAGTTGATAGTTCGTGCCGACCCAGGGACGCCAGCTGTAAGAAAACACGCAACCCGGAGATTCTTCTTCCAGCTATTTATTAAGAAACCTTCTCATGCAAACGGAAAAAAGGACGAACGAAGCAGGGACTAAGGACGAACGAAGGAAAAGGAACCAGGGGGAGCCCCTAGCTAGGCAGCTTCCCTCCTTATATACCTCTCGCTGCTTGTTTTCGCCCACATGTCTGCATCTGATAGGTTAGTTACAGCTTATGGGCGTGGCAAGACATCCTGTTTCCTTATTAGGAATTGTTTTCGAAGCACACAGGTGTTGTTTACGAAGAGCGGTGCAATTTACAAGCACAGTGCAACTGTTGTTGCAAAGCATGGTCCGTGGAGGCTCTCCACAATAGAAAATTTAAAATGACAACCATATGCAAAAAAAATGGGCTTAGACCTTGACCTAACACCATGCACAAATGTCAGATAAAAATGGATTAAAGGCCTCAACATCAAACCAGAATCCATTAGGTACATTGAAGACAAGGTCAGCAAAACCCTCCATGATATTGAAGATCAAGTTATCTTCAAAAATGACGTGCTACTGACCAACCAAGTAGAAACAGAGATAAACAAATGGAGCTATCTGAAACTAAGAAGCTTCTGCACCTCAAAAGATACAGTGACCAAAATACAAAGACAATCTATAGACTGGGAAAGGATATTCACCCAATACCCCTCTGATAATGGGTTGATATCAAGGATATATAAGGCATTGGTTGACCTTTACAAGAAGAAAACATCCAACCCTATCAGAAAATGGGGCAATGAAATAAACAGAAACTTTCTCAAGGAAGAAATCCAAATGGGCGAAAGGCACATGAAAAAATGCTTTTCATCACTAATCATCAGGGAGCTGTGGATCAAAACAACTATGAGATACCACCTCACACCACAGGGACTGGCACACATCCAAAAGAACAAAAGCAAACAGTGTTGGCATGGATGCGGGGAGAAAGGGACCCTCCTACACTGCTGGTGGGAATGCCGACTGGTTCAGCTCTTTTGGTAAAAAAGTATGGACGCTTCTCAAAAAACTAGAAATTGACCTCCCATTTGACCCAGCAATACCATTTCTGGGAATATATCCCAGAGAGGCAAAAAAATATAGTCATAATGACATCTGCACTTGTATGTTCATTGCAGCACTGTTTACAATAGCCAGAATCTGGAAAAAACCAAGTGCCCGAGAACAGAAAACTCGTTAAAGAAATTTTGGTACATCTACACAATGGAATACTATGCAGCTGTTAAAAAAAGATGAAGCCATGAACTTTGCATATAAGTGGACCAACATAGAAAGTATCATGCTAAGTGAAATGAGTCAGAAAGAGAGAGACAGACATAGAAAGATTGCACTCATCTGTGGAATATAAAATAACAGAATGGGAGACTAACACCCAAGAATAGTAGAGATAAACACCAGGAGATTTGCTCCACGGCATGGAAGCCGGTCTCACATACTGGGGGGATAAAGCAGCTCAGATAAAGAAGGGAACACCAAGTGAAATGTGGTTGGAGGACCCGCTTGGGATGGGAGATGTGTGCTGTAAGTAGACTATAGATAGAATACGATGGCCACTTAATACCTCTATTGCAAACTACAACACCCAAAAGGAGAGAGAACAAAAGGGAATGTCCTGCCACAGAGGCAGGGTGGGGGGAAAAAAGGCACTGTAGCACTGAAGCACTGTTGTCCCATTGTTTGTGGATTTGCCCCAGCAGGCACCACTAACATCTCCATTATGAGACTTGTTGTTACTGTTTTTGGCATATCAAATGCATCCGGGGTAACTTGCCAGGCTCTGCCATGCGGGTGGGATACTCTCCATAGCTTGCTGGGCTCTCTGAGAGGGACGGAGGAATCAAACCCAGGTCTGCCTCATGCAAGGCAAATGCCCTACCGGCTGTGCTATAGCTCCAGTTCAAATTAATGGTATTCCAAATATACATCTCAGTATTAGATAAGTCTCTAAATCTGCTATTTTGTAGTAGATAGGTATTCTTCTATAAGGCATGCTTTCAACAGAAAGTATTCAGCTGTATAATAAAATTATAAAAATAATTATTTTCTAATCCATGACTTCCTGTAGATCAATAAATTATAACATATTTCTAGGCACTTACTTATAATAAAATATAGTGAGAGACATAATATCTTCTGGCATAAGAGACCAATTAGTTTTGGGATTTTGGAAGAAATCCTAGAACATAAACTTTAAACTAAGATATAAATTTTAAAAGTAGTATGAATCTAAACAAAACGAGAAATTTTTGGAAAATAAAATAAGACAAATATGTTTTTAACAAAGAAAAATTCAAGTAGAAAATAGTCTCTCAATAAATGTATGTAAGAAATGTAACTCAACATTTTGTGAAATTGTGAATTAAAATAACTTCCTAAAGGAAGCTATTACTTATAATTCAGTATATCTCATTATTTTTTCAGTGGATGTTTAAGAATTTATATACCTTTGCTGATATTATAATAGTACTATTTGTTAAATACAGTAACTCAATTTTTATTTATTTTTTCACATTCTCTCAAATAACACAAAGTCTATACTATGTGTTTCAACAATATTCATGGAATATGTGTGATTAGGTGCATACATTTTGTGAAGGATATTTTCCTTAATATTTCTTTACTGTTTATTTCTTTTTTTAATTTTATTTTTTATTTTATCACCATGTGGAAAGTTACAAAGTTCTCAGGTTTATGTCTCAGTTATACCGTATTCAAACACCATCCCTTCACCAGTGCCCATATTCCACCACTAAAATCCCCGGTATACCCCACGCCCCCCACCTCAACTGTATAACTGATGAATTTCACTTCATTTTCTCTTCACCTTGATTACATTCCATATTTCAACACAAAACTCACTATTGTGAGAGTTATACCCCCAAACAAGATAACCCTACTAAGGAAGCATTTGATAATTAGTTTTCCATTAAAAGATTGTATGTTTTCAGGTTTTAGAAAAGGTCGCGGCCACACGGCTCAGATGTGTCCCAGTCCCGAGTCCCGGAGCCGTGTTAGTTGCTGCTCAGTGTCGCCAGGGCTTCATCTGGAGAAGGTGTGCTGGCTACACCTCCTCCGTCCGGCTCCCCGGTGTTGTTGGCCCCAATTCGGGTCCTGCCTGTGTAGGATGACATTGCTGTGCACTTTCCCCCTTGACAAAAGGAGCTTAGGTTTATCCGGTCACACCCATCAAGGTGCTTCAAGTCACTCCCATTTCTTTGTTTATCTGTAACTACTTCTCTATGCTGTCTTCCCCAAACAGTTAATCATCTTTTCCCCCTAATGAAACTGTTAATTTGTGAGGTCAGATCTTTCTAGGACACTGAATTTATATTGTAAGTTAATATTGCCTTTCTCCTCTCCTTGTGTCTTTTGAGTAGTTTACTTTAAAGCAATGGTTCATTTTGCATTGACACAATAAGAGATGCATTAAGCTTATAGAATTGCTCCCCTGGAGCCATCTCTATCTCAGACTACAGTGCTCGGGCCAGATGAGTTTTTCCTAACCCTAGCAGGGTCCAAATCTTGTTATTACTTTTTGGATCATGACAGCATTTGTCCATGACCAAGCTCTTAACATAGAGTTAAGAATAGGCACTTTGGCCAGGCCCATCTTGATGCCAAGGTAGCATATAACTCACTGCTTGCCCTGGGTCTGTCCCATCCCTCATCGGGACCCTGCTTTTGGGGTGCTAGGAACCAAGGGCAACTGAGGCTTAAGTGGAGAAATCAGATGTCTGGGAATGAATAATATTTTGAAGCCAATTAAATTCCAAGTTACAAAAGCATAATGTTGTCTTCTTGTGTCTATACAATATTCAACAATAACTCCGTGTATTCTTGTTCTGTATTTTGTATGTAAATATTTCTTACAATAACAAAAGAACATTTTATATATATATATATATATATATATATATATGGTAGGTAACTTAAAATTATTCTGTGTAATTATGATCACTATCACTATCATCCCATTGATCATCAATTTGCTTGGGTGGGCGCCAGTAACATCTCCATTTGTCCTAGCCCTGCAATGTTAGCAGCCTCTCTTTACCCGTTCTTCTCAGCAGTGCCGCATTGGAGGCTCTTTCAGGGTCAGGGGAATGAGACCCATCATTGTTATTGCATTTGGCATATTGAATAGGCCACAGAGAGCTTGCCAGGCTCTGCCATGCAGGCAGGATGCTTTTGGTACCTTGCCAGGTTTTCTGAGAGGGAGAACTAGGCTATATGGAGTCTGGGTAGAGGAAGATCATTCCTGATCCAAGCAGACATGGAGATCCCAGCCCCGGGTCTCACACACCTGGGTTCTTTTGCCGGTTCCTTCATGTGTGAGGCTCTTCAGAACGTGTGGAGAGGGGCCTTGAGGATGGCTGTGGTTGGGTTGGAGGTCTTCGGCTGCCGGGGCTCTGATTAGGGTGAGGGGGGAAACTCAAACCCCTACCCCCGCTTCAAGTGGCCCTCGTGAAGACAACCAGACTCGGAGGCTCTCTTCTGGGAGCGTTGTCTCTATATCTTGGCCGTTGATGGGATTACGGGGGCAGTTTGTGGGTGTGGCTGCCAAGCTACTGGAAAATTGGGGGTCTGGGTGGAGGAGCCCCAGTCCCAATTATGATAGACAATATAGTACCTAAGTCAAAAAAAGACACTTCTATTGTTTATGTTTTGTAATAGATAAATTTTAATGAACATGTGATTTAAAATGTATTTATTGCTATCTATCAGCTTCTTTGAATTTTTAAAGCATTTGACAAAGAGAAACCACATATCTGTGTAACAGTAAGTTCAAGAGAATTTTAACCCAGGTTGGCCTAGCGCAAGGCAACTGGTCTACCCCCTGTACTATCTCTCCAGCTCTCCAAATACTTTTATAAAAAATAAAAATAGATTACAACGCATAATAATAAAGTGGTACTATTGAATTAAAAAGAGATAAACTGCTATTTAAAAGAAAAATATCAAATGCACTTCTCTCATACAGCGTGTATTAACTCTTTAAAACACGGTGGAAGCATTTTGAGTATTGACGCTCTTTATTTAATGGCACTCTAGGAGCCTGAAAGCAACTTACTCAGTGGGACAATCTAACTCATTAAGTTTAGTGATGCGGCATCCAAAGGTATTGAATTTTAAATGAATTCTCGAACCTAATAAATCATCCTCTCTGTCAAGTGAAATATAATTTGTGAAAAATTTATTACCCATGATTATCATGTATTATACATAAGGTTTAAAATCTAAGCAAATGTTGTACTCCTAGTTAGATAAATACTCTTGATCACAAGGAGTCTTTAATGCATTTTGACGTTAAGCTGGTTCCGGCAGTTTATATTTTGGATGAACATCATCTCAGTCTTTGCTAGTCCATCCTTCTCTCATCACAATACAAACCCAGCTATTATCATGTCTATAGAGCCATATAATTTGAATTACAAACCTATTCATTCATTTCTTTTTGAATGTCTAGACCTATCCTGGACTTGATTCAAAGCTTGCAGCTTCATTTTGGAGGTTTTGATTGACAACATTGATTACTTAGAAATAGTCTGTGATTCCAAAGAAGAGAACGTAAGACAACTTTGTGGTTTCAAGTTCTTTCATGGTTTTAATACTATTGTTATACTCTCTCTGTCTCTGTCTCTCTCTGTCTTTGTCTCTCTCTCTCTATATATATATATACATATATACACATATATATACATATGTGTGTATGTGTGTGTATGTGTGTGTGTGTGTGTGTGTGTGTGTGTGTGTGTGTGTGTGTGTGTGTGTGTGTAGGGCTGGAGCGATAACACAGCGGGTAGGGCGTTTGCCTTGCACTCGGCCAATCCCAATCCGGGTTCAATCCTCCGCCCCTCTCAGAGATCCCGGCAAGCTACTGAGTATCACACCCGAAGAGCAGAGCCTGGCAAGCTACTCGTGGTGTATTCAATATGCCAAAAACAGTAACAATAAGTCTTATAATGGAGACAGGGACTCACATGACCCTACACAATGCAGGGGATATAACCTGGATCAGCCAGTCACGTGCAAAACCAACACCCTACACCCTACCTTGTATACTATCTCTCTGGTCCCTTTAAATCAGCTTATTATCCTTACTGTTAACTTAATGATAAAGTTCACCAATTTCTATTGAAATTGCTATTTGAAGGACAGAGTTATTGTTCAACATACTCAAGTTCACGGCAAAACATACTTGTGAAGGTTGCCTGGTTCCACCCCTATTACTGCATGAACCCCCCTGAGCACCAGCAAAAGTGACCTAAGACACCAAGCCAGGGGTTGTTTCCCGTGCAAAATTTATTTCCTTACATCCCACAAATAAACAAAATCTTCCACATTTATATTTTCCTTTTGACTAACTTAGTATAACACCGTTTAATTCATCCAAGTATGATTGTATTGCAATATTTTATTTTCTCTTATAGTGCATAATGCTTTCTTTTATCGTAGTACTCCATTATTTATAATTGTAAGTTATGATTTATTTGTTCATACATCTGTTAAGTGCTTGGACAGTTTCTAGATCCTTGTTACAATAGATAGTGCTGCAAGCAAATATAGGTATGTGTATCCTAATAAATAAAAAAAATGTTTTATTAGAAAAGCTGCTCCTGTTCGAGTTGCCCAAGTGAAGACAGCCTGGTGTGGGGTCAGGAGATGTCTCTCAAAAGTAGAGCTCTTAAAAGCCCCAATGTTGGCACTTCTTTGAATTCTCAGGACATTATTGTTTGCATACCAAAAGTCAACAAACTTTTCTGCATGTTGATTTCGTAGTTTCCCATTTAACTGGCAAACTTATTAAAATCAAATATTTTTTCCACATTCTTAGATGGATTCTGAGTATTTGTGATGTAATTTTTATCTTTCCTTTTCCCCCACCTCTGTGCTATAAAATCCTCCTGTTATTAAGTAACCTGGTTCCATCTGATTCTTCTTGTTTACATCTTCTATGTTTATCTTGATATTACTATAACTTTTTTTGAATTTCTGCCTTTATATCCCCTTTAAATTTAAAAGCATGTGAAGTCATGTCTACTGTACTAGAACCCATTATAATTTTCCTTCTTTCCACATATTCTTTTTTAAATATCTTACTACTTACAGGTAGTACCTTTCAAGTAAGACCTTTTAGTGTATCTCTGGAAAATGTATTTTAGAGCAGGGAACAGAAATAGAACTCGAAACTCACAAACTTGATAAATTTAAAAAATTTCCAGATAAAAATATCTACTAGTCACTTGGACATAAAAGAAAAAATATTTTGACCAATTCTGCTTACACTTATATTGATTAAAACACCACAAATTCAGATTGAACTTGTTACGATAATATCATTCTTGAAAAAATAATTTTAAAAGTTGTGTAAAGAGAACTCCAATTAATATTTGTTTAAATTGCATTAGTAATTAGATATATTAAGTTCCATATACAACATTCAAAATCTATAGACATTTACAACAATGCTGAAAAGAGGGACTGAAAAGATAGTACAGTGGGAAAATGTTTGTTTTCAACATGTTCAACCTGGGACATATTCTCGTCCACTGATGTCCTTCCCAAGCTCCAGCCCACCCAAAGGGACCCTGAAACACAGCCAAGAGAAGTCCTGAACACTGTCATGCATGTTCCCCAAACAAACACAAATAAATAAAAAAATAAGATACTTAAATATAAAATATATAAATAAAAATGATGCTTACTACGACACATTTTTTTCTTCAACTAATGATAGTACTTGAATTTTAAAGCTACTTTCCATATCATATATAAATGTTGCTTCGTGAGAATTTCTTACTTGCTCTCTTTCTGATGAACAGAGATATTTTAAAGTAGTATCTACTTGTATACGAGATAAAATTTATAAACTATAAAATTTATATTCTGAAGCCTTGCCAGAAACAATTTAGTTCAGTCCAGAAATTGGTGGCTTTCTTATTAAAGACACTTTTGGTTGAATATTGTGCAATTTATTTGTTGAATTTAATAATTTTAAAGTATACTTTCTGCCATAAATATAAATTAAAATATCTTATCATTGAATATATTTTAAGCTAGGACTATGTACCTGTACCACATAAACCTAAGCATTTTACTAAAAAATTTAAATTTGTGTAGAATGTTTATCATCTCTCATCTAGCAGAATGTTCAGCTATTTTCCAGATTTGTCATTGAATCACCAAATTTACCTAAATTCCTTGTAACTTTAAAATTGCCCTCTCCTTGGCTGAATCTCTATAGCACTCTCCTCCTTGCATCTTTATGAAAATTGTTTCTTTTCTGCTAGATTTTAATGCTTCAAGAATAAATTAAGAGGTATTTCCCTCTGCCCAAAAAGGCTTTACAGAGATCATAATTTTTCATAAAGGATTGAAACAAATAGCCCCACTCTAATTTTTCATGTTGTTTTAAGTTATGCAAATAAATTAAGTGGGCTGGAAATGGTGAACTCTAGGAAACATTACTCATTATATGGTAGATATTCTCATGTCTGCAAAGATATTCTGATGTTCCATTTTGTGAGTAAAACTCCTTTTCATAAGCTGGGAAATAGCTGAAATTTCCAGAACATGTGTTTTGCAAGTAGGGTTTACCCCTGTCAGAGCAGGAGTGGACCAAGGGGCAACTGAGTGAGTTGGGAACAGTCCCCGAGCAGTGCCTAGTATATCAGTCACCCCCACCCCAGGTTATTTTTTATTTTTCAGTCATCAACAATAAACACTAGATTTAATGTTTTAATTTTTACATTCTGTCATTTAAATGCTAATATATACCTATACTCATCTGGAACAGACTAATACCTAGTTCATTAAAAAAAAGGCTTAAATATCTGAGTTTTAATGGAAAATGATTAAGTGTTTACTTTTCAATAAATATTCATGAGCTACATATAAACATGAAACTATATATGAGATGAAATGTGCAAATTAAGAGTAATTTGATATCATTTCACTTTTTTATGCATGCATACAATTTTGGTTATGATATAATATAGTCCTGACAAAAGATAAATTTGAAAAGAAATATTTGAAAGCTAATTTAGTAGATATTTTCAGAGTTGACTCCTGTGGGAAATATCCAAATTTACTTTATTTTCCTAATGCCCTTCCTCTATCAAGAGAGAATTGCAGATTATAATACATATTGTCAATTAAACCCCAGTATTTCTATTGCCTTCTCTTATTCATTACTGAATAGAAGTAAAGATAAATATAGGGAAAGAGGTTGTTTGTGCTAATGTTAGATACAGTAAAAAATACAGAATCACTCAGAAGTTTCCTCATTTCTTTACATACAAGATAGAAATTGTATGGAAATCAGTTTGCTCTATAGAGTCCTCAATAGGTTTCTACTAGACTGAATAAAAATAGAAGGCATAGACTTTCTAATAAAGCAAGAGAAAACGGTAGAACATGTAGGGTAGGAACTTGTAAAAAATCACAAAGGCAGCGCTCAGGAGGGGGGGACGATACGTGTCATGTTGTTCTGTTGTTAGAGGGCACTCGGGGCAGTTCTCTCTCGCACGCACCACTCCTGTTTGATGCTCTTGAGCCGCTGTGTATGGACCGGATCAGGACGGCTCCTCCTTGTGCTCTGCTTCTGTGTGTTCCGCTGTGCTCTCTTCTGTCTGTCTCTCTGTCTCTGTCTCTGTAGTCTCTCCTCTGGTCTCTTACGACCTCTCTCTGTCTCTGCTTCTGTGTCTTCTCTCTTGCTTCTCTCTCTCCTGCTGCCTCTGTGTCCTGTTGCCTCTTCTGTCTCTTTCTTCTGTCTCCCCTGTCTTCTTCTTCTGATCCCCTCTTCTTCTTCTGTCTCCCTTGTCTTCTTCTTCTGGTCTTCTTCTTCTGTCTCCCCTGTCTTCTTCTTCTGTCTTAGTTTATATAACAAATTACATAGGGTGGTGACACAAAGGTGGGTTGAACATTAACAAATCAGCAAAGAAGGGTAAGACCATTTCTCGAGGAGATTAACAAAATCTTATCTAAGGAGATTACTAGGATATCCATTCAAGAGTGGGGTCCAAACAAGAGTGTATCTGGGTGTGTCCCTGTCTTCCTTCCTCAGCTAGTAATCCACTTAAATAGTTATAGTAAATTTACTTCTAATATTTCTAGCAATGTCATTCTGTATGATCACAGTAAGAGATATATCAGACTTAAAGTTTGGTTCATCCTGAGGACATTCACTATATATTACAGGTCACAGTCCTCAGGCCAGGTTAGTCTTCCTAACCCCAGCAAGGTCCTAGTCTCTTCGATACTTTTGGATCATGACAGCATTTGTTTATGACCATGCTCTCAACTTATAATTGAGTGTTGTGGCGCTTTGGCCTGGCCAATTTCAATGCCAGGGTAGCTCACAGCTTGCCCTGGGTCCATTCCGTCCCTCGTCGGAACCCTGCTTTTGGGGTGTTAGGAGAAAAGGGCAACTGAGTTGAGAAAGCAGATGCCTGGGAGTAAATACTATTGGAGTCAATAAGCTCCCAAGTTATAAAGCATAATATTAACTGTCTTCCTGTGTCCATACAGAAAGGATATTGCTTTAAGGTAAACTAAGTTCCCTGTGTCAAGTCTAAAAGGACAAACCCCATGTTATCCTACAGGAACTGGAATGCACAACAAACTTTAAAAATGCTCTGATTTATTAGTAAAATATTTATTAAAAAGCATACAACTTACTTTAAGAACCCTCCCATATTTTTCAAATTTGAAGGATATATAGCCAACTTTTTGCTAACTTTTTCCCCTAAAGGTAATCACTCTAAAAGCAGAAGGAAATACATTATTATAGGTATGTCTTTGACTGAAAGCAATATCTAATAATAGTTTACAGATGGGCTGGAGCGATAGCACAGCAGTAGGGTGTTTGCCTTGCACGTGGCCGACCAGTGTTCGATTCCTCCACCCTTCTCAGAGAGCCTGGCAAGCTACCGAGAGTATCCCGCCCGCACAGCAGCCTGGCAAGCTACAGATGGTGTATTCAACATGCCAAAAACAGTAACAAACAAGTCTCACAATGGAGACATTACTGGTGCCTGCTCGAGCAAATCGATGAGCAACGGGATGACAGTGACAGTGAAAGTTCATAAATAAACCTTTGGGAGATACTTAAACATGTCCACCAAAGACTCCTCTATTCTAATGTAGGACTCACCCTCCACGACATCAATAAAAGGAAAGACAAAAAGTAAGTAATATTGAATTTTAGTAGTTTGGATGCAACTCCCCAGAAATATTCAGGAACCGAGAGACTAATTATGATGATATTTTACCTGTGCGGTATAGCTGTTCCTGATGAAGAGGACTTAGGTATGTGATTTGGTATAACTGGGTCAGTTCATTAGAGATACACCTAAGGGTGACCATGAGGTACCAGTGATAAAACTTGTTAGTGGTGTATGGCGGATAATGTGTTCTAAGCTTTCAAACTCTCTCATATCAGAATTTATTATACACAGCTAAAAGAACTTCTAAATTAACTTACAGAAATGCATATATTTTAAAAATTTTGAATGAAAGGTGCCAGAGAAACAGTGCTGTGGGTAGGATGCTTGACTTGCATGCAACTACCAGAATGTGTTCCCTGGTTCCACGTATGGTCCCCAGATGCCACCGGGAGTGATCCTCGAGCACAGAGCCAAGAGACAGAAGTAAGCATTGAGTGTGTTCCAAAAACCAGAATCAGAAACAAATAAAACGCTGATTGAAATATTAAATTTTAGACACCTGTGAATTATATTTATGACAATCTCAAATTACTCTTACCTAAGAATTAATATAATTATTAATGATAAATCATTCCGTGTCTGTGTTCAGAAATAGCTCAAAAAAAGTAATAAGTAACTATCGAAGAAAGATTGTTCATTATAAACCAGCTGAATGTTGTCTCACTCTTTTAAGCCATGTTCTCAAACAATTACAATCTTACTCATTTGTCTCTATGTTTCTTTGCTTGCTTATTGCTACTCTGGAGAAGCATGTATTCCTTCTCAAAAGTGTAATTTTCCCTTTGTCTCCCCTCAAATAATTTCTAAGTAAGTTTCAATAAAAATTTCCTTGCTTTACGAAAAAAAAATCTTTTTAATGTGCTTAAGATACATAAATAAATATTCCTGTTATTATTATCTGACTTATTACTTTCAACGACATTTTAGGGGAAATTCATTTTTTAACCCACCTACTAACAAATTAAGTTAAACAGTCTCCTTATTTATACCTCTTTGTATATTTGATTTTTTAAAAAGCCATTATGTTTGACCCAAGCAAGAAATTAATTTTCACTCTAACAACCTGACAAATGGCTTCAAATGTTAAAGGCAGGAGGGGCAATTACACATGAGATATTGGTATTTTTGAAATCAATTACAAAGTCAATGTGACATTATCATAGTACATGGATATAGAACTGTATTTTGAGAGAAAATATACTCTTGAAAATTTAGGTCTTGGTATAAACTCAGACCTTTGTTGTCTTGTACAAGAAATTAGGAAATCTAAACTTTCAGATGACATCTAAAATTATATTTAAATTCACATGGAAATACATGTTTTCTGGACCTGTCCATCCAATGCCACCTGTGTTTTGTGGGTGTGTTTTGTGTTCTGTGAAGAGTTCTTATCTTTGTAAATCAGTTCATGTCCTACACAGCAGCCATAAGAGTTGTGTGGTTACATATGCCATTATACTTCTTTTTTTTTTTCAGATATCATTTCATACTCAACCTGTTATTGTAATGCTTTGTTTGAATTGATTATTGTTCTGTGATTTATAATAATGATAACTATGTAAAGATACAGTTTACAATATGATTAATGAATATCATGTATGCAATTCCAACACCACACTTATTAATCACTCCACTACGTAGAGTATATTACAACTATTGAATTGTCAAACTGGGCCCTTGCTTTAAAAGAAGCCTAGGTTTACCGGAATCACCAGGATGCAGATGTTATATCTGTTTGGAATATAATGAAGCTAATGATATGCTCAAAATATTATGACTAGATTTTGAAATTAAGTTTTATGGTTAGATTTCATTGCAGAGACTTTTTATATGAATGCAGGGTAATTGGAGGCATCCTGATATTTTTTATAAAGAAGAGAACGCCAGGAAATTAAACAAAGACTATGATAGTTTCCATGTGTTAGAGAAATGCTTTTGTATTTAATATCCACAACACTGGGTAGAATGGCTATGGGGCTGGAAATTGTTACACATACTTCATGCTGGAAATATTTTATAATCTGTACAGAGCAATTAAGTTAGATGAAAAAGTTTAATAAAAAAAAAGAAGCTTAGAATTTAGATTTTTAGTCCAGCCAGCACCTGTTGGGGGGAGGGGTACAACTGATATTTGTTTTATTTAAATTGCAGGGTTTGGGGTTGGAGCGATAGCACAGTGGGTAGGGCATTTGCTTTGCATGCAGCCGACCCGGGTTTGGTTCCCAGCATCCCATATGGTCCCCTGAGCACTGCCAGAAGTAATTCCTGAATGCAGAGCCAGGAGTAACCCCTGTGCATCGCTGGGTGTGACCCAAAAAAGAGAAAAAAAAAAGGGTTATTTTTTCAAAAAATAAAACCAAAGAGAAAAGCAAATTTTTAACTCTTTACACAGGATGCTGCATAAAATTGGGACTCAGTAATCATTTATTAAAAGAATATACGTATTTATTTGAGATACCATTTACTTATAAAAAGTGTTCAAAATAGCCAAAGTTAAGCCAATGAATTACCAAAATTGTAATTTATAAACCTTTATTATGTAGTCAGGAAGAGATAATTTGCAGAACAGTAGTACTCAAATCAGCATGAGCAGAGGTGCTAGGGTGTGTATTTTGTCACACATCACCGTGTGTACTGAGGAGGTCCAAGTTAACCTTCACCTTGATTAATTGTATCATTTCATATTAATTTTTACTGAGGGACTCATTTGCTCAAGCAGGCACCAGTGACGTCTCCATTTTGAGACTTGTTACTGTTTTTACCATATCAAAATCACCATGGGTAGCTTGCCGTGCTCTGCCATGGGGGCAAGATACTCTGGGTAGCTTGCCGGGCTCTCTGAGAGGGACAGAGGAATCACCCCTGGGTCACTTGAGCAAACTGATGAGCAATGGTATGACAGTGACAGTGACAGTAACAGAGGAACTCATATTTTAAATAATTTTATTCATACTTTTCATGCACAAATAATTCTAATACCACACTCATCACCACAGAACCCACTTTCTTCTACCCAAGGATTCTTCATAACCAACTCCCATTTAAAGTCAGTTCTATAGAAAAAGTCTCTAGCTCCTATGATTTCAGACAACTTATTTTTAATATATGCAATTCATCAATGAAACTATCACCTTCAAATGCATTACTTGAACCAATATTGAAGTGCTCTTATCAAAACTAGTGTTATATGTCAAATTTGTGTTGCTTTCAAAGAATATCTCTGTATTTTTATTGAAATTATTGATAAATTAAATGTTTATAGCTAGTCTATCTTATTTAATGTTATCAAATCAATGAAAGAAATAATTTACGTATTGACTCCACCAAAAGATAATTGTATTTTATTCAGGCAATAATTGTACCATATTGAGCCAAGACATTTTTTTCTGAAACATGAACTCAGATAACATTTTTCTAATATTTTCCTATTCTTTATAAACTCAGAGAACCCCAGAGTCAAATTAGTGGTCTACTCCTCTGATATATTCAATCACATTGTTTAACCAAATTTATAGTTTTATTTGAAATCATCAGAATTTTCAGTTTCCCCAGGAAAATGAAGAGGAAAAGAGAGTGATAGCAATAGTATTTCTCTAATTGACCCTTTTTTTAAGTCATTGTATATATCAAGCAGTGAATAAAATGCCATTTAGTTACACATGAATTGTCACTATCACATTGTTAAAATCATATTACTTATAATTAGTAGAAAGTACCTGAGGGAAAAACAAAAGAAATAAGGGAATATGTAATTTTATTGCTCTCCAACTCCTAATACTGCATTTTTCTAAAATTTCCTTACTACAAAATATTTCTATGTAGAAATATGTATTATTACTATTATTATCTATGATGTCAAGTTGAAAATTATTCCAAAGGACAGTTCCAACTAATATATGAAATGTTAGAAACTATAAATCCCTCCAGGGTATTTGGCATTTGTCACCACAGTGACTATCAGAAAGATTTACACAAAGGCCTGAGAGTATTTTATTGACATAGATGAGTGAATGAATGAATGAATAGGTCATAGCATTGTTAGGCAATGTAGAAAATATTGAATGAGAAGTTGGAAATGCCAGCGAAGAGTGAAAAAAAAAAGTAAATTCGTAGGGTGAAAGACTGATTTCATGAGGACATTTTGAAGGCAAACATCAAAAAAATAAAAATAAAAAATAAATAAAAACCAGCCTTTTCCAAATGAAACCTCAATAGTTCATGGAAGAGTGTAGAATTCTGCACTCAATGAAAGCTCTTTTTAGGGAGAATCGATTCCATCTTGGCATGTTTAGTAGAGTTTTATTGAACTCCTTTGAGTTATTTATTTATTTTTATGAGAACCCAAGGCACCTGAACTCCTCAGCAGTTACATCTACTGGCTGTTTCCCAAAAGGTCACACATTGACTTTGTGGACCCCTGACATATACTCCTGTTCATTGCCATAAACAGCTCATTTGTGGTTGAGCAAAGTAATTAAAAGGTTTTTATGATGAGGACGTTCGAGCTTAAAGATGAGGTCTGAGGCTGCCCTGCTGAAGGATTTATGAATTAAATTTTCTGCTGAGCTACAGCAAAGGTGACAACATCTCCAGTTTACAACCATGTTTTTAATTTAGACACGTTATGCATGGCCAGGAACAACAGCCATCATTTTCCCTTTTACAAGCCTTATTACTTATAAATCATGACAGCTGCAGAGACTTTAATTTGAAGGGTTGAATAGATAACTGTGCCCAAACTGCTTTTATTATTTTAAACTCGCACTTCCTCCAAAATTAGCCAAAGCAAACAAAATGCTCTTATTTTTTCCCATACAAAACTAAACAGTGATGTTGAAGTATTTACAGGAAAATACTGTAAATACTGCTGTAATTTATTTGAAGAGTCATCCAAAATTAAGAGGTGATGATTGATAATTTGAAATATTGACAGATTGTAACAATGTTGGCTGTTGTTTATAAATGCTTACTGGCAAGTTCTATCAAGTTGTCTGAAATTTAAAAAATATTCTCTACAAAACATTGGAAAACACAGTTGGAACAGATTATTGCAAATTTTTGAGTTATGCATAAAGAATACAAATATACTGGTTCTTATTATCTTTGAAAATTGAAAGCAAATCGAGTTAATTGCTAAAGTGTTCTCCATATGCTGTTAATTCACCAGAAAGTATAACTTATGAATTTCCATATTGTTTCAAATTGTGTCTCTTTGTAATTACATTCAGATATTCCCAGGGAGATAATTTGGACATTACTTAGCATATATTAAGTATTTATTTAACAGTCTCCCAAATTAGTGACTGAATTTCTGTCTAATCTAGTCCATATTAGCAAATCCCAGAGATAATGTGAAATTTCTTCTCCTTGAGTATAAATTGGTTACTAAAAGCTACCAATGACCATATACTGTCTTGCACTTTGAAGTTACACCACCGTTTTGCTGATACACTATTAGTGGAACTTGCTTCAAACATTTTAACAAATGTTTGTTAATGTAAATCAAAAGCAAATATCAAAACATAATAGTTTTGGAGATTAAAAGAAAATGCATGGAAGCACCAAGGGTGATATTCTGCTTCAAACTCAAAAATAATAAAAAGACAAGAAAATTTGGGGTTGGAGCGATAGCACAGCAGGTACGGCATTTGCCTTGCACACGTCCAACACAGGTCCAATTCCCAGGATCCCATATGGTCCCCTGAGCACTGCCAGGCGTAATTCCTGAGTGCAGAGCCAGGAGTAGCCCCTGTGCATTGCCAGGTGTGACCCAAAAAGAGAGAAAAAAAAAGACAAGAAAGTTTGGAGAAGCTAGAACTCTGCTTTAGGCAAGGTTGTTAGTTTTATTTAGACAAGATGGTAATTAAAAAAAAAGTAAAAGCTGGCATGTGTTTCAGTAATAGAGCACGTGTACAACACATTTGAGGTCCTGAGTTCAATTCCCAGTGTGCTATATATTAATTCATTAATTAAGTGAATGACTTCAGTACACAAATATCTCTCTAGAAATGAGTTTCTCAAATAGTATTTTAACAAACAAGCCTTTGCCTCTTCTTCCAGAATAATAGTTTTAAAAATTTGGTTTTTTAATGAGATCACGTAGCATATTTAGACATTATTCTCATTCAACATTTATTTTTTTTCTACTCTGAATAATTCTAAAGATCCCGGCTTTGAGTACACATATTTTTTTTCTTTGAATGCACAGATTTTAGAAAATAGAACTTGTTCCGTTTTATTATTTGATGATCCCTGTAGTATTCTTTATTCCTAGATATATTTTTTCACCCTAGAATTTGGTTCTTTTTTATATGATTTTGATCTCTTTGTTATTTCATTTTGTTTTTGCGTTGTTTTGCTGATTTTGTTTTAAACTTGGTGTGAGTGAGTGTGTGTGTGTACATGTGAACATGCATGTACATGTTTTTTATTACAAGCTCTTGGGGTTTTGAAGTGATTTATAAGTAATTTTTTTGTACAATTCACTCATTAATCAATTATTTTGATTGCGCTTAGAAATCAAGTTTACTTTTTATTTGATGTAACATCACTTGCTCCTGTCCTTACCAACTTCAGGATATAGGTACATTCCTCAGGAATTCCGTTAGGGATTCTGAAGTATTGAGAGATTATGTGAATAAATGTCCCATATATTTTGTATTCTCTTGCAATGCAATTCATAGCTTTCATGTGTTATGCCATCATAACACTTCATGTTCAAGTAATCTTTATACACAGCACACATCCTACCTGTGATCCTAATGTGAGATCCGATGTGTAACTTTTTTATTTTTTCCCCCAGAGCACACTTTACATAACTGGCTCCAGGATAGCGCAGGGTGCAGGCGTGCAGAGTACCCAGGCTGATTAAAGGGGATCTGCAGTTGAGATGTGCCCAATAATCCTTGGGTATGTTTGGTAATGGAGTCTGTGACACAATTAAGAGACGCTGTCTCATTGCAATGACTCATGCAAGTGTTCTTTGCTACCTTTCTAGACGTCTACCCACAATCTGCATGAGGCTGATGAAAAGTAGACCTTACGGACAGTGCCCCTGCCCATCGCCCCAAACATACACAAAACTAAGGGAGCAAGGGATCACCTGACATTTTTTTCATTCTATCCACGAATTGAAGCTCGCTGACCAGTAAGCTCTTACCAAAAGATCTGTGGATGCTTTGGGAAACAAGAGTTTTGGATAAGTACCACCTGCCACTCATTCTCTTTAGTAAATCCAGACATGGAAATTGCTGCTACGAGATGTTTGAACTCCCCTACAGAAAACCTAAGCTGGCATAGTCACTGTCTCTTATGGGTGATTGTTTATTTAAGAATTTAAGATTGTCGGGGGCCGGAGTGATAGCACAGCGGGTAGGACGTCAGCCTTGCACGCAGCTGACCCGGGTTTGATCCCCGCTATCCCATATGGTCCCCCAAGCACCGCCAGGAGTGATTCCTGAGTGCAAAGCCAGGAGTAACACCTGAGCATCGCTCTGTGTGACCCAAAAAGCCAAAAAAAAAAAAAAAGAATTTAAGATTGTCCTCTGCATGTTTGTTTTCTGTCTGGTACCAGCTGGTGGGGTACCGCAGTATTCCAGTCAGTGCCTTTTTCTCTGCATACTAGGGAAGCCGAGTTGGCCCAAACTCTCCCAGAGTCTTTGATGTAAAATGCTGAATACCACCGTTCTTAAAAAAAAGAAAAGAAAAAAAGTCTTTGGAAAGCTTTTAAATCATGAGGAAAGAGTGAAACATGTCCAGACTTTTTTTTTTTTTTTTTTAATAGAACTAAACTCAACTGGGCGCCACAGTGGCTGGGAGGGTGTCTTAGAAGTCGAGGAAGGGAAGTGAGCACTCTGGTAATGGCTGTGGTATTGGAATGATGAATGCATGAAAAGTGCAGTTAACGGTATTGTAAACCACAGTACTTCAATAAAGAAAATGTTTAAAAAATGAGTATGTGTCATACTTGGCCATGATGATGAAGTCTTTCTGGCTCTCAAGTTATACTGTTTAGACACCATGGTTCTTGTTTCTAGTCTAAGTTAGTTCTTGAATTGATAAGCATTTAATAAATTTCTATGTTTAAGGTAAATATACATATGTTAGTATATGAATGTGTGAATAATGACCACTTACCTTTATGTAGATATGTGGAAATGCAAAAGGAAAAAAAGAACCAACATGACTCAAACTAATAGAAAAAAAATGTTTACAAGATAAAAAAAAACTATTGTAAATTTACATAAATTAAGCAAATTCAATACTGATCCATGGAGAGATGAATATAACAGTATATTTAGTCTGAAAATAAATACATTTGTATGTGAAAAATGACAAAGCTAGCATTGTAAAACAGTGATAAATTATTTTCTTTAAACTATTCACTTTTCAAACTAGTCTTTTTATATAGAAAACCACTGGCTTAAACTGACCTAACACATAAACATAAAGATCCATATATATTACTTAAATTATAATTAAGCTAAATTAATCTTTTGTTTGTTTGTTTGCTTGTTTTTGCATTTTGTAATGCAAACCCAGCAATGCTCAGGGATCCTGGCTCTGCACTCAGGAATTACTCCTGGCGATGCTGGGGACCATATGGGATGCCGGGGATTGAACCCGGGTCGGCCAAATGCAAGGCAAAAGTCTTACCGCCTGTACTATAGCAGCAGCCCTAAATTAATCTTTATAGATTAATAAGCATATATGTCTATGTGTGAGAGAGTGATAAATAGATGTTTATAAATAAGATAAAAAACTAAACAGAGAAAATATTAGAACATGTTATATGTACATTTTTCAGGTTATGTTGTTTAAAGAAACACCAACAGAGATATAAATGTGGCTAAATATTTTAAATTCTCAGGGCTAGAGCGATAGCACAGTGGGAAGGGCATTTGCCTTGCATGTGGCCAACCCGGATTCAATTCCCAGCATCCCATATGGTCCTCCGAGCACCACCAGGAGTAATTTCTGAGTGTATGAGCCAGGAGTAACCTCTGTGCATCGCTGGGTGTGACCCCAAAAAGCAATATATATATATGTATATATATAAAATATTTTTAATTCTCCAATATAATATGTATATTGTAGAGTAGCTGAAATCAATAACATACTGAATTTTAACCATTTGTCTCAAAAACTTACAAAGAAGAATATTCAGAAAATTCTTTGAAAATAATAATTTTTCCACAGTGGCATCGATGCACAGACAAAAATCTTTATGAAAATTATAGCATCAAGTACAATACACAAAAGTTTCTAATCTCTGACCTTATCCCTCTTGCTTATGCTTCCCTACCTGGTTAACCCCAGATTGCCAATTCATTGTATATTAGCGGGTGATACAACTTCTTTAACTAGCACTATTATTTATGGTCAGTCAGCTGAATATAACCTGGATAAACTCCATCTGATCCCTCTTGCTGAAGCTCTATATAAATTTTATCTTTATGTTGCAATATGAAACTTTGTCTTTTCATGATATAACTTAGAGTGTAATTATTTATCAAAGTGAAACTTTTTTCTTTATCAAAAAATATTTACCAACTATAATAATTATTTAAATTATTATGACAAACTATTTAAATTATTTACCAAAGTGAGACTTTGTTTTTTATGATACATTTACATACTCAAATTATTTACTCAAAGTGTAATTAGTTCTTTTGTTTTACTTCCCTGTTATAAATCACTAAAAGTTTATTATTAGAAGGATGCATATTCTTCTAATGATATCCAAGTTTGTGATTAGAAGCATACATAATGAGGAAAACATATTGGAGAGGATATGACCTCACTAAAACTTTTATATTCTGCTGATGGTAGAGCTTTCTGGGAAGACAGTTCTCCAGTTCTACTACTATGGTTGTGTACATGATACTTATCAGAACTTAAACTTCCACATACTAACCATGATGGAAAAGCTCATATAAAACATAAATGAGGCATACATTCATAATTTCACAATGGTGATAAAATTTCAAATTATTCATCAAAATCAGGAGACATTCGTAAACCCTTGCGTTCTCTAAGGAGGATACTACTTTGAGATACTAAATACTAAAAATAATAAGTAACCATAACATGAAAAAAACATATTTAAAAAAAACAAAAGCACGTAACTTGAATGATTAACCTAAGTGCAATGGACTTCAGAACTCCAAACACTTAAATGCCAATATTCAGAATGTAACAGAGAAAGTGTTAGTTAAAATGTTTATTATTATAAATATAGTCAGTTAAAATATAATGTTGGCGATTAAAGGAGGAGCTAATTTCAACCAAGAAAGGCAGGAACGTGTATACCAAATCCATTAATTTTGAAATTGAAACTTGAGAGTTGACTTACATGCCATTTATTTAAAAACATACTTATCATATGATACATGTGCGAGGATGAGATAGAACAGAAGGTAGGCACTTGCCTTACATGTCAGTACCAGGGGTTTGATCTCAGCTCCTCTTACACCACCAGGAGTGATCCTTGAGCATGGGAAGGTGTGGCCCCCAAAACAAATGATCAAAAACCATCGATGTGTTCCATGCACTTTAAAAAATATAGTTATTGGTCAGGAGGGATAATAAATCTCGTAAGGCATTTGCCTCTCAACTACCCAGGTTTCGTGACTTCCGCTTGTTCAAGTTCCTGAAGCAACACCCAACTTGGTTGAGCAAAGAGCCAGGCGTAAGGACTGAGCACTGCTTAGTGTAGCCCCCAAAGGAAGGTCAACCTCATGCAAGGCAAGTACCCTGACTGTTAAATAATACCCCCATCCCGCAGGAAGGCACATTCTTAGAAGGCTGGGGTATAAAGCTTTGGGCAACAGGAAGATTCCTAAATCCCTTTCTAGGTTATTCTCCTGAGACTAACTTCCCACATATCTGCAAATAAATATATCTGATGGTTTCCATCCTCTTATCTTTTAGGACAACGTAAGGGGTCTGATTTCTAAGAACTGAAATTAATCAAAGCTAGGTCATAATTGGTGTAATGGCTAGCGGTCTCCCCTGAGTGCTGGGAAGCCAGTTTTGAGTTCGGGAATTGTGTGTCTCTCACATGCATGGTCATGAGCTGGCTCTTCCTAGAGCATTATGTGGGATATAATAAAGCACAATTTATTTCTCAAGGATATCCCTATAGTTTCCTCTTAATTTGTTCTCTGAAGCAAGTTTGTTTGTTTAACATTTAATATCTTCACAATACCACCAGTCTTGTGGTATTTTTTTGTGGTATTTTGCATGTTTTTGTTGGGTGTGCTAAAGCTACAACACAGGCTGGCACCCCACCAGAGGTATCTATGTGCCTAATAAATCTATTCCCATGTTATAAATGTTGCATACCCCCTTCTTAGACAAGAAATTTTTACCACATGGGGAAAATACTTTAGGCCAGTGTGAAATGGTAGATTGTAATGAAATGCTTCCTTACTTTCTTCAAAAATTGTCTTCAAATGCATTTTATGAGCTCAGTCACACATAATTTCAATAATTCATTGCTTTATCTTTCCCTTGATACGTGACACTTATTTTTCATTTCTACAAATAGACTATGTCCTCCAAAATAAATTATTAGCACCAAAGATTTTGCCACCAGATTAGGTTTGAATCATATCCAAGTTATAATAATCCTCAGTATCCTAAAAAGAAAATCAATCTACTGAAGTAAAAAGGTGGTATTTTAGAAAATAGCAGCTAGATTTATTACAATGAAGTATTGCTTAGAATATATCCTTAACAATGCCATTTCTTGAGGTTCATTTTTTTACTAAAAAGAAGAAAATTGATTTTATTTAAGGTCTAATTTCTTTTTTGTTCACTTTAACTTTTTATCTTATTCCACATTGGGAATTTGAGCTTGATTTCCTAGATTAGGATGTCTTTGTTATATTTCAAATGAAGCATATTCCAAGACTGTAAACAGTTTTGGTCCATTAAGAGTTCATATGGCCTACAATAAAGCATATTTTTTCAATTAACTAATGTTGCTAATATTATTACTTGGGCACCAACCAAGTTAATAAAGGAAACTTTTAACATCTGTGAATTTGCAGGATGACTGATTATATTAAAGAAGAGTTTACAATACAATGGTTTAATGCAGAATGTGACTTCACTAAAATGCACCTCTGAATATTCCTAAATGTTTGAAATTAAAACAATTATTTTGGGGCTGAAAGATAGTACAGGGAAATTGTACTTGCCTTGCATGTGTCTGGCTTCAGTTTAATCCCAGGCTTCACATGCAATCCCCCTGACTACTACCAAAATCAAGAGTAAGGTCTTTGAGTACAGAGGAAGGAGGAAGCCCAGAGCTCTGGTAGGTGAGTTTCCAAAACAGAAACAAACAAAAATAAAATGCCACCTCCTAGAAAATCACTTTCTACGTGGAGGCAAGTAACACATTATACGTTGTAAATTTATAATAAGCATTATAAGTGAACACTTTTAAATTTGGATAAATTTGAGCACATATTTTATTTTATTTTAAAGTAAAAAAGAGTTTATTTGTCAAAAGCAACCGGTGTTGGTGTGGATGTGGGAGGAAGGGACTCTCCTTCACTGCTCGTGGGAATGCAGACTAGGTCAGCCCTTTTGGAAAACAATATGGATGACTCTCAAAAAAATAGAAATTGAGCTTCCATTAGACCCAGCAATACCACTCCTGGGAATATATCCAGGAGAGGCAAAAAGGTATAGTAGAAATGACATCTGCATTTGTATGTTCATTGCAGCACAGTTTACAATAGCCACAATCTGGAAAAAAAACAGAGTGCCCAAAACAGATAACTGGTTAAAGAAACTTTGGTACATCTACACAATGGAATACTATGCAGCTGTTAGAAAAGATGAAGTCATGACATTTGCATGTAAGTGGATCAGCATGGAAAGTATCATGCTGAGTGAAATGAGTCAGAAAGAAAGAGACAGACATAGAAAGATTGCATTCATATGTGGACTATAAAGTAGCAGAGAGGTACAAGCTTACAATGATGCAATTTCTGGCAGAAATTTCTCTGGACTTAGTTACTAAAATACTAAAATATAGAAATCCAAAACCACAGGCCACTATTGTGGCCACTCGACCTCATATCTCTTCATTCTCAGCAATGGAAAAAAATATATCAAATGCTTCCTTTTCAGCAGCTCCGATATGGGGGGAGAAACTCCAAACAGTAATAGTGAGTTTTTTGTTGAAATATTGATTGTGATCAAAGTAAAGTAAAATTTATCAGCTACACAATCGGGGTGGGGGCTAGAGGGTGGGGGGGTGAGGGGCGAATGTATAGTGTGATTTTTGGTGGTAGAATATGTGCACTGGTGAAGGGCCGGATGTTCGAGCATTGTATAACTGACACTTAAACCTGAAACCTTTGTAACTTTCCACATGGTGATTCAATAAAAAAAAAAAAAATGAGTTTATTTGGAGGTTTTTGAAGAGGAAGAGGGAGAGAAAGTGGGAGGGAGTGGAGAGTAATGTGCTCAAGAGAGAACCCAAGCCTCAACTTCTAACAACATTTTAGTGATCACTTAGAGAAGAGCTTAATGATCCCAGAGTGGAAAACAATAATTCTCATCCTCTCTCCTCTAAGGTTATGATAGTTTTTTTGTAGCATTTTCAGTGATTTTTCATAACAAACAATATAAAATATACTATTTTGGTTCTGCTTTGGGGCAGGGATTGGTGTTCAGGATGGAAACACCCGAAATATGGTTGTGGGAAGGTGCAATGGTGGTGGTATTGGTATTTGAATATTAAATATAATGAAATATTGTGAACTAATTTATAAAATAAAAAAGTTATTCAAAAAGGAGGAAATTGTGCCTGATATAAAAAAGATATATACCTAGCCATCTAGAGATCTACACAATTAAATCAGAATAAGTATCAGTAAAATACAATAACCTTTGCTAAGTTCTCAATTTGTCCCATTGGAAAAGTATTTTCATCTGTATTAAATAATACAATCAATTATGTTTTCTATCAATTCAAGATGATTATTCATCAAAATAGATTCAAATATGCTAGCAGAACATTACTTTATACTGAACATTTAAAGATATAAGTGAAAAATATCAGAATTTAAAGAGTTTTAGATGAAATATTCTGAGTTATATATATATATATATATCCTAAAATATACCTTACAGATATAATTTCCTTTGAAGATCTTCTAAGACAAAGATGTTATTGTGGTTGACAAAGTTCTTTTCTTTGCTGCTTCATGTTAAAGTCTATCCTTATACAAATAACTAACTGTAGTCTATAATCTTTTGCACTACAATTTTAAACTATTTACCTATTTATATCTGCAAAGTTCTTACAAAACTTTCCATAAATCTTTTCTATTATTTCACATCTAGACTTTTCTTGTGGGAATTTGCACAATTATGGATACCTTGGTTAAGCCAGATTTTAATTAGCATTGAAAGAGTCTGCTAAAATTTAGCAGTACAAACATCATAAAAATATTCCCATTGGCAGTTAATTTTGCAGTGTATAGCAAAATACAAATTAAGCGACATAACTAGTCAATTTCTTAAAGTACACCACATAGTTATGTGACTACAGAACCACATATCAAATTGCTCTTCTTAAAATGGCATTATCTACTTTCCAAGATGCATTTATTTAAGCTACATTTAATTGAATAATAAATATGTAAATTGAATCAGAGAATGGTTTTATATTTTATGAATGCATTGCAAATAAAAATCAATTTTATAAGAAAATTATTGAACTATATATTTATGCACTTTCAACGTACACTTTGAGATACCTTTGAAAATATACAGTATGAATTTAATATTGAAGTATTTTCATATTAAAATATTTTTCTTTTCTTTGATTTGAAGTCAATATAAATTGTGCATATATTTTATTTATTTTGGTATCAGAAATAATTAGTGCTGGAGCGATAGCACAGCAGGTAGGGCATTTGCCTTGCACGAGGCTGACCCGGGTTTAATTCCTCCATCCCTTTACGAGAGTCCGGCAAGCTACTGAGAGTATCGCACCCTCACAGCAGAGCCTGGCAAGCTACCCGTGGCATATTCAATATGCCAAAAACAGTAACAACAAGTCTCACAATGGAGACGTTAGTGGTGCTCGCTCAAGCAAGTCTATGAACAACGGGACCACAGTGCTACAGTGCTACAGAAATAATTGGCTAAACTTCTTATAATTTCAATAAATATGCTAGTTACCATTTGCAATGGTAAAAAAATTATTATTTTTGCATTGATGATTTATCAGTATTTTGAAATTAGATTTGTGTCTTTTTCTTCTTATTTACAGAAAAAGAAAAAATGTCATAGAATAATAATGTCATGATCTCTTATTAAAGTAATAAAAAGTATTAGCATAATATGTATATATTCTGATATATATAAATGTTTCCAGTTGTGAGGCTACTGAATTTCTTTTAAAACAGTGACTGAGCCAAACATTTGACAAAGTATATCAAAGAGTTTTTTCTGATATTAGTTAACTGTTTGTGATGACTGTAACATAGGAATATTTCACATAAATAGGTTTGCGTGACCTAAAATAATAGTTAAATTACACAGTATGTCTGGTGAGTACCTTTATGTTTAAAAAGTAAAATAAAAGTGCATTTTGACACAACAGTCATCAGAATGTTAATAATTATGCATTACAAACTTTTTGCAACCAGTATAGCTACATGGTTTTTAGAAATATGTAGTGTTTTGACATTAGTTTTAAAAAATAGTAAATTTGTTTATAATTTTAATTTATCACGTAAACATTATATAAATTTCTTTTGCATTGGAGTATTAGTTATATATAGAATTAATAAAATTATAAATTTCCATTGTCTATATTTCTTATGATGAATAATTTCTTCATTTAACCAGTGTAAATTTCTGTCAACAATCTGCAATTTATTAGCAAGTGATCATTGAATTTGATATGATAGAATGGACTATGAGTTATAAGTTTTCCAAGATAATAAACTTCCACATTACCATTATTATGCATTCACTGTATCACCTCCAATGGTATAAAACATTAATTATTTCACAGTATGGAGCTCAGTAAAGATATTCAACTCTGACACAGAGGTTGGAAATTAACCCTATGACATGGCTCATTGGAAGATTAATTATTGAGACCTATGAATAAAATGAATAATGAAAGTCACTTCAAATTTTCATGTTGTAAGCACAACTTCTTACAACCACCAACTAATACGACTTTGAATTCTAATTTTTTGCTTGTAACAGACACGGTGAACTTAAATTTTCTCAAATCCTAATTTCTAGCAGTTAAAAAATCCTAAAAAAATTTTCCTTGAAAGTGGACCAGGATTTCTTCAGAATCACAGATCATAAGAATCTACCTATAGGTACCTCAAGAAAATGAATTGAATCAGAATAAAGGGTTAAAATTTTTCTGAGTAAATTTAAAGATATACTTAGTCATCCATGAACTGCGTAGCATGCCATTAAGAAAGTAGGAAGATTTTCTGAGTTTGGTACAAATGCACAATTTTGTGAGCAGAAAGAGACTTAAATATATATATATATATATATATATATATATATATATATATATTAGCAAAATAATAGACAATTGTTTCAGGCAAGGTTAACTTTCCTGAGAAGGCAGGAGTCTCACCAAGCAAATTATCGCACTAGTACAGACCAGAAAATTCCAGACACATTTGCTTAGAATTTCTCTTTTGGCAGAGGTTGGAATTACTGTTAAAAACTCATTATTATTTAGTTTAATGCCATGTGCAAAAATGACACTATTTTGGATCTCTTTTACAAGACATATCTTTTACAAGAATTGTCCTTTTACAATTCTCTTAAAAGAAAAATATGTGCATCTATTCAAACATTATTGATTATAAAATATCATTAGAAACAAAATTCAGATATACAAGGCAAATCACTCCTTATATTGAGGGATGTTTTGCTCTTACTCTTCCATCATTTATTTTCTACAAACCATTTATTGTTTACAGACATAAGCTATGAATCTAGCGTTATAAGTCTAGGAACAATAATAGCGTTCACAACAAATTTTTTAAAAAGCCATATGTGTACTATATACACATAGAAAAATCAGAAAAGACTCATTCTAAATCAGAGACAGTTAGGCTATGGTACTTTCATGTTTTAAGGCTATATATAAATAGTTCAAGTTCAGCAATTTACTAATTTACAATTTGTTAAATTTGGTTTATGCATTAAAATCATTGATTGTTTATAAGTATTCATCTTGTTCATAGAAAATACATTAATCATACCTGAATACATTTACGAATATAAAACTACAGTTAGATTATTAAAATTAATAAAAGTAAATCACTTAATTTTATCATTTATTGCTAGTATATTCAGTCAACTTGGGAAAATCTTTTAAAATCAAAAAGTTGATTTTAAAAGAATATTCTCAAAGATTGATGCTAATGCTACACCAATCTCCTAGAAAAAATATAAATCCATAGGTTTGTCTGTTGGTCTACTTCTTTTTTTTCTTTTAGATATTTGGGTTACACCCGGCGATGCACAGGGGTTATTCCTGGATCTGCACTCAGAAATTGCTCCTGTCAGTGCTCAGGGGACCATATGGGATGCTGGGAATTGAACCTGGGTCGGCCGTGTGCAAGGCAAACGCCCTACCTGCTGTGCTATTACTGCATCCCCCTGTCTACTTCTTTTTGCTTGTTTTCATTTGGGGCTAACCCCAGTGGTTTCAGAAAAATTCTTAAATTTGCTCTCAAGGATTACTCCTGGCACATTGCATGATTAAATTCAGGTTTGTTCCCAAACACACCATTCAGTCCTTCAAACCCTTCCAGGAGTAATTCCTGGACACAGAACCAGGGGTACACTGAAAGCACAGCAGGTATGGTAAAAATATAGATGATTTGGATAGAGATAGAGATAGAGATAGAGATAGAGATAGAGATAGAGATAGAGGAGATAGAGATAGAGATAGAGATAGAGATAGAGATAGAGATAGAGATAGAGATAGAGATAGAGATAGAGATAGATGAAGAAAGGGTTGTGGAGATGCTTTGCATGAGGGAGTCCTGAATTTATCATCAGAGTTACATGGTCTCTTGTGCCACACCAGGAATAACCCCCCACATACTGCCAAGGTAGAGCAACCCCCCAAAATGTAATAAATAAAATAATTAGCAGTTATGTTTTTAAAGATAGTATTAATTGTAATATATATATATATTCAACCATCAACAGATTTTTAAGAATAGGTCTTTAGGAAAGAGTCTACTGTTTTTTTTTAATATACTTTAAATACAAATAATAGCACAAAGTTTAATTTATTTTTATTCTTGTTTCATTTTATGAATAAATTCAGCATGATTTAGAGATTCAATATTAGTTTTGAATGCCATCCACTAAAGATCTCATTTTAAAAAAGCTTATATTTCTAAGACTTGGGAAATAAAGAAATACAGGCATTTGCTATTCTCTTAGTAATAAAGTTCTACCAATATACTTTACTAATCAAATAAATATATCCATAATTCAATGATAATATGTTTTGAGTTGGAATCCACATTAAGGGGAAAATACTACATCTCAGATTGTTTTAAGTTGAATGATAAAATTCTTAATAAGAATGATAGTTACTTGAATTTTAAGAACTAATCTTAGTATAATTCCTTTTAAATTTGAAATACTTGACGAGGCTATTAGCTTTATACTTTTTATATAGATAAGTCACATTTTTAAATGTGTTTATCTGAAACTTACAAAAATATATAGATCATAATTTACAATACTATTTATAGTAAATTCTATATAAATAATAGTAAAACATAGCACCCTCTACCAGAATGTCCACTAAACATCTTATGGCCACTTCCACTAAGATAAGCTCAGTTCCATAGACTTGTTCTTATACTCTTCTATATTTCATCATTTGTTATTCCCTTGTTATTTTTTCACATCCTAAAATGAATTGATGACATGACACGTTCAAGCTCATTCTGATTCTGTATCTATTCCTCTTCTTCAGGATCACTACATACAGTATACTTTTCCATCCAATACAATACACAGATCCATCCACACAGCAGCAAACTTTATTATTTTGTCTACTCAAGTTGTGTCAAAGGCATGTTGAAAATAACCTTGTATACTCTGAAATGCTTTTGATGTTTTTAATAATTAATCCCTTTAGCCCTTTATGTGTCATGTTAATAAGGCATTTAAAAATTGAATTTTAGAATGCCTAGTGAGCTTATTGATCTATCTCCCTGAACTCACCAGCAGTCTCTAAATAGTAAATCCGTGTAGCGGATGCAGGCTTGCATTAAGGGACCCTGCTCCATGTGCCATCTAGATTCCAGTGAATCAGTCTGCAATATTATTTGCCTCTACTTTAAAATTTCAGCCCTCCCCTTCAAACAGGTTGTGTGTTGTAAAATGTGGAGGACTTGGGAGGCTTGGAGTGAGAAACTTTGGTCAATAAAATTGGTGCTTTTCACCCATGCAATCTTTGGACACATAAGGAGAAAGACATATTTCATTTTATTTTTAGTTCTATCAGTATAAACCACCCAATTGCCCAGCTCAACTTTTCCCAGTGGTGATATCTTATAGTGCCATCAAAGTCTGCAAAGTTTGAGACTTCAATAGACTTACAAAAATGAGAAAATACAGATCGTCAGGTCAGCGACAAATTTCTTTTCTATTGCTTTTTATTTCTAACTGCACAAATTCAGGTTGATGACTGTCATATGAGAACTATTAAGGACTGTGAAGGTGAAGTCTTAGAACACTATATCAGCCAGATTTCAAGTTAATTTTTAATATAGAAAGTGATTTTGAGCTTCAAAATACGTTTCATCCATATGTTAATTATAATAAGATGTGTCTTAGGAATGGGTAATTTTAATATTTTAACAGTTAAAATATTAAAGGTAGCATATGTATTAATTATTGCTTTTCTGTAAATTTCTATGAATAATCTTTAGTCACAGATATCTATACATAATTATGTTTTGCTATTTTCTACATGGTTTTATAAAATTTTGTTGCTTTCGAGTCAAGTAGCTCATAAGAAAAATGATATCAGGGATATAGAAGAAAAATTCTTTTCATGTATGATCTCTCTGACAAGTTTTAAGTTGAACTAATTAAAACTGGCTGGAGCGATAGCACAATGAGTAAGGCATTTGCCTTGCATGCAGCAGACCCGGTTCAATTCCTCTGCCCCTGTAGGAGAGCCCGGCAAGCTACGAAGAGTATCTCGCCGGCATGGCAGAGCTTGGCAAACTATCCAATAGTGGCGTATTCAATATACCAAAAACAGTAACAACAGGAATCACAATGGAGATGTTACTGGTGCCCGCTAGAGTAAATCAATGAGCAACTCGATGACAATGATAGTGACAGTAAATTAAAACTGATAAAATTTAAGCTATTATTTAAATTGTGGCCAGTATGACACTTTGATCTATGAAGAATTTTCTTAAGCTCTTTAGGGGAACCCATTATGAATGTGACACAGAAACTACATTCATTGATTTACCTCTCATTGCTACTTTCAGAGAAAAAAGTGAGGTGACATGCATTTCTACATATAATATAGCAGAAAAAGGTTACAATCACTCTATACATCATATCATATTAATATCACATGATATTTCATGATATACCACATGATGTAAACTAGCCAGGTTTCTCTCTTTTTTATTAAAGTGTTTCTTAAAAATATTATGATTCAATTAAGCATATTCAGCTTCATCCAGAGGGATATTAAGAAATGTTTGGTATAAATATATCCAAAGGTCCAGAGCATTTTCTTGAATATGGTTAAGTTTTGCGAATCATTGAATTTAGTTGTAGTTCCTAGCTCTGCACTCAGGGATTATTCGCGATGGGCTCATGGGACCATCTGTGGTGCTGGGGATCGAACCCGGGTAAGCCCTGGGCAAAGCAAGCACACTACTCTCTGTACCATTTCTTCGGCCCTGGCTGTCATTGAATTTATTGTCACTTGATATGTTCAGGATTGTGCAGTAATCTAGAGAGGAATATGTGTGGTGAAAGAAGCAATAACGCAAACAGATCTCCTGTGCACTCCAACTTTTATAAACAACCTACATGAGAGAAAAAAAAGTGGTTAGAAACATTGAAAAAAATATGAGATCGAAGAATTCAAGAGATCAGAAATTAACATTCAACTTCCAAAATTGGAAGGAAATTGACATGGGCAGTATTTGGGGACAGAATGCATTATTTGTCCTAGTATTTACCAAGGTGTGAGAGTATAATAAATTTTAAGTATAAAAATATGAGATGTACTGGATATTTCTCTCGTTGGTCACTATTTTGTCTGTGAATCGTGAAGACTGTCTTTTCCTAAGAACAAAATGCCTAGTAAGAAGAAGGGAGAATAATTTCAAAGACTTGGATCCCAACAACCACATAGACTCACTCCCATCACTATCATTTGCATCTCTTGTCACCTCCAGTACTGCAAGAGGAACCTGTGACTTTGGTACTTTTGGGGATGACTAATATTACATTACCAAGCCCTATCTCTGAACCATCAGCCAACACTACTAAACCCAGTATTAATGGGTATGGCCTCATAGGGACCCATGTTTACCATTTATAGAAAGCATCAAATGAGACAAATAACACCATTTTGCTGTACCAGTTCCCAGTTCTACTTTATAAAATAGCTTATACATGCCAATCTTCGCCCTAGAGTTAGCACTTTTAAGCTGCTCTTGATTATACATCATGGGTTACTGATTCTATCCTCTGACAGAGGCATATAATTATCAGTTCCTAAAATAGTAGTAAGTGAAACAAATGCCATTTGATGCAGTAAATAGGTATTTTACCCAGTGCACATAAGACTGTAGTTGTTTCATTATGGCATCCTGATTTTTAAAAATAAAATAGTTTCATTTGAAAGAATTTACATGGAGAAATGCAGGGGGGGGGAGAAAGAGAAATAGCAAAAGACAGAGGCGGTTGGGGGGCGTGTAGAGAAAGAGAGAGATGCCTTTCAAAGAAAGAACATGGACTTCTCCAGTGTGTACAAAGCTTGGATCTATTTTTAAATATTTTCACAAATGCTGTATTTTCACAGATAGCAATATAGTGTGTTTCTGGCTGTGCTTTCATTGCCATCTTTTTCAAAGAAGAGCTTAAAATATTTTGTGCTTTTAAACTTCATGCAATTATATTACATCCATTTGAATAATTCAGAATAATTTAGCTATCTCAGAGCCCATAACAAATATGTGTCAAGACAGGAAACATCCACAACTTTAGGAAATTAGTAAATGGACATCTTGTAGAATGGGATGGTTTAGCTACCAGGGTGATTTAAAAAGTGGAAGATTGCATCAAAGAATTTGCATTGTACATTGTAAAATCAATACGCAGCGATTTCAACGGTTCAGTTTATTATCAAATGTTATGTCAAATTCTCACATAACTTAGAAAACTTTTAATTTTATACTCTTATTTTTGAGTGCAACAACCTACAGAATTAATGGTTACAGTTGCATAGGAAATAATAATATAAAATATTATAAATATAAGAGTCAGCAAAGAGTAGAAATTGCTTTTATTTAAAGATTTATACTCACGCTTATAGAATTAAAGTTAAAAATAGACACTAAAGGTATAAATGCCTCATTGTTTTCCAATCATTAATACATCCTACTCACTAGCTTGTATAGTGGTTAATATTTTTCAAATACTTTTATTTTTCAAATACTTTATTTTCAAATACTTAATATTTTTCAATTTGTAAAATGTTCTTCCACTTTCTGAAAAACTTTCTATGAAAATAATGGTAGACAATTTTTGCAGAATGTAAACAAGTTTCATGCTTCAGCTGAGTTTTACCTGTAAAGATAAGTTAAATATCTAGAGAAACCAAACTACTTTCCTGCGTATTAAATAAAAAAAATTTGATCATAGAATCAGATTAACCGTATTGGAATTTGGGCCTTGCTCCTTGAAAGCTGAATGGTCTTATGCAAGTTATTTAACAAATTAACATAGAAATAAAGTGTTCAAATTATTCACTGTTTAGAATTAGATATTCTATTCAAGTATAAATTATTATATAGTCTTCCTAATAATGCCAGCTATAAAATGCATTATTTTAATTTTAGTTTTACTGTTAAACATTCTCTAATATCACCTCTATCATAGATAAATTCTGAAGCCCCCAAATACAAGATTCTGAAAAGTTTCCCATTCTTTTTAGAACAAAGTCACTCTTACCAGTGTTTCTTTTTTGTGTTTTACTTTATAAAACAGAGGAGCATTGGTTTACAATGACATATAAATTTTAGAAATATAATTTTACATATTGACAAATGAATGTGTCATAGAATGTCCACCAGAAAGATCTAGTTTGCCATATTTTATTAAATGCAAAATCAATTTATTTAATAAAGTCAATAGCATCCCTCGTAGGAAGTTTAAATTCTTAGTTGGCCCTTAAATCGGAAGGCAGTTTGTTTTGAACAATTGTGGTTCAATGCGAAGCAACAGGGACCAGGTCAGAAAATGAAAGTACAAAGGTAGTATGAAGGAATGATAGAGCCAAATATCCCAATCAGTGTCAAGAACTCTGAAATCAAGAGACCAGACTTTCACAACTGAAGTTCTGAACTTAGAAAGGTGCCTTTGAAGAGACCAGGCTGGAGTGTGGTATGTGTGAGTGTCTGTGTGTGTGTGTTTGGGGGGGTGGGATGGGAGAAGTGAAGAAGTGAAATGAAAGCATGACCTAGTGAGAATTATTTCTTATGTAATTGATCGAGGCTCCCACTCAAACCAAGTGTGTGTGTGTGTGTGTGTGTGTGTGTGTGTGTGTGTAATAGGGTTGGGGTGGTAAGGGAAGGAAAGGTGCCACTAGTGGTGGGATTGATATTGCAATATTGTAGGTCTAAAATTCAACAACTGATAACATTGTAAAGCATGGCACTTTAATACAAAGTAAATAAATTAAAAGCAAAAACAACAACAACTTGCCCTAAGGACACTTGTAACTTTGCTAAAAGGTAAAAAACAATTTTAATATTTTAATAAGTCTTCCTTGAGCTATTCCTTCTTTATAACTTAAAGACTCCACGTTGCCAATTTATACACTTTCTTCCTGTTTGATTCTTCTTCAACAATGCGTTTTTAATTTCTTCTTCAAACTAGATCTAAAGAGAAACAGAATTTGCATCTCCATATTTCTCTTAGAGCCTTTCGTTCTTTCTTTGTTTTTGTTTTTGTTTGGGGGCCACACTTGGTGATGCTCAGGAGTTTTTCCTGACTCTGCACTCAGGAATTATTCCCGATGATATTCTCGGGATCCTATGGGATGGATGCTAGGAATCTAACCTGGATGGTTCAGCTGTGTGCAAGGAAGACATCCAACTTGATGTATTATTGCTGCCATCTCTCTTGGGAATTTTTTTCCCTCTGGGTTTTCCAAATTATATATAATCATATAAAATGCTATTTTGGGGTTTCTTAATTTTATAATGTAATATTTTTAAATACTTTTATATGATTAATTTTATAATATGAAATCAAATGAGTAAATGATGATTAATTTTATATTTTAATTGCTGTTTCACTTTTCTTTCTTTTTTTTATTTTTCCAATTTTTGGAGGACCTCATCTGACTGGGTTCAGGTTAGCTCCGGATTCTGTGATAGTGAACAGTAATACCTCTCCTTAGGTATCACTCTCTGCAGTGCTTAGGGGACCAAATGTAGTGTGGGGATCAAACTAGGGTTGGCTGCATGCAGTGTATTTGTTTCCATTTATTTTGTAAGCTGGTTGGAAAGATAATGTAGGAGCTGAGGTGCTTGACTTGTAGGCAGTTATAACCTGGTTCTACACAAGATCTTATTTGATCACCAAAGCGTGACGACAGTGATTTATGGCATAAAGCCAAGAGTAAGCCTGATCACCTCTGGATGTAGCCCCCAAAGATTTAATATCAATTTACTTTATAAGTAAAATCAAAGTGTTTATACTTAGATTATGGACCAAAAGCAAATGAAAGTGATAGCCATGTTTCAGATATAAAACTTGAAAAAATATGCTTTCTCAATTAAAGATTAAAATTAAAATAGTTGCTATAAAGTTAGTTTCTATACAAAAAAAATTAAGAGAGAAATTAAAAGACCATTCATTGAAAACATGTTTTCTACAAACAACACCTGGAAATAATTATGGTGAAATGTTAATCAAGCTAATAAAGAAAAGATAGTTGCTTATGATGTTAATGTTTTATAGATATTTTAAACACTAATGAAAACAATTTACTACATATGTATTTTACACAAAGAATACACATTATAACTCAGTGAAAAGTATTGATTTAAATTTTTAACCTATTTTAATTGGCATCTTTGGATATGCAAACTTAAGATTCATAGTAGAAAATCCAATATATTTGTCTATTGGGCATACATATACATATACATAATATATCACTGATATTATTGGAGTGATAGCACAGCAGGTAGGGCATTTGCTTTGCATGCGGCTGACCTGGGTTTGATTCCTCTGTCCCTCTTGGAGAGTCCGGCAAGCTACCGAGAGTATCCCGCCTGCATGACAGAGCCTGGCAAGCTCCTTGTGGCGTATTCAATATGCCAAAAACAGTAACAACAAGTCTTACAATGGTGCCCACTCGAGCAAACCGATGAACAATGGGACGGGATGACAGTGCTACAGACAGTGCTACAAGATCACTGATATATTCAATTTTCAGCCAATAAGATTAAAGATAAAGTTTAAAATATATCTAAACAAATATTCAGTGGATGTCATTGGAAAATACTATAGTTTATTTGATCTTGAAAGTGGGTATTATGAATGTATAGTGCTTATGATGTTTCCATTTATTCAGCAAAATGATTAAATGATTATTTATGGAAATATCAGAGTTCTAAAAATAAGCACTGTCATAGCACTGTCGTCCCATTGTTCATGGATTTGCTCAAGCAGGCACCAGTGACGTCTCCACTGTGAGACTTGTTGTTACCGTTTTTGGCATATCGAATACAACATGGGTAGCTTGCCAGGCTCTGCCGTGTGGGCTGGATACTGTCTGTAGCTTGCCGGGCTTTCTGAGAGGGACAGAGGAATAGAACCCGGGTCGGCCACATGCAAGGCAAACGCCCTACCCGCTGTGCTATCGCTCCAGCCCTTAGTAATCAGTAAAGAAGAAAGAGGCCTGGTCTCTTGAAGCTTATATTCCTATCAGAAGGAACCAAAAACAATCATATAAGCAAAGAAATAAATACTACTTAGTAATACAGGCAATTATTTTTTTAAAAGGGGGTGTGGTCAGAGTTACGTATAATTAACAAAGTTGAGGAAATGGTGGGAAGAGCTGGAGTACATGCTTTTCACATAGGATCTTAGGTTTAGTTCTTGACATCACATAGTCCTCTGAGAACCACCTAAAATGGCCCACAAATTATGCAAAAGTGAGAAATGAAGATGGAACCTAATTCAATTATTGGATTGTTAGGGAACATAACTGGACTTCTAGGGAACTCTCTAATAAGACATCATTTATCTATAGAACTCAGGTGTTTGAGAAATGGAACTATGTGGAAGATACTAGAATGTCATATCTTTTACTAAGAAGTATAGGAAGATTTTCAATACATGCTAGAAGAATAAAATAAAATAAAGTGGCATTTACGAAATAGAGCAAGAGAATAAAATTAATAAAATGATTACTTTTGAGAATTATGAAAGTGTGTGTAACTAGTAACAAAGTAGCTACTGTTTTAAGTATCTTACTATCAGGTGTTTTGATCAAAATATCAGCAGTTTCACAGTTAGTATTGTTGCTGTAAAATTAGTATTTGACGAGAGGTTAGATCATAAATGCCCATTTATTATGTAAAGAGTTATAGACATAGATATTTCAAATTTAAATAGTCAGATCAATTTATTTATTTTTGCCATTTATGTTTTTAGTCGGTTATTCATTCAACAAATATTTATTGCAATTCAGCTACATGCTGGTAACTATATTTGGCACTCCATTTGAAACAGAGATACCGCCTTATAGTTTAGAGTGCAGTGCTGCTATCCGGTTAATTTAGGGATGACAAGTTGATTTCTATTCTGTCCTGAGGAAACTGTTTCTGGAATTGTTTTCAGAATCGTTTATAAATCATAGCAAAGCTCTCATTACTTTACAGTGATATCTCATAAAAAGATGAGACAGTTTTATTTAATTTCTTGAGAATTCATTACATGTTGGACATGCTGAGAATAAAATACTGAAGTGCATCTATTTGATCTCTGTCCAGCAAAAACACAAAGCACAGTAGATTACAAAGAAATGGTAGAGTAGAGAGATTAGAGAGGATAGAGAAGTGGATTCTGGACGTATAATAAGTTGTGATATTTTACTTAAAATTTACTTGAGATGATAATATATAAGCTTAACATTAGACATTAGGCTCAGGACAATACAGAAGGTAAGGTGTTTGCTTACCTTGCACTCAATGACCTTCTTTTTTTAATTTTTTTTGTTTGCAATATTTTTTTTATTTTTTTTATTTTTTTAAATTTATTTTATTGAATCACCAAGTGCAAAGTTACAAAGTTCTCAGGCTTATATCTAAGTTATACAATGCTCAAACACCCATCCCTTCACCAGTGCCCATATTCCACCACCAATAACAACAAAAACAAAACAAAAACAAACAAACAAACAAACAAAACAGTATACATCCCACCCCTCACCCCCCAACAACCCCCCGTGCGTGAGTGATAATTTCACTTCCTTTTCTCTTTACCTTGATTACATTCCAGATTTCAACACATAACTCACTATTGTTGTTAGAGTTTCAAAACAGACTCACTATTTTTGTTGGAATTTATCCCCCAAGAATACAGCTCTATTGACAAGGAAATATTTGATAATAAGTTTTCCACTGCTGAGAATGAAGAGATAAAATGTCTTTATCTACTACTACTGCGGCCGCGCGGTTTACAATTTCTCTATTATAGTAATTAAATCCGCGGAGATTAAAGTTGGAAAATGAATCATTTCCCTTCCTGGAACAGCATGTAGCAAAAGCTTAGTTCACAGTCTCCATATATGGTTGCAAGCACTTGCTGGAAACCCAAATCCTGAAAGCTGTCTCTGGTTCCCGCTCGTTCCACATCCACCGGCTGTGCAGAGGCATGGGCACCCGGGCCGAAACTCGGCCGGAGCCAAGCACCGGCCCCGGCTGGGACAGCCCCCTGCAATATTTTTAAAACAAAATTTTTATTATCTAAAGAAATGCATGAATAGAATGTCAGCTTTTTCATGTACATATCTGTAGTGTTTTATTTATTTTTATAGGCTCAATGACCTTCTTTCTGTACCCCACACCTTATGTGATTCCCCAACCTTAGTCAGAAGTAATCCCTAACCACAGAACCAGTAGTAAGCCCTGAAGACTGACCTGTGTGACCTAAAAAACAAAACAAACTGAAATAAAAATACAAACCGTCATACGAAGGTGTTTAGATGCAAATGTTCTGCTCTTATTTTTCAGATACTAAAACAAAGTTCTATGGATGTAATTTGCAAGAGGGGAAAAAAGAAGGAATCACATTATAAAAAACTTACAATTACATTGCAAGTTCTGTAGTTGCTCCTCTAAAAAATGAGTTACCATGGACTAAAGAAATGTTACCCAGTGGGAATAGCACTTACTTTGCATACAGACTACCTGGTTTTATTTCCTGAGCACCAATAGAAGTGATTCCTGAACACAGAGCCAGAAATAAGCCCTGATGACTGCCAGATGTGGCCTCAAAGCAAAAAAAAAAAAATATATCACTGATTTATCTTAGTAATTTAATGCATTTTTATAAATAGAGGTATCTGAGTCTATTCCTCAAAGCTCAAGTCTATGATATCTAATATGATCTCTATAGGGGTCTCTTTAATCAGAATTCTAGAATACAAAATATATGCAGGCATACCTTCTTAAACAAACATCAGAGTAAATTCCATTATGTTATGGCATGGTGGAGTTAATAAAAGCATTTTAATTTTCTTTTTTTTTTTTGGAGGAGGTGGTGTTGGAGCTATACCTAGCAGTGCTCAGGGTTTACTTCTCACACTGTAGCCGGAGATAGCTACTGGCAGTGCTCGGTCACTCAGAAATCAAACTGGGCTCTGCTACATGTATAGCAAGTACTTTAAATCCTGTATTAAACTCCAGTCTCGATAAAGGAATTGTATACTGTGACGTTAACCTATCGTTAAATCCAAATGTCCCATGTCTATATTATAATGATACGAATTGAAAAACATAACTAAAAATACACCGTGATAAATACTTATCAACTAAAATTTTCTACTCAATCTTTAAATGTTTGATTATTTATTAGTTTTGTTTTATATATAATATATATATACACACAGCTCTCTGGTATGTATCTACATATATATGTATATATATATATATGTATATATATATATATGGAGAAACACACACACACACACCAAGAGTATCCCACTAGCATCCTGGCAAGCTACCAGTGGTGTATTCGATATGCCAAAAACAGTAACGTTAGGTCTCATTCCCTTGACCCTGAAAGAGCTTCCAATTGTTGGGAAAGATGAGTAAGGGAAGACTGCCAAAATCTCAGGGCTGGGAGGAATAGAGATATTACTGGTGCCACTTGAGTAAATCGATGAACAATGGGATGACAGTAACAATGATTTATTAGTTTTAATTTTTTTTTCAGTTTCTTAAAATCAAGTACCATGTGGTGTCTATTTATAATTATTTATAAAGAAACATACTGACAAATGAAGTACGAATTGCCTTATTTTAGCAACTAGCAGAAATAACCATCCAATGTATGTAACTTAGTTTATCTCTGTCTACAGATGATCTAAGTGTTCTGTCAATATTTTTTATAATGAATGTTCATGTTTTTTCATAATTTATCTTAATTAAACATGTAAAAATTGCAATTGCATAAAACATTTTTTAATAATATACTCTCATTTCCATTGGAGATGAAATAAAGTTCTTTATTACTAGACACTGAAAGAATATGAATATCATTTTAATGACTGATTTAAATTGCCACCATGAGTTAAAATATGTCAACCCACAATTGACTGAAAAGGAAGAATTTTTACATTTGACAGCACAAAAATTCCTAAGTAATTTAGCAGTATCAAAGTTTTTTAGAACATCATTCCAAAAATTATTCCTCTATCTTAGAAGGATATGGATACTGAGCTTTTAGGTATGATAGAGAAAATGCATTTACTTATTTTACTTATTTGCACATTCATGTGACCATATAGAAACACATATGTGTGTATCTTCTCAGACATATATAATTTCAACCCTGTATAATCTACGATATATGCGTTTTATTGATATAAATTATACTTCTAATTAGTCCTCCAAATTATTGATATAAACTACACTTCTGATTAGTCCTCCAAAAAATGATGTGTAATCAGATTTTTAGTGAGAAATAAGTATTTGCTGATATCATGAGTTTTCAGCAACAGAGGAACATTCCTGTATACAGTTTGATTTAAAGTTAGGTAGATAGATTTAGATAAAACAAAGTTGTTCCATGGTTGTTGTTATACCTTTTTATCTTGTGGTAAAAAGTAATAGACATCTACTCTGTCACATAATTGAATTCATGGGTAACATATAGACAGTTAAACTTGCCATTTTCTCACAAATTAGAAATATATTTGATGATTGCCACACACATTTGAGTAATGTCATTGGAGCTAAGTAAATATTTATTTAAAATGTTTAATTAATTCCATCTAATTGAAAATAGAAAAGATAGAAGTTTCTAAATATTAATAAAAAGTGCATGCCCTTGAGCAGTGCAATCTGAGACAAGTCAGTAAACTATGGGTCTGATGACTTAAGCGCTAATGTTACCTTCCATTTTCCTGTGGGACTCTGTTTACTGTCAAATATATTTCTGAACTGGATTGGAAAAATACTGGACAGCTGTTCTTTGTCTAGGTTCAGTGCAGTAACTATAATTTTGGGCTATGTTTGGTTTCCCACGTGTTCACTTTAGAGCTTCTAAACTTGTAAATCTACTAACATATATAACATTAACATACATTTCTAGCAGTTGCTGTGTGAGAAGCTGCATAGGAACAGAGCTTCCTTGGTTATAAACCTAGAGAAGATTATTCATAGAGACTTGATTCCATCACTCCAGTTATTGAGATTTTGGATATCTTGACAATTGGATATTTTGACAATTCATTGGAGGTTTTGACAATTCATTAGCCAAAGTCTAGGGGAAAAATTCAGTAAATATTACTAAGTGTATATGTTTGTATGTGTAAAAATAAAAAGAAAAGGAACGCGGGCGATGATGTGGCAGGCAAAGGAACGGACGGAGGCCAAACTGGTTGCTCGATCGGTTTATTTCATGTCCATCTCCATTCTCCTCTGATTCTCCTCCTGCTTCTTTCTCCCCCATCCTACTTCATTCTCTCTCTCTCTCTCTCTCTCTCTCTCTCTCTCTCTCTCTCTCTCTCTCTCTCTCTCTCTCTCTCTCTCTCTCTCCTCTCAACCGGCTCTCGGTCTCTCTCTCGATCTGTGGCTCTCGCCCCCATGGATCTGGCCCCCAACCCATGACAGCATTTGTCCATGATCAAGCTCTTAACTTATAGTTAAGAATTAGGCACTTTGGCCAGGCCCATCTCGATGCCAGGGTAGCACATAACTCACCGCTTGCCCTGGATCCTTCTCGTCCCATGTTGGGGACCCTACTTTGGGGTGCTAGGAACTGAGGGCAACTGAGGCTTAAGTGGAGAAAGCAGATGCCCGGGAGGGAATAATATCCGAGGCCAATTAAGTCTTAAGTTATAAAAACATAATGTTATCTTCTTGTGTCTATACAAAAAAGTCATAGCTTTAAAGTAAATTATTCAAAAGGCATAAAGAGGAGAGAAAGGCAATGTTATAATATTCAGTGTCCTAGGAAGTTCTGACCTTACCAATTAACAGAGTTTGATTAGAGGAAGAGCAGATAAACTGGTAGAAGTAGTTACAGATAAACAAAGGAATGGGAGTGACTCGGGAGCACTTTGATGGGCGTGACTGATATACCTAAGCTCCTAGTGGCAAGGGGAGAAAGGACAAACCAATGATATCCAACATTTGTATTGTGACATGCATATTAAAATATAGTATCCCTATATTGTTTTGTAAGATCTGAGATGCAAAGTAAAACCACTTGATATTTTAAAAGTCTGACTGAGAATATTTAATCTATGGGAAGGTAACAATCCAGGACCTTTGACGGTGTTGTACTGGGAGACTATCTTTAAATGAAATAGTACAAAGTTAAGAATTCTCATTTTTCCTATCCCACAAATGCACTATCCATGTGTGTTGGTGTTCTCATTTTATGGTCACATCCTTATATTGCCTTTCTAACCACAGCTACTTCTCGGTTTATGTATTATTTGGAATGCTACCAGTGTAGAAATACTTAACCCCTTTATATTAAACATTAATTTCTATTACTTATTAATTAATAATTATTATTAGAATTAATAATCAATAATTATAGATCTACTTGGGCTGGACCGATAGCACAGCGGTTGGGCATTCACCTTTCATGCAGCCAACCGGGGTTTAATTCCTCCACCCACCTTGGAGCACCCGGCAAGCTACTGATAGTATCAAGCCCGACCAGCAGAGCCTGGCTAGCTACCCGTGCATATTGGATATGCCCAAAACAGTAACAATAAGTCTCGCAATGATAGATGTTACTGGTGCCCGCTCGAGCAAATCAATGAGGGATGACAGTGACAGTGACAGTGATAGATCTACTTTGACATATTTATTGCAATCTGCTACCAAACATATTATACTTTGAATAATGTGTTTTTATGGCTGGGCATGTAGCACAGGGATAGAACATTTGCTTTGGGTTCAATCACTGATATCACAGAAAACTAAAAACTATGTAAAAAAACAAATTGTCAAATGTATTCTCTATCTTCCTTTAAAACAAATATTCTTAATAATACTGGTTTAGAATGTTTCCCTCTGGGAGAAACTCATATTCTCTCTTGAACTTCCTCTCTCTCTAACATCACATTTTCTAACTAAATTTCTTTAATTAAAACTTTTTTTTTGCATCATGAAAAAAATAAGAAATAGTGTTTATTTTTAATTATTGTTCTAATTATTAGCATCATATTGGGCATGTAATAGGCCATTTTTATGTGTTAAATGAGTCAGTAAATACAGCTGGAGGATGTTTTGATTTTAGATGCTTTTTAGCACTTGCAATCTCTTTGAAAAATATAATGAAAATGAAAATCATAGTAGATATGAGGCATGCTATTTCTGAAATAAAATGGTGCATTTCTGTACATTCTATACATCAATTTTTAGAATTGAGGAGAGTCAAGTATAAAAGTTTGCATTTGCTCTTGAACAATGTTGTCCCAAATTACTTTGGTTAAATTAGAGGTTCTCTAATTTACATTCTATAGAATATACCATCTCTTATGCAATGAAATCAATAAAGTAAGATGGATCCTCAAACTCAGTTATTTCACAATTACTGTCACCTGATGATATATCAGTATAATGAGTTAGCACTTGAATTAGGTTTAGACCACCTGTTTAAACCCATCTTACCTGATTTAGATATCATGCCAGATAATTTAAGTATGTAGATGGCTGGACAATAGTAAATAAAACTTCTGGTCCTATAAGTAAAGAGTATATGACTTTTGATTTCAAGCATTTATGGCAACGCATATCACAGAAGCCAAATCAAAGGCTGCATACTGATCAGGAATAATTAAAAATCATCTTTCAATGTAGAAGTATAGTTTGTCATGGTCTTATATAATTGCTGAAAATGTTTTGATCTGTAAATAATTCTACTTTATTCTATGAATAATACAAACTCATTTGTATTGTCATTAGTCAAATTGAAATTATAATTAGAATGCTGACAATGAACCAATGCTATTTCTTTGACTTTTATATCAAAATTAAAGCACTATACAGCCCCTCTGCCTATGACAATTATTTCATATTATGACTCTGTGGCATATTTGATATGTCAAAAACAGTAACAAGTCTCACAATGGAGACATTACTGGTACCCAGTCGAGCAAATCGATGAACAACTAGATGACAGTGATACACTGCTTTTGCAGTAGGACTTTTGAGAATGCTATTTTGCATGTGTAATAAAGACTTCTCTGCATTAATTCTTGTCATTCTTACAGGTAGGAATGTTTTGTTCACAACCTCCCTTTCCCTTACAGTAAACCAATTGTAACATCAGTTTAAATAATAGAAAAATCTGTATATGATGCTGTAATCACCACCAGGATTGATAGTTCTGCACAGAGTCCAGGGGAAGCCTGAGAACTGTACGGTGTAGTCCATAAACAAAAACCAACAAAATAAACTCAACGAATAGATGGACTTAATTATAATTTATCTACTTCAAAGGACAAAGTACTACCAACACTCATTAGCATAAATAATATTATCAATTGCTAAAGTATACAGAAAAGAACAATTATGAATCATCACGAAAAATAACTTAGGTATCACACTTAGAGCATAGCACTGCACTGCACTGTAGCACTGCCATCCAGTTCTTTATCTATTTGCTCGAGCAGGCACCAGTAACTTCTCCATTGTGAGACTTATTGTTACTGTTTTTGGCATATCGAATACGCCACAGGTATCTTGCCAGGCTCTGCTGTGTGGACGGGATAGTCTTGGTAGGTCACCGGCCTTTATGAGAGGAATGGAGGAATCGAACCTGGGTTTACCTCGTGCAAGGCAAAGGCCCTATCCCCTGTGCTATTGCTACAACCCACTTAGAGAGTATCTAAAAATAAACTGCATGGCCATTATAGAATAGTATATAAAAGTATAACTTTTAAAATCAGTAGTGTACTTAGAATGTTGCTCTGTACCAGAATACTTATCTTACATGTATGACAATCCTATTGTTTTGTTTTTTTTTTATAGAGCTACTTGGATTTACAGTACTGTTAATCATACTTCTTATGCATGTTATTCCAATGTGTTTTACAAAAACTAATTTTTGGCAGTGAATTCATTAGTTTATTTATGAGTTAAATTGTTCCACATCCATCCATAGAGATTCTGCTTCCTTCCACATGTTCCAAGAGCTTCTCCCAAATCTGCTGTTTCATGTAAACTCAGTTCTATTGACAAAATTTTCAGTTTTGAGCTTCAGGAATGAGAGGCAGAGAGAGAGACAAAGAGAGAAAGAGAAAGCGAGAGACAGACAGAAAGAGCCAAAGACAGATATCAGCAGACTGTTTCTGGTATATTGATGACAATGTTAATGAATTTAAAGGCTAATGCTTATGTGGAAAAATCTATATGGTAACACAAAAAGAAAAATGCAGAAAAATTAATTGCATTTGTATTATTTTTAAGTTTCAGAACTAACGATTGCACAAAATATATTTATCAAAATGTAAAGCTACTAAATATTATTTATTATCTATCTAAATTAGCCTTGGCAGAAGTAACATTGTAATAGCAATCCTAAAATAAAATATATGTACTTGAAAAAATTAGATTATAAAATAAAAATAATAAAATAAATATGTCCCAAATAATATTTGAAAAATATTCAATTTCTGGTTAAAAATAGTTGTTACAGTAAATAAAATAGGAAATTTAAATATCCTCATGCAATTAACCAAAAAATGACAAAGTACTACACTTATGAGTTTAGTACAGAAAATTAATTTTTATAAATTCAGTTCTATATAAAATGAAGGAAATCCTTGATTTTATAAGCAAAGATTTATTGTCATCATGGCAAAACAGTAAATAAATACAAACATAACCAAAAATTAAACACTGTGATGAAAATATCCATGCAATCTGGAAATAAGAACATGAATCTAATATAACAAAGTCAACATTTTCTATGTGCAGGAGGATACTAAATTTGGCTATACTTGCAAAGGAATCATTCAGAAATACAATGAAACTATCAGTGAGCTAAGTTTCAGAATTCCTTTGCTGTTTTTCATTCACACAGTGAATGAATACCATTGTCAAAAGAACACTTCAAAGTGCCCTTGGATAGGCCTGGAATCTAGCCAGGAAGTCCTGCAAATGCAATTCTAAGGGAAATAGGAAAGAGATATAGAAACATAAGTGGGAGTTGTATTTTGCATTTCTTTTGTCTTATTGTTTGTTCAGAATATCCTTTTTAACATAACACTTTCTGTGGCAAGGATCTGAAATTCTGGATTTTCTTTTGTAACAGACATAAATTACCAGTTATAGTTAGAAAATGACATCCAGTGATGTGTATAAAATGTGTCAAACAGCTGATAAATTATGCTTGTCCCAATTCTGACCACCCCAATAAAGTTACATTGGAATAAAAGGACTACTCCAAAATAAGCTTAAAGACTGTTACTTCTCCAAATAAAGTAATTTATATATGAATATGATTCAGTTGGACTGGAAGGCTGAGCCCCAGGTGAATTCAGTTGGTCACATTTGGGGGGTCTTTTCCCATGTTTTTTCTGTGCTCTTTCTTTTTTCTGATAAAGTTGCTTTTCCCATGAGTACAGCTCCTTTTCAGATTGAACTGGGATATTAGGAGTTTTATCAAGCCTCAGTTCCTAAGGAATTATCTTAGGTTGGAGGTGGGGGTGGTAGATACTGTATTTTGACTGTCATAAGGACTGATGACAGAGTAACTTATTTGAGAAATTTATTTTTGAAAATCTGTATTTTTTAAAAAGTATCTACCCATTTCAATATTATGTGGATAAATCTTGAAACAGGCAAGACGGGGTCATATCACCACCTTCCAGTTATAGCAAAATCCAGAAGCAAGAAGCCAGCCAGGAAAATAATTTTTTTTTTTTAAGGCAAAAGTCCTGAAAGAAAAGTAAAGACAAAGGAAAACATACTTTGCAATACAAATGGTAATCACAGTGATTAGCATCAACTCTGTAGAATAACCCCTCTTGTCCTGAGGCAGTTTATCACCACAAAAGAGGAATAAATTATAAAACAGTCTCTAGGTGTTGCTGGCCTAAAACAAGTCAGCTGTGCATTAAGAAGCAGCATAACATATTCAAAAGCATTGTCTCCTAAAATAACAAAGAGCTGTGCATGAACATTTTCTTCTCTCATGGTGTTAGAATATGTAACTGTGAGCAAAAGAGATTTCTAATACCTTATTCCTAGATTCTTGGTGGTTTCTGAATTGTTTCTCTAAAATTGCTTCTTTAGTTTGGAAACTACAAAAAAAACTTTTTGTCTTTTTAAAGAAGAGATGGAAGGAGATTGAGTCTCACACTCTCCAGTCATTTGAGAAGTTAAATTTTTATTTTCTGTAATCTGCATAGCATTTGCAAATCGAGGTGTGGCATGAGATAAGTATTCTGCAGGTTTGATTAAAATTCCAAAGTCACTTCAAGGAGAGGAATTTTAAAAAGCAGCAATAAGTTCATAAAGCTGAGTTACCTGCTCTTTGCGTAGTTCAGATTTAATTTTCTACAAAGTTTTCAGTCTAACAAGGATATTAGATGTAAAAACATTTACATGCATTGATGTCACATCTGGATTGCCCTTCACTGATGATCAAGTAGTGTTATTTTATGTATTGACATTGCAATGATCCCGAGTGAGAAAAGGGTATGGTGAAAAGCAAATGAAATGAAAGTGGTCTGTAAGAATATTGATAAATAGAAACAAAAGACAAGGACTATATGAAAATCGAGCCATGTAAACACTGAGTTGCATAAATTGAAACATGGCTTTAGAAATATGCATTTGTTAGGGCGAGGATCCAGATCTCCCTATAACGACAAAGAGACTCCAGAGACTGCAAACAGCAAGCAGGGTTTATTGTAAGACTGGCTAGCCAGGGTCCAGCCGCCTACGCGGACACGCAGGTCCAGCAGGTTGGGCAAAAGACCCCGAGCTTCTCCAAAGGAGATCTTATATAGGCCTTCCCCAGCCGTTACAGCAGAGCCCGAGCATTTCATAGCCAATTGATTTGTAATATTACAAACTTTCTTAACCAATCCCTTTAAAAGGATATCACTCCTTAGCCTATGGTTTTAGAGATCAGTATTTGTGCCAATATTCAGGAATGTCCCAGTTCTGGGGGCAGTCCTGGGTCCTGTGATATGGGTCGTGTGATATGCGTCTGGTTATCTGGTCTGATCACCACCCTTCTTGCGACCCAGGGTGCCTGTATCCAAATTCCTTGCTCAGGGACAGATAGACAAGTTATTCTACAATGTGGTCTGTCCTGGGCCAGATCCTCACAGCATTAAAACCACTCATGGGGCTGAAATAAATGATTTTCAACATGCGCGAAGTTTGATTAAGCCCTAGCACTGCAGGTAACTCTCACCCGAGCACCAAACCTTTGGGGAGCTTCCTGGTCCAAACACAAACAAGCAATAACCAACAAAGTGTATCATTACAGGAGCGGAAGTTAGGTATTTTTTTTCTTTGCGTTTGGTGTTTTCTGTCACACCCGCCGTTGCACAGGGGTTACTCCTGGCCCTGCACTCAGGAATTCCTCCTGGCAGTGCTCAGGGGACCATATGGGATGCTGGGAATCAAACCCAGGCAAACGCCCTACCCTCTGTGCTACAGCTCCAGCCCCAGGAGCGGAAATTAGCTAAGCAGAGATCATTGATACTCAAACTCTGGGGTCTCAGGTATGCCAGCTTCTAATATTGCTGCCCTGGGTTCTGCCATGGCAGCATTTCTCTGATGAGCTGATGCAACAAAGGAATTTCAAGATGGCAAAGTCCTTCACTCTCACACTGGTCTCCCTGACTACTTAAAGATCCCTGATTTCCCCTCTACTACACAATTGTGTACTTGTATTATCGCAATGTGGATTTCCCTCTGTGTATTGTACTGTAGTTATTTACCACTGGCTAGAGTTTGTAGTAAGACCTCACCAGTGATCCGGGAGATTGAGATGCGAGGAATATACTACAAGTGTATTTCACATGTATACCTGAGGATTTGGATTGAGGATTTGGAACTCATGATCAGATACTTAGATTGCCACAAAATGGCATGGGTCCTTTGTGGGGGATGAATATTTACACTATTTATTGTATATATTTTTGTGGATCCAAAATTGTAAGCAAATATCAAGTATTATACATAACTAGCATACTGTAGCAGTAACTTGTGATTATTGTTAATTGTTTGAATATTTTAATGTTTTACAGTGATAGCATCTTAAACTTTATTTGTAGAACAGAAAAGATGTAAATCATACAAAAAATTCAATTTTCGTCGTGGATATTCTAACTCCTTAATATTAAAATATTAATTTATTTTATTATTACTATTATTTTTGTGTTTGCACACCTGGAGGTGCTCAGGTCTTACTCCTGGCTCTGCATTCAGGAATCATACCGACTGTACTGTCTCCTCAATTCCAAGATTAATTTATTTTAAAAGTGATTATTTATAACTTGTAGCCGTATATTTCAGAATTTACATTAATCTCTAGAGTAAATTTACCCAGAACAAAGTATATAAAATATTAATAGAGAGTTGTTTTTCTGAAGCTATAAACAATTTTGCACATAAATTACATAGACTTTGAGCAATATTTCACTAAAAGATTTAATTTTACTAAATATAAAAAAAAAACTTACATTTGTTTGAATGCATGATTTTGACCAGTGTTCCCTTCAGAGGGGATAAAAAACCCAAACTTCACTTTAGTCAATCAAATGCTGTTAATATTTATACTCTTTTTACAGAGGAACCACAACATTTTAGATAGAGTTAAATTTAGAAAACAATACAGGAACATCTTTAAATTATAAATATTTAAGTCTAATGCAACAAAGTATATTTTGAAAAAGTACTCATGTCTATGCATATTTATGCTTCATGGATACCATGTAATTTATGTTATTATATCCCCTTACATTTTAAAGGTAATTTATAAATACTCTAACTGAAAAAATGGTCTGATATATTACCATATAAATCTTTTTTAATTTTTTTATTTTTCTTTCCTTTTTGGGTCACACCTGGCGATGCACAGGGGTTACTCCTGGCTCTGCACTCAGGAATTACTCCTGGCAGTGCTCAGGGAACCATATGGGATGCTGGGAATCAAACCAGGTCAGCAGCATGCAAGGCAAATGCCCTACCCACTGTGCTATCACTCCAGCTCCATTACAGTATAAATCTTAAAGATGGACTGGTGATTCAGTTGTACAAAGCCATGAGATATGAACCATGTGATTTCAATGGCAGTTTCCTTATCTCAGTATTTGGAAATATGAATATGCTAATCTTGTTAAGAAGAAAAATGTTTCTATCATATCCATCTGCTATGATTTTATGAAAGGACAATAACTTATGTGTATTCAGCCTCTGATGAACATGAAACTGACTTTATGAACTGTGTATTGTCCTCAAATTGTGTGCAGATTGTCATTAGTAGAAATGAGTGGATAGTAGGGAGAATGAAATCCGGCAGAGATGTTAAGTAACAAAAAAAAATATGCCTGCAAAAACTCTTACTATGCAAATATATACTACAATATAATAAAGCATTTGAAATATAAGTGTTGCTACTTTTAACATTATGAAATACATAAAGCTTATAAATACTATTTGTCTCATATATTTTCTAAAATGAAATAATGTTATTAACTCGACCATACCTATATACACCTTTCAGATTTTTATAAAGATACTAAATCACTGCTATAAGTAAATTGGTCAACTATTCCCAATTATGACTAATTTCTTCCTTAAATCTTGGGATATTCATATCCAAAGTAATGTGGAAAAAATTATTTGATAGTACTTTGACTATTTGGTGAAAACTGTCCCTCAGAGTGTCACCAAATAAGCTCTAAGATACAAAAAAATATATCCTGGGAAATATTCAAGGCTAAAGTGTATGTTGTTAATATGAGAGGCCTAGTTTAGATTTTCATCACCTAATGGTACCCCAAGAAATACCAGAGGGCCTTCATAGCACTGTGGGTGTGACCCCAAACAGAACAGATATGTCAAAAGTAATAATGCTCTAGTTGAGAAGACAAAAATAACTATATCTTTAAAAATAAAATTATTATTCTCCAAAAAATGAATAAAAAGCTCTTTCCTCCCTTATTTATAGTATTTACCATATTTGGTATTTATGTTTTAGAAAAATATTGTCTAACTGATACTATCAACTTTTTTTCAATTAAAATGTGCAACTTTCTCTCTCAATCACACATTAGCTCATGAATCATGAATTGCAATATAATTTGAATTATAAACAAAAATTATAATTTGAATTATAAACAAAAGACAGTCTCTTGCCCCCAAGCCTGGCTGTCTTAACTGGGGCCCCTTGAGGGGATGGGCTCCAGCTTCCCTCCCCACCCTGAGCAGAGCTCCCAAAGGCCAAAGACCTCCTGAGCCTAGCCACAGCCATGCTCAAGGCCCCTCTCCACACGTCGGAGGAGCCTTAAACATGAAGATACTGGCAGAGAAACCCAGGTGTGTGGGACTTGGGACTGAGACCTCCAAGCCTGCTTGGATCAGGACTGGGTCTCCTCTGCCCAGACTTTACATTTCCCAGTAACTAGGTAGTCACACCCAGGGACTGCCTCCGGCACCGTGTAATCCCATCAATGGCCAGCATCCAGAGACTTAAAAGCAAGCTCTCAGAACTTGCGGCCTCGACATAGCCTACTTCTCCCTCTGGAAGAACCTGGCAAACTACTGAGAGTTTCCTGCCCACATGGGAGAGCCTCGAAAAGTCCCCATGGTGTATTAATATGCCAAAAACAGTAACAAGCTGGGTCTCGTTTCCCTGACTCTGAAAGAGCCTCCAATGTGGCATCGTTGGGAAGGATGAGTAGAGAGAGGCTTCTAAAATCTCAAGGCTAGGACAAATGGGGTCCTTACTGAGACCGCTCAAGAAATTTGACCATCAATGGGATGATGGTGAATATGATGATGAATGAAAACAATTAAACTAATCTAACAGTTAAAATGCAAACACATTTTATTCAAAGTAAGTTTACTTTGCTCAAACATCTGTTTTAGGAAGTTATTAACCAGGTGTGTCTTGCTTCATTAGACCTAAAAAAACCTTGAATAAAATTGTACTAACCATTTCGTTATACCGGTCATACTTTGTTTTATTTTTAGTAAAGATTAACATAGCATGGATTTAAATTAGAACTAATCCAATGACCTTCATTATGTTTATCTCATGCTATTTTAATGCTATTCCAAATTTACACCCTCAAACTCATTCTTGTTATTTTTTTTTTGGCGAGTGTTATTTTAGTATCTTTTTGTTGCAGATCTCCTGACATTTATGCTTTATCATTTCTCTATTTGCATGTTTTCATATCCAGTATTCACATCTTTCATCAGCAATTTGCTGTGCTATCAGTGTCAACTTGAACCATTATCTTTCAACATATATCATTTATATAAAACTTTCATGAAGTTTATTTTTACATTTTATATTTATAAAAGTAATATTTATGTATTTAAAAGTCACAAGGCAGCTCATTGTTTCTCTAGAAGTTTTATATTTGTAACTGTTTAATTAAAAAAAAAAACTTTAGCAATTTAAGTACATAAAGAGCTCATTTTTCCCTCTGTGCTCAGAGATCGCTTTTGGTGGTACTCAAGGGACTATATGTAGTGCTGAACTGGGGTGTGCCACATGCAAGACAAGTGCCTAATATATTGTCCCATCCATTGTTAAAAGATTATCCCTTTCTAAATTAACCTTGATGTCTATACTTAATGTAAAATGATTTGATATTTATAGATCTAAATCTGAACTATATACTGAAATGACAAACAAGATATTGCAAATAAAAAACTGTATGTAATAAGAATTATGAAATAGTAATGAGAACTGAAACACTGACACCAACCCCAAGGTCAGCCAGAGAAGGGAGGAAGGGTTTTTTGGCACTGTGTGACCCTAATCAGGTAGGGTAAAGGCCCCTGAGGTGAACAGGAAAGACACGAGATCCACCAGATTTAGGGGAATGCATGGAAATGACACCTGAAGGTCACACCAAATGGGCAAGAGAGACTGACACAGACATTTCTTGTTTCTTTTGGGGGACACCTGAAGGCTGGGAAAGATGCTTCTTTTTTTTTCTTTTTGTAGATTATAGCTCACTTTTAGAGAATAAAAAAGAGATCCTCTCAGCAGACCAGTGGACAAGGCTCCAAGTCTCTTTCTTTTTTGGACTTGGGGTCCTCAGTTCTGAGCTACTAATAAACTCACTATATTATCCTGAGCTGTCTCTCTCTCTCTCTGTTCATTGGAGACGTGCACCAACACAATAACACCTATTTTCATTCATGATAATTCTGTTTTAAAATTAATACCACCCTTTCCATATCAGGTAACATTTTACTGAGACTGAACATGACAAAAAATTTAAAATTTTGTTCTTTCTGTTCGTGTTATGTACCATCTAGGTACTTTACATTTCCTTATAAATTTCAGAGTTAGTATATCAATAAATGAAAAAAATATAAATTTTCTGGTCATATCTTATTAAATTTATAAATCATTAGTCTCCAAATATGTCTCAATGAATAGGATTTATAATATAATTTTTAGATTTCCTTTTATTTATCTGAATATTGTTTTGAAGTTTTATAAATTGAGTTATAACATATATTAACTACATCTTTTACATTTGAAGTTTTATAACAAAATCATATTTCTGATTTTTTACACTTACTAGAACTATAAATATGTTTGTTAAACATGTTTTCTATGCGGCTATAAATTTTTAAATTTTTGTTTTACTGTTTTTTATTATTTTTTACAGAATTAAGTAAAATAAACAGTATTTACCTTTACACATTTCTATTTCACTTGCTCTAATGAACATTTTAGACCTATATGGAGGTGAATATATGATTAAAAATTACACTTCTTTTGTTTAAGTATTAAACAAATATTAGATACCAGAGATAATAACACTTGGTCATATTTTCATTGTTTATGTTTCTAGTTATTATTATATAATATTTTCTCATTTTGTATCTATAAATTTGTATTTATGTTCATTTCATTGTTTGCAACTTTGTTTTCCTTTACAGATTTTCTGATTTTGGTACCACAAGAAAATCTCAAATGACATAACAAAATTATTTTCCCTACAAAATTTTTTCATATTGAAAATATATTTTAATTTGTTGATCTTAATTGAATTTACCAGTGTATATATCTAAAGCTGGAGTATTAGTTGTAGATAAACTTTTAATTAAATAACAATTGTATCCAATTACATGGACTAGAGCCATAGCACAGCTGGTAGGGTGTTTGCCTTACATGCCGCCGACCCAGGTTTGATTCTTCTATCCCTCTTGGAGAGCCCAGCAAACTACCTAGAGTATCCTGCCTGCATGGCAAAGCCTGGCAAGCTTCCCATGGCTTATTCAATATGCCAAATAGTAACAACAAGTCTCACAATGGAGATGTTACTGATGCCCACTCAAGCCAGTTGATGAACAATGGGATGACAGTGCAACAGTGCTACAGTGCTATAATCTTACTTAAATGTTTTTTTATTTTAACAGTTTTGTTTAGGTAGGAAACAATTGCTACAATAATGTTTTAGTGATATATGATTCTTATAAAATGTGTAGTATATTTACTCTTTAATTAATTTTACTCAGTCTATTTACTAAAAAATGAATTTAGTAGTTGTCTAACATTTCAGCTTTACTGATTTCATTTTGTATATTTTATCTATAAGGATGTCTGCTTTTTTAGTCTTTGCATTAATTAGTATAATTTATTCTATTTCCCAATCCTTAATAAAATCAAAATGATCAATTTTCTAATTGACTTTCTAATATTCTAATATTATTTAAAATTTCTATTTTATCACTAATTTTCCCATATGCCACAAAATGCAATATTTTCATTTGAACTCACCTAAAATAATTTCTATTTTTCATGGTTATTAGCTTAAATATTTTACTCAATATTTTAACAAGTAAGTAATGAATGAGATGGGGGAAGGGCAGATCCATAAAAGGGCAGAATAATAATGCAAAATTAATTCTGATTCAATTCCACTATGAAAGAGTTTAGATGTCATTAATCCTCATCATGAGAAGACAACTGTACTAACAATCATAGTTTCTTGATCTAAAATAGAATTTTTTTTTAATTTTATCACCATGTGGAAAGTTACAGAGTTCTCAGGTTTATGTCTCAGTTATACAATATTCAAACACCATCCCTTCACCAGTGCCCATATTCCACCACCAAAATTCCCGGTATACCCCCTTCCCCCACCCCAACTCTATAACTGACGAATTCCACTTAATTTTCTCTTCAACTTGATTATGTTCCATATTTCAACACAAAACTCACTATTGTTGTGGGAGTTATACCCCCAAACAACATAACCCTAATAAGGAAGCATTTGATAATTAGTTTTCCATTAAAAGATTGTATGTTTTCAGGTTTAAGAAAAGGTCGCGCGGCCGCGTTAGCACGGCTCGGATGTGTCCCAGTCCCGAATCCTGGAGCTGTGTTAGGTTGCTGCTCAGTGTCGCCAGGGCTCCATCTGGAGAAGGTGTGCTGGCGGCACCTCCTCCTTCCGGCACCCCAGTGTTGCTGGCCCCAATTCGGGTCCGGAGCATTTTCCGGGCTGCGTTGCTCACCAGAATGCCTGCCACTTCTCTGTGGATTGTGGCAAGATGGCGCCGAGGGTGGGTCGAGGGCGTGACTTCCGGCGGCCGGGAATAGAATATTTTAATGTATATCTACTATCCTAAAATCAGAATTTCCTAAGAAATACATAATTTGATATTTGGATACTTATACAAAATGAATAACAAAAAATCCAATCAAATTTAAATGAAATATTTTAATTTATACTTCAACTTTTCTAAACAATCAAATAAAAAATATTCTTAACAATGTATTGAGTATCACTGTATCACTGTATCATTGTCATCGCATTGTTCATCGATTTGCTCAAGCAGGTACCAGTAATGTGTCTATTTGTCCTAGCGCTGTGATTTTAGCACCCTCTCTTTACTTGTCCTTCCCAAAGGTGCTGAATTGGTGGCTCTTTCAGGGTCAGGGGAATGAGACCCATCATTGTTACTGTTTTTAGCATATCGAATACACCATGGGGAGCTTGCCAGGCTCTGCTGTGCGGGTGGGATATTCTCGGTAGCTTGCCAAGTTCTCCAGGATGGAGAACTAGACAATATGAGGTCACACAGCCACAAATGTGGAGCTTTATTTTATAGTATCTGGATCTTGGCCGTTGATGGGATTACACAGCACCATATTGGGTGATTATAGCAAATATATTTGATGATCAACAGTTGTCAATTTTCACAGGAGAGAAATGGCATAAATTCACTAAAAGATACCATATAAAGCAATTAGTAATTTTAAAAGCACATACTGGTTACTTAAAACATACACTTCAAGAGCAAAGGTAAGCTCTATGCTTCTTTTCTATTAAAAAATATGTTGATAGATGTACAACGATAGGAGATCAAAATGAATCAGAATGTAGCCTCATTAAAACCTAGAGAAGTTGTGCTAGGTAGCTAGCCCAGAGAGATGGAGTTTATATTTTCTCTGCTGGAGCCTAGGGTCCATCCCTAGTGCTCCATGCTCTGCTAAGTACTGCAGGTGGGACTCCGGAGAACTTCTGCAGGAGATACCCTCACTCCCAGAAACTAACAAAAATAGTTAAAATCAAAGTAAATTGTAAGAGACAGATAAACAAGAAATAGAGAACAAGTGAAACACATAGAAAACAATTGCAAATATCATAGATTTTTCATCTTCAGTGAAGATTTTTTAAGATAAATGGTCTCAATAGGCAAGTTTAAGAGCTTTTAGTATTTATCTTTTATTGAAAATTGATAAGGCAGGTTTTGTGATCCAGCATGTGATCAATGCTATAAGGTGTTCTGTGTGAATCAAATGGTTAAAAATCTAATAATTGCATCCCATGGGGATGGCTACAATGAAAAGGACTACAAATATCAGATCTTATCAAAGTATTGGAGGAAAGAAACACCATACAATTTTGGTCAGCTAGTTAATGAGTGTACCTGCCTTGGAAAAACAGATTGATATTTTCTATACAGTTTTAACATAAGTAACTCCTTTGAACAAGCAATTATATTTATATATATATATATGTACATATACATATATATAAAATACGCCATGGGTGGCTTGCCAGGCTCAGCCCTGTGGGTGAGATACTCTTGGTAGTTTGCTGGGCTCTCTGAGAGTTTTGGTGAATCGAACCCAGGTTGGCCACATGCAAGGCAAACGCCCTACCTGCTGTGCTAGTTTTTATAAAATAGTTCTTTTTCAGATTATCAAACTTGTTCAGGAACAAGTCAGTTGGCGGAATCTAGGACACTGAGAAAATCATCAAGAAGCCAAAATAGAAATTTGATTACAGATGAGGGACAGTGGAAATGAAAGAGGAGACTTTCTCTGTCTGACTATCCCAGTTCATCAGCAGCACATTACCTGGTATCACCTGGTTCCCAAGTGTAAGGACAGAAATAAGGAAGGGAAAATGGGAGAGTAAGGGAAGGAAGAAAAGAGAGGAGGAGGTGTGCATGAAAGGGATGTTGTAGAGAGACATTGCTCCTAACTACTTATACAAAATATTTTCTACATCATCATTGTCACTGTCATCACTGTTATCCCATTGCTCATCAATTAGCTCTAGTGGGCACCAGTAATGTCTCCATTGTGAGATTTGTTGTTACTATATTTGGCATATCGAATACACCATAGGGAGCTTGTCATGCTCTGCCATGCAGGCCAGATACTCTCAGTAGCTTGCCAGGCTCTCCGAGAGGGGCAGAGGAATCAAACCTGGGTCGGCCGCATGAAACACATACGCCCTTCCCTTCTGTGCAATTGCTCCAGCCCACAGATATATGCTATGTTTAATTAATAAAGGGGCTTAATCAAAGGAAGGTTGTATTTTTTTTTTTTTGATTTTTTGGGTCACACCTGGCAATGCACAGGGGCCACTCCTGGCTCTTAACTCAGGAATTACCCCTGGCGGTGCTCAGGGCACCATATGGGATGCTGGGAATCGAACCCGGGTCAGCCGCATGCAAGGCAAACGCCCTACTCGCTGTGCTATCTCTCCAGCCCCCTGTATTGTATTTCTTATACTAGAGACCAGTTTTATCGTTCTATAGTGTATAGTCACAGTTTATAAACATTTCTCTATTTTTGTTAGACAAACTAAAATCTAATCCTTAAATACTGATTTAAATATACTTATAACTTTGTTCCATCAAATATTAGTCATGTGATGAGTATTTTGCTGAAGAAGATTGCACAATTTAAATTCCAAATGCTATTTGTTGGCATGTTCTTTTATTTTTAACATATTTTCATTTCACTTTCTTTTTTTTTTCTTTTTTTTTTTTTAATTTTTATTAAATCACCATGTGGAAAGTTACAAAGTTCTCAGGTTTATATGTCAGTTATACAATATTCAAACACCCATCCCTTCACCAGTGCCCATATTCCACCACCAGAAACCCCAGTATACCCCCCGCCCCCACCCCCTACCCCCTACTGTATAACTAATGAATTTCACTTCATTTTTTCTTTACCTTGATTACATTCCATAATTCAACACAAAACTCACTATAGTTCACATAACTCTCTCTCTCTCTCTCTTTTTTTTTTCTCTTTTTCCTTTTCCCTTTTTTTTTTTCTTTTTCCCCCTCATCCCCCTTCCTGCGCCTCATAGTATGGTGTACGCCACGCCACGTCGGCCAGCGTGGGGCTTTTGCTTAGTTCACAGTCCAGAGGTGGCTGCTACATTAAAAACCTTCAATATTTTCAACAAAAACTTACTGTTATTATTTGGAGTTTCCCCCCCAAGTCAGACCTGTTCAAATGGAACCAATTCACATTGCTGAACAATTATAAATGTTAAGTCGCGCAGACGCAGCAGCGTCCGCGCGGTTTTGGATTTCTGTATAAAGTCCAGGGAGAATTCTGCCAGAAATTACATAGCCCAGCTCACAGTCCCAGTGCATTGCTGTAAGAAGTCTCTGAATTCAAAGTCTTTAGGCGCAGAGGGTCCGATTCGCGCTCAGCGGCTCCGGGTTTATCTGGGCCGAGGGCGTGCCGGTTACGCCCCCTTCCCATGAGTTCCTGGGAGCCCCAAAAGTAAAATCCGAATACCTGTGGGTTTGGAATCAGAAGATGGCGCCTGCCACATGGTGCCGCCAGCCCGCCGCTTTCCATGCAGGAAGACAGGGTGGGGGGGAAAAAAAAAATCCACCCCCAGCAGCACCGAGTTGTAGCCCAGTTTGGTGTCCCAATGCATTGCTCTCGGGTGCTGCGCTGGATGCCCGAATGTGTTACATCTTTGGAGTCAAAGTCTTTAAGCGCCGCAGAGGGTCCGATTCACGCTCAGCGGCTCCGGGTTTATCTCCATTTCACTTTCTTCACTATGTTATCACATAATTTAGAGTTCCTTTAATTATATAAATCTAAAGTTACATATACTAAATTTCCATGATGATAAAAATGCCTAAAATCTCACTTCAAATGTCTCCTTAAATTTTTCACTTGTTTCACTGCTAAAAATTAGCATGCTCTAAAAGTACTAATGCTCTAATGTTAATTATTCATCAATAATTCTAGCAAATACCAAGGGAACCACTGAGAAATCAATCAATAAACAGTTTAAGGATGGATTCAGAATTATGCCCAAATCTATGCAGGAATCCCAATTACTGAAAAATTTATGTTTAAAATACCTCTTTTACTCTAACAAATGATTTAACATTTTACAAATTACTATTATTAAGTACTGGGAAGAAAGTTATCTAGTGTGTATGATGTGTGTATCATATAGTGATCTCTTAGCAAGTTAACTAGTTCCCTACAGGACTAATAAAACATTCTTCATATTCAGTATGCAATGGAAACATTTTAATATTTAAAAATATTCATTATTATGGTGAAAGCTAAACTTGATTATCTATCATAAGTGACACTCTATTATCTATCATCTTTAAATGACAGCTAAGGCTCAGATTATCCAACAAAGCTCTCTACCTCCAAGATTTTGACTTGTGATTAATCCAATTATCTTCTCTGCTATAAGGAAAGAAGATTATACTGGATGGTTTTGTTTCCTGCAGCAAAGTAATTTTCTGCATGACCAGCAATAATATAGTGTGGGGGATTTTAATAAGAGGCAATTATTTTTAAAATTAAACCTTAAACAGAATGCAGATTGCAATAATATGGCAGAGATGTGCACACAATTATGAGTTATGTTAAAAATTGTTAACCCTGCAATGTGTTCTAGTATGGAACAGAGTCATAAAAGAAACATAACTGAAAGAGAAAGAAATTCTTTAGAAATGCATATAAAATAATAAAACTGACAAAGTAATACTTCCATTTTATGTTGTTTCATAATTATATGGCCCACATTGAATTCTTCTTTGAAGTTAATAATATTTAAGATAAAGAAACAGTTTGAAAATGGCATATAATGATGTTTTTTTAACCAAGGAGAATAATATTTTAAGCTGGAAAATGAACAGTAATGGAGGGTAGATTTTAACACTGTTGAGACATCATGTGAGATCTAGGAAAATAAAAAAAAAAATAATTTGTCTCTCACTGTCATGGTATATAAATCAATATTATTAATGGTGATTTCTAAAGAAACTCTGGGGTATAATATCCCCTCTGTTTATTCCCAAATGCCTCACTTCAGGGACAGATAGCAATCTCCAAATAGAAGCTGTGTATATGCTTTCTTCTCAAGAAAGCTTGTGAAATTTGATTTGATATCTGTGAATGGTCAACTTAATATTTTAAAAACAGAACAAATAAAACATTCAAAAATAATTGAGTCAAAGAAGGGACACACACACACACACACACACACACTACACACTTAGTTTGAGAGGAAACCTTGTTCACTTACACATGAAATAGTTTTCACTAACCCATGCTCTTATTTTGCTTCATTATCCCAGTTTCTCTCTTTCCTATGTTATCTGTGGAGAGTGCTTCTAAGGAGTTTTAAAAAAGTGAATAAAACATTCTTGCTTTAAAATTATTCATTTCAACCTGTGAATAAATAGATTATATACTTTTTTAAGGATTAAAAAAAAATATCACCTTGTGCAGTTCAACCAATGCCTTGTGAATCCTTGGTATCAACTCATTTGTGGAATGTAAAGTAACAGATCGGGAGACTAACACCCAAGAAGAGTAGAGATAAATACCAGGAGAATTATCCCACAGTTTAGAAACCAGCATTGTGTACTGGGGTAAAAGACAGCTCAGATAGAGAATGTAACACCAAGTAAAGGGTGCTAGGAAGGCCCGCTCAGCATGGGAGATGCGTGCTGAAGGTAGACTATAGACCGAACAAGATGGCCACTTAATACCTCTACTGCAAACGACAACACCCAAAGGGAGAGAGTGAGCAAAAGGGAATGCCCTGCCACAGAGGTGGGGTGGGGTGGGGGGGATGGGGTAGGGGAAGTGGGAGGGATGCTGGGACCATTGGTGGTGGAAAATGGGAACTGCTGGAGGGATCGGTACTCAATCATTGATCATTGTATGACTGAAACATAAGCACGAAAGTCTGTAAGTCCATAACTGTATCTCATGGTGATTCACTAATAAAAAAAATTTAAAAATCAGTTTGAGGATATACGCAGACATTCTTATAATTGCTAACAGATTCCATTTTGATTCATGTAAGAGATAGAAGGAGTTTAATGGTCTATTCAAGAAGAAATATTCCATCAAAAAGGGTGATTGTTTTAATCATTTTACTTGTACTTGAATTATATACTAGTTCGGCAATAGAAGCAGAATACTATGCAATAGAAGCAGAATACTATGTCAGATTCAAAATCTATTGCAAAATCAAGTATTAACTTATGTGAGGGAAGCATTTACCAACATCTCCATGTACAGAATAAAAACTCCATGTTTCATAGCTTCATGGGAAAATGCAGGGCCTGTGAACACATGGAGACTTGAATCCACCACTAAACTTCAGTTTCTCCTGGAAGAATGGACTCCTTCATCTGGGATCCAGACATCCTGCTTGTCAAGTCATTTGCTTTGTGAACTGAAAGAATTTTAGCATGAAAACCTCTTTCTTTGGGTTGTAACTGGTTTTCAGGGATGCCATGCCTCCATATTTTAGTTAGAAATTTGTCCCCCAAAGGAGGCCACAGCTATAGTACAGCAGATAGGTCATTTGCTTTACACGCAGCAGACCTGGATTCGATCCCTGGCATCCATATGGTATCCCAAGAACTGCCAAGAGAAATTCCTTATTACAGAGCAAGGAATAACCCCTGAGCATCACTGGGTGTGATCTAAAAGCAAAAAAAAAAATTGTCCCCTGATGGACATCATAACAGAAACCAAAGAAATTCAAAACATTATCAGAGACTACTTTGAAAGTCTGTAGGCCACAAACAAGAGAACCTAGAAGAAATGGATACATTCCTGGATTCCTAAAATCTCCCAAGGCAAAATCAAGGAGATCTGGAATACCTGAATAAATTAGTATCAAGGAAATTGAAACTGTAATCTAAAGTCTTCCCAAAAATAAGAGCCAAAGTCCAGATGGATTCACTAGTGAATTTTTTCAAAGATTTAAAGAGGACCTATTCCCAGTTCTTCTCAAGCTATTCTAGGAAATTGAAGAAAAATAAACTCTCCCAAACAGTGTCTATGAGGCTCATATCTCCCTAATACCAAAAGAAACAAAGACACCACAGAAAATGAAAACTACAGGCCAATATCCCTGATGAACATGGATGCGAAGATTCTCAACAAAACATTGGCAAATAGAATTCAATAACTCATCAAAAAGATAATACACTGTGACCAAGTGGGATTCATCCCAGGGATGCATGATGGTTTAACATTCAGAAATGAATCAACACAATCCATCATATCAACAAAAGAAAAGATAAAAACCATATAATCATATCAATATATGCAGAGAAAGCATTTTACAAGATCCAGCACTTGTTTATGATAAAAAATCTCGCCAAAGTGAGTTTTGAAGGAACTTTCCTCAATATAGTCAAATCCATCTACCACAAGCCAATGGCAAGTATCATATTCAATGTTGAAAAACTAAGAGCCTTCCCTTCGAGGACGAGACAAAGATGCCCACTCTCAACACTTCTGTTCAAAATAGTACTGGAAATACTTGCAATAATGATTATGCCAAAAAAGTTATATAGGGCATTAAAAGATATAAAGGGCATTCAGGTAGGAAAAGAAGAAATCAAGCTCACACTATTCGCAGATGATATGATACGGTATGTAGAGAACCCTAAAGACTCTACCAAGAAACTCTTAGAAACAATAGACTTGTATGGTAAAGTTGCAGGCTATAAAATCAGTACCCCCCAAAATCCATGACTTTCCAATAGACAAATAATGTGAGAGGAGAAAGTGACATGAAAAAAGCAATCCCGGGGCTGGAGTGACAGCATAGCAGGTAGGGCATTTGCCTTGCACGCAGCCAACTTGGGTTTGATTTTCAGCATCAATATGATCCCCCAGCACCACCAGGAGTAATTCCTGAGTGCAGAGCCAGGAGTAACTCTTGTGCTTCACTGGGTGTGACCTGAAAAGAAAAGAAAAAAAAAAAGCAATCCTATTCACCATCATGCCTCAGAAAATCAAGTACCTCAGAATCAGCTTAACTAAGGAGCTAAAGGACCTATACAAAGAAAACTACAAAGTGCTACTTCACAAAATATAGGAGGACACAAGAAAGGACACAAAGAGGACACAAAGATATCCCCTGCTCATGGATTGGAAGAACTCATTGTCAAAATGGCAATACTCCCCAAAGCATTATACAGATTCAATGAGATCCCTATAAAGATACCCATGACATTCTTCAAGGAAGTGTGTAGGATAACATGGGGTTTGTCCTTTCAGCCTTGCCACAGGGAACTTAGTTTACCTTAAAGCAATATCCTTTCTGTATGGACATAGGAAGACAGGTAATATTATGCTTTGTATCTTGGGAGCTGATTGACTCCAATAGTATTTACTCCCGGGCATCTGCTTTCTCAACTCAGTTACCCTTAGTTCCTAACACCCCAAAAGCAGGGTCCCGACAAGGGATGGAATGGACCCAGGGCAAGCTGTGAGCTACCCTGGCATCAAAATGGGCCAGGCTAAAGTGCCACAATACTCAACTAAAAGTTGAGAGCATGGTCATAGACAAATGCTGTCGTGATCCAAAAGTAATGACGAGACTAGAACCCTGCTGGGGTTAGGAAGACTAACCTGACCTGAAGACTGTGGTCTGGAATATATAGTGAGATGTCCTCAGAAAGAACCAAACTTTAAGTCTGATATATCTCTTACTGTGCTCATACAGAATGACATTGCTAGAAATATTAGACATAAATTTATTGTAACTATTTAAGCAGATTACTAGCTGAGGAAGGAAGAAAGGGACACACCCTGACATATTGAATATGCCACAGATAGCTTGCCAGGTTCTGCCGTGTGTGCGGAATACTCTAGGTAGCTTGCCAGGCTAATCCGAGAGGGGACAGAGGAATCGAACCCAGGTAGGTTGTGTGCAAGGCAAATGCCCTACCCACTGTGCTATCGCACGAGCCTAAGTATATAGGCATATACTTATATAGGTAGATATTCAGAGAAAATTTATCTCATTTGCTTCTGTTTAGTGCTGAGTAAGCTATTTCCTAACTACTTTATTTCAAAGTAAAACCTATGTAAAACTTTAAATTCAACTTAAAAAGACATTCCTTATAAAGTGACCAATGAAACTTACTTAAAAATTAAAATTTAATTGCCTAGAAATACATGAGATTTGAAAAAGCAATTTAATTGACATGGAAATTATACTTTAACATTTTATATCATTTTAGGAACTTACATAATACAATTCATATCATTAAGACCTAATCTTTTGAAACACTGGAGAACAGAAATGGAGTTTTAAGAAAATAAGCAGTTTCAGGACATTGTGATTTTAAGCTGCTATAAACTCCTGACTCATTCCAGCAGAACTTGGCAAAGGCAATCATTCTGAAGAGCTACTTGGAAAATACGTGGCTTCTGCAGAACAGAAATTCTTGTGTGTCAGTTATCTTTTGCCAAGTCGGCTGTGTTGTATTGCTCTCAATGAGAAACAGCTAAAATAATTTCAAGCAAAATAATAAATGTACATTTTTGTCTTCTGCATCATTTACTATTTCTTCTGAAATTTTTATCACCAAAATAAAGGTCTTATTAAGATATTTAGTGATGCTACAACACAAGCTGTATGTTATGCTTCTGATTCAAATTGTCTTCATAAATTACAATTTTGTGGCATGAAAAAAGATGGTAAACATAATTATTGATGAAGGAAGAAATGTGGAATCCATTAAGTCACATTAATTAGCCATAGAGTAGCAGAAGTAATGTTGAAATTCATGACTAATCACAGTCTGAACAAATTTTAATATTATACATTAGTCACTTGATATTTTGGTCAACTATAGACCACATATATGACTATAGTTTCATAGAGTTACCATTATTTCATGTTTAGTAGATTTAAGAATCCCATTCACTCTAAATATAATCTGACTGTGCAGTGAAAAAATTGCTCAAAAGTGCATTTTTCAGAAAGTACACCTCCTTGATGCATATCAATAATATGTTTTTTTTTAATAACTCCTCATGAACATTGCACAAGTCCAAACAAAACAGTAAATTCATGATTTTTATTTACCTGAGGAAAGACCTCTACAATATAAGGAAATTTTGGCGTGTCCAGGAGTGATTCCTGAATGCAGAGCCAAGAGTAACCCCTGAGCACCACCAGGTGTGGTCACAAAAGAAAACAAATTGAACAGACAAATAAACAGAAATTTGGACATGAAGGGGTAAGCCATTTGCTCAGAATTGAATGCACAGACAAGGACTCTAGTTGCTATCTCTAAATCTACTTTCTACTTTGCAATTATTTTTTCTTCCTTCCTTCCTTCCTTCCTTCCTTCCTTCCTTCCTTCCTTCCTTCCTTCCTTCCTTCCTTCCTTCCTTCCTTCCTTCCTTCCTTCCTTCCTTCCTTCCTTCCTTTTTCTTTCTTTCTTTCTTTCTTTCTTTCTTTCTTTCTTTCTTTCTTTCTTTCTTTCTTTCTTTCTTTCTTTCTTTCTTTCTTTCTTTCTTTCTTTCTTTCTTTCTTTCTTTCTTTCTGTTTTTTGGGGTCACATCAGGCAATGTTCAAGGATTATTCCTGGCTCTGCACTCAGGAATTACTCCTGACATAGTTTAGGGGAGCATATGGTGTGCCGTGTGCAAGGCAAATCCTTACCAGCTGTATCATGACTCCAGTCCCCTGTAATTATTATTTCTATCACTAGCATTGATTCAATGCTTTGTTGTTTGAGCCTTCTTGTATATATATATGCAAATATTTGAAGAGAACTTGCCTTCACAACAGTAATACACACACAGAGACACACAGACACACACATATATAGACACACACATATATATACATACATATATACATATACATACTATACATATATACATATATATGTAGAGGCACTGCAGCACTGCCGTCCTGTTGTTCATTGATTTGCTCGAGCGGGCACCAGTAACATCTCCATTGTGAGACTTGTTGTTACTGATTTTGGCATATCTAATATGCCACGGGTAACTTGCCAGGCACTGTCGTGCGGGCGGGATACTCTCTGTAGCTTGCCAGGCTCTCCAAGAGGGATGAAGGAATCGAACCCAGGTAGGCTGTGTGCAAGGCAAATGCCCTACCCACTGTGCTATCACTCCAGTCCTACTCTATAGTAGTAGAATGAATCTACTGTGTGGTTATAGGTAATATACAAGCTAATGAAATAAAGGTGTGTTCCTGGTGGAAAAGTAGTACAGCAGGTAAGGCTTGCATGAGTTCAATTCCAGGTTCAATTCCAGGAATGACTTATGTTCCTCTGTGTGTTGCCAGGATTGGTCTCTAAGCATTAAGCTAGGACCCTTAGCATTGCCCAGTGTTATCCTCCCAGAAAAACAAATTGAGTCAAACAAATGAAAATATATCTTCTTTATGGTACTCATATTTTATAGAATATACATATTTTATAGAATATACAACAGTAAAGCAAGTCTTACATCTGTGGGTACTAAATAGTATAGGATTTTATGAAATAACATTTCTCCTATATATTTAGAAGTTTTAGTTTTCTTTCCTTTGTTTTCAGTCCACAAAATGTAATAATTGCCACGTCTTTCCTATATTCAGTATATGAGTTGAGGACTCAAATATCCTTATATTTTGTTTCCAATGACAATTTCTCTGCAACATTAATTCCAAGCACTCTTTCAGTCTGATTTGCATTTTTTTCTAAGATAACATTTTGTTCCTAACTAGTGGAAAGAACCAAGGCACTTATTTTCTTCAGAGCTTACTTTGACTTTTACAAATTCTTCTTTCCTCAAGAAATTTAAGTGTCAAGGTTATTATCTCTCCTTATGTCAAGATAGAGCATCTCAAATTAATAAACAAACTCATGCAAAATAAATCTAGATGCCAAAATATGCAGTGCCACTAGTTTTTCCAGGGAATGAAAATAAAAATAAAAATATACAATATGAGACTTGGTCATATTGTAGAGCAACATTTGATTTGATTCAGGTGTGTTTGAAATAAAATAATAATTATGATATGTGCTGAAAGTAGATTAAGGAGCAAACATGATAACCTCTCAGTATCTGTATTGCAAACCATAATGCCCAAAATTGGAGAGAGTATTCGGAATATTGTCTGCCATGGAGGCAGGGGGAGGTTGGGAGAGAGGGGGTATACTGGGGATATTGGTGGTGGGGAATGTGCACTGGTGGAGGGATGGGTGCTTGATCATTGTGTGATCATAACTCAAACAGGAAAGCTTGTAACTCTCATGGTGATTCAATAAATCTCACAGTAATTCAATATAATAATTAGAAAAAAAAAGACAATAATCAGAAAATGACCAGTGAGCACACATTAGAACTTTGTCATCTTTGTGATCCCGAATCAAATTCAGTAGACCCTAATCTGAATGGGAAGTTAAATTTGACACAGGCAATATCGGAAGTATCAAGAAGACACAACCTTTTCTCCTAAGGGAAGATCCAGCCTTCTCTAGGTCTGCTCTGGTGCCAGGGATAGATTAAACAGAGATGGCTCGGACCGTCCTCTGGCGAAAGCTCCAGCGGGAACAAAGCCGAGGAAAGGAATATCAAAGGAGACCCTCAACTACTCCCAACTCTTCCTCTTGGCAACCACCCTGGCAAAGAACTCTTGGGTCTGGAGCCATAGCACAGCAGGTAGGGCTTTTGCCTTGCACACGGCCGAACCCGGGTTCGATTCCCAGCATCCTATAGGGTCCACTGAGCACCGCCAGGGGTGATTCGTGAGTGCAGAGCCAGGAGTGACCCCTGTGCATTGCTGGGTGTGACCGAAAAAGAAAAAAAAAAAAAAAGAACTCTTGCTCAATAGAAAGCCCTGCGTAGGCCAGCTTGGGAAAACCCTATAAATGGCGACTTGAAAAAGGAGGTGGGCACGTGTGCTTTCTGAGCCCATGTGCTGCCTGTTTTATGTGTTGTCTGTGCCTGTGTTTGGTCGTCAAGCACATGTGGTGCCCAAACACATGTGTCACCTGCATCTCTTCTCTTGAAATATGTATTTCCATACTTTCATATCTAGTGCTGGGATGCTTACCCGAGCTCTCTCTCCATTCTGGACAAAAAAAACATGTTCTTTCTTGAGTCCCTCTCTGTTTCTCTCCCCCACGCCTCCTTTCCTCAAAACTTCCAAATAAAATGTGTTATACTTCAAATAAAATATCTACCTCTTAATAATATTAACCTCGTATTAAATATTCAGAAGTTAATGGTGAACCATGACTCATACGTTGCATTGCAACGATATAAAACATGTTTTTATTTTCATGATTTCAGTAAGGCAGAACTGAATAAGTACTGAAGGGTCTTATAAAGAAATAAGGCAAAGGAAAAAAGCTAAGAGTTTTTTTTAGTTCCAAGATATATAAAACAGCATATACTTTCCCCAGAGAATTAAAAAACACATTTTTATTAATAAAACATAAATTATAAGGTCATGAGTAAAGGGATATGTAATTGGATTTTCAGCCAAAGGCAAGATTATTGCCTTTTATATCATTCTAAGTAACTTTGAATTTATTCTCAAGCCAGGTCATAATTGCACAATGTTCTTATTTGCAGGATTCCATGATGTATTAATCAGGATTTAAAAAGCAAGATTAAAACAAATTAGCTCTAATTCAATATTTTTGTCTAGTGACAATTCACATAAGTAAATTGTATAAAATCACAATAAAATTTATTTAAATGTATTCTGATTCCGAAAAGGAAAGGAATAATTTCCCCATTTTTTCCCACTTCTAGGTCATTTTTTCCCTTTCTTTTGTTCTTTTTTTATGTGAAGCAACTTAGTTTTTATAGGAACTCACAGGAAAATGTAAGGTTGAGAAAGACATGTAATCAAGAGAGAACAGGGCTTTATCCAAAGTGGAAAGAGCAAAGAAACAGAGATACAAGCAAGATTCATATCCGGGACAACATGGGCTTGAAGGAAGAACTCTCCAAATGTACGCAAATAAAGGCATTTTTTTCCCACAGTTCCTGATGAGAATGATGATGATGATGATGATGATGATGATGATGATGATGATGTTGATGCTAATAATATTACCATTACTCAACACATTAATGCGTATATGAGGTTGGAGTGAAAGTGTCTGCAAATAGAAGGACTTGGATCAAAACAGCATAAGATATTGAAAAAATGGTTTGGATCTTGCTTTGTTTCTTCTATGGCTGCCAACAATCTTTCTATTTGCTCTTTAAAGTTAGCTGAATTGCTGAGAATTCTTCCATATCTCTTTGTCCACTGAAGCCCTAAGTTCTTGTCAATTGAAGTTAGTTATTTAGATACTCTGCAAATAGTTGTTTTATCTTCTTGACCACAAAGATTTCAGTATTTTGAATATAAGAGAGGGATAGAGAAAGAGAGAAAGAGATAGAGAAAGAGAAAGAGGCGAAAGAAACACGACAACCAGAAAATGAGAGAAGTATATAATCATATATTATTCCATTTAAACAAATTAAAAATGTTTAAAAATCCCTCCTCCCTCTTCAATAAAAATGTTAAATTTCTGGATTTTTCAGTTAGATATTAAGATTAGTATTTTTCCCACCTTTTTAACCCTGTGTGAATTTCTTAGCATCATGCCTGTTTAGAGATATTTCCAGGTGAGTTGTGCCATAGCATTTAATGACGAAGATACAGCACCAAGTGGACTATCAAGTGGACATGTGTTGACAGATCAATCAGCTCCCGTAGCTCTGACTAGCTGGCATCATTTTGTCCAGTACTATTGTCCACAGTTTCGATTGCTGTAACTACATTTGTTTCTGTAGAAGAAGAGAATTAAAGATGTTTGTTTTGTCCCATATGAGTCAACTAATGACCCATATGAGTCAACTTTGATGAGTTACACTTCATCAAATATGAATTTGTTTGGCTATAATAGAAGTTTCCTTAGTGGTGATTGTTTGCAAACTATTAATTATAGTGTTCTGCTTGGCATCTTACCAAGGTGTCAAAAATCAGATGGGCCCGACATGTAATGCAATTTTGAGACAACCGCTGGACTAGAGCTGGACATCATAAGAACACCTGGCCGCCCACCTACAAGATGGTCAGACTTCTTTGTCAAGACCCTGAACAAACGGTTCGATGTTCTTCATGTTCCTGGAGCAAGCTGACTCCATTGAGCTACACTAGCACGCGACAGGGATGAATAGAGATGTTACTGGTGCCTGCTTGAGCAAATCGATGAACAACGGGATGACAAGTGATACAAGGGATATTTTGTTGTGACTTGACAAAATGAACCTTAGACCACTTTATTTATTTGTAGCTATGGACTTTCAGTTTACATTTGCCACTATTTTTAGTCCTTTATTTCCTCAGTGAGGGTTTAAATTTTTCCTTTAATACTAGACTGCTAAATATTTTTCTATTTTCTATTTTCTCATGTTATTTGATTAATGCATACAAATAAGCTTTCATATACTATAGACTCACTTATTCTTATAAGAAACTTGCAGTTAGTGTGGTGATATAAAATATCTTTCGTCCTTGTTATATTTCCTAAGTTTATTAAAAACAATTTTGCGATTTTTAATAGATTAAGGGTACCAAGGCAAAAAATTAAAAGCAATATTTTATTTCACATTTATAATTCATATGTAAATAAGTTTATTCTCTGAGGAAAAACTATACTATTTATGAAAATACAGTTTTGAAAATTATGAAAATGAACATACAAAAAATGTGTTTACATGTGGTGATAATTATATTTGTGTGTAAGAGTTCCATCCTACGAAGTTCATTAAAAAATGCCTTTAGGATCAATTCAATAATTGAATTCAAAGAAGTTAAGAGTGAGATTATAGATTAGTTCCTATCAAAGTATTCAAAAGAGAAGAATTGTTTTTCTAAGAGTTTTAAAAATATCAATTTCATTTCAGATTTTTTAAATAAAATATCCTTGCTCTTGTATCATGTAATTGCTTATGTATATTTTATAAAATGTCATAACTCTTTACTAAATGTATATCAACACTATTAAATTTGAAGATATAGGAAGGCATGGAAAGATCTTAATGTAGCAGCAAAATTTTAGAAGCAAACTTATAAATGAATGTTTGTGTAAAATGTATCGATTTATCAAAGATTGTAAAGATAACCACTGTCACTGTCATCCTGTTGCTCATCGATTTGCTTGAGCGGGCACCAGTAATGTCTTCATTGTGAGACTTGTTGTTACTGTTTTTGGCATATTGAATGAGCCATGGGTAGCTTGCCAGGCTCTGCTGTGCAGGCAAGATACTCTCGGTAGCTTGCCGGGCTCTCCGAGAGGGGAGAGGAATCAAACCCTGGTTGGCCGCGTGCAAGGCAAATGCCCTACCCACTCCGCTATTGCTCCAGCCTTTAAAGAGAATATTAAATATAAAATTAGGTTACATTGCCATTTAGTTAATTGAATACAATAATATTTTGTTAAGTAAATAAAATCTAGTAACAATATAGTACACGTGTTGTGTGTCTGATAGACATTGAAATTCATATTATTTATTTGAGCTATTGTTTTTGGCAAAAGTTCATCTTCAAGTGTTAAAAATTCAGATTTATATAGTAATTACACATAAATTATCCTGTTAATTACAGCTGTACATTCATGTCTTCTTATTTTATTTGTTCTTTTGCATTTTGTGTCACACTTGCTGAGTGATAAGCAGTGCCCCTGGCTTGCTCAGACCCACATGAAGTACAGCAATTTCACCCAAGGGGATGACAGTGCTACAGTGCTACTTTGCTCTTCCATATGCTTTCTATGTCCATTTATCCTATAGGATTAATGAGGCTTTATATATTGACTTTTATTCATTTATCTTCACATTTCTTACTCAAGACTTTTAAAACTCCGGTAGGTAAGATGAAAATCCTTAACCATATCTATTATATTCTGCTTCTGTATTCTCACAGATAGCAAAATTGAGTTAAATACATATTTTATAAATATTTATTTCTAATTTTTGTGGCTAATTTTATATTTGATCTAATTTGGTGTTTATGGGGCTGGAGCAATAGCACAGCAGGTAGGGCATTTGCCTTGCACGCGGACAACCTGGGTTTGAATCCCAGCATCCCATATGGTCCCCTTAGCACTGCCCAGGGTAATTCCTGAGTGCAGAGCTAGGAGTAACCCCTGTGCATCGCCAGGTGTGACCCAAAAAGCAAAACAAATAAAAGCTAATTTGGTGTTTATTTTCATTAAATGCTTATATTTCTTATCAACACTTGAATCATTGAATTTTATTGTTTTTACCAAGCTTCTTATAGTTGCTTACAAGAATGTATGGAATAAATTTCACATAAATTGAGAATAAACCTGTACATCAGTGTTTGAATTAATATAATCAGTACTTAAATGTTATCTACTATTTCCAAAATACTGTGGTAGTTTTTCAATAATCAATGAAGACAAATAGATTATTCGTTAATATAAAAAAGTATCTCAGGCCTGGAAAGATGGAACAGGGATCAAGGAATTTAACATGCTCACTGAGATCCTAGTTTGATCCCCCCCACCACCTCAGATGGTCTCTGAATTCCTCCAGAAATGATCCCTGTGCAGAGAACCAGGAATAAGTCCTGAATGTCACTGAATCTGGCTCCAATAATAACACATGACAGCAAATGAGATAGTGCCAGCTCACAGGTGCTAGTTTTGTACATAGCTGAGCAGACTCTGATGGACCCCCTGTACAGCATGTACCTTCCTCAGTACATCCAGAAGTGATCTATGAGAGCAGAACCAGGAGTGATCACTGAGCATCCATACGCCCTCACATCCAAACACACACACAAACACACACACACACGCACATGGACACGCACACACACATGCACACCCCACATGGAAAAAATAATTTAACTAAATAAATAGATAAATATATTTAACTCATAAATTGGGAGAATTAACATAGTCATATAGGCAATATTCCACAAAGCATTATAAAGATTAATTGCATTGCCTATAAGGATACCCGTGACATTTTTCAAGGAAATAGATCAAACACTCCTGAAAGTTCATATGGGACAATTAACTAACATGAATGGTTAAAGCAATACTTGAAAAAAGAAAGTGGGCATCACCTTCCCAATTTCAAATTCTACTACAAAACGGTAGTAATTAAAACAGTATGATGTTAGAATAAAGACAGACCCACAGACCACTGGAATAGAGTCAGATATCCTGACACACACCTTCAAATGTATTATTGTTTAATGTTTGATAAGGGAACAAGATATATGACCTTGAACAAGGAAATTCTCTCAAGGAAAGTTGGGAAAACTGGACAGCTACATGTAAAAAAAATTACACAGACCTCTATCTGGCACCATGCATGAAAGTCAGGTCAAAATGGATTAAAGACCTCAACATGAGATCTGTATCCATAAGAAAATGGATGAAAATATACCAAAACCCTCCACTACATAGAGGCTAAGGCAATTTCAAACACAAATCAGTACTGATCAAGCAGATGGAAGCAAACAGAAACAAATGGGACTACATTAAACTAAGAAGCTTCTACACCTCAAAAGATACAGTGACCAAGATACAAAGAGAGCCCATGGAATCAGAAAAATTATTCACCCAATACCCTTGTGAGAAGTGGTTAATATCAAAGATATTCAAGGCACTGATAGGACTTACACGGAAAAAAAAAACCACCCTACCCCATCAAAAAATGGGGAGAAATAAACAGAAACTTATTGAAAGAAAAAATACAAATAGCCAAAAGGCCCGTGAAAAAGTGTTCTCTATCAGTAATCATTAGCTAGATTCAAATCTAAGCAAGAATGAGATATCATCTCGCATCACGGAGACTGGCCACATCAAAAAATCCAGAGCTGGAGGAGTTGTGGGGTAAAAGGGATTCACATTCATTCCTCGTGGAAATGCTGACTGCTCAGGCTTTTTGGAAAACAATAAGAATATTCCTTAAAGAATTAGAAATTGGGCTCCCATTTGGCTCGCCAATACCACATCTGAGAATATAGCCTGGAAAGGGGAGCAAAAACACACAGCAGAAGCACCACCTGTATTACTATGTTCATTGTAGCACTATTCACAATAGCCCGAATCTGGAAACAACCTGAGTGCCAGAAAACAGATGAGTGGATAAAGAAATTATGGTGTAGGTACTCAATGGAAGACTACACAGTAGTCCATGAACTTTTGCAATGAATGGATGGACATGGAGAATATCTGCTGAATGAAATAAGTCAGAAGTAGAGAGAATGAATGAAATTATTAGTATTATATAAAAAATAGTATTAGGCTAATATCCAAGGGCAAGGAAATGGGCTATGAGGATTGGTCAATGGTTGCAATCAACCATAATTGTGTGGGGACCAGACAGTGGGTAAGACAGAGAAGGGACCAGCATGACAATAATAAATCGGAATGATCACTCTGGACAAGAACTGAGTGTTTAAAGCAGGCAAAAGGATATATGTGATATCCTTCAGTATCTGTATTGTAAACCACAATTCAGAGAGAGAGACAGAGACAGAAATAGAGATAGAGAGACAAAGAGACAGAGAGAGATGCCTACCATGAGACAGGCAGGGGTGGGGAGTTGGGTGAGAGGGAAACTGGGACATTGGTGCTGGGAAATGTACACTAGTGGAGGGACGGGTGTTGAACACAGTAAGACTGAAACCCAATCATGAACAGCTTTGCAATGGTTTCTCACAGTGATTCAATTTTTTTGAAATGTAGACAATATTATACTCCAATTATATCTCAATACAGTCCAAATATTGCAATGAAGTGAATAAAAAGCAATATTTCATATTATTACAACATTACAACAATAGAGAAAAATCCTTACTTTCAAGATTGGAGATATTTAAAACTATCCAGAAAGTAAAGAGCTTCGTTTCAATGGGTTAAATAATGTTTTTGATTTTGGGTGGTTATTTTTTGTCAATGACTTTAAAAAAGAAAGCTATAGTAAAGCTATAGTCCAAAAAAGCAAAGTAATAGGATGCAATCCAAGTGGAGAGACAAAAGCAGGTTTTGCAAGCTGTTTATAGCTAATAGAATTAGCATCTTAAAGCTCGATCCTCTGGTGGTTGGTAATATAAAATTTGGCAAAGAACTTGTAAGGAGACAAATACATGGGCTGTCCTAGAGTGAAGGTCAGCTGGTCAGTTCCAAGTAAGATAGCCATTTATTAAATACAATACTTCTCCCCAATCCTGGCTCCCAAAATGTGAGTTATAGTTTAAGTTAACAGACACAGTAAGAAGAGTCAGTAACCACATCAAAATTCACTGGATACTTTAAGAGTAAACACTTGGTGATTTCACAGAGCCAATCACAAGCTACCCTTAAAGTATATAATTGTGATCATTTCTTCTATTTTTACCTATGTTGCTCTCTACATGTAGAAGACTTAAAATGTTTGATTCTATCTTTTCCTGCCACTTTATAGTCAAAGCCCTACTTTTATTCTAAGACTCACACTGCTGTTTCTCTAGGAAACTACCACACATTGTGGTTGGGTTTTTGTTCGGGGGAAATCTCCCACAGCACGAAGCAGCCCAAGAGCAATGGCTTGTACTTACAGAAACACGTCCAAAAGCTAAAAGCGGAGGCTAAAACTAGGATGTGTCAGAGCACATAAATACCAATATTCAAATCATGGCTTCTGATAAATAGCGAATATAGACAACTTAATAATAACAAACTAAAGAAAACACTTATTATCTCTATTTAAAGTTGCCCTCCTCTGTGATTTCACATAGGTAGCATTCTTATTACTGAGTGTATCTTTTGCAGTTACCTTCTTTTCTTAATGCAGAATTTTCTTATTCAATCACCTGTTTAGTTCTTGTGGTCAACTTGCACAGGCTAAATCTAGACACAGAACCTACCTGATACTATAAAAGGAAGCAGTGGCATTAGTGTGATTAAGTGAAAGTTTTATTTTTGCCTCAGAGAAGATTTTGTGTTATCTAAGTGGACCTGATAGAATCATAATGAAAGTCAGTAGAGACGAGAGGGAGCAGAGATAAGCTGCTACGTTTTGAACATAGAATGGAATTCTAAAGTTAAGGAATAAAAGTGCCCTACATAGGTTGGAATAAGGTAAGAGTCCCTTCACTGTATCACTGTATCACTGTCGTCCCATTGCTCATCGATTTGCTTGAGCAGGGCCAGTAACATCTTCACTCGTCCCTGTCGAGTTCAGGGTCAGAGGAATGAGGCCCACTATTGTTACTGTTTTTGGCATATCAAATACACTACATGTAGCTTGCCAGGCTCTGCCATGTGGGTAGCATGTCGTAACGATGTGCGCAAAGACTAACATGCCACATACCTTGTGCATGGATGTGCTGCTCACATACAGAAAGGACTGGCCAGATTGACACAGTCTATGCAAGGAGTCCAGCCCTGCACTTGCCTGCATCTCTGGGCAGCACCTTTTGGTTCGCTCTTCACCAGTTTGTACCGTTGCCACCCCCTTGCAATGAAGAAGCGGTGAACCATAGAGGGGTTCACCGTAATTATAGACAAAAGTCGACTATAGACCGAACATGATGGCCACGCAATACCTCTATTGCAAACTACAGCATCCAACAGGAGAGAGAACAAAAGGGCATGCCCTGCGGCAGAGGCAGGGTGGGGTGGTGGGGGTTGGGGTGGGGGTGGTAGGAGGGATACTGGGAACATTGGTGGAGGAGAATGGGCACTGGTGGAGGGATGTAAACAAAATGCAAACATGAAAGTTCATAAGTTTGTAACTGTACCTTACGGTGATTCACTAATAAAAAAAATATGAGTCCCTTAATTATCTATTTTTAAATCACTGTTGGTTAAAGCACATTTAACAAGAAGTCAAAACAATATGTTGGAGTGATAGTACAGCGGGCTGGGCGTTTGCTTTGCACATGGCTGACCGTGGTTGGATTCCCAACATCACATATGGTCCCCAGAGCACCACCAGGAGTAATTTCTGAGTACAAAGCTAGGAGTAACCCCTGTGCATCTCTGCGTGTGACCCAAAAAGCCAAAAAGCCAAAAAAAGACCAAAAAAAAAAAGACAAAGCAATATATTTTATTCTCCAGAGTTTCTAGAAGCAACCGACTTTTTCTAGTAATACTTTGAATTTAACTTAGGCTATTGATTTTGGTATTATGACCTCATCAGTTATAAGCATATACACTTGTGTTACATTAGCCAAGGATTTTATGAGAATTTTTATAAAAGAATCCAAAATAACTGCTCAAGTAAATTATTTTTTTAAATTTTATGCCTCTTCAGAATTCCTTTGGATAGTCACATGAAAATTGGATAATCACAAATATCTTTTTCTAATTAAAAAAAAAAACACATGTAATCTCCAGGGTTTGTCAAAGTTTGTCAAAGTTCCTGGTTTAGCCTATGCAATACAATACTCAATGAATAGTTCATTAGCTGAATTGCTGCATTTTCTCACATAGGTCAGAGTTCAAACAGTGGATTTAAAAAGACTTGATACTCATTTTAACTAAAAAGCAAAGTTTATTCAACTATTTTTGGTAATTTCTTTGTCTTATATATGGCTGGATAATTTTATATGTCATTTTTCCCAATGAAGTATTGAAGTAATCACTTAAAATACTTCAAACTGCTTTATAGCAAATTCATTTTAACTACTTTTTAATTTAAAATTAATATTTTTATTTTAAAAGTAATAAAACATTACTGTACTGGATAAAGTATTTACACCATATTATTTAATATAAGTGAATACATGTTTCTTAAAAGTAATTTATGATATCTGGCACACTAAATTTCAGAATGGCTGAAATGGTTAAAAAATGACCAACAAAATTTTACCAAATATCATTTCCATAATTAAAACATCAGGATTGGGCCTGGAAAGATATCACAGTGGGTAGTGCACAGTGAGTAGTGTACTGGGTATACATCCTACCCAGGTTTAATCCTGGCACCTCATATGGTTCCCTGAGCAAAACCTTGTATACCTCCTACCCAGATTTAATCCTGGCACCACATATATATATACATATATGTATACATATGAACATATATGTTTATATGTTCATGTGTGTGTTATTATATATGGACTGGAGTGATAGCACAGAGGGTAGGGTATTTGCCTTGCACATGGCTGACCGTCCCTCTCGGAAAGACCAGCAAGCTACCGAAAGTATCCCGCCTGCACAGCAAGCAATCCATATCGTATTCGATATGCCAAAAACAGTAACAAGTCTCACAATGGAGACGTGACTGGTGCCCACTCGAGCATATTGATGAGCAATGGGACGACATTGCTATAGTGTTACTATATATATGCGAATGCATATAGAATAATATATATATATATATAATAGCAGTAATAGTAATATGCGTAAGTAATTCTTAATCAAGCTAGGGTGAATGAACCAGTTCCAGGCATCTTGTTTAAATTATTATTTTTATTTTAGAGGTGAATGAGTCAGAACTCATGTGCCCAGGATCTATACTCTCCACCCTGCTCTGTGATGATAGGTTGCTCCCAGTCTACTCAGGGAACCTGAGACCCTGGAACAAACGAGAGTTTTTGAATATAAAATATGCACTCATTCCTGTCTCTCTAAAATGATTCATTAAAAATATTATACTACAGTAATCACTTAGGTTTCAGTTATGTCCATTATAATTCAAAATCTGTCACCATACAATGGCTTCCTCTTACCCAGTGTATTTATTGTTTCTTTTCTTTCTTTTCTAAGGTTTTGCTTTATGCCATTCAGTGTTTTGAATTTTGATTGTTTCAGATACACAATTTATATTCTGTCTTATTTTCTTCCCCTCATGGCACTGAGGGGCGGCTCAGCAAATAGGGTATTATAACTGGCAGTATTGGAGAACCATGTAGTGATGCAGATTGAACCACAAGTTCCTGCTCAAAAAGCTTGTGCACAAGTTCTTCAAGCTATCTCTGTAGCCCTCTTCTTTATGGCTTTATATTTTGACATTTGTACATATGAAGTTATAATCACTGCCAAAAAAATTGAATTTCTATCTAATAGTACACAGTTGGCCCCCTTTATTTATTTTGTGAGTCTTTGTTTTTTATTAGGTTTTATTTTTTAAGTATAAAACATACAATCTGTTTTGCTCCCTGTCCCTTACCATCACAAAAGAATGAACAAAGAACTAGGTTATTTCAGCCATAATTTCAGACTCGTGGTTATCTCAAGTACTGACACATTAAGAACTGACTAATAGTCTTCACAGAACAATAAACTAAAACTAAATAATTTCATGTCTAAGGAAAAAAGATATTTATAGTCATTAATATATAGATAAAATTTTATCAACGATGAAAAATAATAGAACGTCCTGTAATTCTTAAATATTCCAATATTTTAACAGATTATGAAAGTGTTAGAACAGTTAAAATATCTACTGAACAGAAAAGATAATACATATAAACATATGTGAATTTCATTATTCTGGTTGTGTTAAATTTGGAAACATAAATAATATCCTCATGTAATTTTGGATGACTAATCCACAGTTATAAGAGTAGTTAGATGTGAACAAATACACCACCAAATAAAGAGATTATTCTAGAGTGTTTAGAATGTAGGATAGAAAGGATTCCTAAAAGCACCTTTAGAAGAAGGATATGGAGATAAATTGGCCGCAGGTCACTTCTTATTTCTCATTTCATCATTTAGATGAAGCTTCAGACATGGAACAGAATATAATCCACACATAGCAATGTTGTTGGTTATGCATAAAGTGATTTACAAAACTTTCCTCAAATAACAATGCAAGGGCTTAACATAAGGATAATTACAAGTAGGATCATCCAAAGAATTTATAAAGACAAGAAGCCTAAAATTGAGAATGAATGGGTCCATAAATAACAAAAAGCACACCGCGTGAATGATGATGTGTAAATTACAAGGCAGAATGGACTTTTTAACAGCACCTGGGAACTTATCCAGGAATATTTTATGTTTTCTCGGAAAGAGCATTTAATGTACTTCGAAAATAGAGCAATTTCCATGCCATAGGCCTAAATAGAAGAAATATTCAAATGTCATGGAATTATGCTTCATCTAAAACTTGAAATATAAAATACCTTTCAAGTTTTTGTCTAATACAGTGCATGTTTCTTGCTTTGTTCTTTTGACTTTTATAATAAAGGAAAATGTACCCTTCGCAACATATCAGTGGAGCGTCGTGATTGAGTTGCAATGAAAGGAATGTAATATTTATTCAATGACAATACTCAATTACTAATTTTTAATATTAAAATGAATTCTAAACATATCTAAGTTTACTAAAATGTTTCTTCTATTCCATATTTTTACTAGTGGATAATTAAAATAATAAATATATATATTATTTTTTATATTAGTGGATATTGGTGGTCACTTATTAATAAAGACATTTGCATAAAACATTTTAAGATTGTTATACATATTATATTCTAATTTAAAATATGTTTCTTATGACAGTTGTGATTTTATTCTGTATACATAAGATTCCATACTCAAAAAGAGAAATAAAATATCCAAACATCACTTGAATGAATTAATTCCCTAGATTTACATAATGCAATTAGATCTCTATAGCCACACATGAATGTGTCCTGTGTAAGAAAAAGAATGGGTGGTTGGGTGTGTACTATAATCCTTTCTAACAAGGAATTACTCTGGGCCATGGCACAAATATAGTATTTATGAGAAAGGGGTGACAATAAAAAAATACATAGAAGAATTAGCCATCAGAATCACACAAATTATATATATATATGTATATATATGAAAAAGGAGTATTGTCGGTGTCCATAAAAATGTATTCTATGCTATGTAGAGAATATATGTTTAATATCTATTGAATTCCACCAATTAGCAATTTACTTTCATGCTTAAAAAAGAGAATTGATTTTCCCTGTAGCAATATTTAATATCAGTTTTGACTGCAATTTTTTTCTCTAAATGTAAAATTCTACTCAACTTACATTTATATTTTCTAGGTCTAAGAACTCCTGCTTACTTCTCATTCCTTATATCATCTGGATTGTCGTATCCACATTGACAATACAGGTATTCAAAGAAAACTAGGTCCGGGCCATAGCTATAGCACAACGAGTAGGGCGTTTGCCTTGCACACAGCTGACCCCGGTTCGATCCCCGGCATCCCATATGGTCCCCCAAGCACTGCCAGGAGCAATTCCTGAGTGCAAAGTCAGGAGTAACCCCTGAGCATCCCTGGGTGAGACCCAAAAAGCAAAAAAAAAAAAAAAAACTAGGTCCAGGTTTTCTTAGAATTTGTATATCAATGTATCTAAACAACAGAGTAAAAAATATGCACAGCATCACATCCGAATTGCAGCAGCTAAAGTGTCCCTGGCAAGGGGGCGTGCGAGGGTTGGTGCTAAGCTGGAAACTGGCACAGGGAAGTGGTCACTGGTGGTACGATTGATGCTAGAACAGTGCATGCCTGAAACTCAATTAGGAATAACTTTCTAAGTCATAATGCCCTAGTAAAAAGATTTTAAATTTGCTCTCCCATATATCATATAATGAAATGATATAAAGGTAAGGAATTATGACACTTTCATTGTTCCTTATCTGCCATATCCTTTAAGACATGTACATTATATCCAAATTATATCTGTATTTTCTTCCTCCTTTCTGTTTAAAATGCCATCATCTAAGGTTACAGCCATCTTGCCTCTCACCCGGCTTATTCTGAACCAGTAAGTGCTTCCATCATGGTTTCGAGCATGTTGTTAGGATTGTGTCAATCTTCTACATTCTTCGATGCTTTCCAATCCCCTTTAAAATAAAGTGTCTATAGGAGGGGAATTTTTGAAAAAAATATATTTTCTCTGCAGGTAACTTCTAGATTCTAACTGACCTGAAGGGCAGAAGAACTCAGGTGAAATAGAAAGGTCACTGACATGAATCAAATTAGGGTAGGGTTGGCATTGTCTATCAAAAGTTAGCAAAATTTAAAAATATTGCAAAAATACTTGTTATATTACAGTTACTTTAGAAAAGAGATTTCCAAGAACATAAAAAAATAGTAATAATTTGCATGTTAAGTACAGGGTGTGTTGTTTACCTCAGAGAGGGTTTTTTTTTTTTGGCTTTTAGGTTTTTACAATTTTTCCATTTGTAATTGAATGAAAATAAATTTCATTTGTAATTGAATGTCAATTGTAATTTACATTGAAAAAAGTGAAAAAAGTAAAAAAAGTGAAGAGTTATTCTAAAACAGAAGAGATTAATATTATAGCACAGTGGTTGGGTGTTCGCCTATCACGCGGCAGACCCGAGTTCCATTCCTCTAGCCCTCTACCTGGCAAGCTACCAAGAGTATCGAGCCGGAGTGGCAGAGCCTGATAAGCTACCCATGTGTATTGTATATGCCAAAAACAGTAACAATAAGTTTCTCAATGGTTACTGGTGCCCGCTCGAACAAATCGATGAGCAACGGGATGACAGTGACAGTGACAGATATAGAGAATCATTCTAAAATAGAGAAATGTATATATATATATATATATATATATATATTAATGAAAGATGGCAAATGGTATAGGAGAGAAATTTATAACTTTAAATTTAAATGTGAATTCTGTCTTCATTTCTGGATCTAGACTATGGCCAGGTTGAAATGCATTTGGTTATAAAAGTAGGAGTCTGATGTTTCTCTACAACCCTGCAGTGCTAAAAGATTGTGCTTTAATCAGAATGAAACCCTGTCACTGTCCTAGCAATAATACAGACATAAGATCTGGCTGTGTGAATGTTGATGTTAAATATACAATTTACAAATTGGGGTCTAGGAAAATTTATTTATCTCTCTTTAGACAACACAACATACAGATGATGAATCTTTCATAAATATATATGTGCATATATGAGGATCTAGATAAAATTGATCGCTAGTAAAATGTAATGTTTATTGATGATAAGATAAAAAAGAAGACTATAGAGAAGTCGATATATATCTATTTAAAAGGGGTGATTATAAATGGTCATAACATATATTCATTTACAGATAAAAGGATATTGATATTAGCATGTTTTTATAGTAGCAAAAGTACTTCCTTTATGCACTGATTTGTAATGGCTTTAAAAATCATTGACGTGTAAGGGTCAGGGAAATATCTCAGCAGTCAGAAATGCACACTTTGCATGTACTGAGGTCTACGTTTGAATAGGGTCATTGAGTGTCCTCCTGAGCACTACCCCATTGCAAGCTCTCCTGGGTGGATGCAGATGTGGTGGGCTCTCTCCAACCTGGGCCCCAAATAGCTCCACGATAACTTGTCTAGCCAGTTGACTAAGTATTGGTGAAGACGCCCACTCTGCAGTGCTTGGGAATCCACCATTCCCATAAAAATCATCCAACTGTAACCTAGATATTAGTTTTAGAAACATACCCAAGCAACATTTTTATTTTTATGGCACAAAATTGTGCCGTTCCCATGTCAGAACTCAGAAAAAAAGAGTTGTGGGATTTTCTGTAGTGTTCTAAGCTCTGCAATATTATCCCTCAATTTGTTCTACTGAATCAGAATTACTCACCCTCAGGGAAGGGTGATGGATCTATTTCTTTTTACAGAACAAGATCTAATAATGAAAATCTATAAACTAACAGAAAAGAAGCTTTAAACCTTGATAATATATCTTCTTATAGAATACTGTCTAAAGCGTGACTTGTTTAATAAAAAGCCATTAATATTTTTACATTTAAAGTTTTTTAAAAATTGTATAGAAAGTCTCAAGAACTAAGTACGAAACAAATATCTTCTTACTGCTTACATATTTTATTAATCATCCTTGTTGTAAAAGTTTATATGAACAAAACAGATTTGATATCAGGGCAAAGAATTCCACTTAAATTCACATTTTATTGAAGAAATCATTTATCATTTTGAATATATCTTTATTTAGGACCTTAAAGCAAACTAGATACCCATATATTTCATTGTTGGAAGAGACTTCAACTCATAGTTTAAGCTGATGCACTTTAGAAATAGCTGTACTCATAGACCGTTTCAGGATACCTCCCACATGACTAATTCATTCTATTGCTCAACCCTTCCAAATAGCAGCACTATATTTAGTACTTTGAAAGCAGTAGTTACTGACAAGAATTGCATTTACTCTATTGCCATATATATATATATATATGTACATATATATGTTTCTAGATATTTTTCTTTTCCTTCATGGGAAGAATAAAATAAAAAATATGCAATGGCTTCTGGCTCACTATTGTGTATGAAGAGTTAACATAGAGCATAAATCTTTTTATTACACTGCTAGGGAGATAACCAGAAAACCTGTGTGAAGTGAAAGGATTTCAGGATAATTCCTGAGCTCTGTTGAATGTTATCAGGATTTACTCTTTTCTGTAAAGTGTTAACAAACTATTAACCACACAGACATCATCACTTTTTAACTCAAATCTTCGATAACTTCTAAGATTGAATTAAAAATCCTTCTTATAAGTACATACAGAGCCAAAATTACATATTGTCACTTCCAAAAAATATGCTGTTAGCACCAGTCCACTATGCAAGACATTTTGGATGGTATATTTTCCACAGACTTTGGTCTCGTTATTTTGTAATTTGCTTTAACATGACTTCTCTATCTCTAAAAAGAAGTAGAATTCTCTCATTTGTATCTTTCAATTTCATTATCATCACCAACATAGTTTCGCCATTTTTATTTTGGTATGGGCTGCAGCAATAGCACAACAGTAGGGCGTTTTCTTTGCACGAGGCCGACCCGGTTCGATTTCTCCACCCCTCTTGGAGAGCCCAACAAGCTACCCAGAGTATCTTGCCCACAATGCAGAGCCTGGCAAGCTACCCGTGGCATATTTGATATACCAAAAACAGTAACAACAAGTCTCACATTGGAAATCTTATTGGTGCCCTCTCGAGCAATTTGATAAGCAATGGTATGACAGTGATACAGTGATATTTTGGTACCATGATTTACATGTCGTTAATTATAGGTACATGCAAACATCATCCCCAATAACATCCACCATGCTTGGGTTTCCATTTCCCTCCTTTATGTCCCACGAACTTCTCTTAATCACCTCACAATCTTGACTCCTGTATCTTCATTCAGGGATCACTTCTGGTGATGCTCTGAAGACCATATATGTACTGGATGGAGATTGAACCCAGGTTGGCCGTGAGCAAGGCAAAGACATTTCTCACTGCCCATTCCAACCCCGGTCACTTCTTTAGTCCAACTCTAGTTTTTATTTGACAGCACTTTTGATTGTAAAATGCTATTTCCGTCAACTTTTTAAAATGTGTTAGCAGTAATCATATTGTAGTGTATTGTAAAGCCATCTTGATATATTGTATCTAAAAATGATTACAAAGTCCATAACTGAAAAGAACAATTTTTTAAAAAACTTTACTATGTATTTGATTGTCTCCAAAGCCTTTAACAATGCTTAGGATACATGTAAGTCAATAAATATTTGTCCAATGTGTTTCTAGTATTTTAAAAGGGGGACATTTTATCATCTCTTTCTGAATCATTATTATTATTCCCTATATTCATCTTTTACCTTTTCCTATACATTCTTATTTGAATTAATATATGTCAGTGCTTGCTAGAGAGCTTTTAAGACATGGGCAATTCGATATTAAGAGAATTCTTAGGAAATAGAAAGTGTAAGACACAAAGGATATAGCATATATAGATATTGATACATAGGCACACATATATGTGAGTATGTGTTTAAGAAAATGGTATTATTTTAAATGCATTCCACAAAAGATGGACTGTCCAAATTGAAATTTAATCTGTTCATACGAGCAAGATGAAGACATAAGAAAACATTTCACTGAATAAGTTTTATATTCAATTTTAATTTTTCTATATGCTAACAAAATGAGGATGAGGTAGACATATTTCACTAGAAGAGCATAAGATTTTTACTACTAGCAAAGTCATTAAATATGAATTTTTTCCAGGAAATAATTAATGCTATTTCAAAAAGTCATTCTCATTTCATATGAGTGCTGTGATTTGCCAAACAAACTGGTATCAAAGCACTAAAACATATTTGTTTTAGCAGCCAATATGCAAATAAAACCTAATGAATATGTCCTGTTGTGATGAACTGTGTTTTTTTAAAAATTGTTGCGAGTGGAGAGATATTTAACACAAGCACACTTGCTCTGCATGAGACCAACTCGGGTTTGATCCCTGGCACGCCGTAAAGTTCTTCAAGCCCGCAAGGAGTGATTCCTGAGTCCAGAGCCAGAGTAAGCTCGGAACACCACCAGGTGAGTCCAAAGCAGCATAAATAAATAAACAAATGAATATATAAATGCATACACTAATGAATCATTCACCACAATTTGTTAGCCTTAGATGAAAAGTATTCCAAAGAAATATATATGAATGTGGTTTGATTTAATTTCTATTTAGGAGAAGAAAATATTCAAAATATTGACAACTTCTATAAATATTATAATACCAAGATGGTTTCAGAAATGTTGAAGCAATGAGATTTTTTAAAAAATTAAATGATATAATTATGAATGCAATATTTATGAACCAAACTCCTTCATTTGGGGTTAATCACTTATTTATCAATTAAAATTAGAACACAGTAGTGTTTCCTATATAACAAATTCTATATCTGGTAATTGATATATGAGACATTATATTACATATAATTATTAAATAAACTAAGAAAATTCAACATGATTTGATTTTATAATACATTTGTTAATTTCTAGTCATATTAAATGTATAGACACATGTTTATGTTTATGTTTATGATTCAATGTTTACTTTAATCATTTGATATTGTTTGTCTCTATGTGTCAAATGAGTATTTTAAGCATTGAAGAGTTCTTCTATTTATTCCTTTACACTTAGATCGTGTATATAATGAGAAGGAAAACAAGTATTATTGATTTTAATGATTAAAGTATAGGAATTTACATAAACTACATGTAATTAAATATTTAAAGTTAGATACATAGTATTCATACAAGTTTTGAGATTTTTAACATTGTATTTTTTCATATATACATAATACATTCCATAAAATACATACTAGATTTGTTTTAAAGTTAAATTTATTTTTTATTGTTTGTTTGGGGGCTAAACACCACAGTTCTCAGGGTTTACTTGCTCTGTGCTTAGGGATCACACTTGGTAGAGCTCTGCGAACCATATAGGTTGCTGGCTTTTAAACCCAGGTTGACTGAATGCAAGGCAAATGCCATACCACCTTACCCTCACTCTGGTTCCATTTTTTTAAATTTTTATTTGAATATATAATACAAATAAGTAAATAAATATTACCACATGTTGAACAGAAAGACTTCAATTATCACATTATTTGTACATTTCTGGCCATACTTACTGCCTCACACATGAGATGAGACTAGCAATACATTACTTAATTGATTTATGAAATCAGCATAGCTAGGTGTCCCTATACTCAGATATGTTAAAGAAATTTCTAAAGGTTTAACAAGGTAGGAAACATATGCATGGCATGAGTTTTTATTTTTGTTTTCTTTGGGTTTGGTTTTAGAGTCAAATTCTGTAGTTCTCAGGGATTACTCTGTCTTTGTGCTCAGAAATTATACCCTGTGGTGTTGGGTCCATTTGTGGTACAAGGGATCCAAACAGGGTCTACAACATGCAAGGAAAGTACAGTAAACCTTGTACAATCTCTCCAGCTCCATGAGTTTTAAATAAAAACAAAAGTGTGCCTACATATTTTTATGGTGATAATGCATGCCCTTAATCTATAAACAGATTGATAAAATAGAATTCAATAACTTTAAAACCAATTCTAACAATGCTGCTTGGCATTAAATGTTTATATCATGATTCAAACTGCTGTCTCTTGCAATAATAGCTAAATGCCTCATGAGTTCAATATCAAAAATCTCAGAGAGTATAAAGGCTACAAAATACAGTCAGGAATAGTTTCATTTATCATAGCATGACTTAAAGTCTGTTTAAGTTTTCTTATGCTAGGAAAAAACCCTAAACCAGATAGAATTATTCACAGTTTATGCAGCATAAAACTTGCATTGTGCTTTTTCTCTCTGTCTTTCCTTCTATCTAAAATATTTTTTAACTCAAAACTTACAACCAATATATAGTAAGAGAAGGGAAAGAACACAACTCACAACTTCTTTTACTTCAGTATACACATTCTTTACTTTTAACTGGGGTAAGTCTAATTTTAATTTATAGGTGTCACAGGTAAACATATGCTATCAACTTAAGAATTTCTATTTTACCTGGGGGAAAGACTCTTTGAAGACAGTATGAACTTTTGTTTACAGAAATCCTAGATGGAATTAAGGGATTTGTCTTGGTTGAATGAAGGTTCTGGGCTATTCACCAGGGTTCCGGAACTTCATTATTTTAGACTTATGTGATAAAAACAGGGCCTGAAAGAAGAACTGAGATAATTACTTATAAATGATTCATGGCACTGCACTTAAAGTTGTTGAATCTCAAGAGCACGTATTTATTTCCCACTCTTATTCAATATTTTAGTTAGAGGAAGAACTTTTAAGTCAAATACACCTTAGAAGAATCACTTTTTCATTCTATTAAAGTATATACTACTAGGACATCTCACCATTTTATGAAAAAAAGTTATATCACTGTGACTGCCTATGAAACTACTAAATTCTGCTGATCCACTAACCTCTTGGATTATGTACTGCCATATATCTTCCGGTAAACATGATGTGTCTTGTATGTTTTAGCATAAATTCTATTGCTCATTCAGTATTTGGTACCTTCTAATCAAATATCTCATATCTATATAATTTTATTTGATATTGATGGTCCATGTAACTCTGCTGCAGAAGTACTAGAATTCTTACTGTGTACACCACATGACAGGTTTCAACCTGCCTCTAAGCTTTGTGACCCTCTCATATGTTCACAACATGATGTTAACTGACCATATCATCACACTTGTCCATGTTTTGGAATTGAAGGGTCTGGATTGAGTTCTATAAATCTATCAGTTGTTCATCTCATGAAGCTCCAAAATGACCTGTACTCAGGGATTACAATAATTATCCTTCCCTAGATTGCTGATGGACTGGAGCGATAGCACAGGGGATAGGGCATTTGTCTTGCATGTGGCCGACCCGGGTTCGATTCCTCTGTCCCTCTCAGAGAGCCCAGCAAGCTACCGAGAGTATCCTGCCCACACGGCAGAGCCTAGCAAGCTACCTATTGTGGTGTATTTAATATGCCAAAAACAGTAACAGCAAGTCTCACAATGGAGATGTTACTGGTGCCTGCTCTAGTAAACCGATGAACGACAGGAGGACAGTGCTACAGTGCTAGACTGCTGATGACATTTTTCAGGAGTGACTGTTTTCAGAAATGATCTTCTAATTCTTCATGGGTTTTTGACACTCTGGGCTATTAGTTTAGATTGCTTAGACTGGGTTAGTTACAATCAACAGAAATATATATTTCTATAGTTCTGGAGGCTAAAATCCGAATCCAGTTGTCTGCATAGCCAAATTCAACTGAAAACTCTATTCTGTTGTTATACAAAGTAAATTTTTGCTTTTATTCTAGCTGAGAAGAAGTCTAAGAACAGTAAATGGATTTTTCTTTTATAAAAGTGTTAATCTCATACATGGACCCACATCCATGGTCTAATAACTGCTAAAAGTTTTAACTTCCAAGTACCAACACATGGGGTTTGGATTTCAACATGTGAATTTTTAAACAGGCACAAACACTCGGCTAGAGGGATTATGAACACTGTTAGCCACATCACAATGCCACCTTCTTTAGTTTTCTTTTTTTCTCTAAAAATTCTTGACTTAGTGTGTCCAATCTTTGAAATCCAATATTCAGTTATAGCAATCCTTAAGTTTTGGAGTTCTACTTGTCACTTCTGTTCTGCTCTTTTCCTATTTAAAACCATTCTCCTTTCTCCTTTTCAATTTATCATCTACCATCTACAGTACAAATAACACCAACCACATCACCCTGACTATATTTTGTTAAAATGCAATTATTTATTCTGTCCCTTATTATCATATAATGACCAAATGTGTATCATCTCACCAAACCACTGAGTTCATTTAGAGACAATGACTCCTATATCATGTACACATTTTAAGTACAAACTTAAATAAAAGTAGATAATTTTTTTACATTAGATGTGAGGATTCAGATTTATATGACTGGATTTATATAGAGCATTGTTTTCCAACATTGTACTGTCATAGAACTCACAAGTCTGAGTGAATTAGTTTGTATATCACAAATTTAGCAAGTATCTATACTCAGAAATTTGCAAGATAACATTGCGTTTTTGTGTATACAGTAAAATTATCATCAGTATCTTTTTTGGCATCTGTGGTTATTAGTTATATTCAATTGGTTTCAGTGATTTTTTTATAACATATTCCATTCGTAGTTTGTAGTTCTTTTATACTGATTCTGCAATTTTCCTTAACCCTTTCTTTTCAATAAGTTAGAACACTTTCCTATTTTTTTATTGTGTTCAGTGAGGATTTTTCTCTCCTTACAAATGCTAGAATGACACTGCTAGTGAAATACTTCTTTTTCTTCTTTATTTGCAGCAGTCTGAGACTATTCAAATTGTGATAGCACCAGTTGCACCAAAAGAGATACAATTGGGCCAAATTAACTTTTGTTCATTAAAAGTGACCTTCTTGCAGGAAAAATGAGCATTGGACAGCCTCAGCCCACCCAGAGATACATTTAGAAGCACAGCAACACAGGAAGAGACCTTTTGAAAGTTTCTGAGTCTTTCTATCTCACGACTCAGATTCCATTGCAGTCTACTGGTGTTATTCACATTGTCATCACTAAATAAACTTATCTGTCAATGATTAAAATAGCAGTTACTCTCAGTGAATTTGAATATTAGATATCAATATATTAATATCTCCTATGATTATAATGTATTATTCTTTTTATGATAAATACATGGTTTAATTGAATAGGCAAAAATGGTAGCATACATACTGTGAATCACTGTTATTGAATTATGATAAATTTAAAAATTCAATTAATTATATTATGTAGTATTTTGAAATATATTTTAAAATATGAGTTAATTTTGAGTAGTTATATGTAATTCTCTTTTTTACTTATTCAAAAATTAATTATATTATTTCTCTTAAATTTTCTTTTGTAAAAATCATAGCTGAACAATAGCTCAGCTTATCTGAAAAAGAGACTGTCTTCTGCACTCACTATACTATTCTTCGTTCTTGACCACTGGTTTAAATTTAAAAGAATTTAATTTTTGCTTCCACACACTTGGGCCGAGCCTCACGCATAAGCGGCCATGACACAAATCACAAATCACTTTAGAGGGAAAGCTGGCAAGCTCCCTGTGGCATATTCATATGCCAAAACCAGTAACAATGATGGGTCTCCTTCCCCTGACCCTGAAGAGCCTCTAATGTGCACCGTTGGAAAAGATAAGTAAAGAGAGGCTGCTAAAATATCAGGGCTAGGACGAATGGAGACGTTACTGGGCCGGCTTGAGAAAGTCGATGATTAATGGGATGATAGTGATAGAGTGATACAACTCTATCCAGAGAAGTATGACTAAAAAATGATTTGCTAAAATGCATTTGTAGATATCTAATTTGACATCAATAAGATTTCCATAAATTCAGAAGTCAGTTTGCAAAGATAATTTGCTGACTCAATATTAGATGCATTGTTTGCACTCTACATATAGATTTTATTCAAATACACAAATTTTGACTGTTACTTTTAATAGAATCCAGCACAGTTCCTATATTTCTTTGTTTCCTTCTATCTTTATTTATTCCTTATATCCCTCATCTAAGGAAATGTAACTGACCTGACTATAAGCTTATTTTTTTTATGTGGGATATAGAGAAAACAATTTAAGAATCACATTATGTTTTATGTCTGGTGCAAAAAACTAAAACTCTAATACAGCATTTAATGTTCTATATCACATTATATAGATGCAAAATAATTTTAATCTTTAGTAGTTCTGAGCTACTGTGTCAAATGACATGCTTCTTCATCAAAGGTAAATTAAGAACGTATATAAGTAGTAATAATATAAGCTTGAGTTAAACTTCAATCTGCTTTTATTGTTGTGAATGAATAAAATTATTTGAAATAAGAGGAAGTATAGTTCCACTGTATTAAAAAAATCATATGTAGGACTGGGTAATTCACATTATTATACTGCTTTCTTTATTTCCTTGGGTAAATCTTTTTAATTATTAAGTTACTCAGTTCACCCTGTTTAATTACACTGAAATTGACTAAACTTCTCAGACAGGAATGAATATTAAAATTAATTTGGGATTTTTTTTTAAATGTATCAAGCCTAACCCTAATAATCATACATTTTCTGAGATGGATTTGATCATAAATTTATTTTGCAAGTCCTCAGCAATGTAAAAACCTAAACTACATGGACTCTGCTCATTCTTGGAGTTCAAAGAGGTCTGAAAAACACAAAAACTTGTAAAACAGTTGTTGACGTAACATTTAAAACAGACAATCTAAAATAATGCAACCCTCTGAAAAATTGAAATGCAAGATTTTGTGTTTTATTTTTTTTTAGAAGGAGAAAGAAAGGAAGATAATTCCTATTCATTTCTTCCTATGTTGCACCTCTGCCTGCGAGCATCAGCATGTGTTTCTAGGAATAGATTCTGCCTGGAGTTTTTAATGACTGAGGCATCCCACACTTGCCATTCATCAGAAATACACGCCCTGTGGGTAACCACTGTGAAGTCGACATTCTTATGAAAAGTAAAAGCAATTCACTAAAGCAGAACAGTGAGTGCTACAGAATATAAGCTTATTGTTCCAATTACTCTTCAGTTCTTGTAAGGGAATCGGAAAAAATAACATCAAGCCTTAGTTATCTTTCAAAGACATTCTATTTTACTGTCAAACGTATATATATGGTTGAGAAGATGAAAACAAGCATTTCAAGTAATCAATAAATTCAGCTCCCCATGCAAATACTTTGCTGTGAAAATATAAAGCAACGCTAGTATAGTAGTTACTTGAGAAATCTGTAAATTTAAAATAAGTGTAAAGGAATGCAACACTTCTATTTTTGTGAGCTCTATTTATGCTTTTTAAATAAGTAAAGAATAATGTTCAGATAATATGTAGCTGAAATTTGTATATAATATATGATTATATTGATTTATATTTATGACTATAGGTATATATATGCCTATAAAACAATCACGATTGAATGTTGGCTTAGTGTCAGTCTCTGACCCCTTTTCCTATTCTAATTTGTAACTTAATGTTGGGAATTTATCAATTGTTATGAAAACCATAAAAATACTGAATATCTATTAGAATTACTTAAAGACTCTGTGCAAGTACATAACTATACAATTTTCATGAAAGAAAATGTATAAGATACAGTAGAGAACAGTAATCATGGTGTCTTCTTTCATTAAGTCCAAATCTAGGGGAACAGTGAGTTATAATAATCAAGTATCAGGACAATTTAGAGGTGCAAATAATTAATAAATGTCACTGTCATCCCGTTCCTCATCAATTTGTTCAAGCAGGCACCAGTAACGTCTCTCATTGTGAGACTTATTGTTACTGTTTTTGGTATATTCAATATGCCACTGGTAGCTTTCCAGGCTCAGCTGTGGGGGCGCGATACTCTCGGTAGCTTGCCAGGCTCTCCGAGAGGGGCAGAGGAATTGAACATGGGTTGGTCGCATGCAAGGCGAATGCCCTTCCACTGTGCTATCGCTCCAGCCCAATAAACAAACGTACAAATGTAAATCATGAATAAATAAATGTAATAGTCAAGTCAATTAAAAACTTTAAAGTACAATAGAAGCTAATATAAAAATTGTGTTATCACTGTCACTGTATCACTCTCATCCTGTTGTTCCTCGACTTACTCGAGTGGACATCAGTAACATCTCTATTTCTCCCGGCCCTAAGATTTTAGCAGCCTCTCCTTACTTGTCTTTCCCAACGATTGGAGGCTCTTTCAGGGTCAGGGAAATCAGATCTATCATCTATTTTTTAAACAGTAAAAATTGTGTTATATAATCTTCAGTTCAGAAGATGTTCAAAAATAAATAATAAATAATGTAATGATCACATATTATGTTATATAGCCAAAATGTCTGGTAGAAATTGAAAATCTGTGGACAAAATAGTATATACAAATATGTTTTCAATGCCAGGGAACACTTTGAGGTAATTTTAAAAGGAAGCAGTTGAATGACACTAACTGGAACAGTAGAGATCGATGACATCACAATCCTCAAGTTATGTTGGATCAATATAAAATCTGTAGATAAGATATTAGTAAAATTTGGAAGCTACTAAAAATACCTTTAAACAAACATCTAATGTTATAAATTCATGTTCTAAATATTACCTCTGTGTTCTTTTTTATTAACAGTATCTAATCATTGGCAACAATAGCATTGAATTTTCCTAGTTTAACTTTATATCTCTACATATGTGTAATTGTCAATGTCACATCATCAAATTTCAGAACCATTCACACTCAACAATAACCTTCCACTGATACTTCTGACCCCTTCTCCCCACTTTATCTGGTAACCACCGTATATTTCACTGTTTTTCAATTACCCTGATGCCCAGTTTTTGGCTTTAGTGATTCACATTCCACGTATGAATGACAAAGTTCAAAATTTATTGTTTCTTTCTAATTTATTTCATGTAGCATCATTATAACAATTTTTATTCACCTTTCCCTCCCAAAGGCAAATCACTGTTTCTGGGTCAGTAAAAGTCTTAGAATAAAATAAAAGGAAATTTGGAGAGTGTCTAAATCAAGAAATAATTTTAATTCTATTTTCATAAGTTACAGATAGCTGCATTTGAAAATATTTTGAAGATAAAATTCAGAATACTAAGTAAAAAATTAGATATAGAGGTGGAGGGAGGAAGGTATGAGGCTCACACATATATTTCAGGAAAATTCAATGGGAAACATAAAGTAGAAAAATGATTTTCCCAATTAATTTTCTTCTAAAGCTCCAGTTATCTTTAGGTTGAATTTTCACTTTGCACTGAAACTGCATATTCATTTCTTGTTAGTAGAAATGGCTTAAGCTCCTCTTTTCCATAAACTCTCCAGCTTGGTTTCACGAGTTTCCAATTGATTATGATCTCATCATCCTCCTCCTCTCCTCCTCCTCCTCCTTCTCCTCCTCCTCCTCCTCCTTTTCCTGCTCCTCCTCCTCCTCCTCATCATCATTATCATCATCATCATCATCATCATCATCATCATCATCATCATCATCATCATCATCATCATCCCATTGATTGTTGAATTTCTCGAGCTATCTCCATTCTTCCTAGCCCTGAGATTTTAGAAAACTTTCTATACTTGTCCTTCTCAATGATGCCGCATTGGAGACTCTTTCAGGGTCAGGGGAATGAGATCCAGCATTGTTACTGGTTTTGGCATATGAACACACCATGAGGAGTTTTTGAGGCCTCCCATGTGGGCAGAAAACTCTCGGTAGTGTTGCCAAGTTCTCCCAGAGGGAGAAGTGGGCTATAAGATATCTTCCAGGAGCTTGGTTTTAAGATTATGATCTAAGAGACATAAGTCATTGTTTTAAAATAGGCATAATTTAGAAAGAGTAGTTAAGAAAGAGACTAACTTACATAAATGGTTTTGGTTTTGTTTGGGGTCAGATAACCATTGTCTGTTTAGAGCCTGGGGATCGCTACTTCATGGTGCTCCTGTAACCATGCAGTTCTGAGACTCCTATCTGTAAGTTTGACCTCCCCCCCACTGGGCTGTTTCCCTGATTCCAACAACTGGTCACTTTTTAGAAAGGAGGTGTCAAGTCCCTGACCCAATTCTCTTTGATCCTGGTGCCTTCTATTGCTAAACTCATCTACATAGAATTCCAACAGTTTACTTGGGAAGAATCTAAGTATATCCTTAATTATTGAAAGGTTCCCCAACCTCAGAAAGAAAATCACAATTTATAGGCTTTTAAAACAAAGCAAGAAGGTATTGGACAAAATATTTTAATTCAAATCAATACATTACTACTCACTTCTTGGCCTGTAAACGAAGACTAGATAGACAAAACAATGTAGGCGATTTCAATTGTACTTTATGTCTTGTTTTGGTTACAAATTGTTGTACGCAGAGTTTATTCCTGGCTGTGCTCAGATATCACTCCTAGTGTTTTAAGGAGAACCTGGATGATGGTGATTGACGTGGAGAAACACGTGCAAGGAGAGTATCTTGCCTCCTGTATAATCTTTCTGGAACTAACTTTCATTTAAACTAAAAAAGAATGATTTACAAGAAAAGTATTTCCTCCCTCTGGAGAAGCTTTTTTATCTTGTCACGTTTCTCTAAGTTATGTTAAATAAAGATATTTGTCTATTAAAATTCACATTTTGACTTCTCAGAGATGCTAGATTATGAACGAGGGTTAGATGTACATGCATCATTTCATTTTTGAAAATACTAACTCCTCATTGACATTATTTTTACAGAAAAGGAAGCTGAAAATTTGCAAGTTCAGTAAGAATCAGATATAAAAATAATTCATGACAAACTGAGGGTCCAAGGGATAACTGTATAATGAGATTCATTTTATAAAGTAACAGTCCCAACGTGCTCTATTGGGCTTTCAAAGATATTGTTTTAATTGAAAATCTTGACCCCAACACTCATAAAGCTATAAAGAGTTAACACATATTCCTGTCATTAGCCAAAGACTAAAACAACAAAGTTCTCATCATTTTGGGTGGACAAATGTCAGTCAGAGTTGATTGGCATGTATGTCATGCTTATATAAGTCTTGTTAGTAAGAGTTACTTGAGGGGTGAGTAGAGAGATATTCCAGTGGGTAGTAAGCTTGCCTTGCACACAGTCCATCTAGGTTTGATCTGGGAGACCCATATGATCTCCCAAGCAATGCCAGGAGCAATTTCTGAGTGGAGAGTCAGGAGAAAATCCTGAGAATCACAGGCTGTGATACATGCTTCCCCCTAAAATAAGTTTCTCAAGGAATGATTTGGGGGTAGGCACACCTCCTAAAACCATACCAGTGAATGCCACAGCATTTTTCCTACTGATTCCTAGTAATTTTTAGGTTGCATGGGTGGATCAACATCTATCTGGTAGATGTTTTCCTTAGTGTAAGAGGTTGAATCTTAACTTCGTATCTTTGATGTCAGCTTAACGTGTGAAGCTCAACAAAATTGAAAATAGACTTTTAAAGCAAATTTAATTATTCTTCTGGCATTTGTTCATGGCAAAGTAAAATTAAAAAGTTAACAGATGTGTTACTTTAAGAATGAATAGCTTCTAACTATGATTTATAACATATGTAAGGTCAATATATAAAATATTAGATAACTGCAACAAGTACATCTGAATCTACTTATTTTAATCATGTGGAATAGATTAAATTTGTGTTCTTATATTAGAAGCTTTGCAAACAATCCAAATATTTTATCTGCCTCTATTTGTGAAAAATGAAAATTTGCTCAATCATTCCTCATAATGACAGGTACATGTGGTCATTGTTGAATTATTTCACAGTGCTATCACCATATTATTTTTAGCAATGTTGACATAGGACCGAAGATGTGAAAAATAAACATCATAGCAATTTTGAGAAACAGATGCCAGTAAATTTTCAGCTTATTTTCTTTTTTAAAAGACCATTTTTAAAAAAGATTCATGTTTTGAGTTCATTCATCACATCTAGATTTTAAAATAAAAATTTACAAAACTTAAAAGAGAAAGTAGTCAGAAAATTGATTTCAAAAACTGAAAATTTTGAAGTGTTGCAGAGATTAATTCAAGTTGACTATTTTAGTATCTCTTTGGGGGATGATTTATTCTTATATCTCGGGGCAAGTTTCATGTTTCCACAGAAATATGAAAATTAAAGAAAAAGGGAATAATCCTTTTTTTTTCCCAGTAATACTGTATGTTGGTAAGATAGAGGGTAGTTAGAAGATCTTAACCTCTGGTGTTTTTAGGCCTTTCCTGGCTCCAGATCTGTGCTCAGGAGTGAGATTTGGAGGTTCATGATATAGGGGACTGTGTGCATTGCCTGTGCTTAAACTGAGGTTAGTAGCATGTAAAGCAATTGCCTTACCCGCTTTCTTTTCTTTTTTTTTTTATTTTTATTTTTTTTTTAAATTTTATCACCATGTGGAAAGTTACAGAGTTCTCAGGTTTATGTCTCAGTTATACCGTATTCAAACACCATCCCTTCACCAGTGCCCATATTCCACCACCAAAATCCCCGGTATACCCCCCGCCCCCCACCCCAACTGTATAACTGATGAACCTCACTTTATTTTCTCTTCACCTTGATTACGTTCCATATTTCAACACAAAACTCACTATTGTTGTGGGAGTTATATCCCCAAACAAGATAACCCTAATAAGGAGGCATTTGATAATTAGTTTTCCATTCAAAGATTGTATGTTTTCAGGTTTTAGAAAAGGTCGCGGCCACGTGGCTCGGATCTGTCCCAGTCCCGAATCCTGGAGCCGTGTTAGTTGCTGCTCAGTGTCGCCAGGGTTCCATCTGGAGAAGGTGTGCTGGCGGCACCTCCTCCCTCTGGCCCCCCAGTGTTGCTGGCCCCGATTCGGGTCCGGAGCATTGTCCGGGCCGCGTTGCTCACCAGAATGCCTGCCGCTTCTCTCTACCTGCTTTATTTTCTCTCCTGCCCACTAATAGTCTCTTATATCCTCATGTTTACCTTTAGTTAATATTTTTTCAGAACTGGGTCTAACACAATGCAAGATTGATTTTTTTTTATAATCACATTTTTTTAAAATTTTTATTTATTTATTTATTTTATCACCATGTGGAAAGTTACAGAGTTCTCAGGTTTATGTCTCAGTTATACCATATTCAAACACCATCCCTTCACCAGTGCCCATATTCCACCACCAAAATCCCCGGTATACCCCAGCGCCCCACCCCAATTGTATAACTGATGAATTTCACTTCATTTTCTCTTCACCTTGATTTCGTTCCATATTTCAACACAAAACTCACTATTGTTGTGGGAGTTATACCCCCATACAACATAACCCTATTAAGGAAGAATTTGATAATTAGTTTTCCATTAAAAGATTGTATGTTTTCAGGTTTTAGAAAAGGTCGCGTGGCCACGCCATGTTAGTTGCTGCTCAGTGTCGCCAGGGCTCCATCTGGAGAAGGTGTGCTGGCTGCACCTCCTCCTTCCGGCTCTCCAGTGTTGCTGGCCCCAATTCGGGTCCGGAGCATTTTCCGGGCCGTGTTCCTCACCAGAATGCCTGCCGCTTCTCTGTTGACTGTCGCAAGATTGATTTTTAAAACTTCAAATAATATAATAGACTAACTTCTACTCTCACAGTTCATTATCATATAATTGAATATACTGTGCAAGCATAAGGTATTCTCTGAGATAATGTGACTCACATGCATATAGTATAAAATGATTGCCTGAATAAAGGTGACTACCACATAAATCCCCTCACATAGATTTTTTGTATGTGTACCAAGGAAATGTAAGATCTATTCTTAATGAATTTCAAGTACGTCTACAATACGGTGAACAGTGATTGCCATGCTGCATGTTTTGATCCCCCGAAACTTTGTTGTAATAGTGGAACGTTTCTGAGAGAGGGGGATGCCCTCTCTGGGAGAGTTCTCAGGAGCTACTCCTGGCTCTGTGTTTGACGTTTGCTACTGGTGTCCTTCCGGGGCACAGATAACTCTTCTGTAAACCCAGCCTTCGGAGATCGCGGTATCCTGTGCACATATAAAGTGGGTTCAGTTCTCTGACCCTGTGATTAAAAGTTTGCACCGTTGGCCAATCTCTCCCCCTTTCTCCTCACATAATTCCTGCTACCTTAGTCACTCAGTCTTTAAAATTTGTAGTCTTATTTCTCATTCCCACTGCCATCACAATTACTCACCTGAAATTTCAGTGATGTTTCAGTTAGTTAATTGAAACTAATTGAAACTCATCTATTTTGTTGGATTAATTATAGCCACTAGATTAATGTTCCACCTTTTTAGGAACATCATCATAAGAATGTAGGTTCACAATGAAACAGTTAATATGAAGGTGTTCAGATTAGCTATAACAAAATATAATGGATTATTTCTCTGTGCCCTGTTCCCAGTCAAATTTTTCAAACTTAGTGTAGTTACTTGTATACCTCCTTACACATTTGAATCACATTTCAAAACTGTCAATTTAACATATAATCTCCTATGATATTTTCCAGGAAAAATAAGGTTTAGTTCAAAGATTCTAAATTTCATCTCTTTTCCTTCTTTCTCTCAGTGAAAATTACTATGTTAGTTCTTATTGAACATAATTCTACAGGTAAAATACACATTGAATTCAATAAAGGATTTCACATGTCTTCTGTTTTAACAACTCATTGCCTCATTTTCTCTTAGTGCCTTCCTGTTTTATTTTAGAATGCCTCTTTTATTTATTTCCTTCTCAATAATGCTGGTGTCAGAGTCTCTGTATTTTACAAAAGTATGTGGATTTTTTTTTCAAATGATGTTTTCCTCTAGGTCTATCTCTCTAACAGCAACAGTAATGTTGTTTCATTTCCATACTTTTATTTGCATCTGGGAAAGGAGAGCAAAAGCTTAAACTCAATTGAAAAACAAGCGACTGTATTAGACTTTATTTTGGACTTTCAGATCATAAACCTTGGTATAATACTTTTTTTTCTGTGAACTGAAACAATTCAATGTCAAGTTCCCAGAACTGCCCTCTGAGATGAGAACTAGCATGCATTAAATTTACTAGGGATTGGCTTGAACAGAATTTAGGCTGTGATCCTTTCACAACACTGAGTTAACTCAGTGTTATGCTGAATTGGCACGAGGGGGTCAAACCTTTATGACCAAAATAAACCAGTCATTGAAAGAGCACTGTCCTTCGGAAGCAGATGATAAATGAGTATACAGTCCACTGCCAGAACTCACTCCCATTTCTTTCTCTTTTCTGAGAGTGAACCTGAACTCCTCACAATATAAACCACAGCTACAAATCTAAACTCTTGTGCCACAATTCAAAATGGTGTTCTTCAGGTCTGTTTGTGCAGTTTTAGTTCCACAATTCACGCCTATAAATCAGAACACCTCGTATAACCAGGTTTGTTCCCTTGTTTCTGAAAACTTTATCTTCCTTGATAATTTCTAAACTCAGTTTAGGTAGTATTAATCAATTTCTGATAAGGCAACTTAGAATAACCTTTTCTGCCTTTGAATTGCTTTAGAGTATAATGCAGCCCTTGGTATTTATGGTAATTCTCCATATTATGATCATTAGAATATAAATTGTATCTCATCATCAGGGTGTGTCTTAAGGTGATCCATAATAGTTATTGTCAGTTATTATTAAAGTACATTAAGGCAATAATGAAATAATTAACTATCTTAATCAAGCTCGAGTTCAGGAAATAAAATTCAAGTTTGGGTTTTGAACTTTTAGTAAGCATTAACTTCCTTATCACTGGGGAACTAATTATCAGGTTACATGAAGATATGTCTGTTTGATGATTTAGTGGTTATGATTCTCAGGAAGTTTGCTCTAATACTTAATTTCTATGTGATATTATCTTTCCAAATATTGTGTTTTAATCTCAAAAATCAAAACATGTGTAGGTGTTATTGTGAGAGGAATAATTGAACTGTCACTTCAAAGAGATCATTTCTTGACAGTTTCAGTTAGTCTTCAGTTCTGCATCAAAGTGATTTGTAGTTTATTATTATTCAAGAAATCATGGATGTTGCAAAACACACATTTTAACATAAATGAGTAATTTATTCATCATAATTAATGACCTGTTTATGTCAAATAATATATGGTAATTTGTTTCTACAGTAAAGTAAAGGATTTTTAACTTCTTGAAATATTAAATACAAGGTATTATTTTCCTTACCATCGGTACATTTCTAACAGCAGATTTCTAGAACGTATTCAAAACTGAAATGAAATACATTGAATAGCAAGTCCCAACACCCATTCTTTCAACCCAGGAAAAATATCCTAATCTCTTTCTATGAGTTTGGCAATTTTAGACATTTTAGACAAATTTAATCAAGTATTATGTGTCCTGTAACTGATGTGTTTTTCTTAGAGTAATATACTCCAATTTTATCTATATTGTTGCGAATGCTGACTTCCTTTTTAGAGGTTAATTAATATTCTACTGTTCGCCACATTGTCATTATCCACTCATCTGTTCTGAACAATTGAAAAGTGGTTAGCCTGTCTTGAATAATATGTCTAATAGTATAATCAATTGTAGAGTTTCCATTTTTCTGTGATATTTTGATTTCAACTCTTTGAGATTTATACCCAGAAATAAGATTTCATAATAATCTGGTTTTTTAATCTTTACTTTTTTGGATAAAATATCATATTGCTTTGCATAATTGCTATACAATTTTATATTCTTTATATATGTATTTGTATTTATATTTGTGTATGTATTGCATAAGATACATATATTTATACAGGATATACATAAGTATTTTGTTAGGTATGAGGAATTATTTCCCTGATCATTGATTTGTATTTTGATAAAGTATTAAAGTTAGAAGTATAAAAACTCATTTGGTTTATCAATTCTTATCCGTGCAAAAAAAAAAAAATCAGAATCCTCTGGAAATCTACCTTTAGTGAATAGAGAATACAGACTAACTCACCCCTGCTACAACTGCCTCTCTTCTTGCCCAAAACCAACACCCCTATAGTGCTACCCCGCACCTTTGGAACCACTGACACATAATAACAATTTTTACACTTTTTGGAAGAATGTTTCTGCAAACATTTTGCCCATTCAGCTTGCAATCCTTTGTGCACTTCCTTTTTGCTATTACACTATAGCAAATTTAAGAGTATTTTAAATAGTATTATCTTGTTTATGAATTTTTTATTAGAGAATCACCATGAGGGTACAGTTACAGATTTACACATTTTCGTACTTGTGTTTCCGTCATACAATGTTCGAGAACCCATCCCTCCACCAGTGCCCATTCTCCACCACCAATGAACCCAGTCTGATATATGAATTTTTTAAAGTTATTTTTTGTATTTTATCTGTTCCTCACCTGTTTTTCTGCTGAGTTTGCTGCATTGAAGCTCTTTGATTTAATGTGTTCCACTTGCCTAGTTTTGCTTTCGGTGCCTATGACTGTTTGTATCTACCACCAAAGTCATGAAACTTGATGCCTTAAAGAATTATTAAAATCTTCTGTGTTTTGCAGCACTGCTGTCACATTGTTCATTGATTTGCTCAAGAGGGCACCAGCAATGCCTCCATTGTGAGACTTGTTGTTACTGTTTTTGGCATATCAAATACGCCACAGGTAGCTTGCCAGGCTCTGCCTTGTGGGCAGGATACTCTCGGTTGCTTGTGTGGCTTTCCACGAGGGATGGAGGAATCGAACCCGGGTTGGCTGCGCGCATGGCAAACACCCTACCTGCTCTTGCTCCCGTCCAAATAAATTTATAAATAAATAAATACTTTTTAAAAGAGAAATTATCAAAGTTTTATATGACAAAACCCGTTGATATCAGTTGTCCTGTCTCAGCATAAGACACGAGAGAGCCAAGTGATCACAAACCTCTATCACTCATTCTCCTTAGCTTGGCTGCTGAGAAGGTCCCAAGACCCTACAGAATCTGAACGGGTGTTCACGTTGAGTGTTCATCAACCTCCTAAACAACTTCTGGACCCTGCAGCCACCATGGCCCCTCCATGAGTCAGAACCTTCTGGGGCTTTACAATGCAGATTAGCACCCTCTCACCGCACTCTGGAACTTCTAATCTTTACATTTAAATATTTAATTCACATTGACTAGGTATTATTGGGGGTATCTCAACTTACACTTTTTATTTTTCAGTAGTACTAGTTCTGTACTCAGTCAGCACTCATGGTAGGTTCTGGGGAAAGTATGTGATGAAGGGGATCAAACAGCAATTGATTGCACCTAAGGCAATCTCTTCAATCCCCTTTTTGTAAAATCTCTGTTGATTAAAATAGATTCTATTTTTCTGTATGGTATAAGAATACTATTAACATGTGTGTTTCTACTTTGTTGTGCATCATTGGTTTATGAGATTATCCTTTATTCCTTGTGTAGTTTGTGTAGGTTCGGCAAACTTGTCAACGAACATTTGACCATAAACATGCAAGTATAATACTGAACTTTACATGAAGTCTCAACAGTCTCTTATTATGCTAATAATATTGTATTTGGTTGTGTAGACTTGCCATATATTTGGAAATTGAGAGATGCCAATGTATTCATTTTCTCTTTCTCAAAGTAGTTTGGTCATTTAGGAATTGTTTGGGATTCTAAGTTTTGGGATTTTGATTCTTTCTCTGTAAACACTATGAAGTTCAGCACTATCATAACCAGGTTATCTCCTTGTTATGGTCACACACACACACAGACACACACACATATGTGTTTCCAGAAAGATACTACAGATGGTAAGTTACTTGCTTTGTACATAGCAGACCAGGTTAAATCCATAGCACCCCAAATGGACCCTGCAGTGTACCAGGAGTGATCCATGAGCACCGAGCAAAACGTAAGCTCTGAGCACTGCCAGCAGCGGCCCAAAATTAAACAAAAGTTATAATATTTGCTTTGAAAAAACATTTAAAATTACATGAAATTATTAAAAAGGAAGTTTGTCTATAGACTGATTTGGCTAGAGTATATATGTTATCATGGTTTAGCTTTTAATCCACAAATGCAATAGGTATTTTCAATTTATTTATATATCCTATAAATTATTTTATAAACACTTAGTAGTGACAGGAGGCAAAGAACATGGGTTAAGGTACGTTGCTTGCATGGTGTGGATACTGGTTCAATCCCCATCACTTCTGTAGGATTCCCCTAACACTCAGGACTGACCCCTGAATACAGAGCACAGATCAAGTCACATCACAAAGAGTGGCCCTAATGCCTCCAAAATTATTTTGCAGTTTTCACTCTGCAAGCCCTTTGTCTTTTAAATACATCCCTGTATTTCTTTTTTTTTCTTTTTTTTTATTAAATCACCATGTGGAAAGTTACAGTTTCCAGGCTTATCTCAGTTATACAATGCTCAAACACATGTCCCTTCACCAGTGCCCATATTCCACCACCAAAAACCACAGTATACTTCCCACCCCTGCTTGCGTAGCTGATAAATTTCATTTCATTTTCTCTTTACCTTGATTACATTCTATATTTCAACACAATATTCACTATTGTTGTTGGAGTTTCCCTCAAAAAAAAAACTCTGCTGACAAAGAAGCATTTGATAGTTAGTTTTCCGTTGCTGAGAATGAAGAGATAAGAAGTCACATGGGTTAGGATTTCTGCATTTTAGTATGTTAGTAGTTAAGTCCAGTGAGATTTATGTTAGAAATTGCATCATTTTCCTTCCTGGGGCAGCATGGGGCTCTGGCTTAGTTCACAGTCTAGAGACATTGGTGGAAGCAGTGGCTGGTACCCAAAGTAGTTTAGCTGTCCTCCGGATTGTGGTCATCAGCAGCAGAGTGGCAGTACAAATAAACATGTGGCCACCTGGGTCGGTCTCATCTCGGCAGAGCGCAAACCGATATCGCCCCAGCCCCCATCCCTGTATTTCTTATTCCTTTTGCTCAATCATACTTTATCATCATTTTAAATATATTTTTAAATTTCCATTTTGTGTAGTATTTTGTAGATTGTGGTATATAAAAACAATTGAATTGACTTCTGAATTCTCTTTTATAAGACATTTCAGTTTGTGCATATCATTTATTGCCCTCTGATCACATTTTTCTATTTATTTGTGATCTATTATGTATTTTTAAATTAATAGTTATTTCTTGTTGTAATAATTTAGTTGCATTTTAAATGCGTGGTATAACTTGTCTGAGTTACCTCTACTTTTGTTAGTACAGGTGTTCCTCAACTTATTTAGCATATCCGATTCTTAGTTTTCTTATTTGTTGTCTTACATTAACTGTTTAGATTTAGTTTATTTGCTCAGATATATAGCACTGTAGCACTGTCCTCCCCGTGTTCATCGATTTGCTTGAGCGGGCACCAGTAACGTCTCCATTTTAGACTTTTTGTTACTGTTTTTGGCATACTGAATACGCCAAGGGGAGCTTGCCAGGCTCTACTGTGCAGGCAGGATACTCTCAGTAGCTTGCCAGGCTCTCCAAGGGACAGAGGATTTGAACCCGGGTTTGCAGCATGCAAGTCAAACACCATACCAGCTATGTTATCACACCAACCCATTTGCTCAGACATTTGATGGATAAATTTAGATATTTGATATCTGACTCTTTTGAAATGGTGACACTTATTGCTATGAACTTCCTTCTTTGCACCACTTTTGCTGTATCCAGTATGCTTCTTTACATCATTGATTTCACTTTATTTTTCTTTAATATATTTTTAACATCCCTTTGAATGATTGCTAATAACTTACAAATTATTTATTCAATAATAAATTTTTTGGGGGCTGGAGAGATAATACAGTGGGTGAGGAGGGACTTACCTTGCACGTGCTCTATGAATCTTCGATACCCAGAATCTCGTACAGTCTCTCAAGTATCACTAAGAGTAATTTCTGAGTGCAGAGCTAGGAGTGACCCCTGAGCATTGCTGGTCATAAAATCAGAACTATAAAACTAAAAAAATAAAAAGAGTAACTTGCTTCATTTCCGCACATTTTTTAAAATTCTTCTAGTTTTTGTGGCTATGGACTTTTAGTATTATTCTATTATAATCTGAAATAATTTGTATAATTAAGTATATATTTTTATTCTATTCTTGTTTAAGCTTTTAAAATCCTAGAATATGTTCCTAAAATAGCATGTATTTATTTCTGAAAAAAATTTTTGTACATGTAAGAAGTGTAATATATTCAATATATCTTTTAGATACATTTAATCTATAGAATTTTTTAGTTCCTTGTGCTCCAACTAATGTTCTATCTGGATGCTATGTCCATTAACTTTGATTTATAACATCCTATCCTATTATGCTGCTTTTCATTTCTCCCTTTTTTCTGTCATTAGATTATTATATTATTTGTTAGATTATCCATATCTAACAAATTTATTGGGTAATGCCTATTGTTATGTTTTCCTGATGACTCACTTCATATTTCACATGTAATAAGCTTATTCGTCACTATAATTTTTGAAGCAATATCAAATATGTGTGATATGAGATGTTCTCTTTTTTGGTTGCCATTTGCATGAAACATCTTTTATCCTTTCATGTAAGAAAACACGCAACCCGGAGATTCTTCTTCCAGCTATTTATTAAGAAACCTTCTCATGCAAACGGAAAAAAGGACGAACGAAGCATGGACTAAGGACGAACGAAGGAAAAGGAACCAGGGGGGAACCCTAGCTAGGCAGCTTCCCTCCTTATATACCTCTCGCTGCTTGTTTTCGCCCACGTGTCTGCATCTGATAGGTTAGTTACAGCTTATGGGCGTGGCAAGACATCCTGTTTCCTTATTAGGAATGGTTTTCGAAGCACACAGGTGTTGTTTACCAAGAAAGGTGCAATTTACAAGCACAGTGCAACTATTGTTGCAAAGCACGGTCCCGTGGAGGCTCTCCACACTTTCACATTTGTTCTACCTATTTTCATAAACCCAAAGTAATTAGAAACCACAGTGTAAAATTTTGGTTTGCCCATTTGGCAATCTATATAAACATAATTCATAGAAATACATTTATCATCACATTAGTACAGTAATTATTCCTCTACGTGTAAAAATGCATTTATTTTACAAGAGTTTTATACTTCTGCCTAGTTATTTACTTTCATTGCTGTGAGCCATCTAAGTCTCTGAGGCTTTCTTCACCTCATTCACTCTTTTCTTTCTTTGTCTTTCTGACTAGATAACAAATGATCTGTCTTTCTGTTCACTGACTCTTTTATCTGCTTGATGATGTTTGATTCTGAGCACTGCAAGTACAATTTTTGATTCAGTTATTTTGTTTTAAAATATCAAATTTTTATATGTGTAATTTATATTTTATCTATTTATTCTACATATGTTTCATTTACTTTATTAATTTTAGTTATCTGTATTCTCTTGTAAATCACTGAACTTCTTCTTTTAGGATAGTTTATTGAGTTCGTGTAATCTCTACCTAATTAGGTTAATTATTGGATATTTATTTTTATTCTTTGGTAGGAAAAATTTTCCCCCCAGACTCTTTGTATTCTTTTTATTTATTTTTATTTTTTTTAATTTTTTTTGCTTTTTGGGTCACACCTGGCCATGCACAGGGGCTACTCCTGGCTCTGCACTCAGGAATCACTCCTGGCGGTGCTCAGGGGACCATATGGGATTCTGGGAATCGAACCCGGGTCGGCCGCAAGCAAAGCAAACACCCTAGCCACTGTGCTATCGCTCCAGCCCCCTGTTTGTGTTCTTTTTAGACTTAAATTAGTACCTGCAAATTTGAAGACAGATTCCTAATTCTTTATATACTGTCTTTAAAAGGGAATGACATTCCTAGTGAGGTGGTTAAGAATTTCAGAGTTTCTCAAACCTAAGATCATTTCTTCTGTCTTGTATTCACATATATATATGTATATATATATATATATATTTCAAAAACAGAGAATCACTTATGCACTTTTCATTTTTCCTTACCACCGAGAGGAGTTTGGGCTAAGAACTCTGTTCTGTTCTCTTTTTGTTATGGGAAAACAGCTTAGCACTCCTCCTCTGCTCCCAATCATTTATAGATGTGCCAGTTACCCTGGCAGGCTTCCTCTTTCCTTTGTCTGCCAAAAGTATACATTTTTTCCAGATAATTCTGTATATCTGGGAGAAGGAAAAGAGAAGTAGGATTCTCAGATAAAAAAAAAATAAATAACACGCGGTACGTAACTATGATATCCCTTGTGCTGTCCCTATATAGAAAATGTTTCTGCTGAGATGATTTTCCTTAATGCAGGATTATTTCAGTTTGGGGAAAGGTTAGATAGAGATAGAATTAAATTATTTTTCTTTCCTCTTTCCACATTAGCTGTAGGAAATCAGTGTTGGCATACTGCAACCAGGAATCGAGAGTTATCTTAGAGCTATTTTGTTCCATCTATTGTTAAAACACTTAGTAAGTGGGGGAACAGGGGCGAAGATTCTCTATTCCACTATCTTTTCATAACTCTGTGCTTAGAAATTTCTTTTTCATCATTGTCTCTGTTTAGTTTACATTTTGCAGCCTGTGGAAACAATTGAGAAAGTGTGACTGCTATCTTGCATGGCACTTTTCATTGCATTTAGCAGAGGTTACCTGGTGCTGAAGAAAGATCATAGCTAATTAGCAACATCTGCATTCACACAAAGACTGCATGGAGTTGTGTGTCTGTGTAGTATTTTCTGTTTCTCTGAGAAAATGCTACGGCTGAGTGTATTGCTAAAATAATTGTCACAGCCATAGTACTAGAATGGCAATATTTAACTAACACCATGCTTTTTCTGTGTGAAGCAATGTGAGGAATAAACGAAGTCTACTGCATGTTCTGTCTGCCAAATTTAATTCTCACTGTTCCACGTATAATTCTCATGACTACATTCATTTACCCTGGAGAGAGCTGAAGTTTGGAAAGGTTATGTAATTACCGAAGTGGCAGACCTAAGGTATTGAATTCTGGCAGTTTTCTGAACATGTACCATATCACTCGCCAAATAACAGCATGCCTCAAAATGGTGTTTTACAGTTTTTAAAGTATGTTCTTATCTCCTACCTCATTTATCATGTGAGATACTGATAATGGGTTGCGGTTGACAGGACAGATGACACTACTCATCAGATTTGTCACAGGAGATCAAAGCTTTTGTTCAGTTGATATGCATGAGCCCAAGATAGAAGCGACCAGATATAATGGAAGGAGTTAGAAGTCAGACACATGATTAACTTACTCATACATTCATTTTTTCAGTACAACTATGGATCCGGTGCCTCTGTGTCACAGACAGTGATCTTTAATTCTCCTTTTCCCTTTTTATTTTAATCTGCAGGATGTAGAGCAGTTGACTGCCTCATGGTTTCATAAGAGCAAAGAACACCTATTCAAACAGATCTTGATTCAAATCCTAATTAATGCATGATTCTTCATTAAAGAAACAATTATACAGTTCCTATTACACTTTCGATATTTCTATTTTATATCCTGGTCTTTAAAAAGCCAACACTGATTTAGTGTTATTTGCTATTGAATAATTGAAATACTTTAAAATATGAGCAAACTGAATTCCCATAATAACTAACTAATTTAGATATCATTATAATCCCGATTTTCTTTTTATAGTTTAAAAATTGAAGCTCAGAGTTAAGTGATTGATTGCCTCAGTGAAGTGCTAGAGGTTGGGTTCGAATTCAGAGATATCTACAAAGCATGTGAACATCCATGACAGTACAGAAAAGATTATATATTTTGTTTTGCTCCTGGTTCTGTGCTCAGGAGTCACTTCTGCTGAGGCTCAGAATACCGTATGTGATGCACAGGATAAACTTGGGTTAGCTACGTTCATTCTGCTACCCCTCCAGTTCATGACTATGAAATGTTTATAACAAAAACACTCAAGGAGAGTGTATCTTTTTATTAAACAAACAAAAACTCCGTGGAATCTTTATTTTTCCTCTCTCCAATCAACATTTTACTGGTATCTAGTCCTTGAATATGATTTCAGTGAGTTTTGTTCATACATAATTTCAAATCTACATAAAACAGAAAACAACATCTGGGAAGAAAACAGAATATAGATCCATATTCTACATAAGTATCTCACAAATGAAGAAAAATTATACAAGAAATTGAATGTTATTCAAATCAACGGACTTTTTTTCAGCATGCTTTTAAGCTTGGATATGGTAATGAGAATGCCTTACTAGTTCTTCTTTAAAGATCAGAAGAAATGTGAAGTGGAGCAAGAAATGTGAAGTGGAGCAAGGAAAGCCTCGTCAACAAATGGTGCTGGCAAAACTGGACAGCTACATGCAAAAAAAGAAAATGGGCTCAGATCTCTACCTAATACTATCTATAAAATTCAGGGCAAAGTGGATTAAAGATCTCAACATCAGACCAGAATCCATATGTTACATGGAAGACAAGGTTGCCAAACCCTCCACAACATTGATGCTAAAGGTATTTTTCAAAGCTGACATGCCACTGGCTAATCAAGTGAAAACAGAGATAACAAATGGGACTACTTTAAACTAAGAAGCTTCTGCACCTCAAAAGAAGCAGTAACCAAAATACAAAGACAGTCTACAGAATGGGAAAGGATATTCACCCAATACCCATCTGATAAGGGGTTGATATCAAGGATATACAAGGCACTGGTTGAACACTACAAGAAGAAAATATCAAACTCCATTGGAAAATGGGACGATGAAATGAACAGAAACTTTCTCAAGGAAGAAATATGAATGGCCAAAAGGCACATGAAAAATGCTCTACAGACTGCCGAGATGTGATCCCGGGGGGCCGCACGCATGTGCGGCCTCTCCACAGCTGCACGAGCGTGAATCCAGACCCAGCAAAACCTCTTTTGGCATGGGCAACTCCTCGCAGAATGTCTCCAGCCTGAGAACTAAGCCTCGGCCCCATGCCCGCCCAGGAGGGGAAAGGTATTTCTCTTTCTCGCCTCTTTCTCTCCGGGGATGAAGGGCATAGTGTCCGCCATATTATGATGATCACAGATTGGATTTTCAAGCCTGCAATAATCCAATATCTGGAAGATATCTCCCTGGACTTAGTTGTTAAAGTACAGAAATTCAAAACAGAAATTCATTTGTCTAATCTCTGGAAGAAATCTAATCTCTGGAAGAAATCTCCCTGGACTTCTTGTTAAAGTACAGAAATTCAAAACCGCGCGGCCACTACTGCGGCCGGGCGACCTTTTTTGTCTTCACAGTAGGTCTGAATCTAGTGGGGTACTCCTAACAACAATAGTGAGGTTTGTGTTGAAATATTGAATTTAACCAAAGTAAACAGAAAGTAAAATGAAATTTATCATTTACAAGGCGGGGGGTGGAGGGCCGGATGGGATGTGTACTGTGTGTGTTTTTTTTTTTTTTTTTTTGGTGGTGGTATATGGGCGCTGGTGAAGGGATGGTTGTTTCAGCATTGTATAACTGAGACCTAAGCCTGAAAGCATTGTAATCTTCCACATGGTGATTTAATAAAATAAAATTTTTATTAAAAAAAAAGGCATTCTGGGGCTGGAGTGATAGCACAGCGGGTAGGGCGTTTGCCTTGCACGCGGCCAACCCGGGTTCGAATCCCAGCATCCCATATGGTCCCCTGAGCACCGCCAGGGGTAATTCCTGAGTGGAGAGCCAGGAGTAACCCCTGTGCATCGCCAGGTGTGACCCAAAAAGCAAAAAAAAAAAAAAAAAAAAAAAAAGGCATTCTAATATTTAAAAAAATGCTCTACATCACTAATCATCGGAAAGATGCAGATTAAGAAAACAATGAGATATCATTTCACAGTGACTGGCCCACACCCAAAAGAACAAAAGCAATTGGTGTTGGCGTGGATGTGGGGAGAAAGGGACTCTCCTTCACTGCTCTTGGAAATGCCGACTGGTTCAGCCCTTTTGGAAAACAATATGGACGTGTCTCGAAAAATTAGAAATTGAGCTCCCATTTGACCCAGCAATACCACTTCTGGGAATATATCCTGGAGAGGCAAAAAGGTATAGAATAAATGACATCTGCATTTGTATGTTTATTGCAGCACATTTTACAATGGCCAAAACCTGGACAAAACTGGAGTGCCCCAAAACAGATGACTAGTTAAGGAAACTTTGGTACATGTACACAATGTAACACTATGTAGCTGTTAGAAATGATGAAGTCATAAAATTTGCATATAAGTGGATCAACATGGAAAGTATAATGTTAAGTGAAATGAGTCAGAAAGAGAGAAACAGGCATGGAATGATCGCACTCATCTGTGGAGTATAGAGTAACAGAATGGGAGACCAAACGCAAGAGTAGTAGAGATAAGGACCAGGAGGTCTGCCCCACAGTTTAGAAACTGGCCTCACATGCTGGGGGAAAAGGCAGCTCAGATAGAGAAGGGAACACCAAGTAGAGGATGTTGGGAGGACCCATTTGGGTTGAAAGATGCATGTTAAAAGTAGACCATAGACTGAACATGAAGGCCACTCAATACCTCTATTGCAAACTAAAAATCCCCCAAAAAAAAGGAGAGAGAAGAAAAGGGAATGCCCTGGCACAGAGGCAGGGTGGGGTGGTGGGGATGGGGTAGGGGTGGTGGGAGGGATACTGGGAACTTTGGTGGAGGAGAATGGGCACTGGTGGAGGGATGGGTAAACAATCACTGCATGACTGAAATGCAAACATGAAAGTTCATAAGTTTGTAATTGAACCTCATGGTGATTCACTAATAAAAACTTTTTAAAAAATGATCAGAAGAATTTTACACATAATTTATTTTTAGAATTGGCTATTTTGGGATGTATATTTGTTTTGCCACTCTTTGTTAAAAAGGTTCTTTTTTTGCAGGAAACAAAGAGCTCGCAGTTGTAATATAATTTCAAGTACTCTAGAATATTCTCAGGTTGCTACAGAATCTATGCCATTCTAATAGACCTGCTAATTTCAATAGTGTAAGCAAGAAGCACCCTTTTTTTTGTCGTTGTGTTTTTTTAAATTATACAATATGTTAAAATGTATGTCATCAAGGAATATAAAACTAAAGTCACTTAATTTCTCTGATATATTTTGAAAGAATCATAATCTTTTATTTTGTTTATCTCTATCAAAAAATAAATCAGTCCTGCATGCTCTGTTCCTTCTAATCTAAAAGCGCCCCCTAGTGTTTAAGAAATGAAAGTAGCTTCTCTCAATATTACTTTTTTTTTTCATTTGTTTGTTTGGTTTTGGGGAACCACAACTGGCAATACTCGTAGTTTATAGTTTATTCTAATAACTTCACTCAGAGATCACTCCTCGTCAAGTTGGCAGACTGGATTCATACATGATAAATTCCCTGCCTGAAGCATTATTGCTCCAGACCCTCAAGATCAGTTGTTCTTTGATTTTTGTTTTTCAAATCAACTAAGCAGTTCTTTGACTGTTAGCAATAAGACAGAGGACAAAATAAGATGGTGGGATTCAAACTGTCTTATAACTAAAGTATCACATGGATTAAATATGAGAAGTATTCTCAGTTATTTCTACTACCTCAGTTGGCCTTGTCCAATGCATATCTTAATAGTATGTACTGTTTCGGCCACAATAAGTAAGATTCCAGATTTTTTTCTACTTTTAAACTTGTTGCTCTGTGCAATAGAAGTAAATTAGTTCTTGTGTTGCTAAACATAAGAATTCATTATAATTGCTGACAGAAAAACAAAAAGGTGTATTTTGAATGCAACAAGAGAATATGCATCCTATCAGGATTGGATATCATATCATGATATGATATGATATTGGCATCATATCATGCCATTGGTATATAACTTATATGTCAAATTGCAAGATTTTGAAAACAAATGGAATTTTGGTGAACATTGAAAACATTTTTCCAGGCTTCCTTGATTCTTGTTTGTTTGTTAGTTTTTGGACTACCTTAGGAGTTATTCCTGGCTTTGGACTGATGAATCACTTCTGGTAGACTTCGAGGAATATATAGGATGCCAGGGATTGAATCCCAGTAGGCTGCATGCAAGCCACACATTCTACCTGCTACAGTATATACAATATAATTAATATATAGTATACAGTATACTGTACTCAAGGCCACTCTCCACAGGTTTGGACGAGCCTCAAGAATGAGCCTTAGGATCTCCAAGGCTGCTCAGATCGGGACTGGGCCTCTTCCGCTCGGATCCCCCAGTTTTCAGTAGTTAGGCAGTCACACCCAGAAACTGCCCTGGCGCCGTGTAATTCCATCAACAGCCAACATTCAGAAACCCTAAAACCAAGCTCCCCTAAGAGAGTGATGCAGTATCTTGACCCCGCACCAGGCTGTCTTCACTGGGGCCCCTTGAAGGGGACAGGTTGCATTTCCCTTCCCACCCTGAGCAGAACCTTGACAGTTGAATACCTCCGGAACCCAGCCACAGCCATGCTCAGGGCCCCTCTCCACATGTTCAGATGAGCCTCACACAAGATGGAACAGGCAGAATAACCCAGGTGTGCAGAACCCAGGGCCGAGATCTCCAAGGCTGCTTGGATTGGAACTGGGCCTCTGTCCCGATGCAGCCACGTGACACCTTATAGCCTAATTCTCCCTCTTGGAGAACCTGACAAGCTACAGAGAGTCTATTGCCCTCTAGGGAGAGCCTGGCAAGCTCCCCATGGAGTATTCATATCCCAAATACAGTAACATATCTCTCAGAGAGCCTGGCAAGCTACCGAGAGTATCCCGTCGGCACAGCAGAGCTTGACAAGCTACCCATGGTGTATTCAATATGCTAAAAACAGTACCGATAGATTTCAATCTCCTGACCCTGAAAGGGCCCTCCATCTTTGGGAAAGAAGAGTAAGAAGATACTGCTAAAATCTCAGGGCTGAGTGTAATAGAGACGTTACTGGTACCCGCTTGAGTAAATCAACAAGCAACAGAATGACAGTGATACAGTGCTACTCTATTGAATACGACACAGATATCTTGCCAGGCTCTGCCGTGCAGGTGACTACTCTCAGTAGTTTGCCAGGCTTGCCAAGAGGGCTGGAGGAATCAAACTAGGGTTGGCTGTGTGCAAGGCAAACACCCTACTTGTTGTGCTACTGCACCAGCCCTGGAATGAGCCTTCTAGTGAGATCCCAGACACTTACTAGAGTATTAGGAGATTCGTTTGCAGTTGAGTCCATTGTCGTGAAATCTGTTCCCCTCTAAGTAGCACACATTCAGGCCACTGCTGAGAAGATTAAGTCTAACCAAAATAATTGAATTTTACAAAAAAGAATATGGATTATTTAACATCATTCTTTGGAAAGTGTTAAATGAATGAATGCTTTATGTATATTTCTAGTACAAGATTTCCCCCTTTTTTTTTTGCTTTTTGGGTCACCTTCGATGCACAGGGGATACTCCTGGCTCAGGAATTACTCCTGGTGGTGCTGGGGGACCATATGGGATGCTGGGAATTGAACCTGGGTCGGCCATATGCAAGGCAAACGCCCTACCCGTTGTGCTATCAGTCCATCCCCAAAAGATTTTTCATTTTAGCATTAAAAAAATCTTAATGTTTAAAGAAAAGTCTGAATTTTGTGCTGCAATTCACATGTCTCAGTTAAGCAGAGCGGGGGCATCATGAATACTATGTGGAAATAGCCTGCTGGAAGTGAGATTTACTGTTAACTTGTCTTTATCTTATTTTATTTAGGATTTTTTTTTTTTTACTTTGTTCCCCTTTCCCTTTTATTTTCATCTGAGAGACAATTATTTTCATACTCCTGGCCCTAGCTTGAACTGAAGAGACTTGAGCCTGTGGTCATTTTAGCTATTCAAACAACTTTGGATATGTGAAAATTTCCACTTCAACTTGTCTGGAGACTTTTACCAATGTTTTACTTTAAGTAAAATAAAGGCAACAGAAATAGTCCTTGTAAGTCAGAAAAGTCAGCTTCTCAGCGGCATCTTAAATTTATTCTTTAGGGAGTTTGACATTGAATATAAAATGGACTACAGGATCATCCATTATAAATTTTAATCAGGCCACTTCTACATTATTTTCTATATACTTTCACTGAGATTTTATTGAATTTATAGTAGGAGTAGCATGTACAAGACATAGATATCTCAAAGCAGTGACAAGTAGTTCATTTGTGCTCTAACATAATAACTTTGACTGGAGAGATAGCACAGGGGCTGGAGCGATAGTACAGTGGGTAGGGAGTTTGCCTTGCATACAGCCCACCCGGGTTCAATTCCTCTGTCTTTTTTAGAGAGCCCGGCAAGCTACCGAGAGTATCGCACTGGCATGGCAGAGCCTGGTAAGCTTCCCGTGGTGTATTCAATATGCTAAAAACAGTAACAACAAGTCTCACAATGGAGACGTTACTGGTGCCCGCTCGAGCAAATCAATAAGCGGGACTACAGTGCTACTATGGTGCAGTGCTAATAATACTATTGAAATTCAGGAGTATTGCTTTAACCTCATAAGTTTCATTTCAATTTCTAGCCAAAAATCGTCTACTGGACCAGAATCAAGCATTTTTATTCCTAAGGATATAGATAATTTTTTGTAGTAGTCAAGTGACAATCTCGTTGAAAATATTATTTTGTTTGTCTGTTTGTGTAGTTTTGTTACTTTTGTTTATGGCAGTTAGCGGGGTGGGGCAGGAGGCACCCCTCAGAGATGACCAGGCCACTGTGCTCAGGCTTTGTTTCCGCCCAGGTACAGGGAACTCTATGCAGTTCTGCGGTTGAGCCCAAGTCAGCTGCTCACAAGGAAAATATCTTGAGTGTTTTGGGACTGATTTAACCATGGAAATTGGTATTTTTGCAACTCTAGTGTCACACTTAAGTGGAATTTCATAACATCTGGTTGGAATAGGTGCAACTTTCTTGGTGATGTGGGGAATCCCCTTCACCTCAGAATCTTAACTAGAATCTGAACTGGAAAACACACTTATAAGGGTTTAAAATTTGCATTTCAAGTCCAGAACCTATAAAAAATTACCTTCAAACATACTACATTCAGACTGTGGAATTTAATTTAGGCTTGTTTTACTCATAGACTTGTTTAAACGAAGAGTATATAAATAATTTTAAAACAGTCTTGTGAATATTTCTAAAATTTTAATGACAAAATTTCATTCCAGAACTACCTTCTAAAACATATGTTCATAATTTACACAATTACTTTATTTATATCTCAATGATTTCTATGATTTCAATAAAGAGCACAACTTTAATGTCTGAACTCACAATATTTGAATAAAATGTGTCAGTAAAAGTATAGTATCCAGTGCAGGTGATATACTCTCGGTATGTTGCCGGACTCTCCAAGAGAGATGGAAGAATCGAACCTGGGTTGGCCATGGGCAAGGCAAATGCCCTACCCGCTGTGCTATTGCTCTAGTCCAATAGTATTATTAACCCACGAATCACGGATCACAAAATCCTGTTGATAGTCGATTTCTCGAGCGGGCTCAGTAATGTCTCCATTCGTCCTATCCCTGAGATTTTAGAAGCCTCTCTCCACTTGGCCCTCCCAACGATGCCGCATTGGAGGCTCTTTCAGGGTCAGGGGAATGAGATCCAGCTTGTTACTGGCTTTAGCATATGGATACACCATGGGAAGCTTTCGAGGCTTTCCCACGGGGACAGGAAACTCTCAGTAGCTTGTTAGTTTCTCCCAGAGGGAGAAGTAGGTTATAAGATATCTGGGAGCTTGCTTTTTAAGTCTCTGGATGTTGGCCATTGATGGAATTACACACACCTGGGTTCCTCTGCCGGTACCTTCATGCGTGAGGCTTGTCTAAACGTGTGGAGAGGGGCCTCGAGCATGGCTGTGGCTAGGGTCTGGAGATTTTTGGCCGCCGGGAGCTCTGCTCGGGGCGGGGAGGAAGTTGGAGCCCATCCCCTGCGAGGAGCCCCGGGGAAGACAGCCAGGTGTGCGGGCAAGAGACTCTCTGCCCATTATTAACCCATGATAAATAATTAAAGATTAAAATAATTGTAGAAGACACATACTTTTATTAGATATACTCTATCTCTATTTATTATAAACCTTTTACTATTTACACATTTGTCAAAATACTAAATTGACTATTTAATTGCTGAACTAGATTTGTCTTGTCAAAGTATGATAATAGTAATGGACACTTTTGCATGTTTTTCACATTCTGTCACTTTTTAAAGTATTTTTGAAAAATGCTAATAATACTGGGGTAAAGGCACTTGACTCACAAGTGGTTGATACTGGTTAGAGCCCTGACACTGTTTATGGTTTTCTGAGCACAATCTAGAATGATTTCTGAGCACAGAGCCAGGAGTAAATTCTGAATGCTGCAAGGTCAGGCTCCAAAATAAACAAAAATATAATAAAGGAAAAAAAATTATTTAAATAGTCTGTCACTGTCACTGTCAACCCATTGCTAATCGATTTGTTCAAGTGGGCACCTGTAACGTCTCTCATTGTGAGACTTATTTGGTACTGTTTTTGGCACATCCAATACACCACGGGTAGCTTGCTAGGTTCTACAGTGCGGTCTTGATACTCTCGGTAGCTTGCCGGGCTCTCCGAGAGGGGCAGAGGAATTGAACACGGGCGGCTTTGTGAAAGGTGAACTCCCTACTGCTGTGCTATCATTCCAACAAATAGCCTAAAATGGTTATTAATACACCCTGTTTACGGAAATGAGGTCTATTAAGCATTTATGCATGTATCTTCTGAAGGAGCACACTATCTCTAAATACATATATTTTCTTTTACATCACAGTGTTCATGGTTTCATTTAAAAAAGAGTCTCTAGCAGTAGGGTTAATTTTGGTCTCACAAAAATGATACCTGGATCCGGAGCAATAGTGAGACGGTGAGGGCATTTGCCTTGCATGCGGCCAGCCAGAAATTGATATCCCTGGCATCCTATACGGTCCCCAAAGCCAGGAGTCATTTGTGAATGCAGATGAAGGAATAAACCCTAAGTATTGCTAAGAACTACTGGGTGTGGCCCAAGAAACAAACAAAACACATAAACAATAATGAAGTATACAATGTGAATGCAAAATCCCAAGTTACTGAAATAACTAAATAGTACCAAACTTAAGAATTTATAATATGGCTAGACTTTTCAGTATGCATATCTCATAATGCACTATAATTTTAAAATTTTATTTAAATCTTTCTAGATTTATAATAAAATTATAGTTTATTTACATATATATTTTATTTAAACATATCTCAGATATAGATTTTCATTTTCATGTATTTGTATGTTTCATATAGCTCAGAATTGTGTACTTGATTATATAATTTTTTTTAATTGATTCAATTTGAAAAATCTTATTTGCACCCATAGAAGAAGTTATATTTTGGGTCATTTTTTACACTATTTTGTCTTACATTAATATTTTCTTGTCTTTTTTGGTCACATCTTATGATGTTCAGTTACTCTGGTTCTGCACTCAGGAATTACTCTTAGCAGTGCTCAAGGGACCATATGGAATGCCAGGGATCAAACTCCCTTCAGCTGCTTGCAAGGCAAGTGTCCTACCTGCTGTACTATCTCTCAAGCTTCCAAGACTTACATTAATTTTAGTCTCAGTTTTCCATAGTTGCCTATTTCTAAAAGCATGGTGGAATCTAAATTAATCACTTGATTTATTAGACTTGAATGTATCTTCAAAAACATATTACTAGAAATTTTTTAAAATACACTGTGACCCAGGACAATTTTAATTCCTTTATTTATTTATATTCATTATAATTACTGTTAGCTTTCATGTGTGACATAATATCTCATCATTTCTATTATTCATTTTTAAAATTTTCCTGGTTTTCTTTATTTTGTGTGAAAATTGATGAAATTTAAGAGTCCCCAATTTTCTTGAAATTTACTCATTTTCAGAATTCGAACTCCCAATATGTGTAGGATTTTTACCAGCATTTATATATCTCCACTAACCCATGTGTTTTAGTTTGATTTAATTTGTGCCTGATAACTCTTAACACCCCATTTCCTCTATCCTAATACCTTCTAGTCTTTTACTCTTGATTGCTAAGAGCGATGTTTTATAGCTATTAACTTAGAAATAAAATGTTTTTGTAATTGCTTTGCTTGCTCTGCTATCTATAACTGTATAACTAATTACCAGAGATTTAATGACTGAAAAATAACACAATTTATTATCGAAACATTTCTGATTTAGGAGTCACAGCAAAGCCTTGTCCCATCCTCTTATTAGGATGTCAAAAAGTCATTTCCAAAATGCTGACTGTACCTCAGATTCTCTCAATACTCATATTCAGAACCGTTCCCTTCCAAGCTCATTCAAGTTGTCAAAGATTCATTTCCTTCCAGTTAAATGATAAAGGATTCTGTTTTCTTATTGACTGTCAGCTGGACATCACAGTTCTGGAATATCTACACAGGAGACTTAGCCGTCGTATCTGCTTTCTTCCTCAAGAAAGCAGAGCCTCTCTGACAAGATTTTGCCAGCAAGATAAAATCTTATGCAGTGTCGTCTAATCCTGAAATTGGTAGCAAATCAAGTCTTCTGTGTTCTATTATTTGGAGGCCAGTCACATAACCTGCCTCCACTCCAATGAAGAGTTTACACAATGACATAAATACCCAGAGACTGGGGACCTGGGGGGGGATCAGCCTGGTCTATCTTCCACAATAACTCTTGATCTATCCATCTTTGTTTCCATCCATATATCTTTATTTTGTTGCTGAAGCTGATACTTGTAATAAGACCAAAATACCCTTGGAAACTCTCTTGAGGAAAACTTCCTTCACATCGAAATCCATTTTGTTTGAGTTTAGAGCAGCAGAGACTATATGTTTCTGGGATCACGAGTGACTGAAGCTTTTTATCAGGTCAGCTCTATGGGACTCCAAGGGGATGCGTGCTTGCAAGTTCATTTTGCAGCCTGCTTCTGCCGGCCTTCCGATAATGTGATGTTTTCTTTAATAATTGAATCCCTGCTTAACTCTGGTGGATTGTCTTGTATTATCCTGACATCCTTGATCTAAGTACTCCCCCATATCTACCAAAATAAATGTATCTGGATGCTTTTCCTTGCATATTTTTGTCTAATGATCCTAATTTATTTCTAGTGCAGAGTTGACACAAGTGTTTGAGCACACTACATATTATTCTAGATGGCAGGAGAACGCATTCGGTTTTAGACTAGTAAGTACAATGTCAGATGTTAACCATGGGTTTTGTTGTGATCAAAATTATTTTACTTCTTATTGTCCTACTTTTGAATTCGGCATTTTTCCAGGACTGTCTAATATGTAGTCAGAGAGCTGCTCTTCTTTTGTAATCTTTAAAAAAATTCCGTAAAGGTGCCAGAGTGATAATCCTGCAGGCAAGGCATTAACTTGCACGCAGCCGACTCAAGTTTGGTCTGGGCCCCTGCACACCTACAGGGGTGATTACTGAGTGCAGAGTCAGGAAAAAGTCCTGAGTACCCCAGGGTGTGGCCCCTTAAGCAATAATATTAATAATAATGTTGATCAAATAAAATTTCTGTATATTTGATTGTTTCTCCTTTTGAAAATAATTTTAGTAATGTCATTTTATTTTTACTTGATCCAACACTCTGACACCTTAAATTTGACAATTTTTAAAGAAAGAAGAGCATTTTTGTTTATTTTCTATACTTTTTTTCTGTTCTTATATCAATTAATAAAAATATGTACTACATTTGCCTACTTACCTTGGCTTTATTTCACCGTTATTTCTTTCCTTTTAGGAATAGTCTGGGAAATAATTTGAAAAAATGTAAATGTTAGTATTAGGACATATTGAAACTTATGTGAAGTACAGTATTAGAAGTATCATGAATGAAAATGCAAAGAGTATTCAGGGGGAAGTAAGCAGATTTCCATGGTGGTATTTTTGGGATACTCATTTCATAGGTGGATTCAAGTTGTTAAAAAAATTTGAAAAATATGCTTAAGAGATATACATTTTCTTACATATATATTTTGTTTAATAAGACTAAAATAGAATATACTATGTCAAATAGTGCTAAAAATAACACTTGATCATTGATTTTCATAACTATTTACAAATATAATTGCCTATTAATATCATCAAACCCATTGGGTAGAACATCAAAACAACAATTATTTTCTAAGATAATTTAGGATTATGTTTTTCAAAACCATAAACATTTTTATACTTGCATTTAAAAATCGGTAAAGGTATTATTAATGATAGTTTTCCTGAGAGATGTCACAATTTATCATATTTTGCTTGTATTCTAAACTATCTCTTTTTTATAATTTTCCATTAACTAATATGAATTTTTGCCCATATCTAGTCTTATAAAACGTAGTTAACATAAGTTGAAAACTGTGATGCAATTTACAATATCTAAATTGATAAAGATCTGAATTTGTAGTTTTACATAATAAACATTATTATTGTTCCAATTTAAAAAAATGTCATCTAACACAGAATAAAGTATGTTTATTCATTCACAAACTTCCCAGAAGATAGTGGTTAATTATTCCCACCTTAATGGAAATAAATAATAGAGTAACATGCAGCTTGAAGACAGTAGATGTTTTAAATCATTCATGAATGTGAAAGAGTTTGCAAATAGAACACTTCGATTTGGGCAAACCACTACACTGAAATGACAAATCGCCTTTATCCAAACATCAAGTATATTACTTTTAGGAATTCCTTCTCATGTGGATATTTTTATTCTGGGTATAAAGCTTAAATTATTGATGAGATTGCTACTAAGCTGTTATTTGCAATAGCATTGAACTACAGATAAACTATATTGCCGTAGTGGGGGATATTCAGAGCTCATCTTTCATACTCAGAACAAAGTGCTCTGAGGACTCAGACACTTTAAACTCAACCTCAAAGATTTATGAGCTTCCAACCCAACTGAAGTATTGTGTTTCAAGTTTCATGGAGCATAAATCAAATAGTCGATTTTGTTATTTGGGATGGCATTGGTCCACAATAAATAAGTCACAAGAAAGTGAAAAAAGGGATTGATAATATTTTATTTGTTATCTTTTAAAAATAGGCTATTAGACATCTGGGGAAAAGGTGTCTTCTATAATTTTTTGAATATAATTTTCAAATTTTATGAACATGACCAAATATTTACGTAAATCTTATTACATTGTATCATTTAAAGTAGCCATCTCTATTCTCTATTTTACATTTAATTATAACTTCTTGATACAACAAAGCACTAATCACTTAAAGGCAGGTTATACACAATGAATAAAAATGCTAATGAATGCACATAATAAAGAGTATGTTTCATTATGATATTGATAGTCCACAAGACTCATTAAATTGAAATACTATATTAAATTAAAACTCAGTATTGATTCCAAGAGAATTTGATACAATCACCACTTTAAAAACACTTAGACTGCCTTATTAGTCTTAGGAGCTAATTTTCCTGCTTGCCCACTCATAAGGACTAATAGTAAAATTGAAATAATTTATGACCTCTAAAATAAAATTATTCTGATAGTTAACATTTTTATATTCAAAAATAAGTAAAAGATTTGATTATGGAATTAAATAGAAAATATATGCAAATATGACTTTAGGGAAAAAAGAAATGCATTGATAAAATGACAACATAATTAAATGTTTAATAGTGGTATGCTTATTATAAGCATATTAGCATTTAATGCAATAATATTTTCTATTGAAGTGAAACATTGTAAACTCTGAACATACACACACACACAAAACACTAAATCTGTGAAATACATCTATCTAAGGGAACTTTTTATTATAAGAATTTGGGGCTGGAAATAGCACATCGGGTAGGGCATTTGCCTTGCACGTGGCCAACCCAGGTTCGAATCCCAGCATCCCATATGATCCCCCGAGCACCACCAGGAGTAATTTTTTTTTTTTGCTTTTTTTTGGGTCACACCCAGTGATGCTCAGGGGTTACTCCTGCCTTTGCACTCAGGAATTACTCCTGGCAGTGCTCGGGGGACCATATGGGATGCCAGGGATCGAACCCGGGTCGGCCGTGTGCAAGGCAAACGCCCTACCCGCTGTGCTATCGCTCCAGCTCAGGAGGAGTAATTTCTGAGTGTAAAGCCAGGACTAACCCCTGTGCATTGCCGGGTGTGACCCAAAAAGAAAAAAAAAAGAATTAACGACAAATTTTTGCATCAAACTAAATTTCAGGAAAAACAGAGTTGTGTCAGTCATGGATATGATTTTGTATTTGTGTATATGACTGTGTATGTGTGAAACTATGTGTTCAGAGTCTGCCATTGGAAAAATATATGTGTGTTTGAAGTAGAAGAATATTTTAAAAATAATCTCATGGTATAACTTATTTTAATATTATTGTCAAAACAGTAATGTAAAAATTTAAAAATTTTCCAGAACTGGTATAAAATAATTTAATAAAACTAATCAAATGAAAAATACAATTGACACATTCAAGACACTAATGAAACCATATAGAACAAATATAGGAGAAAATAAGTGGATAATTTGCAATAAGGTAAATGAAAAATACTAAGGAAGAGCAGCCTAACATCAAAAATATTAAAAAAGTGTTCTCACAAAACTGTAGGGAGCCAGAGCACGTGGAGCAAAGATGGCGCCGACTCCGGCTGCCCTAGGTAATAAATAACCTCCAGAGCGCGGGCCCCGGCATCGCCCCCCATGGGGTGATTGGAGGGCAGCCAACTGGCGAGCAACACGTCAGAAGTGAGGGGTCTTCTCTATAAAAAGGGTATCGCTCTGAGGGTCGGGGCCTTCCTCCCCCATTTGTGTAAGTGTGGAGATCTCCAATAAACTGCTGCAGAAGGACCCTCAACCGGTGTCGTCTCTCTTTGCTGGCGAAGGGAAACTGCGACAACGCGATTAACAACTGGTGCCGAAACCCGGGACGCCGGGTAAGTTTCATTCGCACCTTGGGGAAGGCCCCTTCGTTCCGAAGGGAGGGTTCAGAACTGCAGCACGGGATGCCTCGGAGAGGCAGACTATAAGTCTGTCAGAAACCGAGGGGTGACTCGGAGAGGCAGACTATAAGTCTGTCAGAAACCGAGGGGTGACTCGGAGAGGCAGACTACAAGTCTGTCAGAAACCGAGGGGTGACTCGGAGAGGCAGACTATAAGTCTGTCAGAAACCGAGGGGTGACTCGGAGAGGCAGACTATAAGTCTGTCAGAAACCGAGGGGTGGCTCGGAGAGGCAGACTACGGCCTGATTTCGTTGCCAGAGGTATGCCTGAGACCTAGGGGGTGGCAGCATTCCTTGTCCTCTTTCTGAGTATTGTGCTTTTGTTCTGCTTCTGCTGTTGGGACGCTGCCGCCGCACGTCAGCCTGACGTAGATAAGCAGCCGTGCTTGGCGGACTGAGGGCTCGGGAATACGGTCCCAACCATCATGGGGACCGTGCAATCTGTGCAGGAGACGCTTAACGATCTCCTCCGTCAGAGGGACATTCGTATTGCCCGCCGGACACTGCACAGTTTTGTTAAGGAAGTAGACCGTGTTGCTCCATGGTATGCGGTCTCCGGGTCCCTTACCCTCCGTTGTTGGAACAAGCTAGGGAAGGACCTAGATGCAGAACATAAGAAGGGCACGTTAAGAAATGGCACTAAGGCTATATGGAAGATGGTCAAAAACTGTTTAGAGGATGAGGCTTGTTCCCTGGTCGTCAGTGAGACTCGGCAAATTTTAGAAAAGGTCCAGGATAGTCTGTCAGAAACCGAGCGGTCGGAAAGATTAAGCGCGCATGAAAGGGTACCCGGGATTAAAAAAAAAAAATTGCCCGATGATAGAGGCAAGGGCGAGGGAAGGGGGAGGGGAAAGTCCTCACCCCTCGCATTTGTAACAAAGGAAAAAGGACCGCCCGGAGGGGGCGAGAATGAGACGGGAGAGGAGGAGGCCACACCTCCCCCCACAGTTTGCGTACTTGCAACAAAGGAAAAAAGACCGCCCGGAGGGGGCGAGAATGAGGCGGGAGAGGAGAAGGCCACACCTCCCCCCACAGTTTACACAACTTGCTCTAGGCCGGGTGGGCCAAGGAAAATCTATCCTTGGGGGGATATGGCTGCAGCCAGCCTGAAACCCAAGGAGAGCTCTTCAGAAGACTCCCTTTCGAGCTCTGAAGAAGAGCAAATTCTAGATCAGGGAGCGGCACGCTACAAAGCGGCACACCGCTACGAAGCGGCACGCTATCGCCCCCCTGACCTCTGTAATCGAAACCGAAGCAGCAGAGCGCACTTACCGCGCCCCGTACCCTCGGCTCCCCCGCCCCCGCCGTACGCACGGGGAACGGAAGGAGCCCATGCATCCCAAACATCGTTACTTTCTGCTGAACTACATAAGCAGATGAGACTAACCTTTCCTGTCTTTGAGGGAGATGGGAATGGAAGAGTTCATGCTCAGGTAGAATTCAATCAGATTAAAGAGTTGGCAGAAGCGGTCAGAAAATATGGGGCAAATGCCAATTATACCATTTCCCTACTTGAAAGACTGGCCCGGGATAGGATGACCCGCCCCCCCCTTTTGCCTCTAGATTGCTAGCTTCTTATTAGAAAGAGCCGGATGTACATTGTAGCAACCCCATTGTCAGGGGGACAAGACCAAAGGTAATGTGGACTCCCGTAGGGCAGGTTTAAGAATTTCTGTGTGAATGTACTGCGTTGGGTGCGCACCGAAATGAAAGAGGACCGGTCCGAATGAGTGCAGGAGTGTGATTTGCGCGAGTGCCTTTAGTGTGTGTGTATATTTGTCTCATTATATTTCTCTTAGTTATGCTTATTATTATCAGCAGAGAAGTCAGGAAAATGCAAGATCATGTGGTTGAGTGTTTAATAATATCAGGAATGAAAAAGAGTGTCGGTAAGGTGGTCTATCCACCTCAGAAGTAGTCTTGATCTTAAAATTGTAACATCTGACAACTTAGGTTTCAACAACTTTGTCATGGATTGTTTTGCCGGCTTATATCAACAAAAGCGCTTTCTTGACCCGTTTTTAACAAGCAGGAAACTGGCTGGTCAGACAGAGAAACGGGGAGCAATGTTCCCAATCGGCCGACAGGGCTCAATTTGCCCTGGGGACTGCTCTTTCCTTTCTCTGTCTATCAGTTTTTCTCCCTGCCGTTTTTGAAGGGTCAGATCGATCGATCAACTGCAAATGTGTGCACGTGTAGTGGTGTTTTTTAGTCAGTTCATTGTCTGTCTGTCTGTCTGACTGTCTGTCTGTCTGTCTGTCTGTGGAACACTCGAGTGTTAGAGCTAGTTTGAAGTCATTAATTCTTAGAACTGAGCAAACAAAATCAAGGGAGTCAGAGTGATATGTAGTCCAGCAATTTAAAAGATTTAGGTATCTTTGGAACTTGTTAGATCAGGTTTAAAGAAAGATTTCTAATCAGAATGTGGCGACCACGAAGGGATTGAAATTCTCAATCTAGATTTCTTATTGTAAGAACATTAATGGCTATTAACAGTTGTAATTCTTCTGAAGTTCAGAGTCTCTACTATCTAGGAAGAGCTGCAGAAGTAGCGCCTAAAACTAAAGTGAAATAAAGCGTTCAGAGGATGCAAGGCTTTATTTTACAAGATTCAGCCAATCTTAATGAGGAATTTAGCCAGTTTACAAACAGAGGTACAGAAGCCATCAAAATAGTTTTCTTATGTTTCCATAAACATTGACAGTCCAAGTGTCTTTTCTATGTTATTATCAAAGGTTAGTCAAAAAAAAAAAAAAAAAAAAAAGGAACTCTTTTTGTGTCTGAAAGCATGTTTGTATTGTGGAATTGTTAGAGAGCTCATGATTTGAAATAACTAAGATACAAAAACTATTGGATTTAAGCCAAAGAAGGTTTACTCATGTTTTATAAAAATTGATGATTTAAAGGTCTTATGCTGTTGTGTCAGTGTACATATGCATCTGCATTGGATTATTAGAATGTGAGCTGAAATAATTGTGGAAAAGCAGGTTCAAAGAGTAATAGTTTAGTTAAAACATGAGTTTCTAGAGTTATGAATTTGGTTGCAAATCTTATCCTACTGGTATTTTATTTGATCTCTGAGACTTTTGGTAACTAAAATTTCTAGAGATACTTAGCAAAGAATTATAATAGATTAATCTCAGGTGTCAGCCTGATAGTCTGAAGCCATAGCATTGTGCCTTGGTTAAAGTTTGAGATAGGAATGGAGTATTTCATGGAAAATGTGGGAAATTTTACTGACTATTGTTAAATCAGTCTGTCTAGTACATGAAAATGCATGTTATTATTCTGATAACTTTATTCATTGCAAAGCTTTGTCACCAGATATCATATCTAGCTCTGACCATCACATAGAAGTTTGTATGCAAGTGTGAGATCCTTAATGTTTTATGGTAATCTATGAGTGTTTTAATCTTTATATTTGTGTTTTCCTAGAAATCAGAATTCTAAGATGTCTCCTGGTTAATTTCTATGTGGAGTGAAACTTTGCCCAATGAATATGTTGTAAGAACTTTAGTTGTGAGCATCTTTAAAGTTGTTGAATATCTATAGAACTGACCTAATGCTTTTGAAATAACACTGAAAGTAGTTTTGTCATGTTAAATGAAATGATTGGTAATTTGTGCCCAAACTTGGAAGATCATGTTGTACTAAGTTCAGTAAAAATAAGAGTTTAAACTTGTGGGACTATAAAGAATATAGATGTATGTCTTAAGTCAGAAAGATAATGGATGCAGATATCATCAGTTGGAAAAAGGAAAGAAACTGATCACTGTTTTAAGAAACTCTTTAAATCACATGCAGAATTGTTCTAGTATGTTTTTGGTAGGATCTATGAAAAAGATATTGGATGGATTGTCTGGAACTCCTGTTACAGTGCTCTTAGATTATTGAATTCTTCAAAAGTTGTGGAAAATCAAGTGTTTTTTTTTTAATGGGATTAAATGAATTAGACATGTTTAACTGTACACTGGACTCCCAGTACAGTGCTCTTATTAATGGGAAGTCAAGGTTTTCAACATGGAATTGAATGGGTTAAACATGATGTAAATTGTACACTTTTCCTCTACAGATTTTAGCTTCTTTGACTAGGACCCACAACAAATGGGTGTGTTGCATCTCACTGTGAGTAAAGTGAAATGTTTGCTTTTCTCTTCTTTTGTACCTTCAGTATGTTTTTGATGCTTCATGGCACTATGTTGGTTTGCATAAATCCAGATAAAAGTCTTTCCTCTCTGTAATAGGGTCTACCCCTCATGCAGACAGGAAAATCAGTTATGAGACCCCAAAGCCCTCTTTCAGGGAAAGAGTCAAGGGATTGGTCTAAATGACAGGAGCAGGTATTTAACAGGTACTGTTTCAAGTACCCTACAAACCTCAGGGAGACCCTAGAGGCCAGTTGGCTTAAGGAAAGAATGGAAATCATCACTGCTATGGAAAATGAGAAATCCGGCAATCTGTGTGACTGACACAATCTGGGCCTACTCAGCATCAAGGAAAACCCTGGAAACCAGGATCTCTCCCAGCCCTGAAAAAGGGAGGGGATGGACTCCTTTCTGCCAGGATGCATCTACGGAAAAGGCCACCTCCAGTTCAACCTGAAGGCTCCAGACCATCCAGTTCATCGTGGGACATTTATGGCCAGGCCTGGGTAACTCTGACGTGCCACATAGAATTAATGCCATTATTGGCGTGCCTCCTGTCTTTAGCCAACCCCCAGGACTTCTCAGTAAATAATGGGGTACCCCAAATGGAGAGTTCTCCAATCTTGCTGTATTTATGCAAAAGAACAAGTCAGATTTGTTAAGCCATCAGGCAAATTTTAAAATGAAGGTGGAGAGAAAACCATGTTTCTGTAACTTGCTTTTTAAAGAATCAGATTCAAATTCTACAGAGTAATCTAGTAAATGTATTCTAATCTGGATCTAAAAGGTATCCCTTTTGGGTAATTCAGGTATAATGTGTTTTGCTGACTGTAAAGTAAGCAGCCTAGTCTTTGGGACTCAATGTTGAAGATGCTGTCACTAGTCTGACCAGGGTATTGGAAGCCAGAGCTTTAGTGGGGGGAACCTCAGCTCAAAGTGCAGAATTAATGCTTTCCCCCAACCTGTCAATTGGCTACAGTGCCAAGTGTGGACATTTAAACTGGTTCTAAGTATTCACTTTTAGTTCTATGAACACAGTCATTTGGAGAGAACTAGAATTTTAACAGCTCTTAATTCTCGTTCCATCATGGGATTAATACCCCATCCAGAGAATACTCATCTAAGATACTCTGCAAAAGAGGAACAATAGGCATTGGAACAAGGTTTTCAAAAGGAAATTGATAAAGGGTTACACTAAGCTTCCAACACTAGTGAAAGCCATCTTTCATGGGAAGGAACTCAGAACTGTGCTTTCTGTTTCATTAATGAATTGTGGGCCTCCTTTCCTAACACTTGTAACTTCAAGGAACTTGCCGAGGAAAGGATTGGCAGATTGACATGCAAATGATCAAACGCTCATATATTCAAGATACGAACATCTACTGCTTCCAAATGACAGCTTCAGTGGATGGGTAGCTTTTCCAACCTGAGAAGCGGTGTGGTGCTTCTAGGCCACTAGAAAAATCTGAACATAGGAAGTCATTTTCTATCAACCAATGGGTGAAGCAGTTATTCCTTTCCATTGTTTTTATGACAGAAATAGGTGTAGGATTATGTTGTGTTGGTTTCTGCTGCTTTAATTTCTGTCTCACCATCCCAGGCAGAATGTTATCTAAAACTGTAGATCACTCTGCTCTTGCTAGATCAGAGGCAATATTCTACTCCAAGGTCTAATCATTTCAAAGTGACATTCCTCAGTCTAATTGATCTGATCTCTTCTTTCAGATAGCTTCAGGATCCCAACCAGTTCATTGCCTGGGGCCCACTAAAACTAAGGTAGCATGAGGTTTCACCCCTTGTGCAGGCAGGGCCAGCGCCCCTTTGTCAGCATGAAGCAGCTCCAGAAGATGGACCTTCAGCCATTTTCCCCTTAAAGATTTAAGGTGGTGAAATCTCTAGGGGGGGAATATGATGTAGGCAGGTAGATAGGGAAAGGCCTGGCAATGAAACTTAGATCATCAAAGTCTCCAGGGAGGAGAATCCTGAGACCCCTCCCCCCTGTGAAACCGCACCCGATAAGACCTTCAACAGACTCTGAGGATAGTAGACCCCTCCCCAGGAGGTTCCCCAAAGAAGGCTATCACCACTCTCAACCTCCCTGGTATACTTGAAAAGAAACCGCATGTGGGTGGGGGCAGGCTGTAAAGAACCTATAAAAAACAGCCCAATAGTCCATTCAAGGCTCTCTCTATCTTTGGAGGAGCCCGCGTTCTTTCTTGAGCACGTTACTCCTACTGCTTTCTCCTTTTCCACTTATCTCTTCCTCCTTCCCTAAGACCTTCTAAATAAAGTCTGTTACTTCAAAAAAAAAAAAAAATTTAAGCTACTTAGCTCAGGGTCATAAGGAGTGAGAGTTTTTAAAGATTTCCGAGTCCGCAGAATGCTCCAGGGGGAACCCCTGAGAGGGATTCTCTCTTTTCTTCTTACAGAGAACATGCGGCTCGTCGTCCGGTGCCGACCCTGCGGGTTTGCAATGATGATCCTGCTGCTGACTGTGCAACCCACGGAGGCCGGATTGGGCTGACCGGCTCACCCTACACGCCTCCTACAACAGCTGTATGGGACCCCGTGCAACTGTCAGGGAGGACAATCTTCGGTGACCCCAACGAGCTACACGAAAACCGTGGACTGAGGGACTCTTACTATATATCTCGTCACTCGGCCCAGTGCTCGGGGCGGACTAACCCAGTTTTGGCAGTGCGTGCCCAAGCCTACTTTTATAAATAAGGGGGAATTTGCCTGACACTTCAGGAGAAATGCTGTTTTTATGCCAACAAGTCGGGTATAGTGAGGGACCGGGTTAGAAAACACCAAGAAGAATTAGAAAAAAGGAGACATGAGTTTTATGAGCACCCGTTTTGGTCGGCGTGGGGGGGTGTGTTGCCCTATCTCCTCCCCCTTTTGGGGCCCCTTGTTGGAGCATTATTACTGATCTCCTTTGGTCCTTGGGCATTCCAACGCCTAACTCAGTTTATTAAAGATCAGGTGAATGCCGTGACCTCACGTAAGGTGGAAGTGTACTATCACCGCCTGGTGCAAGCCTACCCAGGGGAAGACTCTGAATGATACTTGTACAACATTCTGTTCTGCACCTCCGTATAATACCGTGCCTTGTTTTTGATTGCGTATAATACCGTGCCTTGTTTTTGATTGCGTATAATACCGTGCCTTGTTTTTGACTGAATCTTGGCAGAGTGTAAGCTGGCGTAGGTGATGACGCCTAGTCTTTTTAGATCGTTTAGTCCCAATGGTTGCTCAGCCTAGGTGGTCTGTTCCCCCGCCGGAGGCATCGCCGCTTTAAATCAAGCTGCTCCGTGCTTTTTTTTTGCTGAGTGTAGCCCCTGCACACTCGGGATCTGTGGATCCATTGCACGAGTTTGGGTGCACCGGCAATGGTCTCAGGGAAGGGTGTCAGACTAGATGGTACTGCACTGGGTCTCTCTCCTCCCTGACCTAGGGCGACGAGCCGCTTGCATAGGGCCGCCGTCGAAATTTTGCCCTGCCTGGAAAAGCGGACGGCGGGACAGGAGGAGCCTCATCGGATCCTGAAGAGGGACCCGTTGAGGCCACCTCAGTCCCTGGTATCTATACAGGCAGTGGTGTCCGTCGCCCCCTTTCTCGCAGAGACCGGCTCCTTAGTAAAGAGATAAGGGGGAGTTGTAGGGAGCCAGAGCACGTGGAGCAAAGATGGCGCCGACTCCGGCTGCCCTAGGTAATAAATAACCTCCAGAGCGCGGGCCCCGGCATCGCCCCCCATGGGGTGATTGGAGGGCAGCCAACTGGCGAGCAACACGTCAGAAGTGAGGGGTCTTCTCTATAAAAAGGGTATCGCTCTGAGGGTCGGGGCCTTCCTCCCCCATTTGTGTAAGTGTGGAGATCTCCAATAAACTGCTGCAGAAGGACCCTCAACCGGTGTCGTCTCTCTTTGCTGGCGAAGGGAAACTGCGACAACGCGATTAACACAAAACTGTCTTGTAGCACTGTCATCCTGTTATTCATCGATTTGCTCGAGCAAGCACCAGTAATGTCTCCATTTGGAGACTTGTTACTGTTTTTGGCATATTGAATACACCATGGATAGCTTGCCAGTCCCTGATTTGAGGTCAGGATACTCTCATTAGCTTGCAGGGCTCTCCGTGAGGGACAGAGGAATTGAACCTGGTCAGCTGTGTGCAAGGCAAACACCCTACCTGCTGTGCTATCGCTTCAGTCCCCTCAAATAGTCACCGTCACTGTCACTGTCATCCTGTTGCTCATCGATTTGTTCGAGCGGGCACCAGTAACGTCTCTCATTGAGAGACTTATTGTTAAAGCAGTTGGGCATTCCCCTTTCACTCAGCCGACCCGAGTTCGATTCCTCTGCCCCTCTCGGAGAGCTGAGCAAGCTACCGAGAATATAGAGCCCAAGGCAGAGCCTGGCAAGCTACCTGTGCATATTGGCTGGATGGATATGCCCTCAAATAGTATCTTTTAAAAATAATTTTATTTGTTTTGTTTTATTTGTTTGTGGGTCACACCCAGTGATGCTCAGAGCTTACTCCTGTCTCTGCACTCAATAGTTACTCCTGGTGGTACTTGAGGGGACCATATAGGACACCAGAGATTGAATTGGGTTGGCCTTCTGAAAGGCAAGCACCTTACCCACTGTACTATTAATTCTGTCCTGAAAATAAGTTTTATATAAATCAAGAACATAAATAATTGAATGGGTCACATACAAACTACTTACTTACCTAAATACTTACTTACTTACTTAAATGCTCAATACTTCATATGTGACTATTCATAAAAACTTTCTTGTATAAAACAAAAATAAATAGAAGTGCAAATGATTATAAAGCATATACACAGAACCAAAAATGACTATATTTACATATATATATATAAATTGAGGAAATAAGTAATGAGTTTCTTTTTTTAAAAAACCTATCATGTAAATTTCAATTTACCTAAAACATCTAGTGTGTTTTAATGAGATTAAAACAAAAATATGCATATATAATTCCAACATTATTTATAATAGCAAAGGCAGAAACAAACATTCTAGCAAATTTCAACTATAAAATTACATGTCAATTGAAAATGTTGCTTAATGTAGGCTTTTTAAATCAACCCCCAGGCCCCTATTCCACATATTCTACAAAGGAATTGCTTTTAAGTTTTATTGTTTTATTGTGAAAACCTCACTGTACTTTCAGATTTTACTGAATTTCAGATTGAATTTCAGATTTTCACTGAAAGCTGAATATGAGGACAAATAAGTGTATGTAAATATGTGTACATCAACTTCTCCCAAAGTTTGTATTAGGGCACCACATACAGAAACCATAAACAAATTTAAATAGCACGTGTTTGCTGATGTCTTGTTAGAATTTTATATAGAAAAATAATTTCTCAAAGTTTCTTGATATTTTTGCAAGTAGAGACATTAGGCCTTGTTCAGGCCTTGGGAGGAGTCCAGATAAACCCAGTTACTCAGTCATCCTACAAATAGGACGTGTATGTAGCATAATCCTGTGCACTGATGAATGAAGAGACTTCCTAGCTCACACTTTTTGAAGTGAATAGATCACCTGCATGAAATCCCAGCCACTAAATCATCAAAGGCTGTAATATGTAAAGCCACCAATTTATTTGATAACCTTTGTTAACATAACATATTGTGTAAGCACCAAATGACTAAGAAGCCAACGGCTCTCTCTCACTGCCTGAATTCGGTGGTCTCTGGCCGCTTCCCCACCCTGGATGGCTGATGCATGGGTGGATGAAGGAGGAAAGGAGGGCCAAGCTGGTTGGTGATCATTTGCCTTTTCGTCCATTCTCCCCACATGCCTGTTCCAGTCTCACTAAGCTCCCCATTTCTGTCTCCTCTAGTCCCCCTTGCAGTCTCTCCGCACTGCCACTCACCACCTTGGTCTCTCCCCAGTCTCTCCCAACCTCCCAGCATTGGGGGGTAGCAACCACACCCAGGTCTGGTAGCACAGTCAACATATGAAAGCCCTCAGCTGAAGGCGAAACCACCTACTCTGCTTCTCTTTTCCTTAGTCCAATAACTTAATAGATATCTTAATTAACGTCATAATTCTACTTCTTAATATTAGTTATTTTGTATGGACACAGTAAGAGATACATTAAGCATGTAGGACAGCTCTCCTGGGGACATTTCACGATATATCTCAGACTACAGTGCTCAGGACAGATTGATCTTTTCTTTTCCCTAGCAGGGTCCTAATTCAGTTGTTACTTTTTGGATCATGGCAAAATTTGTCCATGACCATGATCTTAACTTATGGTTAAGTATTATGATGCTTTGGCCTGGCCTATTTCGATGTCAGTGTGATGTCGGTGGGCCCCACGGGTGACTTTCGTGAAGCGGGGGAGGAGAAAGACGGTCACTTTCTCTCCAACCGCCTCAAACACCCGGGACCCAGGGTTACTGGGTTCTTGTCTCGCTCACAGAAAAGAATTTCAGGAGTAGACAAGCAGTGAAGTAAATAGATTTTATTCAGAGGTTTCTGAGGGAGGGAGGAAGGGATAAGTGGAAAAGAAAAACCAGTAGGAGTAACGCGCTCAAGGGAGAACGCGGGCTTCTCCAAGGGTGGAGGAAGCTCTACACACACCCTAGCACTGGACACGAAAGCATGAAAGTACACATCTCAAGGGGGGAGATGCGGGCGACACATGTGCTCGGCCACATGGCACAAGCAGCACATGGGCTCAGGCAGCATATGCGCGCACTTCCTTTGTTCAAGGTGGCCTTTATAGGGTTTCTCCAACCTGCCCCCACATGGGGGCTTCTTTCCAGGTAAAAGTCCGTTGCTAAGGTTACCAGGGAGGTTGGGAGTGGTGATAGCCTTCTTAGGGGAACCTCCTGGGGAGGGGTCTATTATCCTCAGAGTCTGTTGAAGGTCTTATCAGGTGCGGTTCCACAGGGTGGGGGGTCTATTATCCTCAGAGTCTGTTGAAGGTCTTATCGGTGCGGTTCCTGTGTCCACAGGGTGGGTCAGTCTCAGGATTCTCCTCCCCGGAGTCTTTGGTGATCTAAGTTTCATTGCCAGGGGCCTTTCCCTATCTACCTGCCTACATCAAGTGTAGTTCACAGTTGGCCCTGAGTCCATCCAGTTCCTCATCAGGACCCTGCTTTTGGAATAAGGGCAACTGAGGCTTAAGTTGAGAAAAAAGATGCCTAGGAGTGGATATTATTGAAGTCAATTAACTACCAAGTTACAAAAGCATAGCATAAATGTCTGTCTTCCTGTGTCTATACAAAAAGGACATTACTCTGAGTTAACTATGCAAAAGGACATAAGGAGAGGAGAAAAGCAATGTTTGCAAGTGAACAGAGTCTGATTAGGAGATAAAGGTGATTGACCTGTTGGGGAAGTAAAGCACAAAGAAAGAGGTTATAGACAAACACAGAGGAATTGGTGCACAGTGATGGGAGAAACGCAATAAACCTAAGATTCCTGTGGCAAGGCAGAAAGGACAAACCAATGTTATCCTACTATATATTATAAGTTAGAAAACATTTTATCTGTCTTATAATATGAATGTAATTCTTAAGATCAGTTACATTTCAAAATTGCATTCAAAGACATGTCAATATATGTAAATGAGCAGATTCACAAACTTAAGAAACAAATAAAAACCAAACTCTTCCATGACTTAAAAAGCATCTTGGATCGATATTGATTCAAATAAATGAGTATGCCTCATTACATAGTGCTTTTGTGGTCCAGTGGGGAAGATGTTCTTATACTAAGTACCTCTATAAACCAAACAAAAATCATTCTTTAATAGCACAAATAAATGATAAAATGAGTGCTGCGAAATATACTCTTGCCTTCACTGCAGAAATTTGTTTTTGACTTTGCTAAAGAAATACATAAGATCTTCCTTCACATATATGAAATATTTTATTTTTGTCTTGCTTGATTCCTAGGACTACCATTACTATGATATATGGAAGAGTTGAGAGTAAGTATTCTCATCTTTATTCTGATCTCAGAGGCACACTTTCAAATGCTCATTATTAGCTACAGATTTTCACATATAACACTGTTTTGAGATATGCTACTTTATTTCTAAATTATTGAATTTTTAAAAATTATGAATTGATCTTGAAATGTGTAAAATTCATTTTTGTATCTATTGAAATGATCATACAATTCTTTCATTCGATTAATGGGATGAATCACATTGATTGAAGTGCATATTTTGAAATGATACTAAATCCCACTTGATTATGATGAATGATGCTTTCAAGTATCATTTGAAAGCTGCTGAATTTGGTTGGCTAATTCTTTACGGAGAATTTTTGCATCCATATTTATCAGACAGTAATATAGAGCTCAAACCGTTCTAAGTCAGATTTTATATGGTTTCACTCTTTCTATATACCTTTAATAAAAAGCTGAGTTTTTGGAGTGAGAAAGAATATTTGACTGTTGGACAACGTGGGACATGGTCTGTAGAGTAGGGAATGTCATGATTCCTCTATTTGATGGGTTCCTGTTGAAATATTTACTGGATATTCAAGTAGAACTTTTGAGTACAGGACTAAAAATACAGCTATTTCAACTTACGGAAAAGTTTTCTTGCTGAATCTATAAATCTAGAATCATTTGGCACCTGTATCTTAAGGCATGTGACTTGGTTCCTATCATATCAATCTGACAGGAAGGGAAAAGCTAGATAGAGAAGCTGCTGAAGTCAAGACTGGCAGTAAGAGATGCTGTTACTGAACAGAGTATCTGATAGCCAAAAAGAATGAGAGAATCTTATTATAGCAGAACCCAACTGTCAGCATTTAACTAGCAGAATCAAGGATGGGCATGATGATTGTCATGTAAATCTGGAAGTCCATAAGGAACTCTTAACAGGAGAGGAGAGTTGAGATAGTTAATTGATATGCTGAATTACAAGAAGACAAAAAGTATGCATTTGTATGTTCTATACGTACATAATATACAAGAAATATTCACAATATATTTAATATGATAGGAAAACCACAATTTAAATGTATGATCACATTTTTATTGACATTAGTTAATGTTTCATGAACAAACACCACTCAAATAACAATGAGAAATGAAAGTCCTGACTGAAAAACTAAAGATTTAAATAGACACAGTGGGTGTTTTAGCAAACTGAATTGTTTGTCGGGATGTCACCTTTTAGACGATAGCTGGAGTCTAACAGACAGATTGTTTTATTAGTAGTGAACAAGTCTCCTCAGGTTGAGTGATTTAAGATTTTATTTCTAGGAGAGGCCAAAGAATAATTAGGCTGGATATTAAGTCTCACTGTGGTAACGTGAAGCTCAGTGCAAAGACTTATATTTTTGGGACTTGGTTATCTTTTTAACACACCCCAAACCCATCCGTAGACAATTTGACACTCATCTCAAATAAACACTACATCAATATTTAATGATTTAGGACACTCTCAGGCTACTACCATAAAGATTTTTTTGTGTATTTTTTTCTCATACTCCACAAAGAGTAAATATTTACTCATATCTGGAACGCCTAATGATGTTGACATTATAAAAGTTATTTTATTTTTCCCTTTCTGAGTTCCCATATTAAGCCTATTTAGAGATCCATATCTGAGGTCACTCAGGTCTTATTATTAGCTCGGTCTTCAGGGATCTCTCCTAATAATGCTCAGGAGACTGCATGTGCTCCAGTGACTAGACAGAACCAAATGCCTTAGGCTCTGTACTATATTTCAAGTCACAAGTTTGTAATCTCCAGAGAAAATACAGTTCAATAGAAAGGTTAGAAAGATTGCTATTTTTATTATAAACAGGATTATTTTTGTTGCCGAAATCAAGATTATTTTTGGAATCATTGTCCTTATAATATTCACTAATCATAGAAGTCTCTATAGAGGTTCTGTGCCTTCTCCAATGATCTGACCTGAATTTGCAGAAGTTTGCAAATACAGTAAACACAGTGCACAGCATAGCTTTTTCATTTGGCTACAATATGATCAACTATTAAGATTAAAGGATAATACAGTGGACAGAACCATAATACACACGGCTGATGGAGGTTTGGTCTCCGGCAACACATAGGGTCCCCCAAACGCTTTAGGAGTGATCCCTGAGTGCAGACAGTAGTCAGCCCGTAGCATAGCCAGGTGTGGCCTCAAAACAAAGATATTCCATTACAATTTTTACCAAGAAAACTCCTTGGACTAGTAAAGAAAGGTATTGTTGGAGAAACATTTCATGATCAACATAAGAATATGGCATATGCAAATATTAAACATTCACAAGTACAAATATAATTTAGAAACTGCAGTCTTGATTGAAGAAAGATAAAAACAAAGATTTACTACTGATGTTGTGTGGCTATAAAAACCAGACTCCAATTTTAACCACTTCCCCCCAAAAAAAATCTAACCTCAAGGAAAAGTGGAAAGAATTACTAAAAGACACTTCCTCAAAGATGCACAGATGACCAAGTGACATATAAATAAGTGATAAGTGCTTTTCATCACTGATCAGGGAAATAACTGTCACTGTCACTATCATCCCATTGCTCATAGATTTGTTCAAGTGGGCATCAGTAATGTCTCTCATTGTGAGACTTATTTGTTACTGTTTTTGGCATATCAGTATGCAATATGCCACGGTTATTGGGTGCCAGGCTCTGCCATGCAGGGGCGATACTCTTGGTAGTTTGCCGGGCTCTCTGAGAGGGGTGGAGGAATTGAACACGGGTCGGCCACTAATGAGATACCACCTCACACCAGCCTTTCACATCAAAAAGAGTAGAGAACAATGCTGGTCTTACTTTGGAGAGATAGAATCCTCAATCATGTTGCTAGACATACTTGCTGACTGGCTCAGTCTCGTTTGAAAACAGTATAGACACTTGCCAAAATCTAAGGTTTGATCTTCTCTACAACCCAGCAATTTCAGTACTGGGCATTTCCCATTTGTATTCGTATGTATATTGCAGCACTTGTCACAATAGCCAAGATTTGGGAACAACCCATGTGAGTGCCTAAGAAGAGAGGCTTTGCTAATGAAATGGTAGTCCATATTCAAAGTGGCATACTACTCAGCTAGGAAGATGAAAATCATGCAGTTCACCATTTGGATGGAATTGGAAAGTATCATGATGGACTGAGTCAAAAAGAGAGGAATAAATGTAAAATGAGTTCTCTCATATGTGGAATAAAAAGAAGTACAGTAAGAAAACTGAAAATGGGCAAAGGCAAGAGAATCTGGTAGGAAGCTGATAGAACAGAGTCTACCAAAATGGAGACAATTGGAGTACAGGAAACTTTGGTTGAGGGATGCTAACAAAAGACTCTAAATTGTGGTGCCTAATGAAAATTGAAAGCAAAAAAAGAGGAAAAGTCAAACTCCATAGGCAGATAAACTATATTTCATAGTGATATAAAATATGTTGGTAAAAAAAAAAACGAAGAGCAAGGAGTTTTTCATTATCAGAGATAGAGATTTTGATGACAAATCCAGCAAGTTACCTCCCATACTAGTTGTATTATATTTGTGAATGGTTTCTTTCCAAACCAATTTCAAAAAAATAAAAAAGATTTCATGTTTTATTAAAATCACGATCACGATCACAAAGTTCCATTAATCACCGATTTCTTGGGCGGGCTCAGTAACCTGTCATTTTGTCCTTTCCCTGAGATCTTAGAAGTCTGTCTCGACTCAGCCCTCCCAATGATGTCACACTGGGGGCTCTTTCAGGGTTAGGGGAATGATATCCAGCTTGTTACTGGATTTAGCATATGAATACACCATGGGAAGCTTGCAAGGCTGTCAAATGTGGGCAGGGAACTCTCAGAAGCTTGCCAGTTTCTCCCAGAGGTAGAAGTAGGCTACAAGATATCTCGCAGCCGAGAATCCTATAGCTAGGTTCCGGTGGTCTTTGGCTGCTGGTCTTCGGCTGCTGGGAGCTCTGCTCAAGGTGGGGAGGGAATCTGGAGCCCATCCCCTCGGAGGGCCCCCGGGGAAGACAGCCAGGCATGCGGGCAAGAGACTGCCTCTATTAAAATATAAACTATAATTCGAGAATCCTGAGGAGTAGCAGACTACATCAGAGCCACTGACAGTGTGTCCATCTCTTCACAATCTACCTTGTCTCGTAGGATAAGATCATTTTGTGCCTGATCTTATAGATTAGCCTTCAGGATTTATCATCCGCATTTTCAGGAAGGTAACCCTTCTGACATATTTTCATTTAAATCATTCTCTTCCTTTAAGGACATATTTCTAAACTTGCTCTATCTTTTCCCCTTTTGTCCCTATCCATATAAAGATAAAAACTGTATAAGCAGGAATTGGATACAGGTTTGTATGACAGTTGGACTGATTAGTCTACCCCATTCAAATGGACAAATACTATTGTTCATGAAGAAGAGTTTTTGATTTTGCATTTGTCTTTAACAAGTAATCTTAAATACACTGGGTTAGATGTGCGCTGGAGCGATAGCACATCAGGTAGGATGTTTGCCTTGCACACGGCCGACCCGAGTTCGATTCCTTCATCCCTCTCGGAGAGCCCGGCAAGCTACCCATGGTGTATTCGATATGCCAAAACCAATAGCAACAAGTTTCACTTGGAGATGTTACTGGTGCCTGCTCAAGCAAATTGATGAGCAACAGGATGACAGTGACAGTGATACAGTGACAGATGTGGGCAAGAAAGAATTTAATTGCAGTTGATATTTTAAAAATCATCTTCCTTCTCTGCTTTCATTGTTATCCAAATTACTTGTTTAATTTGCATTTCAAAAAGAAGACTAGAATTATTGGAGAAAACTAAGAGGAACATATACATCTCAGAGGCAAAGGAATGTAATTCAAGCTTCCCTCAAGGAAAACCTTACTTCAACAATTTTGATTTTTGTTGGGATCACACTCCATTGATGTTCTGGATCCAGCAGAATTCAGTCACTCAGCACCAGCCTTTACTTGCAAGACTGTCAAAAAATACTTTTTATGTTATTTCTGTTTCCAGATTGCAAGACTGTCAAAAAATACTTTTTATGTTATTTCTGTTTCCAGATATAAGGCAGTGAGGTTGGAAGAGTGGTCAAGACAGATAAAATTTAAATTGTTCCTAGACATACATTATTGAATTGTAGAAATTAACAAAAGACTGTTTTTGATTCTTCAGCGAATTAGCTTTGTTTTTGCACACTTAGTCTCTTTAGAATGAAGAGATAACTTGATGGAAGGTTCGCAAAGTAAGTTCTCAACAAAGGGCAGAGGGATAGATAGGATTTACCTCAGTATTAGTTTCATATCACATATCACATATCTTTCTCTTTGATTGCACATAACTTCAGGATCAGGCCCAATACTTTAGGGTTAGGACCTGGTGTCACAATTTTGATGGGACCATGTAGTAACAGGGATCAAAAATTAGACCTCACTCATATGAGTCATGCAATCAGCCCATTGAATTTACTTCCCAGCCTCAATTTTTTTTTTAGGACCTTTGTGCAATGTCTTGTTCTATGATTCAAATATAGTTGTTTATGTCTGAAAATATATTCTTTGCTGTTTTCTCAATGTAAAGCTTTTACATTGAGAAAATTTTACCAAGATATCACAAAATTATGCTACTGAGCATTTATCAATGTAAACCTTTGTAAACATAAACATAATATGTAATTTTAAAAATATATGTAATATTTATTCCATCTTATCCTTTTCCTGCACCTTTTAAGTCAACATTTTAATGTATTATTTTTGAGTATGCATATTAAATCATGTACAACACATCTAGATTCCTTTAATTTTCTCCCAAATGTGGGCATGCTATAAAATTCTTCTACTTGATGCTTCTTTTTATTTATTTTTTTTATTGAATCACCATGAGATACACATTAGAAGACTATTCATAATTTGGTTTCAATCATGCAAGATATTTAGTAGTTAAATTCCAAGAATCAGTGAAGGTTGTTAATGTTTGATTTAGACATTGTCATTCTTTCATGACATAAATAACTCTTCATATATTGTGATGATAATGATGATGATGTTGTGATAAGGCTAGTCTTATTAAATAATGATAAACACTACTTAGTCATGGGTGAAGGAAGGTCTTTAATCTAATCAGTGTGTTTCAGAAGCAAGAAAATTTTGAATTGCTTCATCAGCTACAAGTGAGTTTCCAAGAAGTAGAAATGTATATTACTTTAAAGTTGGACTTTATTCTCCCCTTTTCATGATTAAACCATGTGATTCATTGAATAATCGTTCAATTAGTCTATCATCAGTTTGGAGACTACTGTTGCTTAGATTGTTAAATATTATTTTAGAAATGCAATTCCTATAATGAAACTATATTAAATATAACATTGACAAACTCTGAGAAAAAACATAATTTGTCACTGGAAAATAGTTTGTACAATTGACAAAATAAAGCCAAGTGATAATATTTTTCAGTGTTGTGGATTAGAATATACTCAATGCCATATTTGAAAAAAAGGTTATTGAATTTATAATTCATCCAAATATGGTAAAACTATGACTGGATTTTCAGACTTAAAATGTAATATAGTATTCATAATTTCTATAAGATTTCACAATAATAAAAAAATCTGTGCATGGAAAATTTTAAATATGTATATATATACACATACATATGCATATATATGTGGTCAGTAATATTGGATGTGATAATTATTTTAATAGCTTCACATTACTATATTATTATTGAATTGGTATTCCCTTTTAACTGTCTCTAGAATAAGGCATTTGAACACTTGTTAAAGACAGGGAGATGGCAGTGAATATTCCTTACTCATAAAATCTTTACTCAAACTAACAAGTGGTTTAGGGGTGAATTGAAGTATATATTAACTTATGAAGATTCTTGAGACCTTTGAAGACCAAGCTCAAAGAAAATTTAAAATTCAGGAATTTCACATATTTTCCTAAGTACAGTCAAAGATGACGTTATTTATGACCTTAGTAAATTTGTTTTTAACCTACAATAGTTATACAAATGAGAATGGACAAAATCTAAAGAGACAATAGTATGAAAAAAAAACAGGGTTAATGAACAGAAATTTTATATTAGGTGAGAAACCACAAATTAAAATCAAATTTCAAGGAACTGATTTGGACACAGAAACAAGCTATTTCCTGTATGAAAACAGATGTATTTCCTTTATATAATTATGGTGACTGATTCTAAGGAAAACAAAACCTTGATTATCATATCAATAGGGATGACATTATAGCTGATGTTAAATTTAAGTTAAAAAAAAGCTCATTAACTTTGAAAAATTATACATATCATTGACCATCCTTCGACTCTATTGTCAGTCTCCTTGTAATAGATTCATAATGTACATGGGTTTTGTTCCTGGGGGCGGAGGGGTAGCACAGGGAAATCTGTATAAGCTTTGTATGTCATGTAAACTAAAGTCCCACCAGACTCACTAAGCAGTTACTGAATTAGGCCTGAGATCCACATGACTGGATGGCTCAGGAAATAATCTCTGCTACCTGGCCACTTGGGGCAGGAACCATTCTCAGGGTAAGGCATGCTTCTGCTCTTGGCAGGAAAAGTAGAAGTTATTTCTTCTTGGGAGAAAATCCCCTTTTGGTCTGCTTTGTGGCAATGCAATACTTATCACGGGTCAATGCGACCAGGGGACAGGGCGTATCTGGGATATGTGTGATGACAGTTTAACCATTGTAATCACACAGGAGAAGAGTCACCCTATGTATAGAAAACACATGTTTGTTCTGATCGCTGTGATTACATGACCATTTGCATTTCTCTCCTTGCATGCCCAGCCTATATTATTTATGCTGATTGTCTAATAAAGTTGGGACTGCTTGAGAGGACCCCACCATGCTCGAGTGCTCATTCCTAGGCTATGGAGGCAGCCACATAGATTCATGGTCTTTTCCTCAGACCCTTCTCTTTACAAGGTGGGTAGCTTGGCTTGGTCCTCAGGCCTCTGCGTGACAGTCCCTTGCAGGTCAAGGGGGCCTGCTTGTGAGAGGACTGGGAGAGACACCAACAGTTTCTAGCATCCATTCAGGGACAGACCCTTGACTTCAATTTTCTAGAAAAGAAAAAGAGGAAATCAGATTTTTGTTTGAGGAGAATGCACTTCTTGGTTCTATGGCTTCCTGAGACTTGCTAACAAGATGCCCATTCGCTGATTTTCTATTAAATCATGATGTCCTATATCATAAATAGTATCCCCATGCCTAAAGACAACTCAATAATAAGCATCAGGTGGACCTATTGATGCAATTACTAAATGAGAACTATATATGAAGATTTATGATTGGCAAATCCATAATCTCATACTGAAGCAACAGAACAAATTAAATAGATTTACTCCACAGGTGAAAACAACATGCTTGAAGGTATTTTTCAGGTATCAGAAATATAGACTGAGTCAAAAGTGCTAGGAAACTAAATCAAGATGAAAAACAATTAACTCTCACACATACGAAACTGGGCCTATAACTTATGAATGAATTAGACCTAATAAATTAAAAAACATAGATCTTTTTGGTTAACCATTTAGACCAAATCCTTTAATGTAAATTATAGAAGTAAAACACATAATAACAACACATAGTGCTTATTATGGAGGCAAGAAAATGATGATAGTCTATTTTCTCAAGGGGGAAAATTACATACTTACATAAATTCCTATATACTGTTTATTGTAAATAATAACCACTCTGAAAATAGCAATCCAATCACAGAGTATTCATTGATGGATGCTATAAAGGGATGCTATAAAGGGATTCAGGAATCTTTCTAGCCCAAATTAAAGACAATTACCCATATATTATTTTAGATTTAAAATGAATAGATAGCCATCTGTTAAAAAAAAACACAAGCTCAACTAACTTGTCAATAATAGATCACAACGGCAATTTATTATGCTTGCAATTTTACTATATAAATATCCAGAGAGGTGATAATTATGTAGCAGTTTTTAGAAATTTCAACAAACAAGCTTACCAAATTTATAAGCACTCCCAGATAACAATATTCACCACTAAAAATAGAGCATAATGTTTGGTGATAGATACCTCTGATGAACTACTTGCTACATCACTTGAATCGAAGAGTCAAACCACAATTATTCATTAAATGGAAAATAAGAGCAGACTGTTTTCAAGGTTAATTTGCTAGTTTACTATGTAAAAAACTTCTGGCAGGGGGCAGCCAAGGGAGAGCCCTGGCTGCTCTTCCCGTCAGCCACCTCTCAAGTTACAGGGGGTGATCCAGGACCGCTCACCCAGCTGGGATGGCCAGGCCGTGGGGCAGACGGAGGAGGAAATGAGGACCAAGCTGATTGATCGATCAGTTGCCATTTATTCCATTCTTTGCCCTTCCTCTCTAGCTCCTCACTCCTCCATCCCCACTCTCTGGATCCTACTCTTCCACTTGTCTCTCCTGCTACTTGTTTCTCCCCACCTTGCTCTCTAGGCTACACACAGTCTGGTAGCAAAATCAACATAAGAAAGCCCTTCCTGAGGGCCCACTGGGTTCAAAGGAAACACCACCTAGGGGCATTCCAAAGCCCTTCCTGACTGCCAGCAGGCAAAATACCTCTTAAGGTGTTTGTCTCCTTTCCTCAGTCCAAAAACTCACTCAACATCTTAATACTAGTTATTTTTGTATGGACACAGTAAGAGATACATTGAGGCTTGCAGGGCAGCTCTCTTGGCAACATCTTGCAGACTCTGACTTCAGTGCTCAGGCCAGATTAATTATTCCTAACCCTTAGCACGGTTCGAATCTAGTTATTATCTAGTTATTACTTTTTGGGTCATGACAGCATCTGTCCATGGCTAAGCTCTTAACACTAAGAAATAAATTACAAATAAACACAGAGGAATGGGAGCACTGTGATGGGAGTTAGCCAATAAACCTAAACTACCTGAGGCTATTTTGCTAGTCTTTTTTCTCTTCTTACATAAGCCACCCAGACATGCAAATAAAACAAAGTACATATAAAAATTATTGGTCTAATGTTTTCTTTCACTTAAAAATTTAGGGTCAATATAGAGTTCATTATACTCCTTCTATTTGAGATTGACTGTACCAAAACAGGTGTGGTATATAGATGCATTTTTTTCAATAAAATCTACAGGCATATCTTGATCCTATGAGAGTAGAAAAATAGCATGCCCAATCCTAAACAGGATGCATATCACATTCTATTATATGCACACCAAATCCTACTACATACATAAACCAAAAACAAAGTCAGTAAGATTGATAAGACTTGATACTGCACATATAATATCCAGGTATCTTATTAAAATATACCTATGATATAATTAAGATTAGCAGGAAATTAAAAATGGAAAATGGCCTTTGTTTACTTAAAAATGTAAAATTTTCTATCACATTGACATATGCTAAATGTGATAGAAAATAAGAACTTCTCCCTATAAAAACTAGTGTTCTTCTAGCAAGAACGCTAGTGAAGAGGAGGGCAAGTTTAGAGTCAAGAACTGAAGGGCAGGTTAAGGGTTAACCGCTGAAGTTGCCCTTTGTAACTACTTGACTGCTTTGAAAGATGTTTTCAGGACCTACCGCTGGGCAGGACTCTGTCACCAAATGGGCCAACAAACTGCCCCTAGGAACTGTAAACAAACATCTGCTCAGAACGTTCAACAAATGTTGAAATTAGCATATTAAGTGAAATAGGTGTGGTTTTCCCTTTTGTATGGTTTTCCTATTGATCCAATATCTGTGATTTTCTTTGATATGTATGATTCTCCTTTGATTCAATACATGTAATTTTCCCCCAATATGTGTGATCCCCTTTGATATATAGATGTGATTCCCTTTGATATGTGAGATTTTCATTTGTCAACAAATGTTTAGATATGCAAATTAAGTGACCTATGTGATTCCCTTTGATATGTGAGATTTTCATTTCTCCCCCAAAAGGGTATAAATACAGCCTGCTTTTTGGAGGTCGGGGCCTTCAGTTATGCCACGCTATTGAGGCACAATTGAAGGTCCCAATATAGCTATATTGGCTTAAATAAACCCCATGCATTTGCAGAAAGAGTTGTCTTGGTTTTGTTCTTTTGTCTCTCCGAGCCTCCCCCGGTCAGAGATCTGCCGCCCCTAACATTAGTATTCATATTCCAAGGTTTGCAACATGATCATCGTGAGGTAAAATAGTTCTATGAAGTAGGATATATGAAATATTTACCCGAATTGGTTTGGAAGTGAAATTTTTCTATGATCTAAGAATAGATGCCATCTATAAATAGGTTCACCTCTACATATTAAGGTACCCTAGATAATGCAGAGCCATTCTGATAAAATAACCCAATTATACTTCAATGTCAATCACAAAGTCAATACATATAAATGGTGTATTACTGAACAGATTACTGATAGGTGATTAAACATCTGAAAGGATAATAGTGGACCTTCTAATGTGTTTGTAGGAACTGTGCAATGATATTACTCTGGTCCACATAGACCAGAAATGCACGAATCACAAATAGTTAGGCTTTCAGCAAAGAAGATGGTCTAACTGGGAAAATTAGGCTTGGGGAATCATGAAAATATTTTCAACTAATATTGTCTCAAAATTGATGATTGCCAATCTCTTAATTGAAAGTAGAATGTATTTTATCTTGGGGCCAGAGCGATAGCACAGCAGGTAGGGCGTTTGCCTTGCATGCGGCCGACCCGGGTTCGATCTCCGGCATCCCATATGGTCCCCCAAGCACCGCCAGGAGTAACTCCTGAGTGCAAAGCCAGGAGTAACCCCTGAGCATCGCTGGGTGTGACCCAAAAAGCAAAAAAAAAAAAAAAAAAAAAAGAATGTATTTTATCTTTATTAGAATCATGACAAGGAGGATAGGACAGCTATTTTTTTTTTTTGAAGTTGAATAGAAAATAGAATCATGGTACTTTAGTAAGGACATAGAAACAAAAATAGACCGGAATAGCCACACATAATTTTACACATAAGAAGTATAATTTCAATTACCATGTAGACAAAGTCACTAGGCAAATAAATGAAGCAAGGATTCCTAAGATTTTTCTTTAAAAAAAAAAGATTGATAAATAAGAATAAGTCCAGTTCTAAAAGAACTCATACACTTCATTTTATGAGAAATGAAGAACTTTTACACAGTGTATGTATATATGTATTGCAATATGTATATATATACATATACATGTACATATACCTATATAGAGAAAACTATATATTATATACTCAAAGCTGGCATACTCTTCTAAATTATTTTAAAATGATACTATATAGCACGTGGATTGGAGCAATAGCATAGTGGGTAGGGCGTTTGCCTTGTACACGGCCAACCCAGGTTCGATTTCTCTGTCCCTCTCAGAAAGCCTGGCAAGCTACCGAGAGTATCCCTCCCACACGGCAGAGCCTGGCATGCTACTTGTGGCATATTCAATATGCCAAAAACAGAAACATGTTTCACAATGGAGATGTTACTGGTCCCTGCTCGAGTAAATCGATGAACAAAGAGATGACAGTGCTACAGTGCAATATATAACACTTTACTGTATTAGAATTAGCCATATACACTACAACAAACATGCTGTCAAGAATAAGATTACTTGTGTGTGTGAGTGTGTGTGGGTATGTGTGTGTGGCAAAAGTGTTATAAAATCTACCATTAAGCAATAGAAATCTTGAGAGCTTGCTATGATATCATAGACATCATAGAATCAGCTTGAGAAACTCACTTCCGAAGAAAATCACATAAGATTAAGCCAGAGAACAAGGAATCAAATGGCACTTTCACTTATACTACAATTCAAAGCTCTCTAAAAAAGAATAATGCTTTTCTAAAGTAAAACCTTATGCTGTTCGCTAGACATTTAGTCTTAAAAGCCCATGCTAAGTCAGGATAATGTCAAGCTCTCGAATACATAACTTTAGAAGGAATTTATAAAATGACTGGATACAGAAGGTACACACAGACCTAAAAATTATAAGGACAGCAGATTAAGATCTAAATTAAAAGAAAACAAGTTAAAATATACATAAAATATACATGCCTATGCAAATATAGTGCTGTGAGGTTTATAATAGCACTCTAGCACTGCCTTCCCATTGTTCATCAATTTGCTTGAGCGGTTACCAGTAGCGCCCCCATTGTGAGACTTGTTACTGTTTTTGGCATATCAAATATGCCATGGGGAGCTTGTCAGGCTCTGACGTGTGGGTGAGATATTCTCGGTAGCTTGCCAGGCTCTCCAAGAGGGGCGGAGGAATGGAAACTTGGGTCCTATCGAGTGTTCAAAGTAAATAGTATATTTCAACAGCAAACAATCTGATACATCTATAAACTAAGCATGAAGAAAATTAAATCATACTGTTCAGTGGAAAGGAGTATATAGGATAACATTGGTTTGCCCTTCCTCCCCTCCCTGGCTTCAGGGAGCTTGGGTTTGTTGGTTGTTCCTGCACCCTGTCAATTACCATTGCTTCCTGTTCAGACTGTGTTGACTTGTAAATGTTGTTTTTCTGTTCTCCTTAAGTCCTTTGCATAGTAAATGCAGAGCAATCTCCTTTTTGTATTGACACAGGAAATCAGTTAATACTATACTTTTGTAACTTGGGAGTTAATTGACTCCAAATTATATTCACTCCTGGGCATCTGTTCTCTTGTCTTAAGCCTCAGTTGCCCTTACTTCCTAGCACCCAAATTCAGGGTCCCAACATTGGACTGGATAGACCCAGAGCAAGCAGTGAGCTATCTTTGCATTGAAATGGGCCTGGCCAAAGCACCATAATACTTAACTACAAGTTAAGAGCATTGTCTGGAACAAATTCTGTCATGATCCAAAAATTAATGTCTAGATTAGGACCCTGTTAGGGTTAGAAAAGATTAATATGGCCTGAGCACTGTAATCTGAGATCTATAACGCGATGTTCCCAGGAGAGCCACCTCAGAAGCACAACGTATCTCTTACTGTGTCCATATAAAATAACTAATATTAAGAAGTAGAAATAAGATGTTAACTAAGATGTTAATTTAGTTATTGGAATAAGGAGAGGAGAAGCACCCCTAGGTAGTATTTTCTTCCCTTGAGCCTGATGGGTGGTCAGGAAGGGCTTTTGATCAACAGATTGTACTATTGAGACGGTTGTGGTGTCTTTCCCCAATTCTGGGAGTTGGGGAGACAGGAGAGAGAGACCAGGACAGCAAGATGGAGGGTGGAAGGACTAGCACGGAGGGCAGAGGGAGAAGAATGTGGGGGAAAGAATGTAGGAGTAGGCACGTGAAGAGACAAGAAACCAAGTTGCGAGAGGGAGTGCGAAGAGATGAATGGGAGAGACAGGAGGAGACGGGAATGAATGGCAGTGTGAGACTAGAATGAGGGGCTTAGTGAGATAGGAACAGGAGTGTCGGAAGAATGGAATAAAGGGCAACTGATCATCAGCCTGCCTGGCCCTTATTTCCTCCTTCATCTGCCCATGGCATTGGCTTCCCTGGGTGAGGAAAGTGGCAGAGACCACGGAAAGCAGGCAGCAAGAGAAAGAGCTGCAGGCTCCCTGACTGGCTCGGAGATTACACAGGGGTGGGTGCTTAAAACATATGTATTGATAGATATGTGATGGCAAGTCCCCTTTTAGTGAAAACATTTTCACATGGTATTAATGATTGATGAATATTTAGCCTAAAACACAACGGGGACTATTCTTATGACATTCCTAGCAGCAGTGAGCGTAAACATTAAAAATTTCTTGAATATCAAGTATAGGAGATTATTTGAAGCATGAGCAACTATATTTTTCAAGCATCAACCCACTATGTATCTTGATTGCTTTAAGTATTTGTAAGGGGGTCAGTGTGACATTCCACAAAGGTAAAATTTTACCTGTTCCTCTCAATTGTATACCATATTCAGCACATCTCTGGATGTCGCAACAGGGGCGATTGGACATCACTTCCAAGTTTTGAAAACCAACTGCTCATAAGGATAAAGCGCAAGCATTTGTAACATTTTCTATTTCCTCTGAGATTCATTACCCTAGTCACTTTAATTCAATGGAGAATGAACTAGCACTAACAGGTCAAAAATGTTATCATTGGCACTATCAAGTCTCTGATTACTGCTGCAACCAAGTCCTTAGGAAACTGTGAGAAAACTTACTATGAACAGTGTTCTTGAACCATGCCCCAATAAGATGCTGATTCAATGGGTAAATACCCATATTAACTACTAACTAAATCTTAGGTATGCAAATCAGCAGGTCCTTTACACTATTCTTCATTTCCCTTGTCTTATGGAACTAAATGCAAGATTGGACACTGTCAGAATTTCATATGAAAACCCTGATTTAATTCCTGATATACTTTATATGCTAATATATATATATATATATATATATATATATATATATATATTTTAAAGAGCAGCTTCTGAATGTGCAGAATAGGCACTTAGATACCTAGAGCCAAGGACCATTGAAATCTTATGGCCACTTATACACTAGGCCAAATTGCTGTTCTTTCTCATTCAGAATCTGGAGAGTAGTTCTATACACATTTGGTAACCCAGATACTGTCTGCTTCGAAAATTGCTTGTTTTCTTTTGTTTACAAGTTAATGGGGCCAAAATCATCACTTCCTACCTGCATTCTCAGCAATCAATTCTAGCATGTCTTCATCACTGACTTAAAACAGACTAAGTTTTTGCTATCAGCAGTACCATAGATGCTGAACCAAAAAAAATATTCAACATAAAGGCAAATGTTCTATTATGTTAATAGATCAAACAAGGCCAAACTAATACCTCAACCCCTCACTTAAGAAAATATTTTACAAAAATAAGTTCCTTTGTAAGAAAAGGTATATTCACTTGATATTCCTTGTCATGGAGAAATTAAACAGTCAACAAGGAGTGAATTTAATTTCCATCAATAGGGTACTACTCTAGGAGATGTTCAAAGCATGTTAGCTCAAGAAGTGGAGCCATGGCTTTCGTTTGATCATTTTCCTTAATTCATAGTGTTGGACTTCCTCCTAATTATCTTCTGTTGCATTGCTTTCTAGATCAGATTTCCTGGCATCAGATGATTTTATTTCCTTGGGATGAAAAGCTCAATGCCAGATAGCACCCTCTGCCCATTGGATGCGCTGACCTATAGAAGTCCTAGGTTATTTTTGCATTATCACACATTTTGCACAAACCTCCTTCTATCTGTTTATGCCTGACTGATCCTCATTTTTGCAAAAGGATGTTACTAGAGGCAATATTTATAGGGAGTTTTGGGGCCACACCAGGTGATGCTCAGGGGTTACTCTGACCTCTGTACTCAGGAACCACTTCTCCCAATGCTCTGAGGACCCTATGCTATGCCAGAGATCTAACTTCCTCTCAGCTCTGTGCAAGGCAAAGAGCTGTATCTCCAGTACTGTCCCTAGAGACAACATTTTAAGCCCCTTTTTTCATGATGCCATTCATTCCACTGACTTATTTGTCTTATGGTTGGTGGGTAAATGTCAATCCTATAAACATTCAAATTGGTAGAATCTGTGACTATTATGTTTCATTCAAAAGTGATAGAGCAGAGGTGAGAAAGAAAACAGATTTCAGGAAGGGATGCAATCTGGATAAATGAAACAGCTGAGCTGTGGGAATAAGAATACATAAAAGCACAGAGAGTAACAATTCTCAGGCACCTGACCTGAGAACAAAGGGTCATCAAGCAGTGGACCACAGAGCAAAGGGGCAGGCCAGGAAGCACAGAGACAGGTCACAGTGCCCCAGGGATAGGCTCCAGAGAAGCAAGGGTTACAGGCTTCAGAATCAGACTCCAAGGATTTACACAGGAGGGAGTGCAGTGTGGGTCAGGCTGAGGCCATAGTCCTACACAAGCTTGGATAGTGGCTTCTGCCTGCAGCTGTTGTGCATCCATTTAAAAGAGTAAAGTGCTACCAGGAGCTTTGTTTGCTAATTTCCCACACACAATTAAAGGATGCCCTGGAGGAATTAGCCAGTTGGTAACAAAGTGAGGATGCTAGCAGGGGTCAAGGAGTAACAATGCTGTTTAAAAATGGAAATATACCTTTAACCAAGGAATGCAGGCTTCCTCTAAAATTACAAGGCAAAGAAATTCATCTTCCCCTAGAACCTCCAGGAGGAATGCAGTCCTGGTGACATTGGATTTTCAAACGCCAAGAAGTTTTGGATGTGTGACCACCAGAACATAAAATAGAATTTCGGCCTCTTCAAACCATTCCCACAATCAAAGTAGCACTCAGTTAAAATAAAATAGCCTATAGCCTATGCTATTCTTTTTTTCAATCAAGATATTATTCTGAAGCTTTAAATATAGATATAAAATGATAATGGGCTGTTAACACGTGAATGAAACTTGGGAACAGGAAAGGAGAATTTGCAGAGACATCTTGTGTCAGCTATAAAGAGCAAAAGTCATTCCCTTTAGGTGGTGAAAATGCCCATGGCCCAAAGTCCCTTGAAGAGTCTTTCTGAAGGAATTAGACTTAGCAGAAAAACGGAAAGAATCAGGAAAAAAATATCTCTCTAGTTTAAAATATTTTAGGAAAAATCATTATCTCAACTCATACTCCCTCATACTTAGAATGGCTTTGGTCTCAGACATAATGATTTCAGATTCAAACTATGCATTTCTTTTCTCTGAAAGATATTAAAATTTAACATATGCCCGAAGACAAATACTTTGTGACACGAATGTAAAACTTTCTTGTATGGAAATAACTCATCTGCCCCAATGTTGTGGTCTTTTATTGAGGATAGCAGGAGCTGTAGGAAAGTTTGGCGGGAAAGAAATAGTAAGTACAGGAGTCTACTTATTCCTCCAAGAATACTGCAATTTAAAGGATGAATATTAGTTTCTCCTTTCCTACATTATTGATCACTGACATCATAATTGGTGATATTTGATTTTATTAATGATGAGTAAACCCATGAGAGTGCCAGAGTGATCCCTGAGCACAGTGCCATGAGTATATATATATATATATATACATATATATATATGCTACCTAGAGTATATATATATATATATATATATATATATATATTACTCTTTATGATTTGTTGCCTACTGTCTAAACTCCATCAAATATGGTGTGGTAATTATAGAAAATGGGTAGGACGTGTTTTATAATGTGTTGTAGAAAGAAGCCTGGAGTGTGGCGGCAGTTGGGTAGTGGAGGTCGGCTGCTGGGGCTGTGTCCCTTGGGGTGGGGAGGGTTCTCACCGGCCCCCCTCTAGGGCGCCTGTAGTGAAAACAGCCTGGCATGAAGTCCAATGGCAAGGCTCTGGGGGCCTCATTTTATGCTCCCATCCGGGAAGAGCAGATATTGAGATCGTTGAGGTAACAATAATAATTTAATCATTATTATAATAAAATGATAACAAAAATTAAATGAATTTAACAGGTTGAGCGATAGCACAATGGGTACGATGACATTTGACTTGCATACAGCTAACCTGTGTTTGATTCCTCTGTCCCTCTCAGAGAGCCCAGTAAGCTACTGAAAGTATTCCACCTGCACAACAGAACCTGGCAAGCTACCCGTGGCATATTCTATATGCCAAAAACAGTAACAAATCTCACAATGAAGACGTTGCTGGTGTCCGCTCGAGCAAATTTATGAACAATGGGACGACAATGCTACAGTTCTACACTTGAGTCAACTCTACATAAAAGCAATTGTTTATCAAATACTGTTGACAGAAATATTTCATTTATCTCCTATTAATATTATAATTGTGGAAACTAATGTTTGCCTTTTCAAACTTTTTGGCAAGATATATCTCTTGAACATTTCTTGATAATTTTATGTGATACCATTAAAACTGTAAAAAGTAAGATACTTTAATATTTAAAAAATTTATTGTGAGAATGCTAGCATTTACTAAAATGATATCTAATGTATGTATGTATAAGAAGGCACCATAAGGAAAATGGATCAATTAACCAGTTTTCCTTTCAAATAAGTTTTTTTAACTGTACTAAAATTCTTTAGTTTCAGAAAGTGAATATTTTAATCATCTGAAAATTCAAATTAAGTACATAGCTTTATACCATTCGGCAGGTAGTTTGGCAACTCTCTTTAAAATAATAATATTTAGCCTTACTAGTTATAGGGTTTTATGTAGCATATGAAATAAAGGGATTTTACAACTGGAATTTGGAGTCATATGAACAACAGTAACTTCATGAAGCAGAAAGTTTTCCAAGAAACTTCTATGAAAAAAGCTATAATGCATATGATATTAAGTTTTAGTTATAGATCTCAGTCCCCTTATATGCAAAGGGATCCTGGTTATTTTCTATTTGCTAAAATAGGTGAAACAGAGATAATTAGTTAAATGACATATTTTTAGTTTCAAAGGGAAGCATCTTATTTTTGAGCTCATTAAGCACTGCACAGAAAGTTAGCTGTAGAGAATGGGTCAAATAGATTATTTCAGTTTTGTGGGAGAAAATGTCTTTCTTTTTGAGGGTAGTAAGCAATACAATACTCAAACTCTACTGTACAGTAATATTGGTGTGCCATTTCTCTCTTGCTGCTGGGGTCTTAGGTTTATTGGGTTACTCCATTCACAAGGCTCTGAGTACTACCATTCACTCCGCATTCATCTTTAACTTCTCTGTGCCCTGCTTTCTCTACCTATTAATCACCTATTTCCTCTAAGCAGTACTTGTGACTGTAAACTCAAATTCCTCAGAAATCTCTGGATTTGTATTTGTAAGTGAAATATTGCTTCTCTCCTTCTTCTATGTCCTTTGCATAGTTCACTTGAGAGCAAAATTGTTTTATGTGTGAACACAGAGATACAGTTAATGCAATGCTGTTTTAGCTTAGGAGTTAATGGACTCCAAATAATATTCACTTCTGGGCATCTTTTTTACCTGACTTTAGCCTCAGTTGCCCTTAGTTCCTAGCACCTCAAAGCAGGGTCCTGGCGAAGGGACTGGATGGATTCAGGACAAGTTGTGAGCTACCCTGGCATTGAAATGGGACAGTCCAAGCACCCTAATACTTAACTATATGTTAAAAGCATGGTCACTGACAATTTCTGTCATAATCTAAAGATAATCAATTGGACAAGGACCATGCTTGTGTTAAGAAGGGCTATCTGGCCTGAGCACTGTACTCTGGATTCTATAGTGAGATGTCTCCAGGGAAGCCATCCTACAAGCTTAATAGATATATACATATATATGGACATATATATGTATATATATATATATATATATATATATATATATAATATATGGGCTGGAGCCATAGCACAGCAGTTGGGCATTCGCCTTTCACGCGGCCGACCCATGTTTGATTCCTCCGCCCCTCTCGGAAAGCCGGCAAGCTACTGGGAGTATCATGCCCGCATGGCAGAGCCTGCAAACTACCTGTGGCATATTGGATATGCCAAAGACAGTAACAATAAGTCTCACAATGAGAGACGTTACTGGTGCCCGCTCAAACAAATCGATGAGCAATGGGATGACAGTGATTGTGTCCATACAAAATGACTAATATTACTAAGAAGTAAGTAAATGTAAGATGGTTGTTTACAGACAAAGGAAAGAATAATTATGTCCTTAGATAAAAAAAAAAAAAGCCCTTGAGACATCTCCTGCTAGGAGATCTCTGTCTTAGAAGAGTTTTCCCCACCCCCACCCCCACCCCCAAGGAAGGTCTTTCATATGTGGATTGTACCACCTCACTGATTGCTACTCCAAGTGCTTGGAGTTTAGGCTCTAGACTAAAGGTGGTGAGATAGAATGTGGAGAGAGCAGGATGGGGGACAGGAGTAGGTGGCAATGAGGGACAGTGTGAGCCTGGAAGGGAGCTCTCAGTTAGACTGGAACAGGCGCGCGGGGAGAATGGAAAAAACGCAGGGCAGACATTAGAATAAACGAAAACTGATCACCAATCAGCCTGGTGGCCCTGTCCCCTCCTTCATGAGTCTGTTGGCAGTGGCCACAGGCCGGGATGGGGATATTGCAGTTCTTGGCCACCAAACACACATGGTAGACAAGAAACCACACTGCACCCTCACTTATTTATTTTGTGAATTCATACTCTTCCTCCGACAAGCAGATCTATATAGCACATGGTTTTATTCTATCTTCAAAGATATATTCTCTGTTCCTTCTCTCTTTACCTTTTGTGTATGTGTAAGAGTGAGGGAGGGAGGGAGGGAGGGAGGAAGGGAGGGAGGGAGGGATAAAGGGAGAGGAGAGAAAAAGTGAAAAAGAGCCAGTGAGTGAGTGAGGGAGAAAGAGTGAAAGAGTGAAAGAGAGAACAAGAGAGAGAGAAAGAAAGAGAGAGAAAGATAGTGAGTAAGAGAGAGAGAGAGAGAGAGAGAGAGAGAGAGAGAGAGAGAGAGAGAGAGAGAGAGAGAGAGAGAGAGAGAGAGAGGATGATTGATTCTGGGACAGACTGTGAGACATTCAGCACCACATACTGGAAGAGGAGATACTATATACTTTGAATTGAACTATCTCTTAACTAGTGCATGAGGAGAATTATAAGATGCTTTGACAAGCTCTCTGGAATTTCCAAAGCAAACCACAGGCCTTAGGGATGAATTTTGATTACATATTGCGTTTCAAAGTTACTGGGAGAAATTTTAATCAAAGACTTTGCTTAAGATTGTGATTAAAATAAGTAGCCAGCACTGAGGAATTATGAAAATTTCAAAATTGTTGCTAGAAGGGAATATTCCGTTTAATTTCCAAGTGCATTAAAGAGGTATGTATAAGAATCAAGTAATTTTAATAGTTTGTTTTTATGTTTCAATGACTTTTTTTAAGTGGAAAATTGAAAAAATTATAAGTATTGTTACCTCAGTTCTGTCACACAATCAGAACCAAATATGTTTGCTTCCATGTGCTGGGTCAAGGAAAGAAAATAGCAAACAGAAAGGCAATGGTAATTATATATATATATACATATATATATTTCATTTTTTAATATTTTTCTTTTTTTCTTTATATATTTTCATTTTAAAGTTATAGTACATTAATGAAATACATAGAGTATAAAAACAGAGTTTGTCAGGATGAAAAAGTCAACAGAGCACTAGTAAGCCAGTGAGAGCTCATATGTGCAGCCAAAGTACAGGGAAAATCTTGCTCAGTTATAACTCAAAAATTGTAGCTCTTATATTAGTTGTATGAACAATTTTCAGAATTCATAACTTGTTCATAAATTTAATCTATCAGAACAGCGAGGAAAAATAAAGACTAAAATAGTGCTATTATCTTTTAAGTAAGGTGGTGAAGCCAGCAGAGGAAAAAACGCCACCATTAGAGATAAACAAGACAGTATTGCATTCACAAGGTTTCTCTGGAAACTTATAAATAACTCAAATTACTTTCCCTTATAACTGAGTCAGGATGCTCTAGGGCAAACTACTCAGCTTGATGATTTCAGCAAATCAGCTTTCAGGAGGTGGAAGGAGGGACAGAAATGCAATCCTAAAAGTTTACTGTACCCACACAACACCGCTGCAAACACATCAAGGGCTCGAATTCAGTGTATCACTAATACTCTCTCCACAGATGCCAAACTGTGAATAATTTCAGGTACCTTGGTTTTCAGGCTGAGAATTCTGGTGTTCTTGCGGGAAGCTTTCCCCTTCAAAAAGCCCCAGGACTACGTTAACTTGCAAAAGCTGAGACCATGTGAGCCCTATGGTCTGGGCATTGTGATCCTGAAGTTTCTGGACACCATTTTTGCTCAATACTAAAATTTCAGTAGGAGCACACTAAATAATCTGGGAAACGAACAAGATGCCAACTAAACTCAACAAAAACAATACCACAGAAGGCTCAACTAGCAATAAAACAGCTATATAAATTCTTAGACAAGGACTTCACAACCCTATGTGAAATATAACAATTTTCACATAAAAATGGAGACTTTACCCAGTCATCTGTTCTAAGGGCACTTTGGGTTGTTTCCAGATTTTGGCTATTGTGAACACTACTGCAATGAACATATAGGTACAGATGTCACTTCTACTGTGCTTTTTTGCATCCTCGGGATATTCCGAGAAATGGTATTGCGGGTCATATGGAAGCTCAATTTCTAGTTTTTGAAGAACTGTCCATACTGTTTTCCAGAAAGGCTGAACCAGTAGGCATTCCCACCAATAGTCAAAGAGCGTCCGTTTTCCCCCCACATCCACGCCAGCACTGGTTGCTTTTGTTTTTTTTTAATGTGTACCAGTCTCTGTGGTATGAGATGATATCTCATTGTTGTTTTGATTTACATCTACCTGATGGCTAGCGATATGGAGCAGTTTTTCATGTGCGTTTTGACCATTTGCATTTCTTTTTTGAGGAAACATCTGATCAATTCTTCTCCCCAGTTTTTGATGGGATTGGAGGTTTTTTTCTTATACAATTCTACTAGTGTCTTGTATATCATTTGGTACATCTACACAATGGAATACTATGCAGCTGTTAGGAGAGATGAAGTGATGAAATTTGCTTATAAATAGATAGACATGGAGAATATTTATTTATTTATTTAATTTTATTGAATCACCGTGACAAAAGTTACAAAGCTTTCAGGTTTAAGTCTCAGTCATATAGTGATCAACTCCCCCATCCCTTCACCAGTGCACCTGTTCCCCCACCAAGAAACCCAATATACCCCCTCCTCCCCACCCCCTCTTGCACCTGAGTGGCCAATGATCTTCACTTTATTCTCTCTATACTTTGGATACATTCAATATTTCAACAGAGAACTGACTATTATTACTTGGAATTTTCCCCCAACAATCAAACCTGCTGAAAAGGCATCATTTGATAGTTTGTTTTCCATTGCTGAGAATGAAGATTATAGGAGCTCGCGCGCCAGAGCAATTTTGGATTTCTGTTATTTTAGCTCAGCTCACAGTCTAGATGCATTTCTGTAAGTCTCTGGGTGCCAAAATGGGTTAGTAGACCTCCCGGATCATAGTCTCTAAGGAGCAGAGGGGCTATGTCGTTCGAGGCTGCTCCAGATATCATCTGGGTGGAGGGCATGCTGGTAACACCCCTATCCCATGATTTCTTGCACGCCACGTCATGACAAGCTAGTACCTCTCGGTTGTGAGTCCTAGAAAATGGCAGATGCCACGTGGGTGCTGCTGCTGCTGCCGCTGCTATCTTCCCCGTAGAAAGAAAGCGTTGGGAGAGAGAATCCTTCCCCCTCCCCTGGAGGCATTGTCTCTAAGGAGCAGAGGGGCCGTGTGGATAGACATGGAGAATATTATGCTAAGTGAAGTGAGTCAGAAATAGAGGGGCAGACATAGAAGGACTGCACTCATTTGTGGAGTATAGAATAACATCACATGAGGCTGACAGCCAAGGACAGTAGATACAAGGGCCAGGGGGATTGTCCCATAGCTGGAAGACTGCTTCATGAGCAGAGGGGAGAAGGCAGATGGAATAGAGAAGGGATCACTTAGAAAATGATGGCTGGAGGAATCAATCGGGATGGGAGATATATGCCAAAAGTAGATAATGGAACAAATATGATGACCTCTTAGTGTCTGTGTCGTAAGCCATAATGCCCAAAAGTAGAGAGAGAGTATGGGGAATATTGTCTGCCATGGAGGCAGGGTGAGGGTGGGAAAGGGGGGGGTATACTGGGAATATTGGTGGTGGGGAATGTGCACTGGTAGAGGGATGGGTGTTTGATCATTGTGTGATTGTAACCCAAACATGAAAGCTTGTGACTATCTCACAGTGATTCCATAAAATTTAAGGCATATCTACAATAGTTAATACACCTGTGCAGAATTTTTATACTGTAGTTTATTTTCCTACAACCTCTAATTCTAATTTTGCTTACTTGACTGGATTATTCACACAGAAATATTATTTTAAATAAATAGATGAACCAGATACCTACGACTTAGGACATCATATTAAAAAAAGCACTAAATAGTATTTTTTTAAAAAGTGGTTTGAAATTCCCTAAGAAAATACTTTTTGAATTTAATTTCTCAAAAAACATTATTACTAAATTATACAGTGCATTTTACGTATTGTCTCATTTTTAGAGTTGAGCATAAGTATAAAATGTTTTCATTTTGAAAGAAATAAAATAGAAGTTCCAATTAATATAAAATGCTAGAAAAAATATATATCCACCAAATCAAGTGAATTCAAGATTGTTTTGAGCAGGTGTAATGAATAGTATCAAATGCAAAGAGACATAAGGATTCTCAAGTAGTGGTTTTCCTCAGCTGCATAACAAAGTTTGGTCTTCCGTTTGCCATGAAAATGAAGTTCGGGGAGGGTAGTTCCACCTGAATTGGATCCTCAAATGAAGAATTTTGCTGAACACGGGACTGACTTTTTCCAAATGCAGCTGAGTCACAGACCATGCAAGGTGGGAATGGCTTCGCAGCTGTCTAACTAGATGTATGGTGACAACTCCTAGCCTAGAACAAGTAGTTCTAATAGAGAGATAAATGAGCAGAGGGAATCTCACCAAGATCCAAACCGGTGTGGAGTATAGAATCTTTCCTAGTTACAGTCAGGCAGAGAGAATAATTCATAGGTAATGTTAAAGATCCTTTCTATCTGAACCAGGTTTATTAAGGAAATTCACTGTAGTTTAGAACATTCCTCCGCCTCTCATCTGGGTAAATCCCCTGAGACCAAGCTAATCCTCTATGGAGAGTGCCTACCTGACACATTTGAAAATGAGAAATGACAAAATCACCTGAAGGTTATGTGGACCAGTGATACTATAGCTTACAGAAAGAATGGTTAAGCTATTGAAAACTAAGTCCACTAATCCTGCTTAGTCTAACTCCTTGGTTTCAATTGTCATGTGTTAAGATGAAGAAAAATAACAATGACTTTGCAGTACAGTTTTTTTTTTTGCACTAGGCGCAGTAAAGGGACCTCATTTGAAGTGCTGCTTCAGACCAAATAATATAGAATTTAATCTAGCTGAACAGTCAGCATAACAATCATATCTGTAGTGACTATTCAGGTAGCTCTTGACCTCCCACGTCTACAGAAAAAGCAAATGACTTCAATAGACCAGGTTATTCAGTATATAGTTCTGAAATGATTCCACCAAAAAATAGAAAATAAAAAGAAAAAAAGATATATAGCTCTTGAATACAAACCTGCTGTTCTAAGGAGAAGAACTACTAATTCAAAACTCCATATGCTATTGATAAGTATAGTGCCCTGTTCTGACCTAGTAACAATAAACCCAGGACACCGAAAAGTCTATCCTGTACAGTAAGCTGGGAGAGAACCAAATGAACTGTGCTATCTTCCTCCTTTTGGTTCCAGAAACCCCACACCACAACTGTCCTCACAGTTCAAACAATTGCTTTGCCAAAAATAGCAACTTAATAAGTATATCTGCTAGTAAGTACATAATAGTCAGATACATTAAGAAACTTGAAATAAGCTACTTTCTAAAGAATTAATTCTTCCTAAGTAAACTTATGAAATATGTAATAAGGGACCTATTATTCAAGTAAGCAAACAACAGTGTATGGAACGAAGTATCATAAACAAACTAGATTAATATTACACCCAAAGGAAAGCAATAAATCTCCAAAAAGTGACCCTCCAAAAATAGAGATTCATAAACTGTCAAAATTCACAAAATTATGCATAATTTTATTAAAGTTAGTGAGCTACAATGAATGGAAACAATTCAATACAATCATTGAAACAAAGCATGGATACAATATGGTTGACTAGAAAATCACAATTACTGTGAAGAAACAAAAAAGGAAATGTAAAACTGGAAAAAAAGTCACTGTAGAACAACTTAATAGAGAATTTAAGAAGTAAATCGAAAGATGCAGAAGAAAGCATCAGTAATCAGGAGGTTGGAATCTAGAAATCACTCTCAGGCAGAGAAGCAATTAAAACAAAAAAGAGGTTTCAAGAGTGAAGAATGACTAAGGGGATTACTGAAGACAGTATCCGAAATCTTGTCTGAATTTTAGGATTTCTAGAAGGATAAAGGAAGGACAAAGGACAAAATTTACTTAAGGCAGTCATGCCTGGTGTCCACAGAGTGGACATAGGTACCAGCGTGCATTCCCTGATTGTGAAGCCCCCAATTCACCCAAGGTGGGTCAGAGCTATCAATGGGTCTCAGCACCATACCTATAGCTGTGTTGTGCACTGCTACAAGTGAACCTCAGACAATCTGAACATTGATTGGGAGATTCTAGGACAAAACTAAAGGGGATAGTAATCTATCTACAAAGCAACCAGACAACAAATAAAATTGTACTTGATTTTTTTTTTTAAATTGTCTAACTTTACGTGGAAGAGAATCTTAAACTCATATTCCCCCCCCCCCCCACACACAAGACTTTCTGTGGTTCTATCCTTACAAAAGGAGAGAAAGAGGCAAGGAACAGGATATCAATGAGTTTAAAGAGTCTCAGTCATTGGTAGCACTGTAGCACTGTCGTCCCATTGTTCATTGATTTGCTCGAGCAGGCACCAGTAATGTCTCAATGTGAGACTTGTTGCTACTGTTTTTTTTTCTTTTTTTTTTGCATATCGAATACGACATCGGTAGCTTGCCAGGCTCTGCTGTGCAAGCGGGATACTCTCGGGAGCTTGCTGGGCTCTCCGAGAGGGACAGGAATTGAACCTGGGTCAGTCACTGGTAAGCACCATGATAGCAATGCAACATGATCCTCCAGACATCGGCCCTGGTGGATGCCAGTTTGGATCTCAATCTCCATGGTAACCAACTCTAGGAGAACTCTACCCAACTCTAGAAAATAGTTGTGAGGTGGCTAAAAGGTAATTCACTTGTCACTTGTATCACTTGTCATCCGTTGATCTTCGATTTGCTTGTGTGGGCACCAGTAATGTCTTCATTTGTTCCTGTCATGTGCTAGCATAGCCCAATGGTATCTGCTCGCTCCAGGAACACGAAGAGCCTCAAACCGTTCATTCAGGATTTTGATGAAGAAGTCTGACCATCTTGTAGGTGGGTGGCCACACAGTCTTTTGACGTCCTGTGGAATCCAGTTGGTAACAACTCCAGTCCAGCGGTCATCTCTAAATTGCATTACATGTCCGGGCCATCTGATTTTTGATGCCTTGGCAAACAAGACAGGGTTCCTGATTCTTGATTGTCGAAAACATAATTATCAATATTATTTGCTTCTAGCAGACAAGCAGACTGACCGAAACCATTCCCATCTGGTTGCTAGGAGAAAATCACACTGACACACACTGGAAGAACTCTAAGACTTTCCTAAAGCATAAGACGTTTAGAAAGGGGCTTCATCTCTTGCTGTACCCCCCTGCTTGAGCAATGAGCAATCAGACTCCGTTCTTTGACATTACTGAAACACTTGCTCTGACACTAACTCTGGCAGAGTTAGTCACATCCTCAAATTAAACCTGGCCTGGGTTCTTAGCCACATGTAGTTGTCTATGACCATAATCATCTCCTCACCAGTGGACACTTGCAACCTAAAAAACCCAGTCACTGTCCAGAACTTGTAAACAAAGCACACAGCTACTGCTGGGCACTCATGAAAACACACACCTGGTCTCCGTCTGTTCTCACCTGGCACAAATGTGTTCTCAGGCACATGTGATAGTCACATCCCTATTGTTGCACAGATCTGCATGCTGGCAAACTACCAGTTAGTTCCTGCCAATCACTGAATATGTTCTTTGCAGATGGACCTCCAGCCATAGCCAACTCTCCAAGCTGCTCTAGTATTGAATGTCCAGAAACTGTGCAGATCTGATGGACCACAGTGTTTTTTTGACAACAAGGGTCTCATGAAAGAAACTCTTGTCATCACCGAAGCTCATTTGACTATGACACAAGACAGAGCACCAGTAACTTAAAACAAATTCTTACTTACAAGTTGGGAAAGCCATTCAAAGTCATTGGCACAACCATTGTAAGGAGTCGATGACTGAATTCCCTGTTAATGACCAAACCTAGAATTTGGCACCAGAGCTGGTTAAGATATATGTGACAATAAGTTTTGCCATAACTCCCCTGCCCCACAATAAGTTCATCCTTATTGCCATAGACCCTTATATCTTTGACACCTCAGCAATTTACCAAGCTTATTTGAACATAAAATTCCAGTTCACACCCAGGAAATCATGGAGCACCAGACACAATGCAGAGTTAGAGGAACATGCCCACGCTGATAATCAAGTAAACTGCCCAGGTAGATGTACAAACACAGAAGACCTGTGCAAACTACCCAAGGGAGAAAGTGGAATAGTCTGATTAATGCTTACAGAAGTGAGATCAGCCAAGACGAATGTCAACACACGTAAAAATTATGGAAGATTGAGAAATACTCAAACAAATGATAGAGAAAAATAATAAAATCACAATGTCAAAAAACCACAGAGGGATAAACAGCAGCATTGACACAAAAAATGAATTCAAACAGTCAAATAGATTTTTAAAAATTGCTTGCCACACTTAGCAATGAAGAATCTGCGTGGGCACCACAACACCGGAGAATCCTCTGGGCCCTACACTGAACTAATATCTCTGGGATGCCCCAGATGGAGCAGGTAGTCTCCCCTCCCTCTTCAGATGGAATCCCGGCAACCATGAGCTTCTACAAGCATGGCTCTGGTATGTGGCTACCAGGACTATTCCTCTAAAGAGCATGGCCATGTGGTCTTTCCTGATATGCAAAGTGAGCAATGAAAAATAAAGGACCTAATGTCTGCCCCTCCCGAAAACTGGAGACAGAGAGAGCAGAGACACTTGGGGCCTCACTCTCTCTCTGTCTCAATGAGGCCCCGAGTTGCTACCCAAGAACAGCTCCTGGCTCATGACCATCCATGATTCTAGAGGCACACAAACCAAACTCGGAACCCAGCAGCTTTTGGCAGAAGTGCATCTGGATTGAGCATTAAACTACAGCACCATGCCACCCCGGGTGGGGAAAGGTGTTTGTCCCTTCTGCCTTTTCTCCCCAGTGGCAAGGTGGCTGCCACCTCTTCAGAGACTATTGGACAGCCAGGTATGAGACTGCAGTGACATGACATGTGGGGTCTCATGGGATGAGGGGTGAAACCGGCCACTCTCCCCGTCCTGATGAGCCTCTGAGTTGCCAGCCATGAACAGCTCCTGGCTCCTGAATGGCCATGACCCAAGAGGCACACAAATCAATCTCAGAACACAGAGACTTTTGACAGACATCCCGCCAGACTTATTACTAAAATGTCAGAAATCTAAAATTGTGCGGCCACTTTGCGGTCGCATAACATCATATGATCTTCATAATCAGCAATAGAAAACAAATGATCTAATGATGAGTTTTCAGCAGGTCTGATTGTTGGGGGAAATTCCAAATAATAATGGTGGATCTTTTGTCGAAATATTGGATGTGATCAAAGTGTAGAGAGAGTAAAGTGGAAATCATCTGCCACATAGGCCAGGGGAAGGGTGGAATGGGAGATATACTGGGGTTCTTGGTGGTGGAAAATGTGCACTGGTGAAAGGATGTGTATTTGATCATTGTATGACTGATACTTAAACTGAAAAGCTTTGTAACTATTCTCAAGGGGATTAAAAAAATAAAAATAAAAATAAATTAAAAAAATAAAATAACCGCTGTTGGAGAGAATGTGGGGAGAAAGGGATCCTTCTGCACTGTTGGTGGGAATGCCGACTGGTTCAGCCCTTTTGGAAAACAATATGGACGATTCTCAAAAAATTAGAAATTAAGCTCCCATTTGACCCAACAATACCACTCCTGGGAATATATCCCAGAGAAGCAAAAAAGTATAGACAAAATGATATCTGCACTTACATGTTCATCACAGCACTGTTTACAATAGCCAGAATCTGGAAAAAACCTGAGTGCCCTAGAACAGATGACTGGTTAAAGAAACTTTGGTACATCTATACAATGGAATACTATGCAGCTGTTAGAAAAAATGAAGTCATGAATTTTGCATATAAGTAGATCAACATGGAAAGTATCATGCTAAGTGAAATGAGTCAGAAAGAGAGAGACAGACATAGAAAGATTGCACTCATCTGTGGAGCATAAAATAACAGAGTAAGAGATCAACACCCAAGAATAGTAGAAATAAGTTCCAGGAAGTTGACTCCATGGCTTGGAAGTTGGCCTCACATTCTGGGAAAAAGGCAGCTCAGATAGAGAAGGAAACACCAAGTAAAATGTGGCTGAAGGCCACATGGGAGAAGGGTGATGTGTGCTGAAAGTAGACTAGAGGCTGAACATAATGGCCACTCAACACCCTTATTGCAAACCACAGCACCCGATTGGAGAGAGAGAACAAAGTGGAATACCTTGCCACAGAGGCAGGGTGGGGTGGGGTGGAGATGGGATTGGGGGGTGGGAGGGATACTGGGTTTATTGGTGGTGGAGAATGGGCACTGGTGAAGGGATGGGTTCTCGAACATTGTATGAGGGAAACACGAGCATGAAAATGTATAAATCTGTAACTGTACCCTCATGGTGATTCAGTAATTAAAAATAAATTAGTTAAAAATAAATAAATAAATAAATAAAATATTGTTTGACTTGTTAGGGATAATATTCAGAGTAATATCATTCGTATCAAAATAACTTAATTGGGGAGCAAAAATATCTGTAATTTTCTCTGAATAATAATGGCCAAAAACCTGTCTGCATTGAGAAAGGAGTGAGGCATAAAGATTCAGGGATTTAAGAATTCAAAACAAACAGATGCATCCTAAAATACATTATTCTTAAGAGGTCAAAAATAAAAGATAAAGAGAGGCCTAGAAGAATCAAGGGAAAAGCAAAATATCACATAAAAGATAATGCACATAAAACTAGTATCAAAATTTCTCCAGAGAAGCTCTGGGTCAGAAGAGAAAGGTATGGTTTATATAATGTCCTTAAACTGAAAGATCTCTAACCTAGATTACTCTATTTGGAGTATCCATTAGATTTGGAAGAGGAAGAAAGAGCTCTCCAGACAAACAAGAGCTAAAGGAATTTATCTTCATTAAATTAGCTCTCCAACTACTTCTACAAAAAGTACAAATATTCCTTTGAAAGTGGTAAGATACATAAAACTCAGAATTTGGGGAGAAAGAAAGTAAACATGTCAATTTGTTTGAAAAACTTAAGGTTTGTTTGCTTTTAATTTCAATTGTATTTTAGTGTTTAGACTTTACATACAAGTTTCATAGTAACCTGAAAACAATACTTTGAAGAAATAAAAAAATAAGATTCAACCATTTGATCAAAACAGCCAATATGTACATAATTCATAAGGAAGAGAATGAGAAGTATGATATATTATAAACATAAAATATTCAGATTTCAGACAACAATTATATATAAATAATTTTACTAATGCCATTACATTGAATTCACCAACCAATGACAGAAACACAAATGGAGTAATTGATGAAAAATAAAATTTAACTTTTTATGGTCTATGAGAGATATGCTTGAGTTATTAAATTGAAACCAAAGGGGAAGGTTGGAAAATGTTTATAGGCAAATAGTGAAAGTTTATTTAATTATTGAGTTTTGAGTTGTTACATGGCCCAGATATTCTACTTATAGGCATATATTCCGAGCGACTGAAACCATATATCTACACCAAAGTTACACGTCATGTTTATGAGACCAAAAAAGTACAAACAACTAAATTACAGCTTAGCTGTTTTTCTATGTTCAGGGACAACTCACTCCACTTTCAAGAGTGCCATCCCAAGAAGCTTCAAGATGTTTTTTTGATTAATTTTATAAAAGACGTAACACAGACCTTTTATTTATTTAGTTTGCTGGGCCACACCCAGTGGTATTCAAGCTGAAGATTTCCAGAACCAAGCCACAGCCATGCTCAAGGACCCTCTCCACGCGTTCGGACGAACCTCATGCATGAAGGAATTGGCAGAGGAACCCAGGTGTGCGGGACCCAGGGCTGAGATCTACAAGCCTGCTCAGAACTGGACTGGGCCTCCTCCTCCCAGACACCCCATTTTCCAGTAGTTTGGCAGCTACACCCACAAACTGCCCCCATCGCCAAGTAATCCCATCAATGGCCAATATCCAGAGACTATAAAACAAAGCTCCTGGAAGCACATGTGGCTGAACTTGCAGCTACACGACCTCTTATAGCCTAGTTCTACCTCTCAGAGAACCTGGCAAGGTACCGAGAACTTCTGCTGCAAGGTAGAGCCTGGCAAGATCTCCGTGGCATATTGGATATGCCAAATACAGGACATGCCAAATACAACAATGATCAGTCTTATTCCCTTTACCACGAAAGAGCCTCCAATGCAGCACTGCTGGGAAGAATGAGTGAAGAGAGGCTGCTAAAATCTCAGGACTAGGACAAATTGAGACGTTACTGGTGCCCACTTGAGGAAATCTATGATCAACAGGATGACAGTGATACAGTGATACTGTTAGTTTTCTGGGCCACACCCAGTGGTATTCAAGATTTATTCCTGGCTGTGTGCTAAGGGTTCACTCCTGACGGGACTCAGGGACTATATGAAGGGAGCTATTTCATTCTTCCAAGCACTGAAAGAAGTCTCTGTATTAAAATTTAATTTTTTCTCACTATTTGAAGTTTTGATACTTATAATAAATTTTATATATGTGAACATAGTAGATGATTAGAAAGATGAATATATGTACGTTTATTCATGGATAATCAAAATAATTATTTTGTCTTTTGCCACTTTTCTATATCTGGAATTTTTGCTTGATCTTTGTTTTATAGATACATAATCAACACAAAAAAATTTAGTAACATTACTAAAATATATAATTTTTTTTTATAGTTTATTTTTAATTAGTGAGTCAACGTGAGGGTACAGTTACAGATTTATACATTTTTGTGCTCATGTTTCTCCCTTACAGAGTTTGATAACCCATCCCTTCACCAGTGCCCATTCTCCACCAACAGTAAACCCAACATCCCATCCCCCCTTCCCAGTCCCGTCTCCCCCCACCCCACCCTGCCACTATGGCAGGGAATTCCCTTTTGTTCTCTCTCTCTGGTTAGGTGTTGTGGTTTGCAATAAAGGTGTTGAGTGTCCATTGCGTTCAGTCTCTAGTCTATATTTGGCCCGCATCATCTTTCCCCCTCATGACCAACAACCACATTTTACTTGCTGTTCCCTTCTCTGAGTTGCCCAGAGTGAGAGAACAGCCTCCAAGCCATGGTGACAACCTCCTGGTACTTATTTCTACTATTCTTGGGTGTTCGTCTTATAGTCTATTATTCTATATTCCACAGATGAGTGCAATCTTTCTATGTCTGTCTCTCTCTTTCTGACTCATTTCACTTAGCATGATACTTTCCATGTAGATCCACTTATATGCAAACGTCATGACCTCATTTTTTCTAACAGCTGCATAGTATTCCATTGTATATATGTACCAGAGTTTCTTCAACCAGTCATCTGTTCTAGGGCACTCGGGTTTTTTCCAGATTCTGTCTATTGTAAACAGTGCTGCGGTGAACATATAAGTGCATATGTCACTTCGACTATACTTTTTGGCTTTTCTGGGATATATTCCCAGCAGTGGTATTGCTGGGTCAAATGGGAGCTCAACCTCAAGTTTTTTGAGAGTCGTCCATACTGTTTTCCAAAAGGGCTGAACTAGCCGGCATTCCCACCAGCAGTGTAGAAGGGTCCCTTTCTCCCCACATCCTCTCCAACAGCGGTTGCTTTTGTTCTTTTGGATGTGTGCTAGCCTCTGTGGTGTGAGGTGGTATCTCATGGTTGTTTTGATCTGCATCTCTCTGACGATTAGTGATGTAGAGCACTTTTTCATGTGTCTTTTGGCCATTCGTATCTCTTCCTTGGTAAAGTTTCTGTTCATTTCTTCGCCCCATTTTTTGATGGGGTTGGATGTTTTCTTCTTGTAGAGTTCAACCAGTGCTTTATATACCCTTGATATCAACCCCTTATCTGATGGGTATTGTGTAAATATCCTTTCCCATTCTGTAGATAGTCTTTGTATTCTGGTCGCTGTTTCTTTTGCGGTGCAGAAGCTTTTTAGTTTAATGTAGTCCCATTTGTTGATCTCTGTTTTTACTAGATTGCTTAGTTCCGTGTCATCTTTGAAGATACCTTTATCTTCAATATCCTGGAGGGTTTTGCCTACCTTGTCTTCAATGTACCTTATGGTTTGTGGTCTGATGTTGAGGTCTTTAATCCATTTTGATCTGACTTTTGTGCATGGTGACAGATCGAGTTCTAAGCCCATTTTTTTGCATGTGGTTGTCCAGTTGTGCCAGCACCATTTGTTAAAGAGACTTTCCTTGCTCCACTTCACATCTCTTGCACCTTTATCAAAGATTAGATGATCATACATTTGAGGTTGTGTGTGGGGATATTCCACCCTGTTCCATTGGTCTGCAGTTCTGCTTTTGTTCCAGTACCATGCTGTTTTAATTGTTACCGCTTTGTAGTAGAGTTTAAGGTTGGGAAGGGTGATGCCTCCCATCATCTTTTTCCCAAGAATTGTTTTAGCTATCCGTGGGCGTTTATTGTTCCATATAAATTTCAGGATTGCTTGCTCCGCTTCTTTGAAGAATGCCATGGGTATCCCCATAGGGATCGCGTTAAATCTGTATAATGCTTTGGGGAGTATTGCCATTTTGACAATGTTTATTCTCCCTATCCATGAGCAGGGGATATTTTTCCATTTCCTCATGTCCTCTTTTATTTCATGAAGTAGCGTTTTATAGTTTTCTTTGTAGAGGTCCTTTACTTCTTTAGTTAAGCTGATTCCAAGGTATTTGATTTTCTGGGGCACAATTGTGAATGGGATTGCTTTTTTCATGTCCCTTTCCTCTGTCTCGTTGTTTGCATATAGGAAGGCCATGGATTTTTGGGTATTGATTTTATAGCCTGCGACTTTACTGTATAGGTCAATTGTTTCTAAGAGTTTCTTACTAGAGCTTTTAGGTTTCTCTAGGTATAGTATCATATCGTCTGCGAATAGTGAGAGCTTGATTTCTTCCTTTCTAAAATATATAATTTACAAAAATGACTATTGCTAGTTTAAAGTTTCAAAAAGAGCTAAGCAGTTCACTTTATTCTATAGAGTTATGAAACTTTTATTATCATTTTATCAATTTATAATGATATTCTGATAGTAAATGACATAAAGGGAATAGCCCTAAACTACTCTGATGACAATATTCAAGGCCAGTGAGGTATTTTAGTTGCTATAAACTAAATCATGAAATTAAAGAAGTAAGAGAGGGAAAACTGCTTTATATTCCAGTTTATAATTTGCATTTGAAGAAACACATAGTGGAAAATTTATCTTTGGAGTACTTACAGAGTATAAAAGTTATCAGCGTCTGATATAAAAGTTTATTTTTAATATTTTCATCTCAAGTAAAATTTTCTCATATGGTTTAACTTATTTAACATGCCACATTTTTCTGACACATGTATATCATCGTGGAATAAAGAATTCCATGTGGGGATCTGATTTGATGTGAGTAAATTATTTTTCCCCCCTTAACATTTTTATATTTTATTAGCTTCATGTGTGAAATCAATCAAATATCCCTTTCATGCTGTTTTTTTTCTGTCAATGAGTGTAAAATGCAAAGAGCTTATTATACATTCAATAAAACTTACATTATAATAAATAATGTTTGTTAAATAAAGGAACATATTAGCCAATTCCAAATTGATTGAATTAAATATTAATATCATATTCATGTTTATAGAAGAAATCTTATTCTTAGGATAGTTGTTCAATATACAGACAACAATAGAAGAAGGAAGACTCTTTAATTTTAACGATGTATAACTTAAACTAGTGATAGTAATATCAACACAGACTTTATTTTCAATGGATAAAAAATAAAAACTAAATTTATAAAAACTTCTCGATAACACTTAATTTAAAATAAAGACTGAACTGTAAATCAGACACAGATATTTTCACACCAAACTTGACTAATGACTGCAATGAAATTGTCAAGGTAAAGAGGAGAACTTTTCTGCTTCTGAGGCATTAAATTTGATTCACAACTTTGAAGATTATTCTTTTAGGTCCCCTTTGAAACATGGTATGATACTAAAAGAAGAGGCTTCTAAACAACTGAAGAGGCCATTAAAAGATAAATGTCATCTTAGTTTCAAAACTTTTTTATATGCACTGTCAAATAAGAAAACGCTAACAGTTCTATACTACAGTCACTTTTCAGAAGGTTATATTTCATAAATCCACAACTCCTCCATTATTAGCTGCTCTCTCTCTCTCTCTCTCTCTCTCTCTCTCTCTCTCTCTCTCTCTCTCTCGTGCGCATGTGTGCACACACACACACATAACAGACATGTCTTCCTAAAAGAGTCTTATGGACAGGGATTCCCACTTTCTTATAGTCAATATTATAAAAAATATTACAAATAAACTTGGTATCATCTATTTCCTCCCAGAATAAGGTTCTTGCCATGACAAGAGCTGAGCCAGGAATGATCCCTGAGTAACAGCCATGAGGAAGTCCTTTGCATAGTCAGGTATAACCCCAAAACAAACAAGATTTACTCCTTTTGCTATTTCAACTATTGAAGTCAGTTCAATAAATGAATATCACGTTGGAAGAACGTGTCAAGCATCTTTGACTTTCTATTTCCCTACTCTAACATTTCATGAAATTGTCATGGTCTATTAAGGGAAATGTAATACTAGCAATTCATTTTATCCAGCTCCAACTGGTCCTTCATTTCCATTGAGTGATCCTATGCCAACAACTAGGTTCATATCTAAATGCCAACTGTGACTTTCTAATTTACAAATAAATTAACTTTCCCTTGGTTATTATCCTTTTCAACCTTGCCAGTGAGGGGAAAAAATGCTTCTTGATTTATTACATCTTAATATACACTCTGTGTGTTCTGGAACTCATTCCATCTTAATGCCAAATTTCTACTTTTAACATCTCATTCTATTTCTAGAATGTTTTACTTTCCATTTTTTCTGTTTCCTGTAACTGACTACCCTTACCATTTATTAGTAAAGACAGGAAAGAGAACTTTCTTGCTATGGTCTATGATGATACTCCTGATTCTCTATTATTCCTTTACTATTTCCCCTTTGCAAATAATTAAAACTCATATTATTCTTATCTCTATTCACTTGATTATTTTTTAAATTTATTTTTTCACTCACTTGTAGAGTACTTGATTCTCTTCTCATTTAATATGCATTGTCTGGCAATAAAGTATGAAGAATGCATTGCCATCTCCAGGGTCAAATGTCTCTAAGTTCATTTCTGAGACATCCTCTTATGAGACAAGATCCTGATGATCATTGCTTCTCTTTCTTTATCTAAGCATTTAAATGACCTCATCTCTGCTCAGAAGACACCACTTTTTCTGTGTTCTTATAATAATTCTATATTTCAAGCACTTATTCATTACCTTCTGAAATTATTGTTTCACCCAATGTCCTCTCCTTTATAGACATTATAGTAAATTCTTTATATTAACTTTTTCTGAAATACTCTTTACAAAACCCATTAAAGTTCAGCTTTTATTTTCTCATTTTCACAAAACAATTACATTAAACATCCAGCTAAACTTTATTATTCAGGCTATTTTCAATCTTTTTACAATGTAATAATTGCTTCAACAATAATAAGTAGTCAAATTGTGATAGCATTTTAGTGAAATATTTTAATAATAACTAATAAAAAAGTTAAAAAATGAGGTAAATTTCAAACAACGAAAACTGCAAAGAATTATTTTCTATTTGTCACACACTTTTATTTATTTTTTAATGAATTAAGAATGCTCTGCGTTGTCTTTACCTGCAAAAAAAATTTTATAGCACTCCTGAATAAGTCTTTAAAATAATGTGAAAATATAAATAAAAGAGATAGATGTCATTTGGTAATTTTGTCAAGATACTGGCAATTAATCTTTTAAATAAAAGAATAAATAAATGAAGCCTGTGAAAAGCAAACAAAAGTTTCCTACTTTCTACTTTTCTATTAAGGTTGAGGTTTTAATTTAGTACTGTGAGTGCTAATAGAAAATATTATTTAATTATCTAATTTCATGAGCTTTTAAAGAATAGGTCATTAGAGTAGAGAAAACTTCCTTCTCTGTTCAATTCTGCTGATATGTGCAACTACTCCTTGAATTGCTTATAAAATAGAGCAATTGCATTTTCCAATAGCAAACAGAATCAAAGTACATTAATAGTTTGGAGTAAACCATTTCCAGTTTTGGAAAGAAACGGATGGCTTTGCAGCTGTAATACGAACAAAATAATGCTGGATACTTTGTGCTCATGGTGTCAAACACTACCGAGGATTAGGATAAGATTTTTCCTTTTTCTTTTTTTTTCCCTTACCTACGTTTTTAAAGAGCATTTACTCCCTGCTCTGTGCTCAAAGATCACTCCATGTAGGATTCATGGCACCACACACCAGGCCTGGGATCAAATCTGGGTGAATCACATTCAAAATAAGACACTTCCTGCTGCTCTATTCCTCCAGTCCTATATTACATAGCAAATCACAAGAAGATAGTCTATAATCTCTAGGATGGCTAGGGGAAGCCACTGGCAGCTCTCCCTCTCTCCGCCCAAGTTCGGTAAACTCAGGCTGCTCCCCAACCCGGGGAAGCACAGGTCATGGGGCCGATGAAGGAGGAAATTTGGACCAAGCAGGTTGATGATCAGTTGCCATTTATTCCATTCTCCCCACTTGCCTGTTGCAGTCTTACTAAGCCCCCCATTCTAGTCTCACACTGCCCCTCACTCCTCCTGTCTCTGCTGCTCATCTCTCCGTGGTCCATCTCACAGCCTGGTCTTTTTCCTGATGACTGCTCCTGTGTTCTTCCCCTACATTTGTCTCTCTCTGACTCCTTGATGGTCTCTGTGCTCCATCTTGCTGCCCTTCTCTCTCTCTCATCTCTCTCCAACTCTCTGCATTAGGGGTAGACACCACAACCCCTCTGCAGCAAAACTAACATAAGAAAGCCCTTCCTTTGCTCAAGGTCAAAATAGCACTTAGGGTGTTTTTCTCCTTTCCTTGGTCCAATCACTTAAATAACATCTTAGTTTTATTTCTTTATATTAGTTATTTTGTATGGATACAGTAAGAGATACATTGAGCTTGTTGGGTGGCTCTCCTGGGGATATCTCACCAGAGACTCAGACTACAGTGTTCAGGCTGGATTAATCATTTCTAACCCTAGCAGGGTCTGAATCTAGTTATTGCTTTTTGGATCATGACAGCATTTGTCCATGACCATGCTCTTAACTTAGAGTTAAGCATTATGGCACTTTGGCCAGGCCCATCTTGATGCCAGGGTAGCTCATAGCTCACCACTTGCCATGGGTCTATCCAGTCCCTCGTCAGGTCCCTGCTTTGCGAGTGCTAGGAAGTGAGGGCAACTGAGGCTTAGATAGAGAGAACAGATGTCAGGAGGTAAATATTCAGAGTCAATCAATTCCCACCTTACAAAAACAAAGCATTAACTGTCTTCTTGTGTCCATACAAAAAGGACATTACTCTTCACAGTATTTAGAAGAATTAAATTCACAATTCAAACTTTAAATGCAAAGACTTTAACAAAGTTAATGTTACTGTCCTCCTTAGTAGCACTGTAGCACTGTCCTCTGGTTGTTCATCAATTTGCTGGAGCGGGCACCAGTAATGTCTCCATTGTGAGACTTGTTGTTACTATTTTTGCATATTGAATACGCCATGGGTAGCTTGCCAGGCTCTGCCATGTGGGTGGGATACTCTTGGTAGCTTGCCAGGCTCTCTGAGAGGAACGGAGGAATCAAATCCAGGTCGGCTGTGTGCAAGGCAAACGCCCTACCCGCTGTGCTATCACTCAGTAGATGAGAAAATTGTGATTATTGTATATATTGAAACTACTGAGTGCAATTATGTATATTGATTAATATATATTTTCAACAAATATTAGTACATATATATGTATACATACACATACACAGATTAGTTTGTTTAACTAAATCTAAAGTTAACCAAAGGTAAAGTAAGGCACAGATATTGACAAATACAGACACTGGAAAAAAAAAGCTACATTTTTCCTTAAATTGCATAAAATGTCTGTATTAAAAAATTAATTCTACCAAGCATTTTTTTAATAGAAAAATGAAGAAACCCAAGTGTCTAAAGCCACTTTTGTGCTCAACTCTTTCTATTGTCTGCAAGTTTGTAACCTAATAGTACTTGTTTAAATGCTTAAGCCTTGTTTCTAAAGCTTTTTTTTTCTTAATTAAGATTCCTCTCCATGGGTATTAGGTTATATGGGAGAAGTTTCAATTTACTGGTTTGTGGCATTTTTAGATTTCAAGCACTCAGTCAGTTTTGAAGGATTAGAAATTTAAGCTTCTTAATGTGTTTCCTGAAAAGAAGCTTTTCTTAACAGGGAACTGGTAAACCTATTTCAAATTGGTTTTGGGGGTACAAGACCTTTAGGTTTATTAATGTGAATCAACATTTTTTTAGTTCTTTAATTTTCAATATTTGCCCATCACAGCATTTTAACGGAACTAATCCTGGAGGGCCACAGTGATAGTACAGAGGATAAGACACTTGCCTTGCAAGCTGTCAACATGGGTTCATTCCTCTGAACCACATGTTTACTGAGCACTGCCACCAGTGGTAACTGAACACAGAGTCAGAAGGAAGCCCTAAGTATAGCTAGGTGTGTCCCAAAACTCCTGAAAGTCATTTTCAATAGTTTGATATTTTCTTTTCCTTTCTGCTTTTGAGATGTACCTAGAGCTCCTAAGTGCTTACTCCTGGAATTTACTCGGGGATTACTCCGGCAGGCCCTGGGAACCATACGAAGTACTTACAATTGAACCCAGGTTGGCAGTGTGCAAGCAAACCCCTGGCTTCCCAGGCTAGCGCTCTTGCCTGTGTCTTTTTATGTATACCAAATTCAATTTAAGAATTTATAAATATATAAACTTTGAAGGAGAGAGATGGAAATTACTGAATCAATAATGATTTTTCTTTCTCGCTGAGTGTTTAGTCAGTTTTGCTGATTACTTTGGACAACATTTAATCCTACATTGTATATAATGAAATTTGATGTGTAAATATATGGCCTTTTCAAATTTACATGTGTCTTGCTGGAGCAAAACTGCATGCCATAAAATTACTTAGAGCTTTAATTCCCTGATCTTAATGAAAATTGTTATGCAATTATTACCGTCACCATTTACATAATCTTCATTTCCTTAAAAATGTCTGGAGTTTCTTTTGTTAACAAACCATAACTGGAATGTAATCTTAAGCAGCTAGCGAGATTACATCAATAATTGTTTATTTGTATTCATTTGTGGACATGTATCTATTTCTGGAATTTGTCACTATTTTCTAGACACTTTAATTAAATTGAATAATGTGATATATTACTGCTTTTATTTTGGGATTTTCACTTAAGATAGTTTTGAGACTTACCCATGTTTTAGAACTATTCATGGTCTGTTGCTTTTTATTGCTGAATAGATGTCATTGGCATGTTTTGTCATTTACTAACTAATGGCTATTTGGTTGTTCATTTGTTTCTATGAATATTTGTGTCAAGAATGTGAATATAGGTTTTAATTTCCTAGAATAGACATTTAAGAGTAAGACTCTAGCTCATATACAAGTATACATTGAATTAAATGTTCATTCTTTTATTTACTAATGTTTTTCATTGTCTTTGGTGGCCCCAACCTGATGTGCTGGATTTATTCCTGGCTCTGTACTCAACACTGACTCTTGGCTGTTGCCAGGACCATATGTGCTGTCAGAAATAGAACCCAGACCTGCTGAATGGAAGTGAAGCTCTCTGGCCTTATGCTGAGTATTCCAAATAAGCTATCAAGGGGCAGAGATAGGAGAAGGGTTAAGACTATTGGTGCAAAACTATCTCATTCAAAGATACAGTCATTTTCACTCTGAACCCTGGAACCATATATCATCTCCTGAGCACTGCCTGAAATACTCCCTGAGCATAGGTCAGGAATAAACCTTGATATCATCAAATGTATCCCAAACCAGAAACCCCCACCAATAAACTCTTATTACCATTTTTCTAAAGAGTTGGACCTGTTCTGTTTCCACTAGCAATGCACATGGCATACTGGTTTCTTGACATGCACACCCAAGGTGTTTCAAGGATGTGATTGATGATCACCTTTCGTGTCATTAAGTAGTTCAGTCATGTTGGTTTAAATTTGCACTTTTCTGATGAAGAAAAATCTTGAACATGTTTGCATACAACTAGATATTTATATCTGATTTGAGAAAAGCACACTACAAAACTTTGCCAATCTTATTTGTCTTGTCTGTTCACCTAACATCCAGATTGACTCCGAGTAACTGCAAGAGAGGCAGGGGACTCAGACAGATGCTGTGATGCAAATACTAGTAGTTTGAATAGTTCAATTCCTGGAACTTGGGAAAAGCAGGAATATGGACTGCCTTTAATTTCTTATTTCCAGAGCATCTTTCCCAATCCATTGCGAAAGACCATTGTGCAAAGTCCCCTGTGCCTGCAGTTTTTGATTTACTTGTTTCCCAACTGCTCTGTTCATGATCTACCAGAGCCAACACCGACTGATGGGCATCAGACCACTGTGACCATCAGTGACAGCCTCAGACCTTTCAACTCTTATGTAAAATGAGCTCCAGGGCCAAGGGCAGAGAGAGTACCGTATGGAAGTTACCCGGTCTCAGTCCTCAGCAACTCATATGATACTATTAGCCCTTGAGGAGTGATTCTTAAGCATAGAGGCAGGAGTGAGCCCAAAGCACACCTAGGTGAGGCCCATAAACCAATAAAATAAAATTTCAAAAAGTAAATGAAATGAGCTGAAACATGAGCTTGTTTTCCTTGCAAGAGTCTCACTCAGTATAATCCCCCAAACCAGTTAAGGTTTCCTGAGCACTGATACGTGTGACTTCTGCTCACAGAGCCAGAAGTAAGCTTCGATAACAAGCAAGTATAGCCCATACACATAATGAAAAATTTACAAAATAAAATAAATTAAATTGGCTGACATTATATATCCATGTTTACCTATAAGTTTGAGGATTTATCACAATTTTTTTTTTGCTTTTTGGGTCACACCCAGCAAGGTTCAGGGGTTACTCCTGTCTCTGCACTCAGGAATTACTTCTGGTGGTACTCTGGGGACCATATGGGATGGTGGGAAACGAACCCGGGTTGGCTGCATGCAAGGCAAACGCCCTACCCACTGTGCTATCACTCCAGCCCCCCCTTTTTTCTATCACAATTTTTAAAGCTTCCCAACTAGTCTTCAATTCAAAATTCATCTTTCCACAAAAAGCTAATGGAAATAGAGTGCATCTCTTCTTGACTTCAGCTTCCAGTGTAGTTTTCAGCATTATGCTGGTCAAAGAAGCCAATAACGGGGTGACAGAGATGAGAGTCCGGCACCTCAGTCATTTTATGCAGATATCTGATGAGTATTGCTTCCAACCCACCCCCACCCCACCCCAGCAAAGGCTAAGAGGAAGCATTCCCAAAGATGCTGAAGGCTGAGTCCTGGCTCTCTGCTCTGGTATCACATCTGGCAGTGCTCAGGAGCCACATTCTGTGCCCAGAATCAAACCCAGGTCAGCTGCACGCAAAGCAAGTGCCTCACACTCTGTGCTATCTCTCCATCTTCTCCACCCCTGAGTTTTTATCGGTTATCAGCCCAGCTCACTTCATCAGGGCTGCTGTCAGCACTTCAGCTCAGGCATTTACAGTGAGAATAGAAGTACTTTTATTCAGTCAGTCTTTGTACTGTGTCACACATTTTCAAGACATGCACACACTCAGTTGCTTTTGTTATAGATGGGTGACAAGGAGGAGAGGGAAAGGAGAAAGAAAATAAAGTCTGGGAAAAATTACATACATAAAGCAAATTAGACCAGACATCTGTCTAAAAAAATATAGGACCCTAAAACACAGGGTTGTGAAAACTCTAGTTCAGCTATCTTCTCTGCTGCCAATTTTGAACAAAATAGAGAAGAGCAGTAAGTGAGAGAAGCAAATGATAAAGGGACACATAAATTCTACCTGGGCCTCAAACCTGTCAGATTTGAGATTTGTACATTCAGAGGAGGAAAGTGCAACATGGGTCAGAATATTTTTTCTGCAGGAATAGAGAAAAGTCACATGTGATCTCAAACTAATAAGAACCTGTTAAGTGGGAATGAGACACTCATCAAACTTTCCAGCACGCACCCTTCTTTTTTTCTAGATCTCTTTCTCTGTCCACTGAACCTGCAGAATGCCCTGTCACTTATATTTTGAATGTCTAAATGTCAACACTTTCTGCTTCTATCCCTGAGTTTTTTGTCTTGCTGGGGTCTCAGCAGCTAGCCTGAGACTTTGGGTTATTTTTTTCTTTTTTTGGGTCACACCTGGCGATGCTCAGGGGTTACTCCTGGCTCTGCACCCAGGAATTAGTTCTGGTGGTGCTCGGGGGACCATATGGGATGCTGGGAATCAAACCCGGATAAGCCACGTGCAAAGCAAAAGCCCTACCCCCTGTGATATTACTTCAGCCCCTAGCCTGAGACTTTGACCAAATCCTCTAGCCCTGGAAGCAAGAGATGGCCCTGTTTGCAAAGGCCCAGGGACTTGCCCCAGCACTCCCCACAGGTAGGCACTCTGGTTGAGGATGAGGGACGTGATAGTGACCACCTACCCGTACTGATAACCGGATCCTAAGAGCAGAATACTTAAATCATTAACTAACATCTGTATTGAGCCCAACGAGGTAAACATGCTATATGTGTGGGTAAACCCCCAATTGTATGCATAAATACCTCTGTGTAAGGACCAAATAACGAACTGCTCGACTTCTGGTCTCCCCCCTCTGTGTTCTTTCTCTGCAGCAGGGGTGGCAGCAATCCCTGGTGCTCAGATGTCCAGGGCAGAGGCTTCTCCCCTACCCACTGCCTCCCTCCCCTTTAGGGAGTAAGTCCAGTGACTTCAGGGCATTTTATTCCAGTTTGCTGGGGTTGATTGACCAGAACCCAGACAATGTCTGATTTCCTGATTTCTTCGTGGATGAAGACAGCCTGGTAGTCTAGAGAGGGTTTCATATCAGCACCCATCTTTCTGGTAAGGTTGTGATATGCAACCAGGGGACAGTATGAATATTGTTCTATTTTGGCAGGGGCCATTAAGACTTTCTTTAGAATATCAGTAACATGTTCTTAAAGGTTGAGTGATATGGGCTTTCATATATATATATACACACAGACACCTCTATGATTTGTTGCCTACTATTTGAACCCCATCACATGTGGGAGTGTCTTTTCCGTGGTAGCGGTTGAGTTCTGGAGGTTTTTGGCTGTCGGGGCTGGGTCCCTTGGTGGGCGGATGCAATCACCTGCCCCCTCTGGGGTGCCCCGAGTGAAGCAGCCCAGTGCAGAGTCCGGTAGCTTAGCAGTTTTCCATAACAGATTATACAAAATGTATTATTTCGGTCGTGCTTTAAGACAGGGATTTGGTGGTGAGAAGGTGTCATGGTGATGGGATTGGTGTTGAAATATTAACTGTAATCAAATATTGTGAACCACCTTATAAAATAAAAAAATTAAAAAGTCTGTGATATGATAAACTCATATATTATTAAGAGTTACATTTCCTATTATAATGTAATCTCAGTCCATTCAGATGACTATGAAAAGATACCCAAAAGCTAAGTGAATGAAGACAAAAGTTATTTCTTGCAGTAGTTTTAATGGATATGTCTAGTCACTCTTGGCCCTAGAGATTAGGGAGAAGGAAAGAAACAGAGTGAAGAGGAGGAGATGAAGAGACAGATGAGAAGCAATAGGGACAAAGTCAAGGGACTCAGAGAGGGGTGGTGTCAAGGAATGAGAAAGCTTAGTAGTCAAGCAATAGTCAATTACCCTGAGATAGAACTTTTTTTTTTCTTTTTGGGTCACACCCAGTGATGCACAGGGGTTACTCCTGGCTTTTGTACTCAGGAATTACTCCTGACAATGCTCAGGGGACCACATGGGAAGCTGGGAATCGAACCTGGGTCGGCCATGTGCAAGGCAAACGCCCTCTCCACTGTGCTATTACTCCAGCCCCGAGAGTTTTAATAAACAGATTTTTTAATAAACAGATTTTAAAGGTTCATTTTAATAAAGAGATTTTAAAGGTTCCTGTCAAGATGGCAGAATGAGGCTGGGATGGGGGGCACTAGGAGAGGGGACTTGGGAACACTACTGAAGGGAAATTACACTGGTGGGGGTTGCTGCTGGATCAAAGTGCTCAAAAATAAAACCCCAGTCATGAATAACTTTCTAATTCATGATGCCTTATCAAAACAAAATTTTGGAAAGGAAAGAAAAAGAGAAGAAATGTATTTCTTAGAGTTCTGACTACTGGGATGTCAGATTTAACCCTTGATGAGACAAATCTTACTGGCTTATAGAGTGCAGCACTCTTTCTTCCATCTGATAGGGCTAAAGAATAAGAAAACTGGATTCTCCTCTACTGGAGCATAAGCTACTCATGAAGCCAGAGAATTAATCAGCTGGTAATGGTACCATCTCCTAATGGCCTAAATGTTGGGGGTTGTAAAATCAACATAAGAATTTTGTGATTTATAAATATTCCATGCATGATGACTGCACCCTCTGGTGTTCTGTCTTCTATCCTCATTCTGGTTACAGCCAGAAATATTAGTTTTATTTCAAATATCTAAAAACATTGTTTCTGGGTCGTCTTGGCCATCCGAGGGAAACTTGCACAATTCTAAGTCCCTAATCACATTTGCCAAGTCAGAGGCTGGGAAAGGGACCTCGCAATCTATCTTACAAGTCCTCAAACACTACAAACTGCTGTTTGAAAATTCTGTGGGTAAAAAATAGGTTCTGACTAAACTACAGGTAAAATTCATTTCTTTTTGTTTATTTTAATGATTTTAATTATATAATCATATAATATCTCTGAACTCAGTCTTTACTTTCACTTGACTCTCTTTTTAGTTATCCTTTTCTTCACTCAATAGTTGAAAAAATAAATAAATAGTAGGAAAGGAAAAAAAATCAATGTTTATTAGGTCTTCCTCACTGTAGCTATGTACTATAAGTTAGAATATGGAAAATACCACTTTTGTCTGTGTCTGCATCCTTAGCTCATCACACACACAAACACGCACACAAACATAGGCACACACAGATATACATACATCAACACACTAGAGATACAGGCACACACACTTTTGCTGATAATATTAAGAAAAGGAAGGAAGGGAGGGAGGAAGAAGGAAGGGAGGGAGGAAGAAGGAAGGAAGGAAGGAAGGAAGGAAGGAAGGAAGGAAGGAAGGAAGGAAGGAAGGAAGGAAGGAAGAAGGGAAGGAGGAAGGGAAGGAGGGAAGGAGGGAGGAAAGGAGGGAGGGAGGGAGGGAGGGAGGGAGGGAAAGGAACAATGGAAATAATTCTTCTCTAGAATAAATTTTCTTACAACTTGCACCAATCCCTTTGAATGCAATGCAACACATGAGTAACTTTACAAAATGAGGATTCCTTTAGGAACTGTATATTCCTGTCCCACATGTATCCATAGATACAAATGCATACACAATCAATGAAGAGTCTATTAGCTAAATATATGACAGCACATTTAAAATACTATGCAAACTGTTGTATTATAATCTTTAATATATGAACTTTCTTCTCGATTTCCACTTGATTTATATAAATTAAAAATATATATGTGCTGAGTTTGCAATATATAAAGACATTACAACTTTGGCCGTGCATTTTTTTTACCTTGGCTTAATTTGTTTGTTTAACGTTACAATCAAGACAACTTTCTTATATATTCTGTTTTTTTTGTTGTTCTTGTTATTGTTATTGTTAAGTAAAGGTGTTCATAAAGTTCCAACAGCAGTAAATTGGTTACAATTACAAACTTCATTGCTAATTCAGTCAGATAAAATGTTTTAAAGATGCCAATTATGTTCTCTATGAAGTGGTTCCTTCCCAGTGGTTCTAGTAGTTATCCTCATAAAAATCAAGAGGGCTTGCACTCTTTGAATTAGACTCACTCCTTCAGTTGTGCCCAAGGATTCCTGAGGCAATCATCTTCAAAGTCCTTTCTCAGCTGGATGGAAGGTGTGAATGCATTTCTAAGAGCCTGTGCTCATACATTCTACATGCACCTAACACAGTTCTTTCTGCAATTACTAGGGAAATAACCTGAAGTCAGCCAGTGAGTTTCTATTTTAAAAGTCTCTGGAAGTTGAATTTTTATTTAACAACATATTCTGTAGCTGGAACTTTGTCTGGAACCTAGAACAAAAATTTCCCTTCACCCCTCACAATAGTTGCCTACTAAAGATACTTGCAAAGTAGTTTTATTTCTATAACGATAGAATGAAGAAGCATAATATATCACAAACTATAATAATTATAATAAAATACAAATCTTAATTTCCTAAACAATATTGGATTTTTAAAAATTTTTGATAATAAAGCTACATAAAATACCTGACAGTTAATAGAATGCTTTTCAATCAAATATTACTTTATACTATCCTTAACATGAGATATAAAAAATTTTAAAAAAAGAAATATTAAATGATTTTTTTGGAGGAGCTGGAGCGATAGCCCAGCGTGTAGGGCATTTGACTTGGGGCCGGCCAGGGTTGGACTCCCAGCATCCCATATGGTCCCTCGAGCACCGCCAGAACTAATTCCTGAGTGCAGAGCCATGAGTAACCCCTGAGCATCGCTGGGTGTGATCAAAAAAACAAAAAACAAACAAACAAAAATGATTTTTTAAAACAAAAGTAATGCTTTTTTACTTAAAAACCTTCACCTAATTTAAAACCAAGTAGCACTTTTTTTAGAGTGACATAACTTTAAGAATCATTACAATATATATCCTACTTTACAATATAGACTCTAGATCTCAAAGGGACAAAAGTGTTTTTTCTACTTAAAATTAAGGGATAGGTTATTTAAAAAGGTTATTTAAAAAGTATGAGACAGTCTCTAAAGTAACAACTCATTATGGATTTTAGTTAAATATTTTTTTTTTTTGCCTTTTGGGTCATACCCGGCAGTGCACAGGGGTTACTCCTGGCTCTGAACTCAGGAATCACCCTGGCGATGCTCAGGGGACCATATGGGATGCTGGGAATCGAACCCAGGTCGGCCGCATGCAAGGCAAACGCCCTACCCTCTGTGCTATCCCTCCAGCCCTAGTTAAATATTTTTTGCAGATTTAAGAAAATATAAGTTTAGATATTTCATGTCTATAATTAGTCAAGATGCATATGAATTTGAATAATGTGATTTTCCTATATGGATTATATATATTAATTTCATAGATATGTACATGTATTTCTTAAATATAAGTATTGAAAATATTATTGGGGGGCAGATCATAGTGGTAGGGCACATGCTTGCATTGTCAAGACCTGCATGTATGATACAACATTGTACATATTTCTGATTCATATCCATATATATGTTATAGTACAAAAGGACTATATGGGGGTTGGAGAGATAAAAGAGCAAGTAGGATGCTTGTGAAGCAAAAATCTATCCCCACAGCATATATTGTCTTCTCATTAACACCTTAGGATTAATTCCTGAGCACTTGGATAACAGCAAACAGGTGGACTGCTGGGAAGGAAGGAAGGAAGGAAGGAAGGAAGGAAGGAAGGAAGGAAGGAAGGAAGGAAGGAAGGAAGGAAGGAAGGAAGGAAGGAAGGAAGGAAGGAAGGAAGGAAGGAAGGAAGGAAAAAAGGAAGGTAGGAAGGAAGATGAAATAATGGCATTATACTTTATCTTTCCTATCTCTGAGTATAGGCCCTGTATTCTTGAGTATTTTGAATGAATGACACTAGTTCATGTAAAAATGCAATTAATATGTTGAAATACATGTAATTTAAAAAATTATTAGTGAATCACCGAAAGGTACAGTTACAAACTTATGAACTTTTATGTTTGCATTTCGTTTACATCCCTCCACCAGTGCCCATTCTCCTCCACCAATGTTCCCAGTATCACTCCCACCATCCCCACCCCAACCCCCACCACGCCCCCCTCTGCCTCTGTGGCAGGGCATACCCTTTTGTTCTCTCTCCTGTTGGATGTTGTAGTTTGCAATAGAGGTATTGAGTGGTCATTATGTTCTGTCTATAGTCTACTTTTGGCACGCAGGTTTCAACCCGAGTGGGTACTCCAAACATTTTCTACTAGGTGTTCCCTTCTCTATCTCAACTGCCTTTTTGCCCAGCATGTGATGCCATTTTCCAAGCTGTGAGGCAGACCTCTTGGTTCTTATCTCTACTACTCTTGGGTGTTCGTCTCCCATTCTGCTACTTTATATTCCACAGATGAGTGCGGTCTTTCTATGAAAGACATATAATTGTTAATGAACAAATTGACCAAAAAAATCTAGCTTAAGATCTAACTTCAAGAAACACTAAAGACAAGGAGAAGCCAATGTACATAGCATTCAACCTAAGAAAAATATAATTTGTTAAGAAGTTAACTAGCCTAGGGAAAGGGTAAAGTTAGAAATTACCCTACATTCTCATTTTTCTACTTCAGTACTTTAATCCCCATATACTTAGCACACTTCCTTTCTCCACCCTCCACTTTTGAACCATTCTGGACATTCTACTACTATACTTTTAAAATTATATTTTATTGACTGTAGAACTATTTCTCTATATGTTGATTTTATATATATATATATGTTTGTATATATGTATGTATGTATTTCCTTCCACTTATTCTATTGAACTTCTGCTTTTCTGTAAGGAATCTGCCCCCTCCGTGCCTGTTGATTATCTGTGTTCTGATGATCTCACACTGTTCATATGTCTGCATCAAGAAATGGAGGAGTTTGTTTCCCTCCACAGGGCTGAGTTCATTCCATTTGCTTCTTTCCTCTACCTTGGTTACTCATCATCCCAATTTTACTCTCACTCACTGTCACTGTGTTACCTGTGTAACCTGCATTTCAAGGAACTCCCTCTTGTGCATCTTCTGATGCAAAAGTCACACCTATTGTACAGTGTAGAAAGTAGGGTCTTTTTCTTTTCTTTCCTCCGCTTGGGTTCACTTATACAAAAAGCACAGGAGGGCCCATGCTGGAAAGAGCCCAGATCGCACCAGTCCTTCTGCTCATACACTGGCCAGCGGGAGCCCCTAAGGAGCCTTGGGGGTGACCTGGACACCTTTAGGAGCTTGACCTGGTGCTGGAGGCGTAGTCACTATCTGGTATTTCCTTTGGGCCTTGGCGTTAATCTTCATTTGATCATCAGCTTGAGCCTTGTTTCATCATTGGTTTCAACCTTGGGTTTTTGTTGGCAGAGACTGAGACCCTTGGCAGGCAATGCAGGCACAAGCTTTCATCACAAACCTGGCGTGAGTAATGTATGCAAGTCAACTGCACTTGCCCGCTTGGTGACTGTGACCCTGGCCTGTTTAGGCTTCACAGGGACCTGGATGGCCTCGGCCTGGGCACTCTTGGCCTTAGCATTGTTGGCCCGCATCTTATTCAGGCCCTACTTGTGCTTGTTGGCAAAACTTCTGTTTCTGAGGGTTTGGAGTCCACCCTTTCGTATCTCTCTCACTGGGTTTTCTTAGTGTTGTTTTCTGTTTCATTTTCAAGACAGGTTGTGTGCACTGTGATTCTTGGACTCAGACATGCCTGCAACCAGGATGCAGTTTCTCAAGCCCTGGAATGGGAAGAGAAAGGAATAAGTCTTCACAAAGAAAACCTTCCAAGTGTGACGTACAAAAACAACTCCTCATCTCTCCCTTCTTACGTGAAGAAGACTTAGAATTAACTCACTTGAATGCATCAACAATCTCATTTTGAATTTATTAAAATTTCAAATGGAAAGTGTAGTAAAATTAACTTACAAAGACAGGATCAGCAGTATGAGAGAGATTGAACGAAGGTTAAAGGACATGCTTTCAATGTTTGCACACTGACTACCCCTGGTCCATTCCCTGGCATCACCCAGAATTTTGCCTTGAGTGATTACTGAGCACAAAACCAGGAGCAATTCTTGTGAACATCTGTGGATGGCCCAAGTAACCCTCAAAAAGAAAAAAATGACAAGGTCATATAGATTTATAGTTAAATTTTTGGCTATATAGTTTAAGAGCAGAGTTTAGAGTATCTAAAATAAATTGGTTGCTGACAGTTTCATCAATATTTCATTTCTTAACAGAAACTGTAGTTGAATAGACAACAATAAATATACACTGATTATTGAATTGTGAGTGGCAACTTTGGCTATATTGTAAGAGCTTCTCACACTCTGTAAATACATAAACATGTTATTAATTAAGCCAGTGAGGCACTTTTTCTTCACAGCTTTATTGACATACACATTACAAAACTTTCATATTTTTAAAACCCAGTGAATTTCATATTGCACTATATGCCAATACACTCATTCAGACTATCTTGACATGCACATTCCCTTTTGAAATACTCCACTTTTCTTTACAGAAAGGGTAGGCTAATATAATCAATTTCACTCAGTTTAATTGAAGGTACAAAATGCTTATTTCTGTGAAATAAGTTGCAAACAATGCATGCATTTCATAACTTGGAATTTTATTTCTTTTTATTTAAGGGAGTTTTAGGAGAAGTCTAAAGCTTTTTTGACTTTCACAGATTGAAAAACTAAAATTCTTCATGGTTTTGATCTCTAGTTAATGCACATTGCAATTATGTACTGTTTGTTGAATGTAAAATTGTCCATATTAAAAACAGAGGAATGCATTTATGATAAGATGATTTTAATAAACTGGGAAAACTGAAAAGGAAGTCTTGCTATAATAAAAATTTTCTCACTTAAAAATATGCTAGGGATTGGGGGGGTGGGGGGAGGTATGCAGTGATTCTTGGTGGTGGAATATGTGCACTGGTGAAGGGATGGGTGTTCGAGCATTGTATAAGTGGGACTTAAACCTGAAAGCTTTGTAAGTTTCCACATGGTGATTCAATAAAAGAATAAATTTTTTAAAAATGTATGCTAGGGTCAAGTTTAAAAAATGTGCCACTTAATTTCACTGAGAATATATTTATATTATATACTTCTAATAAAAATTCATAAGTAGATATCTAATTAAAATATAAATTTTAGGCTGAATATATTGTACTAAAATATGAAATTTGGATTTTTCTGCAGGTGAGTATGTATGTGCTTCTGTATTTTTGGGAAAAAGATTAAGAAATGAGCAGTATTTTACATCAAAGTGAGAGTTTATAGCAAGTAATACCTCCTATTTCACCTAAAATTTAAAACAATATGTTCATAGAAATATATTCAATATTAATCTGAAGCTTTTCCATTTAACTTAATGGACACCAGTTAGATTTATTTATTTTCTCAAATCACCAAGACGTATGACAAAGAACTTTGAAAATATCTCCAAAATCAGTTAACTATATCTAATTTATCTATAATTATAATAATATACATATTTATTAAGATTAATGTCAAAATCTCATAACATTATAAAATATTGCCTTTCATTTAGGTGAATTATTTCATAATGCCATTTATGCTTTTTTAAAGAAAAATCATGGGGATTATTATACTATGCTATTATTGCAATAATGATAAACATTTGTAATTATTGTGGTGATTAAACAGGCAGACATAACTCTTTATAAACTCAGTTTTAGTGGGATATATTTATATTCTTTAAGCATATTTACTTTTATCATAAAGGTAATTTGGATTTGAATTCTTGCCTTGACACTGTGTTCGTGTATTTTGTGATTAATCCTGGCAGGTGCATAAGCCAGACATTCCGAGAAGCTTATTTTAATGAGAAGCAACTTTTAATAACTGCAGAAGTGGGTTGATGGAAAAATGTTCCAAGACATTGTAAAACTCAACGTGTACATTCTATACAAAACCAAGAGTGTAAAAGAAGGGACCATTATGACAATGATAATTGGAAATGATTATCACTTTAGACAAGAACTGAGTGCTGAAAGTAGTTAAAGTGATTTGCAAGATAAGCTGTCAGTAACACTATTGCAAACCACAGTATTTAAAAGGAAGGAGACACATACACACACATACATACATACACAGAGAGAGATAGGGAGAGAGAGAGAGATAGAGAGAGAGGAAAAGTGTCTCCCGTAGAGGGAAGTTGCGGGGAGGTGTGATTGGTGGGAAATGTACAGTGGTGAAAGTCTAGGTTTGTAATATTGTATGACCAAAACTCAATCATGGACAACTATTGGATATTAATCCTAAGTGCTTTCGGCTTCATCAGCGAATTGCCTCCTTTCCACCTCCCAGAGAATCTTACCATGCTCTTCCCAGCATCTCTAACTTAATATTTTACTTTGTATTTTACCTCTTGTTGTACAGTTCCCCAAGTCAGTCTTGATTACTTATAAGCCAAAACTTTCTGGTACTTCTGACTTTTGTATTTGTACTGTTCTGTATTTAAAGTGCTGTGTTTTCGTACCTGCTTTTCTATTTTTCACAGACCTTTTTATATTTACTATAGAGCAATGTTCTTTGGTTAAACACAGAAAGATCATTAATGCTATGCTCCTAATATTTGGGAGTGGATTGACTCTGAAATACATCTACTGCAGCACTCTAGCACGTCCCATTGTCCCATTGTTCATCAATTTGCTTGAGTGGGCACCAGTAATCTCCATTGTGAGACTTGTTGTAACTGATTTTGGCATATCAAATACGCCATGGGTAGCTTGCCAGGCTCTGTCGTGTGGGCTAAATACTCTCGGTAGCTTGTTCGCTCTTGCATGGACATATTCTGTCATGATCGAAAAAGTAATGACTAGACTAGGACCCTGCTAGGGTTAGGAAAGACTAATCTGGCCTGAGCACTGTAGTCTGAGATCTATAACAACATGGCCCCAGGAGAGCAATCCTATAAGCTTAAAGTATGTCTTACTGTGTCCATACAAAATAACTAATGTTATGAATATTTATATGTTTGTTGGACTAAGGAAAGGAGAAATACACCCATCGGTGGAATTTCACCCTTGGGTGGGTCGTCTTACTGAATGAGAATTTGTCCTAGAAGAAGCTTCTCCTGAGGGAAGGACTTACCTCTGTTGATTGTCTGACCACACCTATATGTAATTATCACCCCAACCTCTGATGCTTTAGGTTTTAGCTAAGGCTGTAAGAGTGGGCTGGGGGAGGTAGAAGCAGAAGGAGAAGCGGAGGAGAATGGAGATGAGATCGGAATAAACTACAATTGATACCAACCAGCCTGGCCCTCATTCCTTCCTTTGTCCACCCAACGCCATTGGCTGCCGCCGGATGGGGAATGCGGTGTAAGACCACCAAACACGGGCAGTGAGAGCCGCTGCAGCTTTCATAATTTAGTTTTTGAATACACCTCCCCCCCCACAAGTACAACAAAACATGAAGGGCCAGAGTAAGGCAGAACAAGAAGCCACAACAGGCTGCACTTCAGCAAAATAAACAGTAGGCCTAAAGCTCTGTTTCCCCAGAATTTGAGATTCTGTTTCCCAAAAGAATTATGCTCCTGTTTTTTCAAAGTTTGAGGTTAGAGTACAGGAAGTCCCCCCCGCCCACCCCTTTTATCCCTAACCACTTACATTAATCAGCAAGCCACCTGTCCTGTTTTTCAGTCGGTTCCCGTTGGTGCCTGCTAACTATGCTTGTGTGATTAAGGTTATAAAAACTTTCTGTAGTAAGGGCTTGGAATTTTTGTCAAGACCTACTGCGTTGGATGAGACTTGGACCCTAGCTGGAGCTAGCAATAAAGGTCCTTTGCTTTTGCATTCTCATGTGTGGAATTGGTTTCTCTGTGAACGGGAAACCCTAAACCTGGGTATAACAAACACGCATGCAAAATTCTAAATATATCGTAAAGCACTGTAGCACTGTAGCACTGTCATCCCGTTGTTTATTGATTTGCTCAAGTGGACAGCAGTTACGTCTCCATTGTGAGATTGTTTTTACTGTTTTTGGCATATCGAATACTCCACAGGTAGGTTGCCAGGCTTTGCTGTGCGGGCAGGATACTTTTGGTAGCTTGCTGGGCTCTATGAGATGGATGGAGGAATTGAAACCAGGTTGACCGTGTACAAGGCAAACGCACTACCCACTGTACTATTGCTTCACTCCCCTACTGTCCTCTGCTAGAACCTTCAGTCCCCTCTGCTTCCCTTCTTGAAACTCCAAACAGGCTCTTGTAAAGCAAAGATTTACTTTTGCCATTGAAGAATTGAATGATTTTAATAAGACAAATCAGTAGGACATTTGAAATCATATAAGTCATTATGGTACTCAGTGTTTTTCAAACTTTACTTTATCATAGCCCTTCTGAGCTCTATCTTTCCCATGGGTTCTATCTCCTACGGATTAGACAGTCTCATGCCATGGCTATTTGTCATGCAGTTTTTACCTGGTGGCCTTTTGACATATCCTGAGGCTAATATGGTCCAAAGGTTGAGATGCAGTAGTCTAGACGACTTGAACAATGAGTTAAATTAATTTATGCTCATGTTTCCTATGTTTAGGAAAAGAAACATTTTGAATTTTGTGTATTCTAGTATATATAAAGCTTCAAGCACTATTTTTTTAAATGTTAAATACAGTGTTTAAACATTGCTATTATAAATGGTGCATTGAATAAGTAGACCAACTCTTATTAAGTATGCACTCATCTTACAATGGTCCTTTTATCAGCAATCAAACTGTACATTTTATTTTTAGGGCATTAAGTATTAAAAAAATATGTTGCCTAGATTTAGATGATAATTTTTACTTTTTTTTTCTTGCTAAAAGGCTGTTAGGAGATAACATGCTCCTTCTTCAGGTAAACTTAGGCTGTAAGGAGCTGCTGGACTTCCTGTCTCAGTGGCATGTATAAACAGACTGAACACATATGTAATGGAGCCTTAAATTGATCTATTGAAAGATTAGAAAAAAATTAAATATTGTCACAAAAGAAAATTAAGATTATATCTAATTAATACCTCCTTTGAAACATAGCGGCAAAAATGAATTTTGTTAAGTAATATTGAATTAAGTTGCCCGCATGGCATGCTGTATTATGGAACCCTTGATGCTTTCATTGAAGTCCAAAGCTGTCTTTTGAGCCAGATTCGAAGCTTCATTTTTGCCCCTCAGTGGTATATATCCTGATCCCAGAGCAATAGTCTGTTAATAAAAAAGAAACTTAGAACTTTTATTTCTATGATATAGTTTACTTTTTACTTAAAATAAAAAACTTTGAGGGTGCCCTCCACACAGTGCTCAGGAGGTTCAGGACTCTACATCAATTTGTATGCAACCAGGATTGACGGTTACGTACAGGGGCTTGAGGATGTAATGCTGCCTGAATGCAATGTGTCCCCTGCAATGCCAGGGATGCCCAGGGTCCTCCCAAAAGTGATCTGAAACATCCAGGACTCACTGACAGTGTTGAGGGCAATGGAGAAGAGACAAGTGGTACAGGGACCTAACCCAGGGCTGGCACATCTAAGACACACACGCTAGCCACTGCAGTGTCTCCCTAGTCCCTGGAGTTCACCCTTTTTTCTTTCTTCTTGGGTCACACCCAGCGATGCACAAGGGTTACTCCTGGCTCTGCACCCAGGAATCACTCCTGGTGGTGCTCAGGGGACCATATGGGATGCTGGGATTTGAACCTGGGTCAGCCGCATGCAAGGCAAACGCCCTACCCACTGTGCTATCACTCCAGCCCCTGGAGTTTACCCTTAATAAAATAATTGTACAGATTTTATATGATAAGTTAACTGGCTTGTAAGAATATAATTTAAATGTGAATATTTTTCATTTAAAAAACAACATATAATTGTATTGTTATTCATGGCTTAAGTATCACTTATGTGTGGGGGTAGGTGGGAGGGTTACAATTTATAAACCACACACTTCAGGCCCCGGGTTTGAGTCCTGGCAGTAGATTGATGGCCCCAGAAACACCAGGTGCTGCTCTGGAGAACCCTGAGCACTGTCAGGAGTGGCTCCATGATTGGCTCTATGGCCAAGCAGTACCCAAACAGCACCCATCACTGGATAAGTGCATTGAACCCTCCCACAGAGAGCTCAGTAGATTACCTCTGAATGTTCCCTCTAATCTGTAAACATTGCATGGGAACACTCCCCCCCAAATATTTGGGAAGTATAGAACTAAAATGGGACTGGAGTGATAGCACAGCAGATAGGGCGTTTGCCTTGCATGCTGCTGACCCGGGTTTGATTCCTCCGTCCCTCTCGGAGAGCCCGGCAAGCCACCAAGAGTATCACAGCCACACGGCAGAGCCTGGCAAGCTACCCATGGCATATTCGATATGCCAAAAACAGTCACAACAAGTCTCACAATGGAGACGTTACTGGTGCCCGCTCGAGCAAATTCATGAACAATGGGACAACAGTACTATGGTGTTACAGATCTAAAAATATAGTTCTTAAAGAATATGTCGTATGTATCTATGAATCACAAGTTTCTATTTGTATGTATTATATTCTAATTCTATAACAAGTGCCAGTTGAATAAATTAAATTTACTGGTACACACTTTGAAAATATACAGATGACTCCTTTCAAAAAAAATGATTGTTTTGCAGTTTTATTTTAATCACTATCGTATGTCAAATATAGAAATTTTAAATAAAATTTCAAAACGAGAAATACAATACTTCAAACAAAGCCATCCCTTCTTTTCTATTTATGTTACAATCTTAGCAAAAGAACTTTAGAAAAACTGTAATCAGATTGTACATATGATTTCGTGTTCTGTTAATCTCCCTTTTCAATCCTCTAGCCAGTCTCCTTCCTTGCTTTTAGTTCCCTATAGGTTTACATCAATGTAATCAGGTACCACATTCTCCCCTGTGCATTTTCTGCCCACATAACTTATTTTCAAATCTATCCAATTTTCCTAAGAGTGAGCAGTTTTGCCTTAATGTCATCCAACCGATTCGCATAGTTTGATGGACCACCACTATGCGCTCCATGAAAGCACAGTTTTATTGTTTAAAGATGATCGGACTTTAGTGAGAGGTCACAAATCCAAGTGTCTTCATGGTCCAGGCCATAAAGGAAAGTAGTAAAATGCTTGGAAGAGATTCCTCACGGCTCAACCTCATCCCTAATGAGTATGTTCAAAGTATGATTTTTCCACAGTTGTGACTTACAAGGTAAGGGCTCGATAAATGGAATGTCCACCTTAGCTTCGAGGTGAGTTTTCATCTAATTATGCTATCTCAATGAAATAAAATCTTCCACCCCTAAATTAATTTGGTTTTATATAGGAGACGTAGAATTTTAAAAGCCATGTGAATTTTTCAACTTGTTAAGTGTTGTCACAGGCTGGAGTGATAGTCCAGTGGGTAGGGTGTTTGCCTTGCATGCAGCTGATGTGGGTTCCATCGTTGGCATCCCATACAGTCCCCCGAGCAACCCCAAGAGTTATTCCTGAGTACAGAGTCAGGAGTAACACCTGAGCATCTTTGGGTGTGACAAAAAAAGCCAAAAAAATTAATGCTGCCAGACGATCATGATCACGATCACGAAATCCCATTAATCATCGATTTCTCGAGCGGGCTCAGTAACCTCTCCATCCGTCCTTTCCCTGAGATCTTAGAAGTCTCTCTCGAGTCTGCCCTCCCAAGGATGTCGCACTGGGGGCTCTTTCAGGGTCAGGGGAATGAGATCCAGTTTGTTACTGGATTTAACATATGAATACACCATGGGAAGCTTGCAAGGCTGTCCCATGTGGGCAGGAAACTCTCAGAAGCTTGCCAGTTTCTCCCAGAGGGAGAAGTAGGCTACAAGATATCGCTTCTGGGAGCTTGCTTTTAAGTCTCTCTCTGGATGTTGGCCATTGATGGGATTACACACACCTGGTTCCTCTGCCGGTAACTTCATGCCTGAGGTTTGTCCGAACGTGTGGAGAGGGCCTCGAGCATGACTCTAGCTAGGTTCTGGTGGTCTTCGGCCGCCTAGAGCACTGCTCGGGGTGGGGAGGGAAGCTGGATCCCATCCCCTCCAAGGGGCCCCGGGGAAGACAGCCAGGCATGCGGGCAAGAGACTCTCTGCCAGACATTTATTAAAAAGCTATAAAGCAGACTGAATAGAAAAGTAACACTTGAAGAGCACTCATATGAGGTAGGTCTGGAGTGATAATAGAGCAGGTAGGATGTTTGCCTTGCACGCGGCCGACCTGGGTTTGAATCCTTTGTCCCTCTTAGAGAGCCTGGCAAGCTACCAAGAGTATCCCACCTGCATGGCAGATCCTGCCAAGCTACCCGTACAGTATTCGATAGGCCAAAAACAGTAATAGCAAGTCTCACAATGGAGACGTTACTGGTGCCTGCTCGAGCAAATAGATGAACAATGGGACAACAGTGCTACAGATATGAGGTCGTAGTTGAGAGTTCTAACAGCACATACCTCTTAGAAAAGATAATTAGGACTTTTCTAAGTTTTCTAATTCTCTTTTCTGAAAAGAGAATTCCATGATGTAGTTTACTCTTTACTGAGAAAAGCAATTGGGAGGCGGGGGGTCTTCCATGGGCCCCTATGGAGTCTTCTATGAGCCCCTATGGGGCTCAGGGAGCCTGGGACATTTGACCAGTGTTTAATAAGATGCTTAATAAAACACTAGCTTTATAAAGATTTGATAAAATGGCAAGGTTTGTAGGAATTAATTCATATCCTTCCCTGAGGATATGAATTTTACATGTAGATATGAAAATCCAAAGTTTTAGCTGATTTTCATCAAAGTGACCTGATATTAGAATAACAGCTGTCAGCAGAACCCAGAACTCTGACACCACTTCCATTTTCTGGTGTAATTAGCAATGTAATTTTATTTGCCAGGGTAATGAACCATTTTGCAAGATTTATTTATTTATTTTTTTAATGAGGGGTCATAGCCAGTGATGCTCAGTGCTGACGACTGGTGCCTCTGTGCTCAGGCGGGGCTGCAGAGACCAGCTGAGATCCGGGGCTCCCCACCTGAGTCAGACATTTGTTAGGCAAGACCTGCCCGCTGAACTATTTCTCCAGCCCCCAAATCATTTGTGAAATTACTTTTGAAATAATTAGTAGCTGACAAGTACTAAAGTAAAATCTAACATTTACTTGATGCCTGGCTGGAGCGATAGCACAGCGGTAGGGCATTTGCCTTGCATGTGGCTGACCCGGATTCGATTCCTCAGCCCCTCTCAGAGAGCCTGGCAAGCTATTGAGAGTATCTCACCCATAGGGCAGAGCCTGGCATGCTACCCGTGGCATATTTGATATGCCAAAAAAAAAAAAACACTCCAGTAACAACAAGTCTCACAATGGAGAAGTTACTGGTGCCCACTCAAGCAAATCGAGGAGCAACGGGAAGACAGTGACAGTGACAGTTATTTGATGCCATCAGCTAAATGATTTTTCAACCACAGGAATTGAGCAGAGGAGCTGGGGCGATAGCACAGTGGGTAGGGGGTTTGCCTTGTAAGCAGCCCACCAGGGTTCTATTCTCAGCATCCCATATCGTCCCCCGGACACCACCAGCAGTAATTTCTGAGTTGATGAGCCAAGAGTAACCCCTGTGCATTGCTGCATGTGATATGAAAAAGCAAAATAAAAAAAAAAGAATCGAACAGACATGAGATATATCTAGTGATGTCATTAATGCAGTTGTATGTATGAGATAATTAAACGAAAAGGGAAACATTCAAACGTAATCCTGCTTCCAATAAAAAATAAATGCAAATATAAAATAAAATAACTTAAAGGAACAGTCACTGTCACTGTCACTGTCATCCCATTGCTCATCGATTGGTTCGAGCGGGCACCAGTAACGTCTCTCATTGTGAGACTTATTGTTACTATTTTTGGCATATCCAATACGCCACGGGTAGCTTGCTAGGCTCTGTCGGGAAAAGAACAGTAGAACTGGAATTGAAGTGACCATATTAATTAATTTATTATTTAGTAAATTATTAATTTATCACGAATAATTATTACTCAATAATTTATTAATCATTATTCGTTGTCATGAATAATTAATAACTGCACAGCTTTCTAAAGAGTACTTATAGGCCATGAAGAAAATTTCAGCTACAATTGAAATAAATTAATTAACTAATTAATTGAAATCTATTCAATTAATAGTGGAACTGAACTCACTGAAGTTTTATAAACTTAAGGTTAAGGGAAGAAGTGAGAGGGTTCCAAGGACAGCAGCACTAGGGCACTTGCAGGCTTGCAGGCACGGGTTCAGACTGGTTACATCACAGTATGTCCCCTCCCGAATGCCTGCTCTGACGCCGACAGTCCTGAGAATCCCCAGCATGCTCTTAGTGCTTCTCAGCATTTCGAGGCCTGAGCAACTTCTCGGTCTTCCACTAAATCCTCCTGCTCACTTGTCCAGCTAATTCACGTGTCACAGGGAACGGCTCTTGCCCCTCTCACAATCCCATGGATGCTTAGGTTATAAATCAAGGATAAATGCACACAGAGAACATAAACTGGGTTGAAAAATGATGTTCATAGCAGCTTTATTAGTAGGCCCCAAATAGGAAACACCCACATTTTACATAACTGGAAGTGAAAATGAATGATATCTATCTATTCCATGTAATATTTCCTCTTCCTGGGCAAAGTGTCATTATGCTAATTGGTTTTCCTTACATTTTCTTTCCTTGCCAAATGTTTTTCTTATAGCAGCCTGAAAAATCTTTATAAATGTCCATAAAAGATTTTACTACTTAAGCAGAAGCTTTTTCTTTTTTTCTTTTTTTCTTATACTGAGGGGAGTATAAAATTACCAAATATGGTGGTATAAATGTATGGTTTTGAGTAGTTTAACATACTTCCAGAGCTGCTTATTTCTTTTCACCACGATCCTAGGAGCCTTCTCAAATGCTCGCCTCTCATCATTTCTTCTTCATCATGCAGCCGACCAGAGTTTGATTCTTTCGCCCCTCTTGGAAAGCCCGGCAAGGTACTGAGAGTATGGAGCCTGAACAGCAGAGCCTAGCAAGCTACCCGTGCCTATTGGATATGCCAAAAACAGTAACAATAAGTCTTTCAATGAGAGATGTTACTGGTGCCCGCTCAAACAAATCGATGAGCAACAGGATGACAGTGACAGTGATAGTGACGGTACTGAGATAAAAATGAAAACCACAAATAAACATTCTGAGTAGAGACTGAAACAATAGTGAAAGACTTGTTATTATTCCTTCATTATTAGCTATTATATACTTATCTGATGACATATTATTTTCATTCATCAGAAAACAAATAAAACTTTCTTTTTGGTTTGGGGCCTTATCTGGCCATGGTCAGGACCTTCTCCTGACTCTGGGCCCAGGGATCAGTCCAAGAGATGTCTCAGGGCCGTCTGCAGTGTCAGGGATTTTACCATGATTCTAGCCTACAAGATAAGCACTTTAGCCATACTCTTACTCACACCCTTACAAAAGAAAATCTATTTCTTAAAAAAGGTTAACATTGGGGGACAGAGCCACAAAGTGGTAGGGCACTTGCCTTGCATGTGGCCAACTTGGATTCTTTCCTCATCATCTCAAATGGTCCCCCAAGCACTTCCAGGAGTAATTCCTGAACACAGAGCCAGGAGTAACTCCTCAGTATTGGTCGGCTGTGACCCAAAATGGAAAAAAATCAAGATTCAAATTTTATTTTTTTTTCAGTTGTACCTGGCTTGGCTCAGTCTTACTCCTCGCTTTAACCTCAGGATCACTACTGGAGGAGCTCAGGGCATGCCCAGGATTCAAACCAGGTTGATGTCATGAAAGTTGAGTTTGCAACCCACTGTACTATCATTCAGTTTCCTTGACATATTATTATAATAGAACATGAATCTATTACTGTAGCACTGTTGTCCTGTTCATAGATTTGCTCGAGCAGGCACCAGTAACGTCTCCATTGTGAGACTTGTTGTTACTGTTATTGGCATATCAAATAAGCCACGGGTAGCTTGCCAGGGCGGGATACTCTCGGTAGCTTGCTGGGCTCTCTCAAAGGGATGGAAGAATCAAATCCAGATCAGCACGTGCAAGGCAAATGCCCTACCCTCTGTGCTATCGCTCCAGTCCTAACATTTCTTAAATGAATTATCTTTTTCTGTAAATGTGAGTAGCACCAGTAACGTCTCCATTGTGAGACTTGTTAATATTTTTGGCATATCGAATATACTATGGGTAGCTTGCCAGGCTCTGCCGAGCAGGCAGGATACTCTTGGTAACTTGTCAGGCTCTCAGAGGGGGACAGAGGAATTAAATCCGGGTCTGCCGCATGCAAGGCAAACGCCCTACCCTCTGTGCTATCGCTCTAGTCAAATCAATGAAAAACGGGACAACAGTGCTACAGTACATTTGAGTAACACACAGTTATAGTCACCGTTCTTCAAGGCTCTCCAGAGTTAGCTTCATTTGATCAAGGTTAATGCACAGGCACTCCTTCCCGAAAGTCTTGAGCAGAACTTATTTCTTTTCTCTTCCAAATTCTGCTGGTTGTCAGCTTGCTTTCTCTTGTAAACATGTTATGCCAATCTTGAAACTTGACACTTTCAAATATTTCTCCACATCATCTTAGCATCTCCTCCTCCTCCTACTGTATGTTTTTCAGATTTCCTCCTGCTCCTCTTTAAAAGGATACCAGTCCTTTTGTTGACAACCTAGTCTGTTAAAGAATATTTACTCCCAATCTCAAATTTTCTAGCTAAGTCTTATTTACAAAACCTTTGATTCTCCCGAAATCAGGTAATATCCACAGGTTTCATGCTTTTGTCTGTACATCTATTTGGGAGTAAAATTTTTAATCTGACCCCAATAACTAAGAACAAATTTACTCACTATATGAATTCTGATATCTAGAAATATATTTAATTTATATATTATCCCTGGTCTAGATTATATTTTTTTTCTAAATTTTATTTTATTAATAGCACCATCACTTACAAAGTTATTCATAGTAGAGACTTAAACATACAGTGTTCTCTCACCAGTCCTTCCACTAGTCTCAACTTCCACCCACCAATGTTTCCCGGCCCCTGATCCTACCCTCTCACCCCACAGTCTGCCCTGGTGAAAGGTACCTTTTTAAAATTTGATTATTGAAGTCTGGGTCTCATGAGCTCAGTGTTATTCACACTTTCCTACTGCAGTGCATTCAAACACTAATGTCCAACCTTCTTATTGTGGTTCTAAATGGTAAAAGGAAACAGGGAGTGCTTAGTGTATAGAAGTTAAGCATGTTATTTCATTTTGGTCAATGATTTACTATTTATTTATGTATTTTTTATCATTCATTATTTATTAAGTGCTGTAAGTGGTTATGTAGGAAAGACCATGCGATAGTAAGAAACAAATGAATGAAACAGTCTAAGAAGTTCGAGGCAATAGGTGAGAGAGATAACGCAGAGCTCAGGGGAAAACTCGGAGCTTAGAGTGAATCTTCAATTTTATTCCTGGAAGTTGAATCTCATGTCTATCACCTATAGAATAACATTAGTTTGTCCTTTCTCCCTTGCCACAGGGAGCTTAGATTTATTGGGTTACACTCATCACAGTGCTCCCGAGGCTCTCCCTTTCCTCTGTGTTCATCTTTAATTTCTTTTTTGTGCTTTGCTTCCTCTATCTGTTAATTACTCATTTCCCATACATAGAACAAGCTGTGATTTGCAAAGTCAAATTTTGAAGAGATCTCTGGATTTGAATTTGTAAGTGAAATATTGCTTTTCTCTTTCCCTTATGTACTTTGCATAGTTTACTTTACAGCGATAGCACAGCGGATAGGGTATTTGCCTTGCATGCGGCCAACCCAGGTTTGGTTCCGTCATTCCTCTTGGAGAGCCCAGCAAGCTACCGAGAGTAACCCGCCCACATGGCAGAGCCTGGCAAGCTACCCATAGTTTATCCAATATGTCCAAAACAGTAACAAGTCTCACAATGGAGACATTATTCGTGCCCACTGGAGCAAGTTGATGAACAACAGGATGACAGTGCTACAGTGCGACTTTAGAGCAATACCCTTTTCTGTATTGACACAGGAAAACAGTTAATGCTATGCTTTTATAACTTAGGTATTAATTGACTCTGAATAATATTTACTCTTAGGCATCTGTAACTTTGACTCAACTTAAGTCTCTGTTGCCATTAGTTCCTAGCACCCCAAAAGCAGGGTCCCAAAAAAGGGACTAGGCAGACCCAGGGTAAGTGGAAAACTACACTGGCCTAGAAACGGGACAGGTCAAGTGCCATAAAACTTATAATATGCTAAGAGCATGTTTTTAGATGAATTCTTTCATGACCTAAAGAGAAATGACTGGACAAGGACCCTGCTAGCGTTAGGAAGGAATAATTTGGCTTGAGGACGGTAGTCTGGGATCTACCTTGAGATATTTCCAGGAAAGTCACACTATACGCTTAAGAAATCTCTTACTGTGTTCATACAAATTGACTAGAAATATTATTAAGAAGTTTAAGGTGATGGTTGAAATGGCTATGGACAAAATAAAGGAGAAACAGGGCTTTAGATAAAATTCTGCCCTTGAGAGGATCTCCTAGCAGGATGAAATCTTTGTCTTAAAAGAACTGCCCTAGAAGGGAGGGTGTTCATATGTTGATCGTGCACCTTCAGTTCTGTGTAATTGCTATCCCCAAACCTTGGTGATTGTTCCCTATAACTAAGGCTGTGGTGGTGGTGGTGGAGGTGTGTGTGTGTGTGTTGGGGAGGGGAGGTATGTGCATTGAGTGAGACTGGTAGGAGGCAGAGGAAGAAAGAATAAATGGCAATACATCCAACCAACCTGGCCCCTGTTTTCTCCTTCTTTCATCCCTCTGCATCAGCCACCTGGGGTGAGAAAGAGATCTGGCCACAGAATGCACTTGACGAGGGAGCACACACACACAATTATTTAGTGATTGCACACCACCCTGGCACCGGCAAGAGTGGTCCCCATGGTTCTTAGTCCCCCTGGGCTGTAACATCATTTCTACATTGCATGTTTGAAGAATGAAATGTCTGGTCTGCTATAATATACATGGAGGGAAAAGAAAATATTTCCTAAACTTTATCTCTATACTTGTAACATGATATTTGGGCAGTGTAGGTCTATGAAAAATTGCTCTCTGATGAAATGAATTGAAATTATATCGGTATCAGCAAATTTTACACAATTTTGAAAATAACAAAGTAATTTAAGCAGAATATCCCACAACATTGAACTTAAAGGACTTGGAAATATTAACATTTTGTTAGCAAATGAAAGAGAGATTAATTTGAATCACAACAAGATCATAAAATATATAGTGACTCGGTAGTGACTCGGTAATTAAATTGTCCGGAGCTCCAGCCAGCAAATTCCATAGTATTTCTAGTTTGAAAAGAGCTTGCACTAGTGCAAAGAATTTCAGTACGGGCGCTCTTGAAAAACTAAATCCTTACTCCACAATTAGAAACAAAGGGGGAATAATGGGTTAAAAAACTCAGGAACAAAAAACAATGATTATTCTATGAAGGTGTAAGCTTGATTTTCTGCCAAGATATGTAAGAATGGGAGTGGTGTGTGGCAGTGAGTGGAAATAAATCTGGCAGATAATTTTAAAGCAACTTCTATATGGAATGGAAAATGAAATAGGCTACAGATAAGTAAAAGATTATCAAGCTTAGGTTTGTCAAGGGGAAAGAGAGAAATTATGTGGAAAGAGCTTAACCACTCCAGTCAGTCTAACAAATGTCCCTATCAGAGTTCCTGACATTATTAGCTTTGAGACCAGAGGGATTATATAACCTCTCAGTGCCTTGGTTTTCACATTGAAAAAAAAAAAAGTTCAAATGTTGTAACTAACATTGAAGAAAATACATTTTCCTTTTGAGAAGAAACTTCAAGGTGAAACATAACATGTGTATTGAACTAAGAAAGGGGTTTAGTCATCAGATAGCGCTGATATTCTTTTAGATTAGAATCCTCAGGGGGAAATGGCCTACCTCAGACATCAGTAATTCTGACATTGAGATGAGAATAAATGCATTTCTTTTTACATTTTTGTGGAACTATTTTTTTGAAAAATATAAGATGAATGTCTTCATCTGTAGCACTGTTTTCATTGCTGCTATTTTCTACTTGGTTTTTCTGTTTGTTTTAAAAACCATTCATGTGACTTTCTGTTTTTTTTTTAATTTTGAATGAAAAATTTTACTTCTAATATAAAATGAAAGGTATTAATTTCAGGAGAATTTTGTGAGATATGATGAAAAGTATGGAAACACATGATCTCTTTTGAAATATAGTACTATGTGTTAGTCCTATGCCATATATATATATAGTATCGTATGCCTAGATTTCTCAAATAAGAATTGAGCTAATCTTAAATATTATTAATTTAATAAATGTATCATTGTTTCTATAGAAATTATTGCTAATTTAGGAATAATTCACATAGCAGAATGTATATAAGTTATCAGAAAATATTATCAATGAACCAAATTCTCTGAATCGAAATGTAGCATATTTATTAAAGCACAGGGTGGAGTGATAGCACAGCAGCAGGGCGTTTGCCTTGCACGCGGCTGACTCAGGTTCAATTCCTTCGCCCTTCTCCGGGAGAGCCGGGTAAGCTACCGAGAGTATCTCACCTGCAGGGCAGAACCTGGCAAGCTACCCGTGGCATATTTGATATGTCAAAAACAGTAACAACAAGTCTCACCATGGAGAGACTCGAGCAAATCAATGAGCAACGGGATGACAATCATACAGTGACAGTGATTATTAAAGCACAAAATGTTATCATTTATGTAATATGCTTTCTCAATTGCTTTATCTGGTTATTTTGCTAATATAAAAATGAACCTGAATTTTAAGGATAATTTGTTTCTTATTTTCCTTTATTTCTGGTTCTATAGCAAAAGCTGGACACCAAAAGTATTTTCATCATTTATTTTGCATATGACCTTTTCACTGTTTCAAAAATTTAAGAGTTGTTATAATAAGATCTCATTATAAACTATAATGAAGAAACCGTGGGATTTTGTGCTGCTCATTCTTTGTGTCCATCAGTTAAATGACTTGTTTTAAAATGACCTTTTTTCACATTCCTTCCTAGAAAGTAACTTGGCCCAGTGCATATTTCTAATTTCACAAATATCTCTGAAAGCTGCTACAAACCATCAGATTTCAAAGCTTACATAAAACAGCAGTAATCAGAAAAAGCTTGATTTTGCAAGATAATTGAAAAGATAATTGAATCAAGAGTAAGGGACCTGAATAGAGTTATAAATACACCCACACAAATATAGGAATCTAATTTTCACCAAAATTGCAAAGACAATTCAATGGAGAGTGCATAGTTTTCTGAACAAAATGTGCTGGAACAATTGCATATCTGTAAGAAAAAAAAGGAAGTGATTAAAAAATATATATAGCTTTCACAAACTTAACTAAATAAATTTCAGATGAAAATAAAAATATAATCAAAAAGTAATTATCAATAAAAATAATAACACATTATGAAAACAAAGTGTCTGCATTATATAAAAAAACCTTAATACAAAAATGCACAGATTAGAAGAAAATATTTGCAAGGTGTTTTTCTTAAAAGATCTAATATACACAATATACTTAAATCAAATACTAAGAAAATTTGAAATATGTTTATAAACATAAATAAAAAATCTGAACAGAAAATAAGAAACATAGATGCCATGGTCTATAAGTTTATAAGAGAGATAAATTTAATGTGTTCCTAGGAACTGAAATTTAAAGAAAAAAACACAGTATACATATTATATAGGTAATAAATGTAATTAAAAACAGTATTGAATAATAATAATAATAATAAAGCTTTCTTCCATGTTTGGTGGAAGAATGAAAAATAATCAGCTTCCTTGGAAGAGTGGATTTTTTATTGGGGAGGAAAAAGTCTTAGAATAAAAAGCAATGTGTGGACTTCCACATATTAAACAAGTAGTTCAAATATTCAGGTTCATACAAAACTATGAAAATGAATGTTCATAGCAGCTTTATTAATAATTATAAAAAAGTTTGATGAAATCTAATATCCCTTAGTAGACAAGTATAGTACCTTGAAATGATATTCACAGGTAAATGATATCCACAGATTCTTATGCTACACAGAGGCATGGATGGGACTCAACTTTCTTTTGCTAACTGAAAAGAAAAATGGTATTAAAGCATTGAGTACATGTAATTCTATTCATATAGTAGTTTGGAAAAAGTGGTAAAACGGTAAAGACAGCATGCATATTCCTTGCTTTAGTTTTGGAGAAAGCTAGTGAGCATACAAGTAACTGAATTATTTAAAAATTAATGAATCTAAAGCAATAATGATGGGTACACAACACCATGCATTAATCAAAATCTAAACACTTTGTCAAAAATGTTTTATTTTGGGGGCTGGAGCAATAGCACAGTGGGTAGGGCATTTGCCTTGCACGCGGCCGACCCGGGTTCGATTCCCTGCATCCCATATGGTCCCTCGAGCATCGCCAGGGCTAATTCCTGAGTGCAGAGCCAGGAGTGACCTCTGAGCATAGCCGGGTGTGACTCAAAAAGCCAAAAAAAAAAGTTTTATTCAGGAGTTTGGAGAATCAAAAATTAGATAGAAGCTGTGACAAACTATTCTAACAAAATGGTGTAAAAACCTCAGCAAAGGGTCGGCTGAAAACTTATCTACATCTCTTTGGAAATAAAAGAATCTATATAACTAATGGTTTAAAAATTATAAAATTCATTGCACGTTTCTACAGCATAACAATTATGATGTGATCTATAGACACACTGCAATTAAACAATTGGGTAAGGAATAATGGATGTTGCGGAAAATTTCTGTGTTGGTGCAAATGATTATTGATAAACTAAAGAAACGTGATATTATCCATGGTAAATGAATAATGTGATAGTGTATTTGGGTTTGAAAATTCTTCATTTTAAAAAAATGGACACTGGTAGAGGAAGGGGTGCTCGAACATTGTATGAGGAAAACACAAATATGAAAATGTGTAAATCTGTTACTGTATCCTCATGATGACTCACTAATTAATAAAAAACATTTTTTTAAATGTCAAGATAGTTGCAATTTAGAGCCAGTGTTATAACTATAGATTGATATAGGTGCATATGGTCTCTATTCTGTCATCTGAGAATCTAGAAAATAATGGACACACAGATTTTTGGATACAATATCATTTTCTTTTTCTTTTTTTTTTTTTTTGCTTTTTGGGTCACACCCAGCGATGCTCAGGGGTTACTCCTGGCTTTGCACTCAGGAATTACTCCTGGCGGTGCTTGGGGGACCATATGGGATGCCGGGGATCGAACCCGGGTCAGCCGCGTGCAAGGTAAATGCCCTACCCGCTGTGCTATCGCTCCGGCCCCACAATATAATTTTCTATCAGCAAAAAGTGATTTCTTTGTTCTTTTTTAGAAATGACTTGTTTTAGATTAAGGGCAGGAATGTAGGCTATAAACCTGGAGGAAAGAGAGGCAACACGTCATACAGTATTCAAGATCTATAAACAAAATAAAATAGATATGTCATGGTAATGAAGATATGTCAATGACTCAGACAGCAAATAAAGAAGCTTTAAAAAATTCCATAGCATTGGTTGATAAATCTATACCTAAAATAAATGAGTATCTATGAGTCCCTATTCAAATAAACATATATATTTTCAGATAGCAAACAATTCTTCCACCTAGACCTCAAATAGTTTATGTAAGAAATCTCCCTTCAGAGATTATCCACCCTTTATAGACATGGGCTATACATGTCAACTTTTTCCAAGAACTGCAGAATAGAATTGGGTTGTAAATGAATAATTCACCATGAGAAACATGACAAATGACCACTACCAGATAAAAATATTAGCATCATGACGGGGAAGGTAGTAAAGCAGGTAGGGCGCTTGCCTTACCAGCAGGCACCTGGCCAGAAGATACAGATTTGATCCCCAGCACTTTATAGGTCCTTGAGCCCATCAGGAATGATATTTGAACACAAAGCCAGGAAAACCTTGAATATCACTTGGTGATCACCCCTCCTCCCACTAAAATAAAAAAACAACAAACAACATGAGATTAACATTAACACTGAGGAGTCTTTGGGTAGTATGTTCCTTTAATCTGATGTGATAAAAGTTGTAGTTTGTCTCTGAGTGTTACATAGAACCAGCTTAATTGTGAGGGAATGAACAGACAACTGTCAGCTGATAAACAACTTATAGAGGACTTTGAATGCAATCCTTAAAGTATCAAAAGTTACTTTAACTAAAGAAAGTTACTAAAGTTACTAAAACTAAATTTGAGAAGGTATTAGAAATATAAAGAGATAATGTAACCTGATGAAAACATGCACACATGTCACATACGAGACTGTGGGCCATGGAGACTGCATGAAGGGCTTGGACATATTTTGCATGTGGACTCTGGTAGCCCATAGTATCCTGTAGCACAGTAGCACTGTTGCCCGCTGTTCATCAATTTGCTCGAGTGGGCACCGGTAACGTCTCCAACGTGAGACTTGTTGTTACTGTTTTTGGCATATTGAATATGCCACGGGGAGCTTGCCAGGCCCTGCCTTGCGGGCAGGATACTCTCCGTAGCTTGCTGAGCTCTCTGAGAGGGACAGAGGAATTGAACCTGGGTCGGCCTCATGCAAGGCAAATGCTTAACCCACTGTGTTATCGCTCCAGCCCCCACGGTATCCTAAGCACCATCAATTGCAATCTCTAAGCAACATGCCAGGACTAGCTCCAGAGTGCTGCCAGATGTGCCCCACCCCCCAATCAAAGAAAAGATGTAAACAGGAAGAAACTTTGCCATCATTAGCCCCTCCCATGCGTTCTTGCCAGGAGGCACACCACCAGTTTCCTGGATCCATTCTCAGGAGTGACCCTTAATGGTCATGTGCTATCTAGGAGTGAATGGGCATCTGTTCACAGCATAAGCTTCTCACCCTCTGAACTTTCTCTCTGGGTCCTAAAAAATAAAATCCAATAAAATCCCATAAAATAAAGTTTCGGAGGGGCTGAAGGGATAGCCCAGTGGGTAGGGCGTCTGCCTTGCACACGGCCGACCCGGGTTTGAATCCCAGCATCCCATATGGTCCTCTGAGCACCGCCAGGAGTGATTCCTGAGTGCAGAGCCAGGAGTAACCCCTGTGCATCACCGGGTGTGACTCAAAAAGCAAGAAAAAAAAAGTTTCGGAAATAACAAAAAATATTATAACAAATGAATTATGCTCTCATAATATGCCATTTATATTGGTTGGGTATGGAGTAACTTGTTGAACTCTGTTAGTAACTGGACAGATTTATTACAGTCTAGACAGAGAGATTATATGGGAGTTAGGGCACATGTGTTGCATGAAGCCAACTTCAGTTGGAACCCTGGCACCACGTAGTCCCTGGAGGATGACTGCATGCAGCTGCTGCAGCCTGATGCTGCGTGAACAACATCACATGTGACGTTGAGGCCCTTAGCACTGCCGCCCTGGCCCACGAAATGACCTGCACAGTGAGTAGAACAGCATTAGTGGAACCTGCATGGAATTATTGACCTGATGGGCCACAAAATGCCTGCAAGAAATCTGGAATTTCTGAGTATCACTTGGGAGTCCCCGCGGAATGGATTTCAAGTAAAATAGTGAGAGAAGAGACAGTCTGTCAGGAATGGGTAATGAGCATGAATGATCAAGACCATAAAATAGGCCCATGTTAAGAAATGATGTCATGAGAAGTGATTTAATGAAACAAATGACTCCATTGTGTGAACTATTGAGAATTCAGGAAATAGACATAGAGAAAAGAGAACAGTATACATAGGACAGCTTACAATATAAGTAACAGGGGCCAGAGAGATAGTACCAGGATTTGATCCCCAACACCCTCATGTGGCTTCCTGAGTCTTGCAGGAATGTCACTGAGCAGAGTCAGGAATCTGTCTTGAGCACAGCCAGGAGTGACAATTTTTTTTTTTTATGTGAAAGCCAAACCCAAATAACTAATAGAAATATTTCTAAATAACTAAATAGCTCAATATAAATTTATGTCTAATGAAACTGGGCCCATGAATTAACCAGGTATATGTGTTCATAAAGATGCAGATTTAGGGGCTGGAGTGATAGCACAGCAGGTAGGGCGTTTGCCTTGCACGTGGCCGACCCGGCTTCAAATCCCAGCATCCCATATGGTCCCCTGAGCACCACCAGGAGTAATTCCTGAATGCAGAGCCAGGAGTAATCCTTGTGCATAGCCAGGTGTGACCCAAAAAGCAAAAAAAAAAAAATGCAGATTTATATAAGTAAAACTGCATTTCAATAAAAGATAGATATAGGGGCTGGAGTGATAGCACAGTGGGTAGGGCGTTTGCCTTGCATGCAGCCGACCCAGGTTTGAATCGAGCATCCCATATAGTCCCCTGAGCACTGCCAGGGGTAATTCCTGATTGCATGAGCCAGGAGTTACCCCTGTGCATCACAGGATGTGACCCAAAGAGAAAAAAAAGATGGATATATTTAAACATTCCCTGTATGTTATTGTGCAAAGACTGCTATTGCAACTTGTTCTTCCACTTGCTATCTTATAACAAGTGCTCTTAAATGTCAAAAATATTTAACAGAAAAGAGAGCAGATGGCAGACCTTGAGGAGAATATTTAAGTTAACTGAGTAGCAGTATACTCAATGCAAATAGACATCACCAAAAGTAGTAAGAAAGACTCACCAAAAGTAAGAATGACTCATTAGGTTTTTCAATTAGAAACGTATTAGTTGCTTGAAATAAACATTGTAGGAACCAAGACCAGATGTTAGACTGTAAGCAGTCCTTTGCAGGAAAGGAGAATAGATGAAAGAATAAGTGGTTGGAATATGTAGTATAGATTTTAATCCAGTCCTTATCTCTTTGTGTGTCTAATAGAAACAGCTTACATATCTACATTTAGTTTTATAACAAGTAAAATAATAAAAAAATTATCAAGTTATCATGAGCATTAATGCTTATAGCATATGTTTTCCATCATATACATTGTGACTAGCATTTCTTTCTTATAGATTTTTAAAAAATGATGGCAGGCTCATTCTTGAAGTCTAAGTAGAACACCTATGGTACCATATTTGCTTATGTCTGTGTTTCATTGCTTAGCTATTTCCACTCTGAAGAAACCAGTGTTCTTGCACCAATATACTTCACCCTTTCTCTCCCCTCATATCTTTCTAAATAAGTTTCAATAAAATCTTTCTTGCTTTACCCCTTCCTCCCAAAATGATGACAGGTCAGAGGAGAGGATAGAGAAAATTCTAAATCAGATCATTTTTAATGACAGTGAATGAGGTTTTAAAAATGACTCATTCAATGTCTGATGGGTTGGAAGGGGACTATCACTTGGCTTTAGAAAATTGAGAGCCGACTGACAATAATTGTGTGTGTGTTGATGTGCACACACTGTGGGAAACTGAGCAGAAGGAAAAATTGGTGTGATTGAAATGAACTTAAAAGGCAGAAAATGTTAAATCCAGAATAGTTTGTAGATCATTATTTCATGTTTTTAAAGAGATACAAACATTTGTACTTTCAAATGTTTTTAGTATTGGCAACATTAAGGTTAACATTTTTAATTAAATCATAAAATATTAACCTTTGGGGCTGGAACAATAGTACAGGGGATAGGGCGTTTGCCTTGCACATGGCCAACCCGGGTTCGATTCCCAGCATCCCATATGGTTCTCTGAGCACGGCCAGGTGTGATTCCTGACTAGAGAGCCAGGAGTAACCCCTGTACATTGCCAGTGTGACCCAAAAAGAAAAAAAAAATTAACCTTTATTATAGGAGAGTACTATTTTGATTCTGGACCTTGGATAAGTAATATCAGAATTAATAATATATAGGTTCACAATTTACAGGGAAGTACAAAAATGTAATATCATAGAATGAAAAATTCCCAAGGAATCAAGTGTATTACATTGCTATTGCAAGGTAAAAGTGTAAGAGTTAAAAAGGAAAAAAATAATTCCTTACAACTTATTAATTATAATTTCTTCAATTTATACATGTTATTTATTCAAATTTTATTTATTTTACTTTAAAATTAGGTAATAAAAATGTCATAAAAGTAAAATCTGAAGATAAAACCTTCCACAAAAGTTTAGTGAGTGTATAAAGTAATGAGATTCCCTCAAAGAGAGTTGATAAATGGAAGGGTCAATCCAAAACTTATTCAATTCGATCATAAGCCATTTAATTCTACATACATATATGTACACAAATATGTATGTGTATGCATACCACATTCATGCTATATAACTGCTATGTATATATATAAGCACTATCAATTTTCTTGTCCATATTTTAATGATAATAACTCCTTGAATGTCCCTTCATGTTGAGGCACAACTTGTAAGGTTTTAAATATTTGTATATAAAACATATATGTAATTTCTCAATAATAATTCAAGTATATGTTTATATATGTCTATATTCATATGTATGTATACTAGTAAATGAAATGGCTTCATACATTAGATGGTAAACAGATTGGGTCAATTATTGGAAGTCTGTTGGAACAGTTTTGGATCAAGCAGGTCAGGAGTTTGCCACTAGAGAAGCACTCTAGAATAATATAGGGAAGGTATAGGGAAAACAGTATAGGACAGTATAGGAAAAACTTGTATAGGATAACTTGATTATGACAGTATAAGAAAAACTTGTATCTTACACATTCTTAGAAATCATGATATGGACATATCAAAATATGACAAAAGACTGAAATAAAATAAAATATTAGTAGAAGATAATAAATTTCAATTTATAATTCCTTTCTTTTAGAATAAACGCAGAAATGAGTGTGAAATCATTTTAATAAGATATTTTAAAATACTATAGTTAATATTAGAAGAAATGAAGAAATGCATTTTAATAAGAATAGGAAATAAAAAGAGACAGAGATATAAAATTTAAAAAATAAAAAATTAAAAGTACATGTGAAGACAACATATTGAAGACAAAATGTATTGAAACATAAGATGAACATTGAAGACAAAGATGAACATTTAAAAACTAATATATAATACTTGGGATTTAGAGTTAAGAAGCAACGTAGTTTGTCACAAATCCAGAACATGTAGAAACCAAATATTAAATCCACAATGGGTGATTGAAACATTAAGTAGGAAAGTACCATGTAATTAATATAAGAAAATATTCCAAAATGGAGGGGTCTCAGAATTTGTACTAAAAGAGTCCACCATCTTTAATATTGAGAATAATTACAAAATCATCTCAATACATTACTGTTAAATTTTATAACACTAAGATAATATTCAAATAGCACCATGAAGAAAATTATATCACCAAAACCAAAGAGGTGTCTCACTGTTGCACTTTGTTCATCGATTGTCCCATTGTTCATTGATTTGCTTGAGCAGGCACCAGTAACGTCTCCATTGTGAGACTTGTTGTTACTGTCTTTGGCATATTGAATATGCCACAGGTAGCTTGCCAGGCTCTGCTGTATGGGCAGGATACTCTCAGTAGCTTGCTGGGCTCTCCGAGAGGGATACAGGAATCGAACCCAGGTTAGCCGTATGCAAGGCAAACATCCTACCTGCTGTGCTATTGCTCCAGCCCACCAAACAGGTGACATATTTATTATTATATTTCATAAGCAAGTTTGGTTGGATGATATAGCATTATTTAAAAAAACTCCAAAGAATTAAGGAAAAAATTATTCCAAATGAGATATTTGACCCTAGCTATATGTGACAATGATAAGGATGTAATAGATAATATTTTAAGTGACAACAGAATTATTACTTACACTTATTTCTTGTCAGGAAACATTGTTTTACTTACGTTTTTATCAACTAATCTTTCAGATGTAGTTATAGTTTTACATGCTTAATTTACAATGGCTGCTATTAAGAATTCAAAAGTTACTGGAAATTTTCTAAGGAATTTTAGAGTAAATATCCTTCTTTTGAGGTTGAGGAGTTAAATTTATTAATTCCTTATGAATGTACTCTTATGCACTTTCATTTTTTTCTTTTTGACTCAAAATATGAGTTCTAGCTGTTTTAACTTTTTCTTCACATCACACCCTTTGCATATTTCTATTATTTTATCTTCCTGGCATTTTTTGTCACACCTGGCTTTGCTCAGAAACTTGCCATGTCAGGGATCGAACCCTGGTTAACTTTGTGCAAGGCAAATCCCTACCTTTTGTATTCTCTATATAGATTCTCCACTGTGGAATATTTTAATGGTTATTACTTATGGAATTATTCCTATAATTTATCAAATTTATAGCTCAAATATTCTTGCTATTTATATTATTTTCAACATAAATATCCTTATAATGTTCATAACATACAAATAGTTTATGTATCAGGGTGCATAATCTTACATTTTTAGAACTTTTATTGGAAACATGAAAACAGTAAGGTAAATAAATTAATTTTACTGAAGAGAAAAGAATATAGGGAGGCAAAGATATTGCCCACATATAATTTCTGTTATAGATAGAATTTGGTAGAAAATAACTTTAAAATTTTTTAGTATACCATACTCTTTTACTCAAGACATGTTTAATGGATATTCCTCTAAGCACAGTTAATGTAAAAATGCATTCACAAAATAATGTATTAATAATAATGATTGGTACAAGTATTGGAGCAAAGAATCTCAACATCACCCTAATTTTTATGATAAAAATTCCACATGGATCCTAAATATGTTTTTTTTTTTGGTTTTTGGGTCACACACGGCGATGCACAGGGGTTACTCCTGGCTCTGCACTCAGGAATTACCCCTGGCGGTGCTCAGGGGACCATATGGGATGCTGGGAATTGAACCCCAGTCGGCCGCGTGCAAGGCAAACGCCCTACCCGTTGTGCTATTGCTCCAGCCCCCGATCCTAAATATATTATATTAATGATTAATTTTAGAAATCCAAAGACATTACAAGTATTTATTCATTAAAATTTTCATAGTGTAACAGCTTATCAGCACTGCATTTAACTTACAACTAGCAACCAGTTCTTTTTAAGATATAGTTCCTCTAGTTTCCCATTATGCTTGAAATTACTTCAATTCAAATTACTTTTAATTATCTTAGTTACAAGTAACTACGCATATATATGTATACATGTATATACATATATATATTAAAAACTGCTGTTGTGATGTTTCTGGTGTTTCTGGTTGTTATGATTGAATCATATCCATCTGTAATTTCTAATTTGAAGTCTTAAACATCAATAACTCAAGCTGTGACTATTTTGACTATTGCAGTGGTGATTAAGATAAAAAGAGATAATGTAAGAGGGTTTTATATGACTGGTATTTTACAAGAAAAATTAGCACAGAAGGAAGATTATGGGAAGACCAAGATGGTCATCTATGTAATAAGATGACATTCCACTAGGGGGAAAAAAATTCTTCCAAATCCTTGATCATGGACATTCAGTCTCAAGAACTATAAACGCTTTTGTAACAGGCTTGGGTGATGGTGAAGTAATTCAAAATAGTGGTGGTGGGACGGTGTTATGGTGGTGGGACTGGTGTTGGAATATTGAATGTAATAAACTACTGTGACATCTATAAAAAAAAAGAATTATACTCCCCCCAAGAAATAGTATTTAAGTAGTCTAGCCAGTATTGTATTATTATAGCAGTCTTAATGAAATATTGTGATATAGAAAAATAAAAGATGTACCTTAACATAAGAATGCATTACCAAGTTGGGAAAAATATAGACCATATTATATTTTGCCTAATATCTCAGTGTCATGGGTTAGAATGAACCGTTCTGTCCAAAGTTATTCACACAAGCTTTTTTTTTTTTTCAGCTGCAGCATGCAAAATGTCGTAATCCCATATGAGAATATTTTGGCCAGCCAAAAGAGTTTTCACATGTTCGTTTTCTTCAGGGAGTCATGCATCATGTTATACCAAATAATATTTCAAGAGCAAACCCCAAAGTTGCCCTTTATTTCCCCACCGCAGCTACAACATGAATTTAATAAAAAAACACACAAGGAATTCCCATGGCATATTATTACATCACATTATATTGGAATATAGTAACGAGTGATGATCGATAGCAATGCTGGAACAGTTAGAGGAGGGAAAATAGTTCAACGATTATTCCCAATTAGGAAAAGATGAAGATGATAGAGCTATGAAATATCAAGTGAAAAGGATAGTTTATGCAGATTTGAATGTCCAACTTCCACAGAATAATTATTGCTTATGTAATTGCAAAGTAAGCATTTAACAAGGAACACAACCAAATACAATTTCAAATTAACCATATTTTATGCATTTTCCTAATGTGTGAATCAGTACATCTACAATCTTACAAATATAAATATACCCAAAATATTTTATAAATAAAGCTAGGTATTGAATATGTCTTCCTGATGAACCTATAAGCAACACCTATTTTTGCATATTGTTAAAAATTCCAGTAGTCACTTGGGTAGTTATAAGAAAATAAACTGCTTTATAGATACCGTCTATTTTATGTGCATTTCTAGATAGTTTGCAATCCATCGAGAGTAATGTTTGAGTCTATTTTAATTTATGCTTATCAAATCTAATAATTCTCAAAAATATGCATAAAATTAAGAATTAAAATTCTTTACAAAGTAGTTATAGGAGATTATTTGTATTAGAATTAGTGAAAAAAACAGTGCTAGTCATCAGTTGGAGCTCCAATATAATAATGTTTATGGTTAAAATCTATGTTTGCAAAATAAACAAATGGCCTGACTTTGTATTTTTTTCTCATTTTAGGAAATACTCATTGATTTGTAATTTCTAAAATCCCTGATTTTACTTGCTTAATAAGGTGTAATAAATATCTGAGAAATGCGCTAAACGTATTCTGTATTATTTCATAGTTATTACATTTTATGCTCAAAAAATAATACTGTGAGGAAATATGAGAGGTTATATAAGGAATTTATCTTCTCATGTTTAACAGAATGTCTCTTTTTAATCTAAAAGCCATAATAGAAACATAATTTAAAATGCTTTGTGTGACTTATGATTGAAACAATCAGCTTAGTTCTTAAAGCCAACCTTCCACGCCAGCCCAGTATTAAAATAAAACCAACATTTATTTTAACGTGAAATTTCAGCCCTGAGGCCTCTTTATAAAGAGGGATTTTTAAAATCGCATTTTAGAAAGTTTATTTTTTGGAAAAAAAAAGTCACATCTGAATGAACATTTAAAATATGAAGTAATATTAAGATCAAACATTGTTTGGAAAATTGGGATTACATGTTGAATTTGATAACATCACATTTATTTGAATATCTTGAAAGGGTAGGAAACAAAGGTGGTTTCATATACAGTTTAAGAAAGAAAAAAAAATCAAGTCTTAGGAGATGGAGTTCAGAAAGTATTCTTTTTTGTTTTTTTTTTTCTTCCAAAGGAAAGAATTAGATGTCAGCATATTAGCAAGTTGCTATTGCTCCTTGGCATAAAGGTCGTGTCTTGGTTATACGTCTTCCGGTTCTCTAAATTCTGCAGTGCCATCACAGCAGAGTGTACTGGATACAACTGAAATGATAAGAGTTTCAATAGGCACTTTAGTGGAATTAAGAAAAATCTAACACTCTTCCACCGTGATGCCACATAGCTCTCTTCCTTCAGGTTGTCACATCAGCAAATCGCATGTAATAGGCCTGAGCTTGTCTCAGTGATATCCCAAAATTTAAAAACAAAAACAAAAACTAAACAAAATCAAGCACATACATACAATAGGCAGAAAAACCCAAACTGACAATATGGTGAAGATAGCAACTTGCTAGAAACCAGAAAATCAAAGGAATCTTGGACTAGAAAGTTGTGTGTGTGTGTGTGTGTGTGTGTGTGTTTGAGTTTTTTTTTTGTGTGTGTGTGTGTGTGTGTGTGTGTGTGTGAGAGATTTCTCGTTTTTCCTCTGAAGTTTCTCCTGCTGCACGTGAGCGTTTGCATCCCCCCTAAGTGACCTTATCAGGGTTAGGATGCTCTTCTTCTCCGAACAAGTCTGCCAAGACTTGAAAGCGGGGCCCCCAGTCCGTGAGATAGCCGTAGTCCTGGTCAGCTTCTGTGGTCAGGGAGTCTATGGAGCTCAGGGACTCTGCGATGGACCCGTTGCCCTCGTAGGCGTAGGTGGCCAGCGAGTCGTAGGGAGGTGCGCTGGGGTCCACGTCATTGTCCTGCAGCCTCTGATGAATGAAATCCCTTATGTCTGTGTTGTCTTCCACTGGGGGTCTCTGGCGAGGTAAACAGAGAGGGTCGGGTTTGATATCCCTGCGGATTTTGTTGTCTTCGATGACTTTGGGATTTCTCAGAGCACCGATGTCGAAGGCCTGAGTGTCCTCTTCCCCACCGCCTTCATCGTCGTAGTGGATCACGTTGTCCCTGATGTCCTCCTTGGACGTCATCAGGGTGTCTTTCTTCTTTTGCCTCCGCAGGGCCACGTACAGCACGACGATGGCTGGAATGAGACAGAAAGGGCAGCTTGAGACTGTGTCAGTCTATCTCTGGACATGACATACACTTGATGAGGGAGTTCTGATGATTGGGTTGGCCTCATCCTATTAATGCCAATTGCATTTTCAGAAAGGATCAAAAATATTTCGATTTTTTTAATGCACTAAGCTGAACTTCATTTTTCCAATTGTAACTCACAAGAAACTAAATATTCACAAATCAACTGCAGCCTCATAATATAGGAATTATATCTAATATTTTAGAGTCAGGTTATAAAAAAGGGCTTTTTCAAGGAAAAGAAAATCATATTTATTCTAAGTATCCAGAAAGCTGTATTATATTGATATTATGAACCTTGAATATTATAGCCTTTGTCTTGAAATTTGAATATTATAGTAACAAATATTGTGCATACCCAGATTTCCCAAATCTAACACTCTGTGACTCTAAAGAAATATACTCCAACTATTCATATGATAATCACTTTTAAAGAAATGAATGGGGGCTAAGGTATGCTATGGAAAATGAGCATTTTATACATTGTGTCAACTAACATCCTCTATTTCTTCAATTCTGTGCCTGACAAGTGACATTTTTGTTTGTTTGCCAGCAGCTGATGGCAGATCTGATGTGTACAAGGCAAATGTTCTACCAGCTGTACTATCGCTCTATGCCTAGTGATTCACTTTTCAAACAAATAACTAGTAAGTATTCAGTTTACCTTAATTAAACATGAAATTATTTTGAGATAATTAACTTATATATTTTCATTAAAATCTCTTTGTTCCTATCTTTAGAACAAATCTATCTATTAAATTTATAGAAATGATTTCTCTAGGAATAAATGGACACAAATTTAGATATTAAAGTCAAAATAATACCCTCTCTTCTCTACAAGTACCAGAAGGTTGAAAGCTGCAATAGATCTGATTTACTGTAAAAGAGTTTGGAAGATTTTTAAAGGTTTAGGAGAGTCCATATATAATAAAAGCTCATTTATTTATCTTCCTAAGAAATTTGATTTTGGCTAATTGGAAGGGCAGAGGAAATATAGGAAGAACTTCAATACAATGGGCCTTGGAAAATGTTTAGCACTTGTATTCATTCTTTAGTTTACATAAATCTCAGAACTAAAAGATTAATTCATGTTCACCTTTGTATTCTATAAAAGATCGCATGTTTCAAGAGAAGTCCTACATCTAAAACAGCTTGAAAGTTGACATATATGTTAAATGTATTTAAACATAGTTTAATGTAATTTCAATGATGCCAAACACAAGTTTCACCATCTTTCAAGAAGAATGCTAAATAGCTAGAAGGTGAGTCATATAAAGGTGCATAACTTTGGGTGTAGTTGTATGGGAATGAAAGAATGGACACTCTGTGTGATGCTGTTGACTAAATAGAATTGTTTGCTTTGTTGGAAGTAGGCCAAAGAGAAAGACTCAAGTGTTCGGACATCTCAAACCATACCGAACTGATAAAGACATGCTCTGGGACTCAGAGACCCTTTAGAAAGAGATGACTAGGAGAAGCAATTTGAACTTACACAATTTATTGGAGACATCATTTCAGATGTGGAAACATCACTACCTCTTTAAGGTTTATCTCATCAATGAAAATAAAGCACCGGTATACTTTATTGGAAATAAGGTCATAAATAATAATTTATTCTACACACTAAAGTTAATGCTGTGAATGAATATCAGCATTGTGATAATTACAAGGACAATATTCTATAAGGCAATATGAGTTTCTGTCTTGGTGAAAGTTCACTATTCTCTTAAACTATCAGATAATGCTTTCTTAATTATTTTTTAAAGATTAAAACAACTATTTTAGAAATCAAGATATTTCTAATCATATACCTAACAAAATTAGAAAGATTGATTTTGTTCACTTTTAACAAAATCAACAATATTTCATTGAATAATAAACATGAGTTAAATATTGAATTAAATAATTCATTAAATAAATAAATAAAAACATCTGATAGCCTAGTTTTCCCTCTTGGAGAACCTGGCAAGCTACCAATAGTTTACTGCCCGCACGGGGGAGAGCCTGGCAAGCTCCCTGTGGCGTATTCATATGCCAAATACAGTAACAATGGTGGGTTTCAATCCCCTGATCCTCAAGAGCCTCTAATGTGGCACCACTGGGAAGAATGAGTAAAGAGAGGCTGCTAAGATCTCAGGGCTAGGATGAATGGAGACGTTACTGGGCCCACTCGAGCAAATCAATAATCAATGGGATGACAGTGATACAGTGAATAAATATGCATATACAATTGTTTCTAATGTGCTCCACTGAGGCAATATGGCTATCACTTTACTTCTGAGATTCTGACAGCAAGTTAATCAGTGAAATGGAGTCATTTGACTAGAATTTCTGGGAGACAAAATGTCCTAAGATAGGATTAAATTAATTTTCACAAAGATTTGGTAGAATAATTTTACCCTATCCAAATATTTTAGTTTGTTCTGGTCTAGTAAGAATAGTTAGAAAACTGGTGTGGAAAGTTAAGAGATAACTGAAGCAAGAATCTAATTGGCTGGCAGTTTAATTTTTTTTAAAAAAATCCTGTTGGTGTCTTTATTTTTCCATTTCTTGACCCTGCTTTTCTTTCTTTCCGTTCTTTAACATTTAAGAACTACCCTTCATCCATTATGATCAAAATTGGTAATATAGTTTCATATTGGAAATGATTACTAGGATTCAAAACGAATGAAAAAAACACCATGACAGTGGAAATGTGCTTTAGGAAATTTTGTGACAAGCTCCACAAATTGTTATGACTTGAAAATTCTCAAGTGTTTGAGCATATTTTTGGATATGCATGATGTTCATTATTCTTAATTGTATAGGTACATGGGCTATGGCACAAATAGTTACTATAATTTGATAATAGACATGCTCCCTTTCATTTAGATATGGCCTTTATGGAAGAATAATTTTGCAGTGGTAAAAGGTAGAAAAGAGAGGGAGGGAAGAAGGAAGGTTGGGGTTGGAGAAAAAGATGGAGAGAAATATAAGAGACAGAGGGAGAGAAAATAAATGGTTACATTTAAACCAACCTAAGAGTATAACTATGCACAGTAGAATTGCAATCAAAGCACCGGTGCTGAGTCCTACAGGTAGAAAAATTGCTTCCACATTACAAGACAAGATGGTACCATCAGAGTCACATCTACAAACTCGTATAGTCATTGTATTTGTGCTGCTCTGGACAGGGTAACTGCTGTCTTCTATTACAACGGGGAGAAAATACAACTCTTGCTGCCTGCGGCTGTATCCATTTTTTCTTGCTTCAATTCCAGCTGTGTTGTCTACAAAACATGACATTTGTGATTAGATGGTTACTATAAGCTTCAATGCAGATCTTAAAGTTGGTATCTGTTAAACAGTAGGGGGCTCGTCTTGAATCAGTAAAATATATCACATCATAGTTCATTTATGTGATAAGAGTCATCCGGATGTAATTAAATACTATAAAAATAATCCTAAGGGAAAGAAGAAACATTAATCTTGTCTTGTGTAAGAATTACACTTTCTATTCGGAACGAATGTTGAATGGTTTTCAATATTTCAGGTCAAGAAGTATTCCGCTATAATCCAATTTCTGATATCAAAATGTCATCAAGGAAAAATGTGATTTTATAGATGTTTCCAACAGAACAGATTAAGATATATTGTAATATAATTAATTCATTACAAAGTGAATTAAAGGGCCTTAGCTAAGAAACTGTTCTTTAAAATATAACTATAAACTTTCTATTTTAGATTAAAACTTAATTTTTTCCTAATTTAAATTGATGCTCTTACACTCACATATATTCCATACAAATATTATCACACAAATCCATAATAAAAGTATGAAAAGGTAAATTATGCTTTAAAAGACCTAGATTCATTTAAAAAGAAATGTAAGCATCACAAACTATATTAATCATTATTTTAATACAATTAAAGAGGAATGCATTTAAACTATGACAACTCAATCACAGTAATGCTTATTTGGGATATCCCCAAACAGTGAAATTTAAATTGTCTATAAATAATTTAATACACCTATTCATAGTTTCATCTGAATATAATGTTTCTATACATAATTTATTTTCATATATAAAAAGAATATGTTACTTTTATATGTTGGTTCATGAATTGGTTCATACCTATAGGTGATATTTTTGTAGAATGCAAAAACTAATAGACATTGTAACTGTCAGGAGACCTTACTGTTGATTTTCAGTTTATAGTTTGCTTCAGAAATGGAGGATCAGATGCTTCTGTGAGTTGCTTACGATAAGAATGTTAAGAACTTTGGTCACTGAAACGAGCAACATGAAATCTTTGAAGAGTTATAAAGTGCCATCTTTGTGTTTCTTGGAAAGATTGTCTGAACTGGAGTGTTAAGAAATTTAAATTCAATGAGGGAAATATATATATATATATGTATGTATATATATACATATATATATATGCATCTCAGAGAGCCCAGCAAGAAATTTAAATTCCATGAGGGAAATATATATATATATATATATATATATATATATATATATATACACACATATGCCTCTCAGAGAGCCCAGCAAGCTATTGAGAATATACCGCCCACACGTTTGTCAGAGCCTGGAAAGCTCCTCATGGTGTATTCGATATGCCATAAGCAGTAACAAAAACTGGTCTCATTTCCCTGACCCTGAAATAGTCTCCAATTATTGGGAAAGACAAGTAAGGAAAGGCTGCTAAAATCTTAGAGCTGAGAATAATGGAGATGTTACTGGTGCCCAATCAAGTAAATTGATGAACAACGAGAAGACAGTGATACAGTGACAGTGACAGTGATATTGTGTCTAATATAACTCTCATAACAATTATAATGACATTTTAGTCATAAATAGATTAATTGTATTTTATAATATTCTAAAGCTTGCATATACAAATATGCAAGCTTTAGAATATTACAAAAAGTTAGAAAATATACTCATTAAAGTAACAACACCAAAAATATGATTGTGTCAATATACCCAATTTTTTATTCACATATTTAAATTATAACAACTAAGAATAAGGTCTATTTTCTATGCTAATTTCAGTAGATAGTTCAAGTATAAAAGCCTTCATAAAAGAAGTTTTTCCTGGGTAGATTAAATGGTTATTATATTTTAAAAAATTCTAAATTTCCAAAGTATAAAGATACCAAATGTCTATTATACTGTTGCAAATGAGAGTGAATACAGGCACTTATGGAAGACAAAAATATCATTGAATTAACTTTGAAAGTTATAGTAACTTATGATTTAATAGTAAAATCTGGAAAGAGTCAAGGATTAAAGAAGGAATGACAGAGTAATAGAAAGTCAGAGAGACAGGTATAATTCTACTTGGAGAAGCAGGTAGACAATATTCTTTTATATAAAATACATCATAAATCAGGCTACAGTTAAAAATATTAAATACATTACTATTATGTGCTCATTTCTTTTGTTTGCTCTCCATAACAGGAATAAAGGAACACATTGAGTCCAAATTTAACAAGGGTTCTACTATGAATGTATAAAGAAGAGAAAACTCCTCTTGTGCTATTTGTGACAGCATGGATTAATATGAAAGGTGTTGATCTAAAAGAACTCAGACCAAAAATGACAAATGCTGCATGATATCATGTAGATGAAATTTTAGCGGGGACTATAGTGAAATTTATACAGAGTAGAAAATGAATTGAAAAGCTGAGAGTGGGAGAAATAAGAATTGATGGTTAAAACGGAACCCTTTTCACTTATTAAATGAATGAAATCTCAGGATAAGTATAGCTAAGTGATGTGAAAAACTTATTTTTATAGATATAAATGTAACTTTTTAAGATAAAACAGAATATGACAAATGACATAGAGTGGTGTCAGGCATACATTCAGATCAGGAGAAAAACATGCTCTGAATCAGACTATCTGGTTTATATTATCATGATTAAGCAATGATAGAATCTCCAGTAACGATGCTATAGTCAAATTCAGCTTTTTGGGGATATTTAATGAGTGCTGTTGCCATCCATATAGCTGTTCATCCATACCATGGCTCTGGGCAACTTATTTAATTTCACTAACAAATTCACATATGAAATCAAAGGGATCTATATTAAGTCTTAGAAATTCTCTCTCCTCTTCTTATCTTCAGAGATGTATCCAAATCTGAGACACTCAATATCTACAAAAGCACCAAAACTGCTCTCATACACAGCTAGTATCCTTTCACCTGGCATGCAAGCAAATTCTCTAAATGCAAATCTGAATGTCATGTACATTTGTGTAAAGCTTCCAAAGATTTTTCAAGTCCTTGACTAAAGGCAACACTCATGAAACTGACTAATGATTTACAGTTAAGAATATGATTTGATTTGTGTTAGAAAGTGCCATGTTAAGTACACTGCTCAGATAAAAAATATAATATTATTTGCTTCAATTTTATTTTTACTATTTTTTTGAGGTAGGGGCACAATCAGTGATGCTCAGATGTTACACCTGGATCCTAGCTCGGGAAATTATTCCTGGTGGCGCCCAGGAGACCATATAGGATCCTTGAGATGGGTCCGAGGTGAGCTGCAAAAAAGATCCACTATCTCTTCAGCCACAGTTTGGTTCTATTTTTAAATGTGCTTTACTGTTCACAATAAAACATATTGTCTCCCACATATACTTCATATGTTACCCTGTTTCACACAGTAAGCAATAAAATCCACAAAGTTTATTTTCATGATGAAACTTGGAAACTACAATTTCTTTCCCATGAGTATCTGTAGCAAAGTTGGTTTCTGAAAACATCTTTTATCTTTGGCCAAGCACTGGCATCTTCATCATCATTTTTGTTATCACCTTACCATATTTTATTCATTTTATAGGCATAGAGGTTAGTAAAACTAGCATTTTACTATCAATTGTCTTCGAGGCAGGCTTTTAAAGTCCCCATTATATAGACTATGGAAATTTAGAGGAGATAAAATCAGCTCAACATCATAGAACTAATAAAATCAGAACCACTGCTCATGAGATCGTTTTAAAGGTTCAAATCCAGTGCTGTTCACAATTTGTAGATTTAAAGAATAGTTATACTGTTAACATTGGGTGCAGTAATTGTAGCAGTGTATAGTATAAAGGACAGACTAGAATGTAGGAGCTAGAGAGATAATACAAGTGGGTAAGGGGCATGTACTTTGATCCTCAGAACCACATTGATTCTGAGCTCCACCAGGAGTGATCAAAAAAGACAAAATAAATGTAAACATAGACATAATAACACAGATGGTAGCTAGAATATCTTGACATCTTTTATGCACTATGTTATATGACATACATACATTTACTTTTATAAATATAGTCAGATTAAAATAATATGAGTGAATGCATTAAAGGACATCAATTACGCAGTAACAGAGTAAAGATGCAAATTACTTTTGTTGTGTGTATGTTTTGTTGCTGGGGGGGTGGGGGGAGACACCTGACAGTACTCAAGGCATAGTACTGGCTCTGTGCTCAATCATCAAAAGTGATCACATAGGGTGCGTGAAATTGAACAAGGTTTGGTAGCATGCAAGGTAAATTACCATACACACTATGTTTTCTTTAGCCCCACAGATGAAATTCTCTCCATTTTGAAAGTCTATCTATATTCTTAGCTAATTTTGTACCATGTAAAAAATATGGTTAAGAAATATCATATCTGTGGGCCAGAGAGATAATACAGTGAGTAGAGCACTTGCCTTTGAACATAGCTAACCAGGGTTCAGTCCTCAATGCCCTATATGGTACCCTGAGCCATGCCAGAAGTGATCCCTGAACGTGAGCCAGGAGTAATCCCTGAATACCTTAAGGTGTGGCCCACAAAACAAAGGGGGGAGGAGGAAGGAAGGAAGGGAGGAAGGAAGGAAGGAAGGGAGGAAGGAAGGAAGGAAGGAAGGAAGGAAGGAAGGAAGGAAGGAAGGAAGGAAGGAAGGAAGGAAGGAAGGAAGGGAGGGAGGGAGGGAGGGAGGGAGGGAAGAAGGGAGGAAGGGAGGGAGGGAGGAAGGGAGGGAGGGAGGGAGGGAGGGAGGGAAGAAGGGAGGAAGGGAGGGAGGGAGGAAGGAAGAAAAGGAAGGGAGGAAGGGAGGGAGGGAGGAAGGAAGAAAAGGAAGGGAGGAAGGGAGGGAAGGAGGAAGGAAGGAAGGAAGGAAGGAAGGAAGGAAGGAAGGAAGGAAGGAAGGAAGGAAGGAAGGAAGGAAGGAAGGAAGGAAGGAAGGAAAAGGAGGAGAGGAGGGAGAGAAAGGAAAGGAGGGAGAGAAAGGAAAGGAAAAGGAGTCGGGAGGAAGAAAAAGAAAGAAAAGGAAAGAGAAAGAGAAATTACCTAATTGCATATAGCAATATTCAGGTTGAACAAATGATATATTAAAACCAAGGAAAACATTGATTTTGCAGATAGCCTTTTGTTTGCTTGACTCATTAAGGGTTTTTTTCACCTTATGCATGGAAGTAATTTACCACATTAGATGCAATGTATACAGGTTAAATGTTTAATGCTGAGGTATAGAATTCTGAGTTTCTTACATACACATTTCCATATTTTATGTACTTCACTTTCGTTAGCAAGGCATTGCTTTTTTACCTTTGTGTTCTTTTACAGAGATTCACAATAAGAAGTAAAGTTTTATGGGGTTAAACTTACTTCTGAAGTCACGAACAGTAAAATTTGGTTTGATGGCAGCTTCAGGTGATAATCTAAAGGAGAATTGCTGCCCAGCAGGTGAAAGATCTCTGTCAGTGGCACTCACGGTCTGAATGATCTGGAACAAAATTGAGACAAAACTGGGAGTCAATCAAAAGTTTCGTAGGAAACTATACATGAGGTTCATATTTATTTTTATGGAAGACCAAATAGACAGAATGGCACTTTGAGGTTTGTATCACTGTACCAATTTTGATAGATAATTTCAAAAAACAAGCACTGTAGCACTGTCCTTTGCTCATTGATTTGCTTGAGCGGGCACCAGTAACGTCTCCATGGTGAGACATGTTGTTACTGTTTCTGGCATATCGAGTACACCAGGGGTAGTTTGCCAGGCTCTGCCGTTCGGGCAGGAAACTCTCGGTAAGCTTGCTGGGCTCTCCGAGAGGAACAGAGGAATCGAACCCCTGTTGGCCACGTGCAAGGCAAACACCCTACCCACTGTGCTATTGGTCCAGGCCAACTACTACACTTCTTAAGAGCACCCTGGTGGAGCAATAGTACAGCTGGTGGGGCGTTTGCCTTGCACTCAGCAGACCTGAGTTCGATTCCCAGCATCCCCTATGGTCCCTGAGCCCCGCCAGGGGTAATTCCTGAGTGCAGAGCCAGGAGTAACCCCTGTGCATTGCCAGGTGTTCCCCGAAAAGCAAAAGAAAATATTTTAAAAAACAAACAGCTAAGTCTTTCCATTGAATAATACTAAGTAGCACTCACTCACTTGAGGGTAGAAGCTAATTCCAAATCAATAACTGCATAAATAAAAGGCTTAACAGCATTGACTTTTCTCACTATTAAGCCAAATAAAATTAACACGTGGTTGCTTGCATTCTAATTCAGATAAAATAAGTGCTTTGCAATCTAAATTTGAAAGTGCTTACTAAAAACAAATCCTGATTATTTAAAAGTCTTTGCATTGACAAAGTTTTAGTATAGTTTGTGTGTGTGTGTGTGTGTGTGTGTGTGTGTGTTTAAGTGTGGGGAAATGCATAAATAAACAAAATATTTATTCATAAAAAATAAAATGCCTAGAAATAGATATTCAAAGGATGCATATGTGGTTTTATTATTGTGTGGTTTTATTATTGTGTTTGTTTCCCCACATGGGTATGAACACAAATTGTGTTTTTGTGTCTTTTACAAAGTACCATCAAAACCATTTTATTTATTTAGTTTTTCAGAAATTATTCTCATAGGTTTTATAACCTGTAGTGGGAATTCTACTTCTCAAGGGTACCTTTAGGAATTTGGGGGATTAAAAATGGAACCTGAATGCTAGACTATGAGACTGATCATCTGCTGTGTAGATAAGAAAATTAGAAAGCCTTGGAGGCATTTGTTTTTTAACATAGCCAGTGGATGAGTTTCAGGAAGTCTGGATAGGAGCTGAGCTGATAAGGCAATTTAGACTAAATTTGGACCAAATTTGGATTTGCTGGAGGAAAGCTTTACTTTCCAGGTATTATATCCTGGTTTCAGTAGCAAACCTTGGATTATGTGATTTATAAATATTGAACATGTGATTTAGCTCCTTCCCATATAATTCCATGGTTAAAATTCTTGTTTTTAATTGCTCACACAGGATTACCTATATATGGGAAGCAAACTATAGGTATAAGCATACATGCATAAACATATATTCTAAAATATTTAATGTGTTATGTTACTCTTAGTAATTTCTAAGGTGATGAGTTTGTCCTATAGTGAGAATACCAGTTCCTGATCTCTTTGTGTGAATTAGCCCCAACTCACTTCCCATTTAGAATTGTCATAGGAGAGAATTTTTACCCAATACCAAAGACCAGATTATAGAATGGGACAATTTACTCAAAGATTATCACCTTGATTCTGTAAAACTTCCAGCATCCTAAAGATATCCTTAGATCATTAAGTCTCGTTGATAAGATTCTGTAAATTTATTTCTGAACTGATATTTTGTTGTCATTTTGCTTCCTTATAAAACCACATCAGTTAGCATAAGCATTTGATAAATTAGAGGTATCTAACGTCAAAGCATATGAAAAATACAATTTTCAAATAAAAAAATTACTTCTAAATAACATGCAATGGTGAAAATTCTAGTACAAGCTACCTAGAATCTAAAATAGTACCTTGGGATTTTGTGCCCTTAGGTAAAGACATAAAAACTCTCAATTTTTTTATCAATTAAATATATGAATATTTCTTGATTTATATAGTATAAATCTTATTTTTGTAGAGTACATAGACATATGTGCCCATTCATAAACTATACTCTAGTAGAGATAAGTCATAAAATTTCAATATAACAAAGAGATTCACTTAGTTCATAGGGAATTGCTCTATATATTTCTGAAAGTTAAGAGGCATTTTAGGGTTATGCTTTGCATAGAAAGCTAGCCCAGTAGGACACAAAATGCTTGAAAAATATTTACTAGGAAATGAACCTTCAAAGACCCTTTGACTTTAAAATGAATTATAGATGCCTCCAATAACTTACGCTGTCACTAACTTTTTAACTCTAATTTTCTAGACACACATAAGAACATTAACTAGAACTCAATTTCCAAAAATATTTTATTTAGTGCCTTAACTCTTCTAATTGGCATGAAATAAGGTTCCTTAATTACGTTGAAAGTAAGTAATTTGGGAATCAAGTTGAAGATCATGGCGTGGAAATTAAAAAAATAGTTGCCTTTAGGGTTTTCTAAGTATAGTATCATATCATCTGCAAATAGTGATACCTTGACCGCTTCTTTTCCTATCTGCATGCCCTTGATATCTTTTTTTTGTCTAGCTGCTATGGCTAGGAGTTTCAGTACTATATTGAATAGGATTGGCAAAAGTGGGCAACCTTGTCTTGTGCCCAATCTTAGAGGGAAGGATTTTAGTTTTTCCTCATTGAGGATGATACTTAAAATGGGCTTGTGGTAGATGGCTTTGATGACCTCTCAGTGTCTGTGTGCAACACATAATGCCCCAAAGCAGAGAGTATGAGGGATATTTTCTGCCATGGAGGCAGGGGGAGGGTGGGAAAGTGGGGTATACCAGGAATATTGTTGGTGGGAAATATGCACTGATGGAGGGATGGGTGTTTGATCATTAGATGATTGTAATCCAAACATGAAAGCTTGAAACTGTCTCACGGTGATTCAATAAAATTAAAAAAAAAATATTTGCCTTTTGAAATTTTTAATTGTCTCTATCTCCAAATAATATATCTCTCAGGATATTCATTTCTGTTAGGATTTATATAGCATGTACTATTTCATGACCTTATGCAGTCACTAACTTTTTACTATGTAAAGATGTAAATAAGGGCTGGAGCGATAGCACAGCGGCTGGTCCTTCGCCCCTCTCGGAGAGTCCGGCAAGCTACCGAGAGTATGGAGCTTGCATGGCAGAGCCTGGCAAGCTACCCGTGCATATTGGATATGCCAAAAACAGTAACAATATGTGTCTCAATGAGAGATGGTACTGGTGCCCGCTTGAACAGATCGATAAGCAACGGGATGACAATGACAGTGAAAGATGTAAATAGGTACTTGTGTGCTTAAAGATGATTGAAATCTATTAGAAACCAAATATATTCTAATATATTTTCACTGAGGTACACATTAACAATATTGGGCAAATAATATTATTGTTTTATGACATAACCTCATCATTTTCTTATGCCTTGTTCATAATGTATTGGCATGCTGTCTTGTTAAATTATAATATTCATTCATGCTTCCATGTAATATCCTTAAATCTAGAATTTTAAGAGCAACTTCTACAAGAATATGGCCCTCTATGACATGTTAAGAACTCCCTCCAAAGTAATTGACTTGAACAAGTCAATAAAAATATTAAATTCAGATACTTGACTATCTCAGATGTTTTATTCAAACTCAAAACAGAGCTAAGCTTTCTGTATATTTTAACGGACTTCAAATCATTTTTGTATCCCATTGTAAATGCATTTGAGAAAATTAAGAAGTACTCCAGAATAATTTAATATAAAGAAATTTGTTTGAGCCTATTCTAAGTTTTTTTTATAAATACCAACTAAAGGAGTAGAGAAACACCAGTGTGCAATTCCAGACCTTTATTAATGCCAAGGCATCAACACTCTTTCCATCATTTTACGCCTGTGTATTACTTCCATATTACACATCTGTAATTTATTAATGGATGCATACTATTTATATTGCTTAAGATTTGAAGATATTTCACACATATAAATGATTGGTTGTGTAATGTAAAACACATCCACATGGTACATGTAAATATGATCTTTATTAACAGCATGGATAAATACCTGTCCTGCTTTGGCGTTTTCACAGACAGCTGTCTCATATGGCACAGATAATTCTGGAGGAAATTCATTGACATCCAGGACATTAATCAATATGTTAACTTTGCTAGTTAACAACGGGTTGCCTATCAAAAACAAGAAAATGAGATTAAAGAAATATCCAGTTATGACATTTTGTGAGGTACTTAATTATTTTTAAAAATATTTTACTGATACTTAAATTTCTGTAGTAAAACACTGTAAATAGATAGGTGTATAAGATATACCAAAGTGACCATTATATTTCAATTTACCCTTTCTCTTTTTGATGTTTGTTATGTTTTGGGTCCACACCTGGCAGTGCCTCTGGCTTACTCTTGAATTTGTCTTGGGGATCTTTCCTGGCATGCTCCAGGGAACATATGTGGTAACAGAGCTAACACCATAACTGGCCACATGCAAGGTAAGCTCCCTACCTACTGTATTATTTCTTGGACTCTCAATTTTCTCATCCTCTTTACTGAATTTTTTTCTGGTAACTAATAATGTGATATTATGCATAGGGAATTGAAATTTGTTGTATGTTGCTCATCTATTATTATAGCATAATTTTGTATTTTAGTGTTATATATATGTGTGTGTGTATATATATATATATATATATATATATATATATATATATATGTAAACTCAAAACCCTGTGCATAGCTGGGTGTGACCCAAAAAGAAAACTTTTTTTCTTTTTGGGTCACACCCAGCTATGCACAGGGTTTACTCCTGGCTCTACACTCAGGAATTACCCTTGGCGGTGCTCAGGGCCCCATATGGGATGCTGGGATTTGAACCCAGGTTGGCCGCGTGCAAGGCAAACACCCTACCCACTGTGCTATCGCTCCAGCTCCTAAGCCATCATTTTTGATGCTTTTGTTTTGTGAAGGATTTCAATTTCTCTTTCAATTGTATTAATTGCAAAGAGCACTTTGGGTTTATTATTTCTTCCTGATGAAATCCTTAGAATATTGCGTGTTTCAAGTACTTCTATGCTGTCCTCTTGAGATATAATTTTGATAGTACACATTTGTATTTTTGTAGTATCTGTTGTAACTTCATATTTTGTTTCTTATTTTGTTCATTTGTTTTTCTGTTCTTCTATGTGAGTCTAGATAAAGGTTTGCCTATTTTGCTAACATCTTCAAAAATGTTTTTATTAATAACTTAGATTGTCATACTAATGCCTATTTAACTAACTTTTGTTTTCTTTTATTGTTTCCTATTGTTTACTGAATTTCGGTTTTTATATTTTATTTTTTTCTCTATTGGATATAGTAAGGGTTTATTTAATAATCGGTATTATTTGGAGGACAATTATTAACATATATGTACTTTTCTTAGTACTGTTTTTGCTGTGTACTACAGCTTCTGATGTGTGTCTTTATTTACAGTCATCCCCAAGTAATTTTTCATAGCTCTGTATTTTTTTTTACCCAGGATACATTCTGTAACATTTTCCCCAGTGTTTTTGGTTTGATTTCTATTTCATACCAATCTGTTCTTACAAGATGCTTGATGGGATTTAAATTTCTATATATTCACTGACAAGTGTTTTTGTGTTACAACATTTGGGTAACCATTAATAATGTTTGTAGGGAACTTGAAAATGAAGTATATCCTGTCTTCACATGTAAATCTATATGTTCTCCATGAGAATCTGAAGTATTGGGAGAAATAAAAAATTATAGGAGTAACAGTCTGGCATAAATAATTCACTATCAAAGTACACAGGTAGTTCGCTGAATCAATAGTAGTATCAATATTTCACAATCAGAGTATCAGGGCATTTCATTGAGCCATTCTTTGCTACTATAATTTTCTTTAGATAAAACATATGTTTCCATGATTTATTCTTTGCTAGTTCAATGACTTTGAAATAGATTTATTTAAACTTTAAAATGCTACTAATGATGATTCATTTCCCAAAAATTATAAGTAATGAGAAAATGGAATGTGTGTTTTTATACACAAACATTAAGATAATTATGGAGGCAAAGGAAGTCACTTATGAAACACTAGGTTACACCTTAAAAATAAAATACTTGTTTCCTTGTTTTGTCTTTCTCTGTTTCAAGGTGAGTGATATCATACCGAGTTGGTCCTTCTCTCTGAATTAGTTTGATTACTTTGGCTTAAAGTCAAGTTTGCTCCAGGTTGCAGAAAACTACATGATTTCAGTTCTTCTTAGAACTGTATAGTATTGAATTAGTATCTCAACAACTTCTTGATTTGCTTCTCTTTTGTTGGGCATTCATTGTTTGGGGATGGCAGGTTGTTTTGTTTTGTTTCTACAATTGTACTAAGTAATGCAAAGAACAGTTTCAAACAATTGCAAAAGCTTGGCTTTGGATTGCATTATTGTTACCAAACCAGACAGGGTAGAAGAATAAGAGGGAAATGAAGATCAGACTTTGCTTTCCTAATCAAACTAGGAGTTATAAAAGGAATAAAAGTAATTCATAAATAATTGTACAGTCATAATGCACCTATATTCTAAAGAAAATGACACAAAACAACTTATGAAAGGCTCATCCTTTAAATCTGAGACAGTCATTCCTTTGCCCTCAATGTGTGCGTCTCATAAAAAGAGAATGAATATGCAAGGTTTTAAAAAAAAACTTTAAGCTGAAAGTGTTAAGTTGGATTTTGAATCGAGGTATTCTCATACCAAAGTCCATGCTCAGGAACTCCATTACATAACATACAATAGAAAAAAATTGATAATTATATTGCCACTTAAAATTAGACCACTAATTCATATTGCAGATTAGAGCATAATTCAACCTATTCAACTCTGCTACAATGCAAAAATCAGCCTCCATTTTCTGTTTCACAGGTACATAAGGTATAAGTGATGAAACCATAAGAAAAGAGCCTTTTATTTTCTCAATTACAATTTTAAGTTAAAGTGAGGATGGGAACTTTTCTGAAGGTGACAAAATTACCTCAATAATTTATAGTAAAGATCTCCCTTTATAACAAATAAGCCTATCATTGTAATTAGTTTAAGCCATTTTATTTATAAAGATTTTATAGTGTCAAACATTTTATCCTCCTACAACACAGAATTTAACTTGTCCTAATGAGTAATATATGGAAATGTTAGTATTGTAACATGTTCTCATTAAAATTGTTTACCAATGGAATTATTTTGGTATTTATTGGTCACTGTTATTTGAGGCTTTTTATAAGATTGTGGAATCATTGAAAATTAAAAGTTACTATTCTTTATTGTAACTATTTCAAAATAAATGCCAAAAAAGAAGATAGAGGGAAAATGATAACAAAATCAACATAGTTGTGCTATCAAAAATGAATGAGTTTTCAATACATTCATAAAAATGTATTCTATATGTAAAACAACCATACTTAAAGGTTTAATACATACATTTAAACATAAGACGTGGAATTTTTGTCAACAACTGTTCTTAAATAATCACTGAATTCTTCTAGGATCATATTATTAGTCTGTAATGAATTTTCTTTGGGTGTGGGGATTGCCTCTGAAGTGCTACTGAGAAGGCAGATAGGGTGAGCCCTTGGCAATCCCTAGACAACCAACCAGCAGCCCAATGCATAGATGTGATGTAGCTCCAGCCCCTCAGCGCTAGGGTTTACCTGGGCACCTTAGCAGTACTAAGGACACTGTTTCAAATTGCAATTTAAAACACTAGTTTTCATCACTTGTCTTAAGTATATTGAAAATGATTTTTCTTTTTCATATCATTTTTGATACTTTGTCTCATGCTAGGAGTATCTGTGTTCATCTGTGTTGATGTAAATTTTGCCTTAATAAATTTTAAATATTATTTGAGCTCACTTATAATAAATTTATGCTATGGTCTTCATAGCGGGGGTTTATTTTATACTTTAAGTTGTCATTTAATATACTAATAAGAAAACCTTTCTAACTCATTGATTTTGGTAACTATAAGACTTAGTTTTCACCAAGGAATAGGTAAAGATGAACTAATGGATATTTTTTAAACAATGAGAGATAAAAATAGAGTATTTATTTATTATTTTATGAGTTCCAAGCTACTATTAGTCGGTTATTAATATAAGCACCAGGGAAACATAAATGATAACTGAGTTTAAATGTTGGACATCTACTCAACATTTGTTTAAAATTTTTGTTATTTAAATAATTTAAGTTGTTTGTTATTTATCTAAGCTCATGTTTGAATTCGTTTTCTTAAGAACTAGTTTCCTCATGGTAAAAAGATCAGGATTTTTTCATATGTCTATATAATATTCATACAGATCAAATTTTAACACATTTTATAATTGTTGAGTAAAAAATTATTTTCAAAGTTAGAAAAGAAATAAAATACAATGTAATTAAGTAGGCTATAGATCTAAAAAATTTCTAGGGGCCAGAATATAGCACTGAAATGGAAGTGCATGCATTGGTTTAACCAACCTTAATTTGATCCCTGATATCAATTAATGCCCAGACCATCCACCAGGGAAAAAAGTCCAAAACCCTGTTCTATAATATTAATAAACAAACAGTCAACATTATAATTGAAGTTCATCAAGTGGAATCAAATACATTTAAAGAAGAAATTTCTTTATTCTGGGGGAAGCCCTAAGCCCTGTTCACTCTTGAACACACACAGACACACATATCTCCCTTGCTCTGACTCTCTCTCAATATCTCTCATTCTTTTTCTCTCTCACTCTCTCTCAACCTCTCTCAATATCTCTTGCTCGCTCTCTTCCTCTCCTTTCCTCTCTCTCTTTCTCTTGTTCTCACTCTCTCTCAACCTCTCCATCTCTCTCCCTCTCTACTTCTCTCCTCTCTCTCTCAGTTGAACTCTCAATATCTCTTTCTCTCTCTCTCTTTCTCTTGTTCTGTCTCAATCTCTCTTTCTTCTCTTGTACTTCTCTAAATGTCTTTCAGTAAAATATATTTTGCTTCACTGTAAATCCATGATTAAATGAAATTAAAATATAAGGGACTGGGCTACAGTACAAAGATTAGGGTGCATTCCTAGTATTGTCTAATCTGGACACAATAGGGGTTCAAAGCATTGCCTATTAAACCCCATCCTCAAAGCATTGCCTGTTTAAGCCTGGAGTCTTAAGGGTGTGGTTCGGAGTCCCCAAGCACCTCTGGGTGGTGAGGCGGGGGAGGGTACAGATATTCCTGGCACTGCAATACCTGAAGAGGACAGCATCTTGAAGGTCCTGACACCCTGAGCAAAGTCCCCAAATAAACAGACAAATAAGCATATGAATTGGAAATAAATAAAACTATTTTAAAAGATGAAATGCTGTGATCTGTAGGAAGAAAATCCTAAGGTATCTAGAAAGCAAAAATAATTCCATCAAAGCCAAGAAGATATCAATATTAAAAAATATAGCAAAAGATATTTAATTTACTAATCAAAGCAAACTGACAGTGACATTGATAAATTTAATTCAGTGCAGAATAGAGTTAAAGCCTATGTAAGAATAAATTTATTCAAAATATGTAGGAATAAATTTAGTCAAATACATGCAGTACTGGTTAAGTGAGTTTCAGAAGTTATTGCTTCGAGAAATTAAAAGGCTTGCTGGTGGTAATACACAATTATCTAGTTGCTTTGAAAACTAGAACAGAATATTTCTCAGATACTAGTTGTGAACTTAAAGCCTACCTATTCCACTAGGTATCTGTACACCTGCATAAAATAAATGTTCACACAAAAATGTATACATATATGTACATGGGAATATTATGCATACAGTAAAAACCTGGAAAAGTTAAATTAATATCTTTGGTGAATTAAGATGCTTTATGGTCTTATCATACAATAAAAGATCTTCAACAATGAAAAATACAAAAAAATATAGTTATGTCTCTTAACAGCATGATGGCTGGCTTTGACTCTTGACTTGGGACTTACTAAATACGAGAAATCAAGAGGGATGTGTATGTGGGCAGGTGTGGGTTAGTGGGGACGGGCAGGGAGTCAGCACAGAGAATAAAACACTTAATTTGAATGACTTGACTTAGGTTCAGTCTCAGACATGCCAGATGGCTGCCAAAGGATCCCTTCCGTGCATAGCTGGTTGTGACTCCCCAAGCAAACCCACACCCCAAGTGACACAAAAACACGAGAAAGCTTAGCATAGAAATGACGAACTCCGCAAGTTTATAAAAGCCATGGTATACACTTATATTGCACTCTTTGTATTGTATAAATAGTAATTTCGTACTGATCTTTATACAAAATGATTACTTGCATTATTCTGACATAAAGTCACATGTGTGGCTCTATGTAGCAAACTGTTATAAAAAATGACTACCCAATAATTTAATGTGGATGTAAATAACATACTTGCATATTATGTTTTCCTAAGATATGCAATTTAGTAGGTCAAGCTACTATTTTCTTTGGTGGTGGTGGTGAGGGTGCATTCAGGGTACTCAGGGGTTCCTCCTGGTTTTGCATTCAGGAATTACTCAAGAGACCTTAAGGCACGCAGGCATAAAACATGGGTCAGCTGCGAGCAAGGAAAGCATTCTGCTTGCTGTGTTATTACTCTGTCCCAAAGTCACTCTTTTTATAAATCTGTTTCTCAATGCATTATCACCTAACTAACCAACGTGAATGAAAAGAAAAAAAGAAAGATTTGTCTCTAGTATTGTTTACATTATAACTTAAATATCCCTCCTCCAAATTTAGAAACATTTGGCTGTTGAAAGTTTCTAGTAATTTGTTGAAGTGATTTTTTTAGTGCTTCTGTTACTTTTAAAATTCTCAAGATTGGTATCATAAAAACAGCAAAGCAATAATGCATAAAATACTTATTAGGGTCTAATGAAATTATTTGGATCTCCAACAACAGTAACACTGATTAATGACTCCTTTTTAATTAAGTTGAAGTTGTTCAATCATTGTACCATATCATTTCTCCTGAGAATATTTGTAGAAAGGTCAGAGCCAATACGTAAGCAATTTTAGTCTCTAATAAGGTATACTTGCCTGGTTTTGTTCTTCTTGGCAGGGCAAGTGTGAGCTATTTCTTTCTCAGTCATTCACTTTCATGATAGTTTTCTGCTCAGCTGGCTAGTTCGGTCAATGGGAACAGCCTTAGCTTTAGAATATGAATACATTTTAATTTTAAGCTCCGTGAATTCAAACAACAAAAAGTCTACAACAAGCTAATCTTATTGCAGACTCTTTAATTGCAAGGTAGTATGTATGAAGAATTTTTTATACATACATATAGAGTGCTTCTCTCTCCAGTAATCCTGAATACTCTAAAATCTTCAGTGGCCTTAGAATAGATCCTGGATTTGATGAAAATTAATCTATACATAATAAACTAACATATATTTATGTGTATGCATATATAAATGCATGTGATGTGTTATAGATATCTATATCTGTTGATTAGCAGATCCATTTTTCTATCCTCAATTTCTAATATATACAATTTGCAGTTCCAGATTGCATGTTTATCAGTCAGGGACATGTAACTGGTAGCAATCCACACATCACTGTTTCTTAATAAGCATTTAGGTAACATTGATTGTCAACAAATAGGCGTGGCATAGTAAGGAAATGTTTCATTCACGTCGACAATTAGAAACATTAACAGCAAAATAGAATTCCCTGAAGTTTAAGCTGTCTCCTTCCATTCCTAAAAAGTTCAAGCTGAAAATTCAAACTGGAGGCTACTAGTTTGGCCTGCGACTTTATGCCCTGTCATTACAGGATGATAGTTTAGTGGCCTCACCAGCGACAGGATATAAAGTGATCTTCCATAGCTACAATTCAACAGACTAATAAAAATACCTGCAGAATTTTATCATAAGTCGGCTATGAGGCCATGCATTTTTCTAACTGAAAATATGTAAAATATTTGTATTTATTAACAGAAGGGCCTAAGGTAGATTAGCTTTTCAATGAATGATATTTTATAAGGGCATTGGCTTTATAGAAAAAAATATTTCTAGTATGTTAATGCATTATTTTAAATACTGTTTTTATATTTTTAAAAATAGCTCTCTCTTGTCTTTCAATTTATTTATTGCAAAACCTTTAAATATTGAGGGTGTTACAAATGGGATTTTTTTCTTATTTCTCTTTTTACAATTTTATTTTTTGCATACTCATGAGCAAATGTTGATTATCTCTTTGGAGGAAAAATGCAAAAGATAATGACTGAGATACTACCTCCCATATTTTTGAATAGCTGTTATATAACATTAAAATAAACACTAAGTGTTAAAAATGATGTGGAGAAAAATACTCTTCTATAATGTGGATGGAAATGTAAATTAGCATAGCCATTTGGAAAACACTGTAGAAATTCTCCAAAACACTGAAAAGAAATCAAATAATTTAGATATAACTCTTCTGGGTACTTATTCAAAAAATAATATAACAATGCAAATACTTGCATGTGCAAGTAACACCCTGGCTTGGTACCAACATTAAAAATGTATAAAAATACAATTTCAAAGATAAATATATATTTGTGCTTATCGCAGTATTATTTACAATAGTCTACAGCTGCAAAAAAACCCCAAATATTTCCAGAGATCAATCATGTTATAAAAGGAAACTAAATAAAACCAAGGTAAACTTTAGACTATAGGACCAACTTTGGTTACTTAGAGAAGGGAAAATAGGACAAAGGTGTATGTATGGTTAAGAAAAGAATGAGACCTTTAGGGCAGACCTTAATGTAGTTTGGAAAATTGACATGCTGTTCAGGGGTTTATACCTGAAACTTACACAATGTTATAATGTAATATTACTTTAATTAAAAAAGTTACTGAAAAAAACAGCTCAATTGAGGCTTATTAAGAAACAGGGCATTGGAAGGAATACAAGGTGATTGACTGAAAATGCATAACTTATGGTTCATTTTTTATTGATATGCCAAAAATATTAGAAAACTTGTTTGCATGCAATCTTCTAGATAAATTCAGTAATTAAAAGTTAACACAAGGCTGATGAATAATATAAGTAACAAACAAGTTATGATATAAGGGGAAAAAAACAAATGGATAACAAGCGTGAAACGAGACTTTGGGAACACAGAATAAGGGGTCTTAAAATAGAGACTGATATTCTATTTTTCTGAAAACATCTGCTATGGCAACTCATAGGGCAATCTTTTCTCAGAGTCTAACTGAACTGGGTCAGTGGAGAGGCAGTTTAACAGAGAAAGCATAGAATAGAGGCACACCTACAATGTATTTGTTTAGCATGCCTAGATGGGAACGTTTCCTCAGAGGCAACTAGGCATAGCAGGAACCTGAAATTGAGAACTCATGCTATTAACCCACACAGCAGGACTGTGCAGAGTCCTGGAATGGAGAAATTCTGCAATGTCTACCATGGGTGTCCATATCAAGTTCCTTCTAGAGAGGACTTACAAAAGCCTACACATAAAACAATTCAGAAAACCCCCAAGAGAACAGTGCCTTCAGACAGTTCATTTGCAGTGGCCACCAATGGACTACCTTAGAGAGTCAGCTAAAGGCTTTTGCATTTTTACCTCCCTCTATCCTTTCCACAACAAAAGGCTGGAGAATCTATTCCCCCAATAATCAAAGTTTAAATTTGTGAGGGTACTGAGCGATGCACTTAGATCAAGCTTTTGTTGCTTATTAACACAAGCCACCTCCAAAAATATTAATTAGAATAACAATTTGGGGCTGGAGCAATAGTGCAGTGGGTAGGGCGTTCGCCTTGCACGCAGCCGACCCTGGTTCGATTTTTCCACCCCTCTCGGAGAGCCCGGCGAGCTACCCCGCCTGCACGGCAGAGCCTGGCAAGCTATCTGTGATGTATTTGATATGCCAAAAACAGTGACAACAAGTCTCACGATGGAGACGTTACTGGTGCCCGCTCAAGCAAATTGATGAGCAACGGGATGACAGTGACAGTGACAATAACAATTTCAGTAGAGCTCACAGGTTTGTGGCTAAGAACCTGAGCAAGATTTTCCTGACGAGAGTTAAATTTCATGTCACAATGACAAAGTACTTTTGGTTTTCAACTAGGGAGAGCCCTTGAGTAGAGGCTCCAAAATATCATCTGTCACCCACTGAGCAGGTGAAAAGGCATGGGTGAAAGGTTGAAACGAAGTGGCTGTATTTGTTAATCTGACTACCTGCACAGTTACTCTATGCCTCAGAGTTTTTTTCCTACAAGAGTTGTCAGCCTCAGAGTTTTTTCCCTACAAGACACATCAGTTATTGCAAGAAATCAGGCAAAAGAATTAGTGTCTTCTTTCCTTGTAGATTTACCTTTAAACTTTAAATAACCTAAACGTGATGAAATCTGCTAAAGACATAATTAAGGTCTTGGATTAAGCATCTGAATATTCATGCACAGCAGTAACTGTCAAAGATAAACAAAAATATCAGATTGACGCCTCCATTGTATTGACCCTGATTACAAACTCTCAGAGAAATTGTAACACTGTACAACAGCATTGTGGAGTGAAATTGGCTGCCAAATTATTGATAGCAGATGAACAAAACAAAATTAAAAGAAATAAAATGAAAGATAGCCACACCTTTTAAGTGACTCTAAAAGGACTGTTAAAATGCACCTCTATTAAAAGCAGACACATCCAGTAGCCAAATGGCATTACTCACACTTCAGTCTGTCACCCTAGGAAATAATTAAGAGTAACTTTGATAGTCCGGGTAAGCGTATGAAAGAAATATATAATGACTCCGAGTTTCTTCTGAGCTGAAATAATAGTATGATAGCTGGCATGCAGATTCAAGTTTGATCCCTGGCACTCCGGAACGATCCCCAGAGCCTGCGAGAACCAATCTCTGAGTGCAAAGTCAGGAGTAAGTCTTGAGCACCACCAGGGGTACCATCCCATCTCGCAAAAAAAAAAAAAAAAAAAAAAACAACAAAAAACCCCAAAAGTTAAATACACGATTCTCTTCTGAATTAAGGAGAAACTCACTTAAACCTTTGTCATAATCCTACCGATTTTTATGACCTCTTTGAAGAATTACTATATAAAAGTTGATATATTCCATGATGTTATTCATAGCAAATACATTCTAGTAAAACATAGAGGAGGAAGGATGGTGAGTTTTGCAAATTCTCTCTTCAATTTCAGAAAAGAAAAATTTCAGAACGGGTAATTTCATGTGATCATTTTTTCCTCCTGCCCCGTCCTGGATCGAGTTCCACAGGATCGGGGTGAGAGAGCGCTTGGAACCCCTGGAGGACTCTGAGGGGACAGCCCAGAGACGAGGTGAGACGCATCACTAGACACGCGTTCCGCAGACAAACAGGGTTCACGGGCAGCTGTCGCAATTTCTCTGGACTTATGCTAGAAGGAAGGGAACAGGTTTCTGAGTTCGCCCAGGAGACTCCTCAGCTGTCAGTCCAACAATGAAAAACACTCCAGCAGGGACCTGTTGAGGAATGCTAACGACAAAGAAATGCAGCGTGACATTGATTTCATCCATGCCATACTTACTAACTTTACTCGCAATTATGGAGACATTATACTGTGCCGTGCTTTCTCTGTCTAGTAATTCATTAGTGGCGATGGTTCCTTCCGTTCCATCTATTGTGAAGTAGCTGTCCCCATCACTCTTCCAGTCTATGAAGTACCTGTGCAGGAGGAGAGGAGATGCAAATGCGCAATGATTACCCATTAATCACAATGGCAGTCCGGCTAACTTGACACAGCTCCTTATTTCCATCCCTGTAGCTATTACCCACCTTGCAATAAAGAAGGGTGTAAACGACAGCTTCTTTATTGCAAAGTCAGTATGCTCAAGGGGAAACTGAAAATAATGAAAGATTTAGTACTCCTGCTGTTCATATTATTTTTGGGTCTTGACACCTTGAAAGCTCAGCGGAGACTAAAATTCTAAAGCTGACCATGGGTTTCCATAACCTGCTGAATATTAAAACTTCTTCAAGCAGTAAAAGAGGCTTTAATGGCAGCGGTGGGAAGAACTGAGGGTGAGGAAGGCACCTGAAAACAGCTACAAAGAACTTAAACCAGAAGCAAAATCCTTGTTTCCTTAAGAAATAAAAATACTATTTTGGAACAAAAGGGAATTTTTTTAACTTACAATGAGGTAATTGTACAGAAAATTTTCCCTCAGATACATATAATAGGATACATTTCTAAAAGGAAAGAAAGTGTTCTTGACTGATATTATGTATTTATCTTCTTTATTAGTCAGAATTCTTCATAATAAAAAGTTAATATAAGTTTTATGAGTGCAACTACCCAGATGATATAAGAAAAAGAATATCAAAATAAGATATTATTGCTGTATTTACTTTAAAATATTTTAAATTAATTTAAATTTTAGGGGCTGTAGTGATAGCACAGTGGGTAGGACGTTTGTCTTGCATGTGGCTGACCCGGATTCAATTCCCAGCATCCCATATGGTCCCCTAAGCACTGCCAGGAGTAATTCCTGAGTGCAGAGTCAAGAGTAACTCTTGTGCATCTCTGGGCGTGACCCAAAAATAAAAACAAGTAATTTTAATGAAATTACTTTTATTAAGGAATTCTTATTCACGAAGTTGTTCATAGCTGAGTTTCAGGCATTGATCCAACAGCAATTTCCACAACCAGTGGAACTTCTTTCCACTAATGTCCTTGAGTTACATCCCACCCCACATTATGACCCCCTGCCGGCCACAATTTTTAGTTTGGTGGCTATAGGTTAGATCTCATGCTGTATGTTTTGTCAGCTCTGTGGTTTAGATATATCACATGTCTATACCCAAGGCCCCTAACCTCTAGCTGTCACCTCCCTTGCACCTCTTCATACTCCAAAGGTACCGCTCACCTCCTATTTCATTCCTGCCTTTTTCTAATTTATAGATTCTCAGGTCAAGGGTAATATTGGTACTACCCCCCTCCCCCAATGAAACCTTGAATTCCCCCATCCAGTTATTCTATATATCAGTGATAAATGAGATTATCTGGTATTTTTCTTCTTCAGACTCATTTCACATAACATAATATTCTCTAGTTCATTCAAGTTGCAGCAAACATCATAGTTTTCATAGTTGTATCATCCCTTGCAGCTGGATAGCATTCCATCATGCACATACAACATGTCTTCATTAGCAATCTGTTGTTAGACACTTATGTTGATTCTGAATCCTAGCTACCTAAGTGCTGTAATCAATTATGGTGTGCATATGTCCCTTCAAATGAATGTTAGTGTGACCTGAGAATAGTAACCAATAAATGGAATCGGTGGATCATGTGGCAGTTCTATTTATACTTTTCTGAGTAGTCATAGAGTTTTCCGAGAGCTTGTACACAATTCTACCAGCAGTGGATGAGAGGTTCTCTGATAACACATCTCCAATAGCCCACCCACACAAATTGTTCTTTTTTTTTGATTATGCACTTTTTTAATGGTGCAATATGATATTTCATTGTCATTTCATTTGGACTTCATTTATAATTAAATGATGTGAGCATTTAAAAAATATTCCATTTAAAAAAATAAATATTTGTTAACTTTTTCTTCAAAAATCTTTAAATCATATTATTATCATAATTAAATTATTTAAAAGTAAAAATTATATTCTGGAAGTTTAACATATGCCAGATATAGTTCTAAATTCTTTGCTTTAATGCATGTATCACATATCAAATAAAAAAAACACTTACAATGAATATTATGGATATGCCCATTGTATATATAAGTAAATACAAAGACACAAAGACATCTGCCCAATTTCATCTAATAGAAAGTTATTTCATATTTAAACCAGATCACCAGTACTTTCATATAATTTTTACTATACTGTCAATTTTTAATAAAACATTTTATGCAAAAGCAATTTTCTAATCTAAATAGTCAATGCATAATTTACATAGTCACCATGTTTCTGGGCCTGGGAAGTTAAGGGGCATCATTGTAAGCACTGCTTTAAATTATGGTCTATTTAGCTCAATTTCTGGTCTAAAAAAATGATATATTTGCTCATTATAAAGAATTAACAAAAATAATAAGAGTTCAGTGTAGCACATTATAATCTTGACAGCCTTGTTATTTGAAGTTGAGGAAGTTTACATGTGAATTAATCACCAAATTAAAATAAATTTTCCTTTAGGAATAAAGTCTTTAACTCTTAACATATAAGTATTTGCTAGTAACTGACTTCAACTCTGAACATGTTGAGATTTATAGGCTCATAAAATCTAATCTATCTTTGATAATTCTGCCCTTGATTTCAGTGATCAGAAGTATTGAAGCATTGTGATTTTCAATTTAGTATGTCATAGTAATATTCTCATTGAGAGTAAAAGTAAGGAACATCTAAAATCATGGAGCAGAGAAAAGAATTCATTTAATTTCACCTATCTATAATCTTCTTTCCCGAAGGATTAGTCATTAAAAAGGGAAAATGGAAAAAAAAAACAATACCAGATTAAAAAAAAAAGGCTTTCTAGGGTAAGACCCGTGCAGCCAGCTTACTAATATTAGTACCCCACATTTTTATTTTCACTTAAAATATGTTAGACATATTTCTAGTCCTCATTCCATGAAATCTCTTCTAAATTCACTTAGTTTAAAAAAAACAAACGGACATTTGGAAATATTTTGTGATATGCCCCCATGAACATTTTCTGCTATTATGTGTGTGTGTGTGTGTGTGTGTGTGTGTGTGTGTGTGTGTATGATTCTGAGAGCAAGCATACACAGATACCCTAAAGTACAACCTATGTGCACAAATACTCAGGACCTTATTCTGATAATTTGACTTTTGTTTGGTTTTCATTATTTATTTTCTGACTTGCTAGTTTTTAACCTCTGTCACTTTGTAATATTTGGAAACTTCCTTCCCTTGAATACTATCATCCTCTTAGAAACCTTAGTGTTTTCTACAATAATAGATCTGAAAACCAAGTTGAATATGTTCTAATCAAGTATATATTTTCAGTATTTTTCCCAAATTGCTCAGATGCAGACTTTCTATCTAGCAATCAGTCCAGGCACATTCCTGAATCCCTACCACAGTCACTGAAAAATCTTTATGCTAATGGAATGATAAATATGTGCAGATACTTACTATTCCCTATTGTCCATGTTCTTCCATCTACAGCTTTAATATATATGTATGTATACATTATATGTACATATTTATTAATGTGAATTAATATGTATGGATGCATATATATACACATGCATACATATGCATATCTATGACTATATACATGTACATATATATGTATGTATGTAGTAACCACATCAGTGAACTGACAAGGAAACCACCAGTATTATTTCTTGAGTATTTGCAGAGAAAACATGACTGAGTTCCATAAAATCTCACTGTTTCCCTGAATACTTGTTCTCCTGAATGAATCATCAGGACTGTACCTTATGATCATGTTAAGACTCTATCTTAGGTTATTTAATCAAAGATTAAAAGTATATAATAATTGTTGCTAAATAAAATGATATAATTTAGTATATAGGTATAGGTAATATTTTTATATAATTATTTTACAGGTCGTTCTTGGAATTATGTGGTATCTAGAACAAATGCGCAGCTTGAGCAGGCAAAGCCTAATCTTTCAGTCATATGCTTGGTCCCAATTTGTGAGTATAAATGAACTAAAACATAGGAAATTAATTTGTGTCATTGTACTTTTATTTGGTGATTTAAGGAATCAACACTTAAAATATGCTCACAAGCTCTATATAATTAGACATGTCTTTAGTTTATGGACATGAACACAATGACTTGCTAACAAACCTGTGTTAGCAATTGAAGTGAAATTTAAAAAAAATTAAGAACTGACCTAAATTGCACAGGCTACTTGGGAAGAGAGCAATTTTATTACTTTTCTGTAAATGAGTTTTCACAAATGCCTCAAAAAGTTTTATTCCTTTCATTAGGTAAGCATTATCCTTAAAATTGTTTCTTCTAATTTGCCTAATATCTTTCTCACAGTTAATGGAAAAGCTAACTTTGACCTGTCCTAATTTTTAGATGCATTTTATAAAAAGGACTTGATCGTTTAGAGTTATTCTAAAAGTATCGCAACTCATCTTTTAAGCAATAAAGGTGTGATAAAATTGATTCAGGCTAACTTAGAATATGCATTTTCCTTGAGTTATAATAATATCCCCAAATCTCATTCTTGACTATTCATACTTCTTAATGTTTTGGTTTTACTGTTTATTTTTGTCTGTAGCAGATAATGAAAATAAATTCACTTGATGCATTTTCAAAATCATATAAATAAGCACCTATTCAATACAGCAATACTTAAAATGTAATTGATTTACTAATAATTTACAAATAATTTATATATTCTATATATTCTTTGGGGCTGGAGCAATAGCAGAGCAATTGGGCGTTCGCCTTTCATGCAGCCCACCTCTGTCCGATTCCGCCGCCCCTCTTGGAGAGTCCGGCAAGCTACCAAGAGTATTGCGCCCACATGGCAGAGCCTGGAAAGCTACTCGTGGTGTATTCGATATGCCAAAAACAGTAACAATAAGTCTCACAATGGGGACACTACCGGTACACGCTCGAACAAATTGATGAGCAATGGGATGACAGTGACAGTGACATATTATGTATTCTTTAGAATAGCAATGTATTTCTTAAAATTTGTTTGGTAGTAGTTGACAATTTTCAATTAGTTTGTTTTAGTTTGCCTTTAATTGCATCTCCTTTCAGTTGAAGTAACAACTTTTTATAATTCTCATTCTTTTTCAATAGTAAAATTAGGTTATATCTTTGTTTAGATAGTATTTTTATTTTTAAGTGAGAAATAAAACATGGCAAATTATAATGGTCTAATAAACTCATATATATTTCCCCATACATTATCTATTTTACTGCTTGCAATCCTATTAGAAACTGGGGGACTGGAGAGTTAATATAGTGGGTAAGACTTTTGCTTGCAGTCGGTTAATCTGAAATCTGTCCCGGCACCATACATGGTCCCCTAAACCCCAACCAAAATGATTCTTGAGTGTAGAGAATGGGGTAAGTCATAAGCATTCCCGGGTATTGCCCAAAATAAAAGTGAAAAACAAGTGAAAAAAGAAAAAATGGGCAGGAGATGGCAGAAGACAAAAAGCGCCACCAGGCCAAGGCAATGCCAGATTAATTAAATAAGAACTATACCATAACCTACATGTTATTAAAAATCATAGTCCACCGTTTTTTGACTTTAAATTGAATAAATCATCCCTCTGAGCATTAACAACTTTTTAGATGTTTCTATTTATTATTCTGACTTTAAACTACTTATGTTTCTCTTGTATGATTTTATCAACCTGAAGGATTTCCAACTGATCTTTAGATTATTATTCAGAGGTTTAAAGCTCCTGATTCAAATGTAAGAAAAATACATTTCAGGGAACCACTGAATCTGGGTTCTGGAATATTGAATATATATATGCTCGTTTTTCACATATTTTCCATTTGAACAGTAATAATGCCAAATAAAAGAGTAACAGATGTGACCATGAATTAAGCTTATATTATTTCTGGGAAAATATATCTCTCTTGGTGCAGTTACTGTTTAATGTTTATAAAACTCTCTCCATGACCTGAGAAATCATAAACAGAGTAAGGTAGTGGCCATGCACAGATCCTTCTTCCATTTCCAGCCTATGAGTGTTTCCCTGATAATGTATAGGAGTGATACCTGAAGACAGAGACGAGAGTCAGCCCTGAACACCACAACTGCAGGCCAGCTCTTCCTTCAAAAAATTACTCCTTGGGGCTGGAGCAATAGCACAGCAGGTAGGGCGTTCGCCTTGCACGTGGCTGACCCGGGTTCGATTTCCAGCATCCCATATGGTCCCCTGAGCACAGCCAGGAGTGGTTCCTGAGTGCAGAGCCAGGAGTAACCCCTGTGTATTGCCAGGTTTGACCCAAAAAGCAAAATAAATAAATGAATAAATTAAAAATTACTCCTTACTCAATAATACATATTTAAGTTAATTGGTAGTGAGTCTATCTCCAGTAATTCAATCAAATAATTGTTTTAATTATTTTACATTCTAATTATATAGAACATTTCTTCTTTTTTTTTTTTTTGCTTTTTTTATTTGGTTCACACCCGGCAATGCACAGGGGTCACTCCTGGCGGTGCTCAGGGGACCATATGGGATGCTGGGAATCGAACCCAGGTTGGCCACATGCAAGCCAGACACCCTACCTGCTATGCTATTGCTCCAGCTCCATATACAGAACATTTCTATAGAGCAGAACTTATCACTTACTATTGACTTTATGTTTGACCCATAAAATCTTTTACTTGTACCTATGAGTTGAATGGTTTTGTAAGAATGGCTTATTATTCTTGTTAATAATGACATGATTATTGGCTTTTCCTTTCCTTGGTGGTGGTGTGGTGACTGGTATCTTACAAGGCCCATTGAAGAGAGGTACGAATTTGCAGCAACTGGAAGCACAGGAGATCTCTGGATGGGGGGTGTTACCGGCGCTGCTCTCTGCCGAGATGTGACCTGAGCTGCTGCGCACATGTGCGGACCCTCCATTGCTGAATCCCCATGATCCTGGAGGCCACTAAACAGTGGTACGAGCTTAGCTTCACTGATGTAATTTCTGGCAGGAATTTCTCTGGACTTAGTTAATAAAATACTAAAATACAGAAATCCAAAACCTCATTTGCTCTTCATTCTCAGCAATGGAAAACAGATTATCAAATGTTGCCTTTTCAGCAGGTCTGATTTTTTTTTTGGAAAATTCCAAATAATAATAGCGAGTTTTCTGTTGAAATATTGAATGTAATCAAATTAAAGAGAAAGTAAAGGGAAAATCATCAGCCACACAGGCAGGGGTGGGGATGGGGGTGGGATGGGAGGTATACTAGAGTTCTTGGTGGTGGAACATGTGCACTGGTGAATGGATGGGTGTTTGATCAATGTATGACTGAGACTTAAGCCTGAAAGCTTTGTAACTTTTCACATGGTGATTCAATAAAAAATTTAAAAAAATTAAAAAATAATGACATGATTACGTTTTAAGAAATAAATTGATCATTCATATTTTTACTAGCATAATTATTCTGAAATATTTTTCAAATATATCCATTATAACTATCCTCAGGTATTATGCCAAATATCTGGTTTTGGACTACACAGTTGGACATTAGCTCTAGAAGCCATAGCCTAATACTTTTCATGAAACTTACTATTTTAACTAGAGTGATTTGCCATTTTAGACCCCATAGCAATAATGTTTGACTAAAAACATCTATTTCCAATTGTCTCTAATAATTAAACTCTCATTTTCTTCTTTAGGCGCTCCACCGAGATTCGACCCAGGTGGCCACACTTTTGTGCAGCCGCTCTGCTGCTGATCAACCACGATCCAGAGGCCAGCTAGACTACTTTTGGTCCCAGCAACTGCTTGCAGCCATGTCTCTAGACTGTGAACTAAGCCATTGCCCCATTCTGCCCCAGGAAGGGAAATGATGCAATTTCTAACAAATCTCCCTGGACTTAGTTACTAAAAAACTAAAATACAGAAATTTCTTCATTCTCAGCAATGGAAAACTAATTATCAAATACTTTCTTGTCAGTAGGGCTGTTTTTTGGGGAGAAACTCCAACAATAATAGTGAGTTTAGTGTTGAAATATGGAATATAATCAAGGTAAAGAGAAAGTGAAGTGAAATTTATCAGCTACGCAGGCAGGGGTGGGGGGGTCGGGAGGTGGGAGGTATACTGGGGTTTTGGGTAGTGGAATATGGGCACTGGTGAAGGGACGGGTGTTCAAGCATTGTATAACTGAGACATAAGCCTGAGAACTTTGTAACTTTTCACATGGTGATTCAATAAAATAAATAAATTGAATAAATAAATAAATAAAATGTAGGTGTAGAGTTAATAATAAATAATATCTAATTTACAGATCTATTAAAATGTAAATGTTTTTGATTCAGGCTGGTAAAATAAATCTCACCAAAGTAAAAAAAAATGTTCTGACATTCTTTATTACATTTGTATTCCTAAAATTATTTACAATCTTTTATTTCATAGTCAGGGGGAACTTATAAATTGGATCTTGTTCATAGTATATTTTCAAAGAAATTTTCATTAATGCCAATTATATTCAAGTAACTAATTATTTAAATATAAAAATAATATATTTTTCAAATAAATGTGAGTCTAAAAACAAATTATGATGAGAAGATAAAGATTTATGAAATTTGCACTTGTAATTCCCTCAGCATTTCAAAAATAAATAACTAGAAAATCTAGCATGGAAAAGGTAAACTACAAAAGTTCAGGTTGCTGGAAAAAATTATATTGACCTGAACAGTCTGACATTTTGAGGCATTTCGTGAAAAAAAAAAAGAGATAACATCAAAATAGGTCCTAAGTAATACATATACACTTAGAAATTAAAATTATATGTTATTACTAGAAGAAAAAATTAACTAAAAGTAAAAGTAGATTGTTGTTAATAAGACCCAGTGATATAAATTATATTTGTAAGTCTTTATCAGGACTGGAGCGGTAGCACAGTGGGTAGGGCATTTGCCTTGCATGCACTGGACCTGGGTTTGATTCCTCTGTCCCTCTCGGAGAGCCTTGCAAGCTACCAAGAGTATCCTGCCCACACAGCAGAGCCTGGCAAGCTACTTATGGCGTATTCTATACGCCAAACACAGTAAGAAGTCTCACAATGGAGACATTACTGGTGCCTGCTCGAGCAAATTGATGAACAACGGGATGACAGTGCTACAGTGCTACAGATCTCTATCAAATATCTATTGAATTTTGTCATAAATCCATAGTTAATATCTAAATGCTATGGGACTTTGGTATTGCAAAAAAATAAAATATTGTATCTTGGCTTGTGGTCCTGAGCCGACTTTGACTTCTCCCTGCCCCACAGACCAAGAAAACTCTCCTGATCCCCTCTAGAAACCAGAGCATCACTTCAAGGACACAGAAAGCTGACTTTGGTCTTTTTGTAATTCAGATGTAGCAAGGGCTCCAGTCTCCATCTTGCCTCGTGGCTTCTGAAACATCTGCAATCTCTTCAAAAGTCCTTTGGACTGAGGTATTCTCTCCCAAACCCCTCTTGAACCCCAGTGAAATAATAATCAGCCATCCCAACAAATTTCAAGCATTCTTGGGTCTTATCACTGTATCACTCTCATCCCATTGCTCATGGATTTGTTCGAGTTGTCAGCGGTAACTTCTCCATTGTGAGACTTTGGTCTTATACATTTCCTCAAATATGGCTATTCTAACCCTCCTATTCAAACAAAGATATTAGACACTGAACTTAGTGACCTGGGCTGTTATGTCTAAGGCAAACGCCCTACCCGCTCTGCTATCGCTCCAGCCCATACTGTGTCTAAGAAGCAAAAATAGTAAGCTTGAGTGGCATTCAACTGCAGCTGAGCTGAAGAGTGGTACCTAGGGAGTGAGCTCAATTTTACTTTTCCATAGATGTACTATACTTAGTTTCAGTACCCCCCAGACTAATTATCTTCTAATACAGACTTTCTATGATGTCATCTTGCAAATATAGTGGTGACATTTATCTCCCATTAGCTCCATTTATGTGTTAGGAAACCAAAAAGATATGTATCCAAAAAAGCGTCATATTAACGACATCTGCTAAAGGAAAAATCAATCCCCATAATTTTTATATTTAAGCTCAGTGGTATATAAACCCTTTAAAGTCATTGTCACTGTCACTGTCATCCTAATGCTCATCGATTTGCTCAAGTGGGCACCAGTAACATCTCCATTGTGAGACTTCTTGTTATTGCTTTTGGCATATCGAATACGCCATGGGTAGCTTGCCAGACTCTGCCATGCAGGAGAGATACTCTTGATAGATTACTTGGCTCTCCAAGAGGGACAAAAGAATCCAAATAAGAAAAAAATAGTTAACTGACTTAGGAGGCATTATTATGCCATAAATCAGAAATATTTATAATGTAACTGTTTCTAAGAGGACTGAGAAATAAACTGAAGGCATAGAAATTGAAATCTTGAATTTTGTCCCATTTGTCACATAGTCTGTTCATGTGAGTCAACCAAGTATTGTTTAACAAAATAAAAATTGTCATCAAATTTACCTCGCCCTCAAAAAAAAAAATAAAGAAGTACAGTGGATGAGCCATTTTCTTGCACACAGCCAACCGAGGTTTAATCCCTGGCATCCCGTATGACCCCAAACCCTTTAAAGTATCTATTGTAATTATTTACTTTATGCATCGAGCAAAATCAATGAGCAATGAGATGACAGTGATACAGACATGGCAAGCTCTACCTGCTTATCCATTCCACCTTGCATAATATTTTATATGTATTCTTTTCTTTAAGATTTTTCTTATTATTTGTGCACATATACACTCTGCATAGTGTTAAATGATATAAGAAATGACGTTATTTATTTAGCAGAATTTTATGCTAGACATTGTTCAATACTCATCATAATGTTCACTTAGAATTAAGAAAGTTACACCTGTACCTCAAGGTGATTCACTAATAAAAATTTAAAAAGAAAGTTACACATAAAACATAACTTCTAATAGACATTTTGGTACTATTCTTTTCTGAACAGAAACTTGAGAAATTGTTTTAACATAATGTCCAGTTTTCCTGCCTTTATAACTTTAATAGTTAGCACTCTACAATTTGTTACATAGTAATTAACAAACACATTTTGTTGTTGCCTCTTGTTTTATTTCATTTTATTTTACTTTGTTTTGGCTTTTTGGGTCAAACTTGGCAATGCACAGGGGTTACTCCTGGGTCATGCACTCAGGAATTACTCTTGGTGGTGCTTGGGGGACCATATGGGATGTTGGGAATTGAACCCAGGTCGGCTGCCTGCAAGGCAAACACCCTTCCTGCTGTGCTACCTCTCCAGTCCCATTACTGTGTGTTTTCTTAAGGGAAAAAAGAATTAATAAAGTGATTGGGAGAAAACATTTTCTTCACAAGCATATATGGAATGTAAATTAAAATTAAACTGTTATTTCTTTTAGAACACATTACTTTTTCTTTTTTTGTTTATGTGTTGGTATGTTTTGTTTGGGACCATAACTGGTGGTACTCAGGACTTACTCCTGGCTTTCACTCAAGGAACACCCATGGCATGCTTATGGAATTGCCGGGAATAGGAGATCAAACTTGTGACCAAGACAAAGCAAACACCCTACCTGATATATGCTCTTGCCAGCATCTGCTTTATCCTTTTAGCACATGTAAAGTGAATTAATATACACATGTATACACACATATATATGTGTGTGTATATATATATATACATGTCCTATACACACACACACACACACATATATATATATATATATATATATATATACCTAAAACTTTGGCTACATTTATATGTATCTACAGAATGCTTGTAGTTATCAAATACAAATATAAAATGCAAGTAACTGGGAGATTAAAGTTCCAAGAGCCATGGTCTATACAAAAGTAAATACATTTTCTTGGTAACAGTTACTATTAAATGATCATTCATGATAAACACTGACAACTTTTTTTTTTATTAGCAGAAAAGCAATGGTGCTCTGGGGTATTTCCAGAATGGAGCTGTTAAAACTTTAGGAGAGTGCCCAGCCAATAACAGTGCCCAGGGATCATAGCAACTGCATTTCACAGTTAAACGATAGGGTACAAGGATGCAGAATTGCTCAGTGCCAGGGACCAGCAGAGCCACTAGAAGTCATGCTTTGGGATGTTTGAGCTTAGTAATGCTTGGGGCATGAGCCCTGAAGATTCATGGCTTCAAACTGGAGTCCTGGGTGTGACTCTGGTCCCCGTGCTACCTCTCTTGTTCAATTGACTCATTTCATTTTTTAAATCCTCAAATGAAAAAATGAAAACTCAGATGATTTTTCGGTAATTTTTTCAGTGATTTTTCAAATTTTATTCACAAAATATTTAAGTATTGATGTTTTTTCATGCAAACCAGATATAGAAATGAACTGTGTCATTTCATTATTGGGTTGAATTTAGGGTAGCATAAAAATAATTGAACAGACAGGAATATATACATATTTGTTATATTTAATGACTCCCACCATGATAGAAAATCTTCTACGTATGTGAGATTTATCAAGAATGACACAGAAAATATCCCTGCCAAATGCTCCAGAAATTTTGGAGAAAAATATAAGCATTGCTCAAAAATCTAAAAATTGTAGAAACCAGAAATTGCATTTTGGAAATATATGCTAGAAGCCAAAAAAAACAGCAGAAAAGTCATATATATATCTATGATAATCACAGAACTACTATTAATAGCCATAATATGGAAACAACCCGAGTACCCGAAAACAGATAACAAGATGACTGGATTGGAAAAAAAAATGGTACATCTACACAGTGGAATACTACATAATCAACAAGAAAAACACATTCATCAAATTTGCTTATAAATGGATGGATCAGCATGGAGAACACCATGCTGAATAATAAAATGAGATAGAAGGAGAGGGACAGACAGAATGATAGCATTTGTTTCTGGGATATGTAACAACATGGTATGAGACTAGTGCTCAGGGACAGTAGAATAAAGTGTTGGGAGTGCTGAAAGTAGGAAACTAATAGCATTCAGTGCCTGTATTGCAAACAATAATGCCAAAAAGGAAAGAGAGTGAGAAAAGAGAGAAAGAAGGAAACTGTCTCCCATCGAGGCAGGCTTGGGGATAAGGGGTAGCAGGAGGGAAACGGGAGGCATGGCTGATGGGAAATGTTCACTGGTGTAGGGACAGGTGTTGAAGTATTGTATGACTGAATGTCAATCATGGTCAACTTTGTTACTGTGTATCACACAGTTATTTAAGAAAGAAAGAAAGAAAGAAAGAAAGAAAGAAAGAAAGAAAGAAAGAAAGAAAGAAAGAAAGAAAGAAAGAAAGAAAGAAAGAAAGAAAGAAAGAAAGAAAGAAAGAAAGAAAGAAGGAAAGAAAGAAAGAAAGAAAGAAAGAAAGAAAGAAAGAAAGAAAGAAAGAAAGAAAGAAAGAAAGAAAGAAAGAAAGAAAGAAAGGAAGGAGAGAGGTAGGGAGGGAGCCAAATTAAATAATACACTTTTACAAAACTTATAATGTGCTAGCATTGCTCTAAAAGTTTTTATATGAAGATAAAAACATTTATAAAAATATATTTATGAACATGTTGGAAGACAGATCACCAAAATTTAGGACTTGTTACAGAGCCATGGTAATTAAGACATGGAATTTATGAAATAGACAAATAAGGAAATCATATGTGATACAGTAAAAGAAAAAAATTTGCATAAATGTAGTCAATTGATTTTAACAGAGGAGCAAAGGCATTAACATAAGAGAAAAAAATGATAGCGTATGGAGCAAATGGTGCTTGGAAAACATAATTATGTAAAAAATAAACAAACACCTTGTACCTTTTATCAAAAAATCAAAACAAATTATGAACTTAAATGTTACTTGAACCATTATAGAAATCTTAGATGATAATATACAATAAAAATTATATGATCTTGTGTTTTCTCAATGACTCTTTAGATGTAGCATTAAATCTATAATCCATGAAATAAATGTGTAATGTACTTAAAAATTGTTTATAAGTCTGCTCTGAGAAAGGCAATGTAGGTAAAATGAGAAGACAAATGAAAGACTTGGAGAAAATAGCTGCACAATACAGCTGGTTCAGGACACAGTTAATCTGAGTACATAAGAACATCTAAAATTCACCAACAAAGACACAATTTTAAAAAATATATTTAAAAATGGGCCAAACATCTTTATGTACATCTTACAAAGAAAATATGTAGTTAATCAATAAGCATATGCCATCACTTTCCAAGAAGTTAGCAGGTAAATCAAAATTAAGAGAACTCTGAGATGTTAATATATGCTTGGTACAATCGTCAAGACTAAAAACACTGCCAACACCAATGAAAATTACATGAAACAAAGAATACTGTTTTGCACTGATGGGATGCAAAGTGGTACAGCCACTTTTTTAAAAAAGTTTTGGGCAGCTTGTTCTATGTGCGAATATTCTCTGATCATAGGATTCAGACCTTGCCATTCCTATCAGAGGTGTTTAAAACTTATGTCTACATAAAAACCTGCACACAGGTATTTATTCAGTTTTATTGACAATTGACACAACTAAAAGATAATCCATGATCATTCGCAAGGTGATATTGTGCAGTGATAAGAAATGAAGACAATAAAATGATTAGTGGTTTCGACGAGTTGAGTATGGGAGAGATTAATAAACAACAATGCTTTGGATATTTTATGATTATAAATGATAAGTATATGCCATTATACATTTATTTAAAACCATAAAATGGACAGGAACTAGTGAACCTTGCGAAATTATGAAATGTTATTCTTTACAGAGTGACAGATGCAATACTGTGGGTGGATGAGGGTAAGCATGCATGGTAGTAAGAAGTGTCCGAGATATCTTTAACCTCTACATTTTGTGGTGAACAAAAACTTATTCAAGAATATATAAACTGTATAAAATGTAATAATAATTATTATTATAAATTTCTTTTAATTATTAAAAAACGATGAACATATAAAAATATATTGACTTTTCAGGGTTGGACGTGACACAAAACATTGCATTCTTAAAATATATCAATATTTACACTTTTTCAAACTGATGTTATCCCAATTAAAAACAAGTTTAATTTTAAATGCAAAAAATCTTCATTCATTATCCCAAGTAGTATTTAGGGAATTATATTATAAATAATAGATCTAGAATGTTGGATCATTTACTTTCAGAATAAAGTCAAATCCACTCAACCTCAAAAATAAAAGAATTATGCTTTCAAATATAAACTGATTTATAGACTGCTAAAGAATGTCGTTTTATAACTTGAAAGTCTCTCATATCACCAAAATGTATTTTACAGTTAAGTTCATGTATTTCACAAATTATTTAATTTCTGGTAGAAACACATACAGCACCCGGTCCAGACAAAGTTAGACCTGAACACCTGAAGAATCTGCCACCAGTATTGTCAATACACTAGCTTGGTTCTTCACACACTACCTGTCCGAATGCAAGGTTCTGTCCCAATGGAAAACCAGCAGGACCGTTCAAGAAGGTAGACATCCACGACATCGGCAACTATCGCCAATCTGCCTGTTGTCCATTGTCTACAAGTTGTTCACTCGAGTCATCCTGAATAGAATAGGCAGAACACTAGACGAAGAACAACCATGCGAGCAAGCCAGGTTATGAAAAGGATTCAGCACCATAGACCAAATCCACACAGTGACCAAGTTCATCGAAGTTTCACGAGAGTTCAAGATGCTGCTCTGTCTAATGTTCATCAATTTAAATAAGGTCTTCAATTCTGTTGAGACAGAAGTGATCATAGATGCCCAAGCTAAACAGGGCATTCAAACTCAGTACATCAAGATCCTCCTTGAGCTGAATTACAGATTCACCACCAGGATCTCACCATTCTACAAGGAAGTGATCATTGAAGTAAAGAGACGGGTTAGGCAGGGTGACGCCATTTCACCAAAATTCTTCAGTGCCACCCTCAAGAACATCATGTGACGACTGGAATGGGAAAGAATGGGAGTTAAGATAGACGTTTGGCAACTACACCACCTCTGCTTCGGTGATGACATTGTTCTCATAACACCAAACATTAGCCAAGCGGCACAAATGCTGACCGACTTCGACCACGAGTGTGGAAAAGTCGGATTGCAGCTGAATCTCAACAAGATGATGTTCATAAAAAACAAACTAGTGCCTGATGTTCCATTTGCTTTCAGTGGAATGAACATCTCCGAATGCAGCAGCTATGTGTACCTGGGTTGAGAACTCAACATAAGGAATGACTTGGCGCCAGAACTGTGCAGGAGGAAGAGAGCAGCATGGAACACCTTCAAGAGAAGTGTGTTGAAGAAGTGTTTAAGAAGATGAAGAACCTCCGGCTCTGGGCACATCTTTTAGACTCCACCATTCTTCCTGCACTAACATATGACTCAGAGACTTGGGCCCTACAAAAGCAGGATGATAACGCTATTCAGGTGTACCAAAGAGGAATCGAAAGAGCTATGCTTGGAGTGCCACGTTTCACTCAAGTGAGAGTAGGAATCCAGAGTTCCAACTTCCTCCAACAGTCAAGAATGAGGGATGCTGTCTCGTTTGCCAAGGCGTCAAAAGTCAGATGGGCCGGACATGTAATGTGATTCAGAGATGACTGCTGGACTACAGCTGTTACCGACTGGATTCCACAGGATGTCAAAAAAACTTGTGGCTGCCCACCAATGAGATGGTCAGATTTCTTCATCAAAACCCTGAATGAATGGTTTGAGGCTGTTCCTGTTCTTGGAGTGAGCAGATATCATTGGGCTACACTAGCATGTGACGGGGACAAATTGAGATGTTACTGGCACCCACTCGAGCAAATTAAAGAGCAAGGGGATAACAAGTGATTTTATTTCAGAACTAGGTAGTCACATGCAAGGTAATGAAACTAATTCAATTAATAAATGATTAGCTTCAAATACAAGATATAAAATCATAAATCTTTAAGAAAATAGAGAAAGTTTTCTTGACATTGGTCTTTTCATTGATTTTCTTTACATGATCCTTAAAATAATGGCAATAGAAGCAAGTTTATATACACGGAACTTATCACCCTAAATAGTTTCTGTAGATCAAAGGAATTCATGGACAGAGTGGAAAGAAATGGGACATAATGTGAAATTATATGTGTACAAGAGAGTCTCTTGCCCGCGCCTGGCTGTCTTCCCCGGGGCCCCTCGGAGGGGGTGGGCACCAGCTTCCTCCCCACCCCAAGCAGAGCTCCCACAGTCGAAGACCTCCAGAGCCTAGCCACAGCCATGCTCAAGGCCCCTCTCCACAAGTTCAGACGAGCATCACGCATGAAGGTACCGGCAGAGGAATCCAGGTGTGTGGGACCCGGGACCGGGACTGAGACTTCCAAGCCTGCTGGATCGGGACTGGGCCTCTTCTACCCAGATTTCCCATTTTCCAGTAGCTAAGTGGTAACACCCAGGGACTGCCCCCAGTGCCCTGTAATCCCACCAATGGCCATCATCCAGAGACTTAAAACCAGGCTCCCAGAAGACATCATATAACCTAGTTCTCCCTCTGGGAGAACCTGGCAAGCTACTGATAGTTTCCTGCCCACATGTGACAGCCTCGCAAACTCCCCATGGCGTATTCATGTGCCAAACCAGTAACAAGCTGGGTCTCATTCCCCTGACTCTGAAAGAGCCTCCAATGCGGCATCATTGGAAAGGACGAGTAGAGAGAGGCTTCTAAAATCTCAGGGCAAGGACGAATGGAGACGTTACTGAGACCGCTCGAGAAATTTGACGATCAATGGAATGATGATGATGATGATGATGATGATGATGATGATGATGATGAATAATGGTCAATAATAATGTCTTTATAATTATTTAATACATGGTGTATTTAATGCATGAAGAACTCACACATTTACAAAACAGAACATAATCTGATATTTTACATGGACAGAGGGATGAAATAGACATACCAAGTGGTGCATGAAAAGGTATTCATCATCCATAACCTTTAATATTTTTTTTCAAAATCACCTTATGACTCCTAACATTATATCTTCGGAAGGCAAGTGATATTAAATTTGATTAAATTATAAAGCAGAAAAATCCTTTGTTCCTATTGTTGGGAATATAAGTTGTCATAGACACTAGAGAACACAGTATATAGAAAATCCTCAAAAATGTTATGCCACATTGTACAGACATACCCTCTTGGTGTTTATCTAAAGAAATTATATTATGAAATTATCACGTTGTGACATCTTGGATGAAATTCATGTCTATTTATTCTACTAAGTGAAATAAGACAGAAAAAACACAAAATACAATTTCACTTATATATGTATGTGGAAAAGGGTTCAATATTGTCAGTAATAATTTAAAAATGTTCCGAGTATGCTATTATATCTTGGTGACTGAAGTTAATAATATGCAGCATAATTGAAAGTTGCTAGGAGTAAATCCTAAGATTTCTCATCACTAGAAAAGACTTCTAGATCATAGAAGCAAAATGAGTTGTTGTATTTTAAAGAAGACATTGTTATAACTGCTTCACAATGTGTACACATATCAAATTTTTATGTTGTATATCATAAAAATATAATGTCATTTGCGAATTAAAATTCAACAAAACAGAGAAAATGTATTACAAATGTATTGACAAAGGGTTGTGGATGAAAACCAGCTATTTCATCGTCTTTGAATACATGACGAAAACTTAATTCCAATTATTCTATATATTATCTTACACAATTTGTCTAATAAAATTATTTAGGTTGAGAAAAGGTAAATAGTAAATAGTTGTGCTGCAATAATAATTTCTTAGCAATTTAAATTGTTAATCTCTTTGTCATCATTTATATTTTCCTATTTATTATTAACCTGTTTAATTTTTGTGTGAAGTTTTGTTTTAAAATGTTGTTTAACAGATTTAGTTAAAATAAATTGGTTTCTCTTCAGATCGCATAAATTTCAAAACAATATTTGAAATGTTATTTCTGTTTAGTGTAAACAGAAAAACAACATGAAATTTATTAATCAATTAAATATTGTTCTTATAAATTTACCAAGGGCTGGAGCAATAGCACAGCAGTTAGGCGAAGGAATCGAGGCTGACCCCAGTTCGATTCCTTCGCCCCTCTCAGAGAGCCCGGCAAGCCACAGAGAGTATCGAGCCCACGCAGCAGAGCCTGGCAAGCTACCCGTGCATATTGGATATGCCAAAATAGTAACAATAAGTCTCTCAATGAGAGACATTACTGGTGCCCGCATGAACAAATTGATGAGCAACGGGATGACAGTGACAGTGACAGTGATGAATTTAACAAGAGTATCCTGCTTGTATGGCAGAGACTGGCAAGCTACCCGTGGCATATTCAATTTGCCAAAAACAGTAACAAGTCTCACAATGGAGACGTAACTGGTGCCTGCTCGAGCAAACCGATGAACAATGGGGCGACAGTCTGCAGTGCAGTGCTACTTATGAATTTAAATTAAAAATTTCACTGTATCACTATCATCCCGTTGTTCGTCGATTTACTCGAGGGGGCACCAGTAATGTCTCTATTACACTCAGTCTGAGATTTTAGCAGCCTCTTCTTACTCATCTTCACCAACGATTGGGGGCTCTTTCAGGGTCAGGAGGATACCTATCATTACTGTTTTTGGCATATCGAATATGCCACAGGTAGGTTGCCAGGCTCTGCCATGCGGTAGGGACACTCTCGGTAGCTTGCCCAGGTCTCTGAGAGGTATGTATATATCTGTTACTGTATTTGGGATATGAATACGCCACAAGGAGCTTGCCAGGCTCTCCCAAGCGAGCAATAGACTCTCTGTAGCTTGTCAGGTTCTCCAAGAGGGAGAATTAGGCTATTAGATTTAGGCTATTAAAAACAAAAATAAATAAATTAAATTAAAAAAAAACAAAGAAGGGAAACTGACCCAAAATAGCCAGCTTGAATATATAGGTAAATAATGACAAAAGATAAAGATGTATATGCCTATGCAGTCACATAATTCCAGTTTGCTAGTTCCTTAATATCATGCAAAATTAGAGATATCACTGCTTTTCCTTCTCTGGAGAATTCATTAGTTAGCAAAACCTCTGAGCATCAAGAGACCTGAATTTTGACCCCCACACGAAGCTAAATGTGTGACTAGACCCTATCAGAGCTGTGTAAAATGAGAAGAGCTCCAAGACTACCAGTGTGCCGGCCTCTCCTAGCGCTGCTCTGCAGAGTCCCTCTGAGCACCCTACACCAAGTTCCACTTTCTTCCCACGGCAGGCCAGCCTCTAGTTCTCTCCTGCCCACTTAATCCATTCTCCACAGCTATAGTTTTTTACAAAACCAGCATCACTTCTGGTGATTTGGTCATTTTCAACCTGAAGGTTCTCAGAGACCCAGAAAGGTCACCCCACACCCCCTGACTCCTTTGGAATTCACCCTACCAACATCTCTGGACACATCTAACCAACCCAGGACCTGCGGTTCCATCCAACATTCCTCCCCAGGGCCTTTGCCACACTCCCATCTCTCACCCTCACTCCAGCTTTTGTTCAAATGTCACGTCCTCAGAGAGATACGTGGACTCTGGTCCCGGCTTGCCTGGATCCAACATAATAGCTGGATATGTCACTGATGTAGACATATAGTATGTCCTCATCGGTAAAAATGGCAGTTAACAGTGCCTACCTCAAAGCTTACGTACATAAAACTTTTAATTTATACCATCATCTATTTCTTAAATATCTTACATAAGTTTAGCACTGTAGCACTGTCGTCCCATTGTGCATCAATTTGTTCGAGCGGGCACCAGTAACGTCTCCATTGTGAGACTTGTTGTTACTGTTTTTGGCATATAGAATACTCCACGGGTAGCTTGCCAGGCTCTGCCATGCGGTTGGGATACTCTTGGTAGCTTGCTGGGCTCTCCGAGAGGGACAACGGAATTAAACCTGGGTCAGCCTCGTACGCGGCAAATGGCCTACCCGCTGTGCTATGAAAATTCTCATTTATTAAGCCATAAGAGTTCCAATCAATATTTCATTTACTTTTTTTATTGCAGTTTGGATAGAGCTTTGCCTGGGCCATATCTAGTAGTGTGAAGAACTGACTCCTGGATCTGTGCTTAGGGATAACGCTGACGTCAGTGAAGAAGATGCAGTGTACGGGATTATAACCAGCATTGGCCAAATGCAGGTCAAGTGCTTTCCTTTCTGTATTATCTCTCTGTTCGTATATAGTATTCTATTTTCTTATTTGCAACTTCAATAATTATCCCATAACTGTCAATATCATTGAAATCTCTAAATTTCTCAATGGATGTTTTCATCTTCTACAATTATTGATAATATACTTCTTTTCTTAAATCAGATTATCCAATTATGAGACTGTAATATATAAAAACTTCTAATGTGCTAGTTTTTCAGGTGTCCCAAAGAGGAATCGAAAGAGCTATGCTAGGACTATCACGTCTCACACAAGTGAGAGAAGGAATCTGGAGTTCCGACCTCCGTCGATGGTCAAGAATCAGGGACGCTGTCTCGTTTGCCAAGACATCAAAAATCAGATGGGCCGGACACGTTATTCGATTCAGAGATAACGCTGGACTAGACCAACTGGATTTTACGGGACGTCAAAAGACCGAGTGGCCGCCACCAACGAGATGGTCAGACGTCTTCGTCAAAACCCTGAATGCACGGTTTGAGGCACTTCCTGTCCCTGGAGAGAGCAGATATCATTGGGCTACACTAGCATGAGGCAGGGACAAATGAAGATGTTACTGGAGCCCGCTCGAGCAAATCGAAGATCAAGGGGAAGACAAGTGATACAAGTGAAGTGATACTAATGTGAAGACATTGAAAATGTCTATTTTTCCCCCTGGAGTTTTATTAAAAGCATGTGCTGTATTCATAAAATGCACTCTTCTCCTTCCAAAGTCAAACATACTTTAGAATTCTCTCTTGGACATGGACATTTAAGAAGCAAAACATTGAAATCACATTGGATATGGATTCTTATGACTACAAGAAGTAGAGCCATTCCCAAGGTTTCATTATATCCTATAAATGTATTGAGGTAACTGACAACGCATTGATCTATATTTTTATATTGATTGTCCTATCTCATAAAATCTTATCAAATAAATGTGTGATTTTCCCTTTTCAGTAGAGCACTCTCTTGGCATTGAAATTCTACTTTGGGGACAGAGCTAATAGTACAACAAGTAGGGTGTTTGCCTTGTATGAGGCTCTCCAGGGTTCAATTCCCAGCATCCCAGATGGTCTCCCTAGCACTGCCAGTAGTCATTCCTGAGTTCAAAGCTAGGAAAACTTCCTGAACATCTCCAGGTGTGACCCAAAATGCAAATAAATAAATAAATAAATAAATAAATAAATAAATAAATAAATAAGGAGGGAGAGAAATTCTATTCTGTAATTTCTTTGGTCTTGTTCTTACATATTAAGATTCAACCTTTGAGCAGTGTAAGATTCAGAACGAAGCACATAGCTGTCTCTTGATTCCTTATCCTTACCGCCCACCCACCCCATTTTTAGGTATGTGGTGCGTGACAGAATATTTAAACAAAGCTGAACCAGAACAAGTCATCAAATACATTGGAAGATCAATATATTTGGGTGACATAGGGAATTCTCACACTAGCACAGTGAAATAGAGTTGTGAGGCAGGGAGAGGTACCTTTCCCTTTCTTATTCTATGAATTGCTTTGCTGACTCTCAGTCTTTCTCAGCAAGGAGCTCCTCGCAAAGTTTGGACTCTGAAAAACCCTTTAATTATCTTCCCCAGGACAGACTGTGTTTCCAACCACAGACACAATCAAGATGCATATTACAACTGGTAAAAACCACAGTTGGAGAACGCTAAATTTAGCTTCGGATCAGAAATTCAAAGGAATTGGACAATTTATTAAATTTCCTTTATATTGCAGGCCCTGTCAAAGCATCCAAAGAAAGTCAGTCACCAGAATCACCCTTTGCAGTTCTCTTTTCAGACCTGTTTCATACTCAAGAAAGCAACTTCTTCCCTTGAGTGCTGTGCTTGCAACCAAATGCCCCATCACCACAACTTCTTCAGGGCTGCATACCAGATCTGCTGGACCAGGTTAGCTAAGGTTACCACATAGTCACATAGTCAACAAACCTGCTTGATGAACTGCATTCATACTCAGAATGCAGTTCACACAGAATTTACACACACACACACACAAAAAATCTGTTCTTACCTAACAGCGCTGCTGCCCACATCCAGGTCCTGGGCAGTGACAGCCCCAATGATGGTCCCCACTGGGGTGTCCTCATAGACCTCCATGGTGTACAGGGGCTTGCTGAACACTGGCGGCTCGTCCACATCCAACACACTGATTTTCACGGTGGCCGTGTCCTTAAAGGGGCCCGCAGAGTGAAAGCGGTGGTCCAGGTGAAGGTTGGACGCTTCCACTTTAAACGTATAAGCCTTCTTTGTCTCGAAATCCAATGGCTGGAGCAAGAACAAATCAAAAGTGAGGATCCAGTCCCATACAAACTGTGACCAAGTTGGGGAACATGGGGCATCTGAAAGTTGATACCAAGCATCTTCAAGTTTTTATTTTCTTTTGAAATTAGTGGTAAAAGGAAGAGGCACCCATATACAGGAGTTTTTAGCTAGCTTGTAAATTATAACAAACTACATATATTAAAACGGCCCAGATCCACATATATTACGTTAAATAAATTATATTCCTTTTATATGAGTAGAACAGTAAAGCTCAAAAAGGAAAGCATTTTTATGCTCTTATCCAATGCTGCCATCTAGTGGTGACAGCCAGTAGTTAAACACAGTACACTTGTGAAGCATTTATTTGTCGTTACTGCTACAGATTTCAATTATACTAAGTGTTCCTTTGCAGCGCATCTTTATTATTTCGACAATAATATTTTTAAAATAATGAAACATTTTATTTAAAATTTTATTTTGTTTTGCCAAAGCAAAGCCATGTCTATGCTTAGAAATACGCTGTGGATTTAGAAAAATAATGCTGAACTTTTCTTGCCTTCCCAGAATTACGTATATAGTTAATGGACTCTACAATGCAGCATCGGAGTTTGTCACTCAAGAGTTAAGGCTTAGAATATACATAATACGTTTACAAAATAAAAAAAAACTGTTTGGAGGTCACTTTCTAATGGAACCATGGAACCACCGAATCCGTTTTCAGTTTCCACTGATGATATGACTGTCTTTCTGAAGAGAATCTTTAGATTCTCCATACTGAGCTTTTCGAGACTACATTTTTTTCTGTTTTATTTAGTGAAAATTTTGAAGTCAATATCTCTGATTTCGAATTCCTCTCAGAAAAACTAAGAAAATACAAAATCAATAGTGACGTAGTGATTTTCTGGGGTTTTAATATCTGTGTTCAAAATTAGCGGACTCTAGTGCCACATTAATTGCTTTATTAACGTATCCTTTTTTTCTGCTCCATTAAACCAGTGGGGACTAGAGAAGGTATGCTTCCCTTTAAAGGATAAGGTCGATCTTCGTGCATTTCCTAGAGAAAAAATTAATAATCATTATGAAATCATCAAAAACTGTTACATGTTAACATAATTTGTTACAGCATACAGAACAGCTCGTGAATTTGAGATTGCTTGGCTTTGGTTTGTTTGTTTTTGCTTTTTGGGCCACACCTAGCAATAATCAGGGGTTACTCCTTGCTCTGCACTCAGGAATTACTCCTGGCGGTGCCCGGGGGACCATATGGGATGCTGGGAATTGAGCCCAGGTCAGCTGCGTGCAAGGCAAATGCCCCTACCTGCTGTGCTATCGCTCCAGCCACAACATTGCTTGTTTTATAAACATTTAAATTCAGGAGCTGGAGTCGTAAGACACTTGCCCTGTAAGCAGCCCACCAATTCCAAGGAAGCCATATGTTCCCTGAGCACTGCCAGGAGTGATCCCTGAGTTGCTGTGGCTCCCAAACAAACAACCACAAAAAATTTTAATTCAGCTAATCTGAACTCATTTCCCCTATGATTATCATTTATTCGATCCAATTCATAATTCTACACTCAATACATTCTTTTACTTACCTGAGATCTGCTTAAATATAACATCAAATTTCTTAATATCTGTATGTTTCTCTAGAGATTTTTGACCATTCCGAAGGCCCATAAGAAAGTAACATATCTAGTGTACCACATTTGCCTGATATTATAGATACCGGTTATAAGAAATAAAATATCTAAAGAGAAGTATTCTTATAGCACTCCTGTTTTTATCCACTCACTACTTGATTGCTATATTTTTAGTCAGGGATTCAGACTCCAGAAAAGATAACCAATTATCAAAATAGAAGGGGAAAAGTCATTATCCAAGCTTCAAGAAAAAAGAAACTGTTAAATTTCCTGGGAAAGGTTGGATTGCAATGAATATCAGGGTTGGGTCTGATTTTATAAATCTGTCAGTAACAAAAAATTACAAAACTAGATTTATTAAGAATAATTACTTTATTTTTAAAATAGAAGAAACCTCTAAAAGAAATTGACTTCATATAAAGCTAATTTTTAAAATATTACAGGCCCAAATGGTGGTGAGGCTGATATATCCCTCTGGGAAAAAGAGAAAGATGCAGTAAGAACTAAGTCTTACTTTCTACCTCTACATCTCACAAGTAGAAATTAATGAAAGAATTTTATTTTGTTCAACAGATAACAACAACAACAACAACAAACTTCATTCTGCTCAATGAATAGTACGGTTAAGGAACTTTTAAGTTAAGAAACTTCTAAGTTCTTAGACATTTTATATGTCTGAAAGAAATAAAATATCATTCAAGATATCTTATAGAAAAAATAGAAGGTAGAATGATGTAATCCATCAAAATTAAGAAAACAACACATAAGACACAGTAAATATATTTTCTGTTTTTGAAAACTCTGTAAGTCTGAAATAAGAACAAATTTTCTATGTAAACAGTTCCTACCTTCTGATACTAAAAGCTAGTATTTGGTAACCAAATACTATTTGGTTGCCACTGTGAGAGCCTTTTGCTTAGAAAGCTAATTAAACTGTCTTGGCTCATTTTTGTTCCCGTCTATTGTCACAATTATGTCCCAAGATGTTCATCTACAGAAGGTGAACTATTTGAGTTCAAGCTTATATTGGCCTAGTGGATTAATATACTATATTTGATGAACTTGATGTCCCATTTCAAAGTTTCTTTCAATTTAGAAATGGAGAGTTCTGAAATAGTTCCGAGAACTTTAGCAGATTAGACAGAGTCCGTATCTTTTAAGACTTCCTGACCCATCACAGCAGGTAAACGCCTGGTAGCCAGACTGATTTTAGAGATGAAAGATCCATTCTGTACATACAGATTTTTTTTTTTTTTTGTGACTGAAAACGAATATCCTGCAGTGATCAAAGTACTGGAGAAAATTTTAGGAGAAACGCCATAGTATCCTTGGCAGTGAGTAACTTGGACTCTTAGGAAATGCCACTTTATAAAATATAGGAGCTTAGAAAGAACAGAGAGCATTAGCTGTTAGCTTATTCGGGATCATTTTATTCAATTTACCTGACTACCTTGGAGTTTTTTTTCTGGAGGAGAGAGTGTGGTGGTGTTGAGGAAAGAAATTCATGAAACATTGAAATAAATGCATAGTTTAATATTTTCCATTTGCATAGCACCAATGGGACCATTTTTACTTTGAAAAAGTTATCGTCATAGGCCTGGAGTGATGACACAGCGGATAGACACTTCTCTTGCATGCTGCACACCCGGATTTCATCCCCAGCACCTTGCACGTCCCCCTGTGCCCTGCCAGGAGTGGTCCCTAAATGCTGAGCCAGAAAAAGCCCGGAGCTCCCCTCGGTGTGGCCTCCAAATCAATAGATAAATAAATAAATAAATACATAGAGGAGAAAAAGAAAAGAAATTGCATTATATAATAAGGACCCATTATTATGAAGCTCAGATAATTTAACTTTTCATTTCTTTTTCTTTTTTTTTCTTTTCCTTTTTAAATTTTGTTGTGTGTGTTACACACACACACACACACACACACACACACACGGCAGAGCCTGGCAAGCTACCCGTGACATACTTAATATGCCAAAAACAGTAACAACATGCTCTTCCTGTTCCTGGAGCAAGCAGACATCATTGGGATACACTAGCACGCGACAGGCACAAATGAAGACATACTGGTGCCCGCTCGAAGAAATAGATGAACAATGGGATGGCAGTGATACGGTGTTGTGAACGCAGCAATGCTCAGGATTACTCCTGGCTCTGTGCTCAAGTGTGCATCATGATAAGGCTCAGGGGACCATAGGGGGTGCTGGAGATCAAACTCATATCAATCATCTAGAAGGCTAGTACCCTAGTCACATTGCTGTTTCTCTATTCCTCTACCCACAAATTCTTGCACAGTAAAGAGAAATCTTGGGAAACAGAGAGATGCAGAAAACAAGGCTCAACCAGATTCAATCTGATTCCCAGCAGGAGTGATGCCTGAGTGCAGGGGAAGGAGGAAGTCTGAGCATGATGGACCATGTCCCAGAAAACAAACAAAAACAAAAAAATTAATAGAAATCTTTATGACACTGTCTGGGATCACTCACTTTGTGAGTTTTCCAGAGCAGGGGGATTGTGCAGTGCATGCTTAGCATACGACAAACCCAGGTTTGATCCCCGGTACGGCATTGTTCCCCACGCATCACAGGGCATAAACCTACAGCACCTCGAAGGGCAGGATAGCCCTGTAGTCCCCAGCACCACAGGGTGTGACTACCAATGAACTCTCAGGATAGATATTGAATGGCTAGTCGAGCTGATAGGCCATTGATCCTTTGAGCACTACTCTGGAGCACCTCCCTCCAAGAAAAAGAATTTCAATTGAGTATCTTCTTCCTTCTCATAGTATCTCAATAAAGAAAAGTTAGTAGGATTAGAATTTCAGAAGACAGTGTATGTTGTAGTGAGCTATAGAAAAGCCATAATTTACAGAAACTAGAATGCATGCTTTATGCTTGGGTAGATGCTGATAATAGTCAACAGACTCCATTGCACTGGGGATCAGACTCATGTCTACTGCATGCAAAACATATATTCATCTCTCTTGAGATACCTCTCCAGCCCAGAAATACAACCAATTCATGTTTTGTGAACTGAATATTTCATTATATTCCTTAAAAAATCAGTACTTTTTTAGTATAATGTGAGGAACTGGGCAATATTACACCTTTTAAATCTTACATTTGGATGCTTTGTCTGCTCTTTACAGATTGTAGGTCTTAAACACTTTGTGGAATATTTAGTCCGAAATAATTTTCTCTTTCCACGGCATAAGTAGAGATAAATAAATGAAGTCATAAAATAGAAGAGAACTCCCTATGATGTTTAAGTTTGTACTTACTCCAAAATAGTGTGGAATGGAGACAGAGTTACTGTTATATTTTGAGTAATTAAAGACACAAGCAGCTTTGGAAGACAGAATTCCAAGATATCCCTCAAGTCATGGCCCTTCATCAATCTACAGTTTTCTTTAATCACCTATGCTTAATATGTGAACCAACTGCTACATTGAATGACTATGCCATGGTATTGCTGGTTATGAAAAATAGACTTTAAAAATATAGTCTTTCATCTGTAGATAAGGGAGGAGATAAGGGAGATAATCTGTAGATAAGGGTTCTAGGGATGTTACTGACTGGATTCCAGGCGACATCAAAAGAACGCCTGGCCGCCCACCTATGAGATGGTTAGACTTCTTTGTCAAAACGCTGCAAGAACGGTTTGAGGCTCTTCGTGTTCCTGAGGTGAGCAGACGCCATTGGGCTACACTAGGATATGACAGGGACCAATGGAGAGGTTACTGGAACCCACTCGAGTAAATCACTGAGCAATGGAATGACAAGTGATACAAGTGATACTACTCTTCAATAATTCCTTGGTTACTTAATTGAGCAAATTTTAACTTGAAAGTTTTAAATTGTGTGAGTCTTTGAAAGAAAGAGTCAATACAAATTATCCTCTCCTTATTTTATAATAAACTTGTGATTATAGGAATCACTCAAAGGAAGTGATTGCCACTGACACTGAAATTTTATAAAAAGCTAGAAAAAAACATAGGAACATCAATCAGGAACCAATAAAGAAATAAATTGTAAAAAATTCCAGTAAGCTTGGAAAGGCCCTCAAGATGAGAAAAGCTTGGTTCATGCCTTGATTTCAAGCTGGGAGACCTTAACAGAAACATTGATTATCCCGTACTCTGTCACACAATAGTTTTGCTTGCATTCCCCTGTACTTTTATCAGTCCTACTTTGCTTCAATTTTATGAAAAATATTGTATTATTTTCACCAATACAGTAAATATCCTTTCTTAATAAAACAGATCCCGGTTATTAAGTCTCTAGTCATTCAATCATATAGTAGGTCAAAATGGTCAAGACAAAAGAAAATTATCAGTGAACTCAAATAACAGAAGGCTATAGATTACCTGAAATAGATTAGATAAATTTCAAGACAAGTAGTTAGAAAACAGACATATCTATTTGAGCCAGATTGAAAAGACACCAGGAACAAGCTCTTGTAAAGCAGGTTTATTATACCAAGTTGAGCTATAAAGATAACACTTTCCGCTTAAACACCATTTTAAAAAGAAAACCAAGTTTTAAAGGGCTATTTTAAATCCTTTTTCAAATATTTACAACACAAGGTTTTGGAAACTGTATTGAGTTAACATTGATTTTTCAAGATGTAAAGGTGTCTATGTTTAGAGATCTGATGGAACCACACCATGCTACTGAGGTGTCAATAATTTTCCATCACTGACAGAGGAACTTTCCCTTTGGTAACCTTACTTATTTATAATCACGAAGCAGACATGTTTATTTATTTGTTCATAGTATGTTTGCAATCAATGATAAATTATTCTAAAATTCTACCATTACTCTGGTATATATTTGAAGCAACCATGCATATTGTCAAGACTAGGGGCTGGAGCGATAGCACAGCGGGTAGGGCGTTTGCCTTGCACGCGGCCGACCCGGGTTCTAATCCCAGCATCCCATATGGTCCCCTGAGCACCACCAGGGGTAATTCCTGAGTCAAGAGCCAGGAGTAACCCCTGTGCACTGCCGGGTGTGACCCAAAAACAAAACAAAACAAAAAAATAATAATGTCAAGACTACTTTCTTAGATTTATTCAAGTAAACTTAAAATCATATAAATTGAATAAAATGGTCGGATTTTGTTGTTACACTAAGAATTGAAGGTGGGGTAGTTAAAAAGATAAGCACATTTTGTTCGCTTTGCTGGTTGTCTGCATTCAAAGCTTACTCCTGTCTCTGGACTCAGAGATCTCTCTGGTGGCCCGGGGGACCGTATATGTGTGCCCGAGATCTATTAGAGACAAGCTCCTAAACCCCGAAACTATCTCTCACTCTCCTCCCTGGAAAATAAATTTTTATGGTTATATATTGTAGAGAGAAAGAGTTACAATAACAAATTAGTAACAAAAAATTATTGATATTTTTGCGAAAAACTTTCAGGGTATTATCACGAGGACAGTACATAGAGAAGACAGAAATGACATCTTTGAGCATGTGACAGGGATCTGAGATGAGAAGTCCTAGAAACGCTGGATACAAATATTATGAAGGGGAAATCAGGACAAAATGGCTCAGGAATTTTATTCCCTCTTTAAAGAAATCTTTCCTGAATAGCTAATAATGTCTGTACATTAACATAGATTCTGGAACTATAAAATGCAGATGTAAACATTATCATAGATATAAACCATAAAACCATCAACTCTAGAAGGCTAACCACCATCTGTGAGACGGGCGGCTCTTAGGACAAACATGCGGCATGCTGTGTGAGGGCACGGTAGCATGACATGTAGCTTGAACACTGATTTGCATTAGTTACATATCATGTATTGTGATTCATGAAGGGGAGAGAGCAAGAAGGAAAGCAGGGATACAGAGAGAAAGAGAATACGATTATGTGAGTAGAAGAATTGGGAGAATATAGTCTGCAAATCTTTACAACACTGAGGAAATACTTCAGCTCAGTCTTTCATTTAAATATTCATATATATATGTATATATATATATATATATATATATATATCTTTTTCGATGACACCCGGCGATGCACAGGGGTTACTCATGGCTCATACACTCAGGAATTATTCCTGGCGGTGCTGGGGATAACATATGGGATGCCAGGGATCGAACCCAGGTTGGCCACGTGCAAGGCAAACGCCCTAACCTTTGTGCTATGGCTCCGGCCCCTCAAATAATTCTTTGATGGATAAAATTTTCACGTCAAGAAATCTTCATTCTTCTCCAGTACACTTGGAACATTCTTCAAGATTGAACACTTGCCTGAGCACAATTATAACGCCTATAAATTTATGAAAACATATAATGCTATGAATTCATAATTTTACGGAAATAGAAGCTATACTTTTCAGACCACAATGCTATGAAGTAAGAAATTAATCACAGAAAGAAAGTTGGATACAAGAAAATAGTGTTGCAGTTAACTCATGACCCAGGTCCAATCCCTGGTACCACACGATCAACCAAGCCCCAGTGGGTGCAGCCATGAAAGCTTGTCACTACAGGTGTGATCCTTGAGGTCCCTAACAGTGCAGGGGTGACCTGGGTAATTCCCAGCATCGGGGCCAAGTAGCACAGTGTCCTCAGAGGCCAATTTGGAGAGAAAGGTGAGGGGGTCTCCGGATCACCTGAGTATAGCTTGGTCGTCCTCCATCACCCACAACAAAAGAAAGCTCAGAAAAATGCAACAAGATAAAAACTGAACAGCAAAGTATTAAATAACTATGGTATCAAAGGAATAAAGATTCCTTGAAAAAAAGCAAAAATGAAGACAATTATCAGGCCTGTGGGCCACAGTTAAAGCAGCATGATGGGAAAGTCAAGGACCAGAGTTTATATTAGGAAAGAAGAAAAAGAATTAAAAAACAACCTAAACTCACAACTGAAGAAGCTAGAAGACAAACAGAAAATTTATATCAAAATGAGCAGAAAAAGGAAGGCATCAACATTATCACAGAAATTGATGATAGAAAAATTAATTAAAAAATTCAAAGGTTTAGTAAAACTTGAGGTTGTTTTTCTTAAAGAATAAACAAGATGAGGGACTGGAGCAATAGAGGGCATTTGCACTCGGTCTACCTGGGTTCGATTCCCAGATCTCATATAGGTCCCTGAGTACCACCAGGAGTAATTTCTAAGTGCAGAGCCAGGAGTAACCCCTGTGCATTGTCAGGTGTGACCAAAAAGCAATAAATAAAAAAAATAAATAAATAAACAAACAAGGTGAAATAAATTGGATGAGTAATAAAAGAGGAGAGATTACAAGACACACCAGAAATGAAAATAAAATAGCAAACAAGCAACTAAAAAACCAACTCTGTTCCACTTAGCTAAGGAAACTGGAAATGTAATATCTCTTAGGATGATACAACTTCCCGAGATTAAGTAAGGGGGAAGTAGAAAAATAATATGAATTTGTAAGTTTAAAGAATAATTTAAATATTCTCAAGAATAAAAGTCCTGTTCCTTTGGATTAAAGACTTACTACCTATCATTTTCAAGGTCTTCCAAAAGATCATAGAAATAGAAATCCTTCCTAACAGTTTGTATGAAGTGAACATAAACTCAATATCAAAACCAGTCAGGGATATCACGACAAAACATTTCGGGCCAATGTTCCTGATGAATATCAATACATAGAGACTCAACAAAAATTAAGCTAACTGAATCCAACAATGGCACTGCACTGCACTGTTGCCCGTTGTTCATCAATTTACTTGAGCGGACACCAGTAACATCTCCATTGTGAGACTTGTTGTTACTGATTTTGGCATATTGAATACGCCACAGGTAGCTTGTGAGGCTCTGCTATGAGGGCAGCATAATCTTGGTAGCTTGCTGGGCTCTCTGAGAGAGACGGGGGAATCAAACCAGGGTGTACCAAGTGCAAGACAAATGTCCTAACCACTGTGCTATCAATCCAGCCCACAAAATATTTAAAAATATATATGTTAAACATGAGTAAGTGCTTTTATCAATAGATGAAACATGTTTTAATATACACAGATGAATATAATGCATCATAGCAACAAAAGAAAAGGCAAAATGGTTCAGAGAGATAGTACACTTACACTGTATGTGTCTAATTTCCATTCAATCACCAGTACTACACAGCATTCCCTCAAGTACCAGCAGGAGTGATCCCTGAGCACAGAGTGAGGACTAAGCCATGAGCACCTTAGGGTGATGCTCATGTATATTCCCACACCCCGAAATCATACCATATGAATAGGTTATAGGTTCAGAGGGAATGTTTGACAAAGTTCAACAAAATAAGAATAGAAGGAACATATCTCAACATAGCAATAGCTATTGAAAACAAACCCACAGCCAACACTATGCATAATGGTTAAAAATGGAAAATCTTCCCTCTGAGACCAAGAGTAAGAGAATTGGTCTCAAGGAAGTGTCTCAGAGAATCATAAACTCTCACTATTATTGCTCGATATTGTTTGGAAACTCCTTGCAAGAACAATCAGACATAAAACAAAAACAAAATCAACGATATCCAAGATAGAAAATAAAAAGTTAATCTATGACTATTTCCATGTGTAGAAAACCTTAAAGCCTCCACTACAAACAAATAAATAGTAGTGAAACGTAAAGGAATAAAACAAAAACAAAACATCCCCAAAACTCTTAGAAACAATAAATTGCTACAACACACTCACAGGCTACAAAATCAGCACGAATAATCTATTGTAGTTGAATATGCAAATAATAAATAAGATGAGAGAGATTTTTAAATAATCCCAGTTAAAGAAATGTCCCCAAGTATCAAATATTTAGGAACATCAACTTAAAAAAGGATGTAAAACAATAATACAGTGAAAATGCAAGTTAAAATTGAGAGAATAGGAGACCAAGAAGTGGAAAATTATTTCATATTTATGGATTGGAAAAAAATATGGTCAATTGAAAATTCACCCAAAATACTGTTGTTTTTCAATGAAATTCTTCCTAATTAAAAATGACATTCTTCAATACTTAGAACAGTACTAAACTGTTCTAAATACTGTTCTAAATACTAATTAGAAGAGCATTAAATCTATTAAAATTTCAAAAAAAATTTATATCAAGTTCTGAAAGTCTCCAGATATTCAAAGCAATTTTGAAACAAATAAAGATAGGCACTCTATTTCCTGACTTAATATAAAATAAAGCTCTGGTAAAACAAAAAATATAAAATATAAAATAAAACTATAGTAACCACAACTGTGTAATATTAGAAAAAATAAAGATTAATTCTCAAAACTGTGATAGAATTGAAAGCCTAGATATAAACCTTTGGATTAATTGATAGTTAATCATGACAAAGGAAGTGTCTTCACAAATTAGACCTAGAAAACTCTTCAAAACATGGTGCTTTGAAAAGTGACACCCTGAAAACAATTAAACTTGGTCTTTATTTTACACCTTTCGCAAATATTAGTTCAAAGTGAAGTAAGGGGGGCTGGAGCGATAGCACAGCAGTTAGGGCGTTTGCCTTGCATGCGGCTGACCCGGGTTCAATTTCCAGCATCCCATAAGGTCCCCCCAAGGATCACGAGGAGTAACTTCTGACTGCAGAGCCAGGAGTAACTCCTGAGCATTGCTGGGTGTGACCCAAACAGCAAAAAAAAAAAAAAAAAGAAAGAAATGAAAGAAAGAAAGAAAGAAAGAAAGAAAGAAAGAAAGAAAGAAAGAAAGAAAGAAAGAAAGAAAGAAAGAAAGAAAGAAAGAAAGAAAGAGAAGAGAAGAGAAGAAAGAGGAAGGAAGGAAGGAAGGAAGCAAGGAAAGAAAGAAAGAAAGAAAGAAAGAAAGAAAGAAAGAAAGAAAGAAAGAAAGAAAGAAAGAAAGAAAGAAAGGAAAGAAAGAAAGAAAGAAAGAAAGAAAGAAAGAAAGAAAGAAAGAAAGAAAGAAAGAAAGAAAGAAAGAAAGAAAGAAAGAAAGAGAAGAAAGAGGAAGGAAGGAAGGAAGGAAGCAAGGAAAGAAAGAAAGAAAGAAAGAAAGAAAGAAAGAAAGAAAGAAAGAAAGAAAGAAAGAAAGAAAGGAAAGAAAGAAAGAAAGAAAGAAAGAAAGAAAGAAAGAAAGAAAGAAAGAAAGAAAGAAAGAAAGAAAGAAAGAAAGGAAGAAAGAAAGAAAGGAAGAAAGAAAGAAAGGAAGAAAGGAAGAAAGAAAGATAAAATAAAGTGGATTAAGGAGATCAAGCTTAGACTGAAATGTATAAAACATTCTGAGGAAAACAGATACTGAACACTCCAGGATATGGACCCGAGTTGTCTTTAATAATTTGACTTAATTGTCAAAGCTTTTTAAAAAATCAGCAAATAGAGCTATATCAAATTTAAAAGGTTTTAAAAGGAAAAAGACTATAAAAGTAAAACTAAGACTCCCTTCTGAGTTAGGAGACAATATTTACACATCAGAAAAAGGGCTGCTATCGAAGATTATAAAGCATTCACACAGTTTACAGCAACTCCAAAGGTACACAAGACCCCATTAAAGAAATGAAGGTTGAGATGGATAGACACAGCTCAGAGGACACATACAGGTGGCCAGGAGACATATGAAAAACTGTCCACTGGGACTTATCACAGGGAAATGAGACAATATCTCACAGAAGTTAAAATACCATATATCAAAATAAACAAAGAAAATTGGGAACAACTGTTGGTGGTCAGGATATGGTGAAAGGGAATTCCAACTCACTGTTGGGGGAATATTTTCTTTCTGGTTCAAACTATATTTACTTACTCAGAAATTATTGCTGCTTCTGCACTCAGGAATCACTGCTGTAGTGTTCAGGGGACCATATGGGATGCCTTGGATCAAACGAGGGTGGGAAGGCAAGTGACCTACCCATTATGCTATCTTTCTGGCCCCTTTACTGATCTCTTCCTATCCCCATAGGTTATAGGGAGAATAATAAGGGGTTTGTGAGTCTGATTATTGAAGTCAGGAAAAAGTTTGCAAATAAGGAAGAAATATGACAATACTGACAAAAAGTAATATTTAGAGAAACGAAAGGGTCACTTATTTTTTTTAGTTATGTGACAGATTGACCAAAAGCATGAGCATTTTAAATTTAAGTGCATATTTGACAATATAAAGCGATTCCAAATTTTCCCAAGTTATTAAGAGAATAACCACATGGTGGTGCTGTTACCAAATCATTTCATATGCACTTACTCTCTTGCCATTCAAGACTGAAAAGGAAAAAATCCTTTTACTAATGGGAAATAAGATAGGAATGTCCAATGGGATCAGTTGAGAGCTTGGTTTACTTATTAAATGACCCAGGTAAATCATAAAATATATTACCACATATTTATAAGGCAGGTACAAGAAAAAAATCTGCGTTGTGGTCAGTATGGTCACAGATTTAGAAATGAAATAATCTAGTAAGATTCTTTAATACAGCAGCACTTTATTTAGTGTAAACAAATAGTAACTCCTTTGACCATTTAAAATTTTAAATGGATGGATTATCTATTTAATTTCTCATGAATATTTTTGTAGAAATAATTCATAACTCATGGGAAAATGATGTAAGTCATTAATTTTTTTTCATATACTTGCCCACTGCTTTAATTGCTAAATTTCTTAATCAGTATCCAGAAAATCACTATATTTCTATTAGCACATTTATATTTCAGCCTTGAGCATTTTCAACTTGAGTGCTTTTTTTCCCCTTTAAATAAATATTTCTTTATTATCAGTTATTAGTAGGAAAAATTAGCTCAATGTTATTTTACTCATATTTTTACCTAACAATATTAATTTAAATAATTAAATCTTACTTTCATATTTCAAATTTAATACTACTTGTAACCTTTAAGTAGTATGCATTAATTTTAAATTTTGTTAAACTACTTTTGTTCGTTAAGTTATTAGTATTAATATATACATATCTCCTTTCTTATTGTAACAGAATATAAATACAGAATAAGAAGTTTTGTGTGTTATTTTAAAGACTAATACCTTGTGTTTTGGGGAGGTATCTAAAGTTCCATAATGTTATTTTAAATTAAAAGTGACACTAAGAATTGGCACTTGGTTACAATGCTCATAAACTGAAGTTGAAGTTGCAAAAAAAGATAAATAAAAATATCTTTGTTCATGCTCAGCTCCTATAAACAGGACCATCAATTTGTACACTTTAGACACTCCAATCAGAGAGAAAGAGAGTGGGACATCATAAACAGGAATGAAAATCAATTTGGGGAATAAAAAACTAATGAGAATTTGTGCTTCAGAGAATATTAAGCATTTCACTTTACTTTGCAGTGTATTTAAAAAGGAAGAATAAAAATCTCCAAGAAAGAGAAATAGAACAATGAGTAAGGAATTTGCCAGCAGGCAGCGCACTGGTGAAGGACTCAATCACATAACAGACTTTGTTGGACCTCCAAGCACCAGCAGGAGTGAGCCCTGAGAGCAGAATGAGGAGCAAGTATCTACCCATGGCTGTGAGTGGGCAGGAAATACAAAGCAAAGAAAACAGGAAGGAAGCAATAAAACAAGGGTAGAAGGAAAGATAGAAAGAAAGAAGGAAAGAAAAAAAAAGGAAAGAAAGAAAGAAAGAATGAAAGAGAGAGAAAGAAAGAATGGAAGAAAGAGAAAGAAAGAGAGAAAGAAAGAAAGAAAGAGAGAAAGAGAGAAAGAGAGAGAGAAAGAAAAAGAAAGAAAAAAAGAAAGAGAGAAAAAAAGAAAGAGAGAAAGAAAGAAAGAAAGAAAGAAAGAAAGAAAGAAAGAAAGAAAGAAAGAAAGAAAGAAAGAAAGAAAGAAAGAAAGAAAGAAAGAAAGAGAAAGAAAGGAAGACTGGTAATAAATGACATGGTGTTCTAATGTGTCAAATTATTAAAATAGCAAATACTTAGGAAATAGTTTCATATTCAAGTGTAGAATACATTTATTTTTGGACATTCAAATACATTTAGGATACATAACTGTAGGATAACATAGCCTCAGTAGTTTAGGTTTATTGGGTTACTCCCGTTACAGTGCTCCTATTCCTCTTTCTTTATTTGTAGCTTCTTTCTTGGTGTTCTGTTGACTTGTAAATAATGTTTTTCTCTTCTCCTTGAGTCCTTTGCATAGTTTATTCAGAGCAAGTCCTTTTTGTATGGACACAGGAAGACTTAACAAATGTTATGCTTTTGTAACCTGGGAGTCATTTGACTCTACATGATATTTTTCTCCAGGGCATCTGTTCTCTTGACCTAAGCCTCAGCTGCCCTTACTTCCTAGCACCCCCAAAGCACGGTCCCAATGTGGGACAAGAAGGACCCAGGGCAAGCGGTGAGTTGTGTGCTACCCTGGCATCGAGATGGGCCTGGCCAAAGTGCCTAATGCTTAACTATAAGTTAAGAGCTTGATCATGGACAAATGTTGTCATGATCCAAATAGTGATACTAGATTTGGACCCTGCTAGGGTGAGGAATGATTAATCTGGCCTGAGTGCTGTGGTCTGAGCCTGTGGCAAGATGTTGCCAGGAGAGCTGCCTTGCAAGCCTCAATGTATCCCTTGCTATGTCCATACAAAAATAACGAGTATTGAGATGTTAATAAGTTCCTGGACTAAGGAAAAGAAAAAAACCTTAAGAGTGAGGAAGGGCTTTGGAGTGCCCTGCCCTCAGGAAGGGCTTTCTTATGTTGATTTGGCTACCTGGCTGGTTGTAGCCTAGAGGGCAAGGTGGGAGAGACAAGGAGGAGGAGAGAGAGAAGCCAGGGAGGAGAGGAGGAGTTGAGCAGTAGATCCAGAGAGAGGCCGAAGCTGGGAGTGCGGGAGATGAGAAAGTTTGAAGATTGAATAAACGGTAACTAATCAGCAACCAGCTTGGTCCTCGTTCTTCCTTCGCCTGTCCTTGACCACCGGCTGTCCCGATCCAGTCCACACACTGCGGTTCCAGAGCACCGAACGCGGGTGGTGAGACAGAGCCGCCGGGAGAGCCCGCGAGTGCACTCGCCCCTCGGCGAACTTTAGTTTTTTACACATAACTATATAAATTTGATTTCAGATCAACATGTTCCTTGCAATTCTATACGGAAATATTAAAAGGAAAATTTTTCAAAATTCAATTTAAATATTAATATAGAAATTAAACACTGTTGTTGATGTTTACATACTTATGAATTCTCTATAATCCAAGTGGTAGTTCTCAGAGCACTTACCGACTATATACTAGAGACATAGTTCATTCATCTTGTCTTCACTTTTGAATATAAAATGAAAGAGTCATGATTATTTCTGTTGCGTTTTGCTGAGTTTTGATTTAACTGACTCTTTTCCGATTTTGCTGCTTTTAGGCAATGCTGAATTACTGGGGAGGCTTTCTGTGTGGGGCTTGGACCACTGTCCTGAGCATACTGAAGTATGAAAACTGAAGTCTGCCCTGATGCTTTGAGCTTGGTTTATGATATGGTCGAGCTTAGACAGCAACAATTGGGGCTACCTGGGTCACACTCTTAGAACTTGTATATCATCAGGCTCTACCCAGCAGAAAGCCCTGAACACAACCGGGTGTGGCCCAAAACTTTTCCAGAAAAAAAAAAGAAATAGAGCAAGACTTATGCATACAAGCCAGGAACACTACTGCCGTGCTCCTAAGGGACTCAGTCTGAGAGTTTTAGTCACACCATCTATTTATGGTGAGTCATTTGTAGATACTTGTCACATCATCAAAATATATGGATTTAAAAATTTTATGTTCCCAAAATATGGCCTCAAAATTGTTATAAAATTTTGATTTAAAACACAGATTCTGCAAGTTGCAGTTTCCTAACAGACTAGATTAGCAGTAGGACTTGTCTTTGGCAGTTTCTGATTTATAGATTTAAACCAATCTTACTGGAGAGGAATTTTATTTAAATACTTATATATAAATGAGCAGATGATCAGAATGTTTTGAAAAATCCCTTTTGTATGCTTTTCCTTCAAAATCTACTCAAAATCTCACCATTTGTTCACAATCTCTCCTAATACGATCCATGTTTGTAGCAATTCCTTGCATTATTTTTAGATTCTCTTAACTGATTTGGTTTTGTTTGTTTCTTTGCTCTCCAGGGAGCACGGCTAGAGATACTCAGAAATTACTGCTGGCTCTGCACTCAGGAATCACTGCTTGTCGTATTCAGGGGACCATAGGGGATGCCTGGAATCAAACCAGGCTGGGAAGGCAAGTGCCCTACCCATTACGCTATCTCTCTGGCCCCCTTACTGATCTCTTCCTAGCCTCATTTCCTAGTCACCATTCTCTTCAGATTTGTCCATTTATTTCTTTAGAAAAAGAAAGGTAATCCTGATAAGACACCATCCTGGTTTCTCGTATCAGAGTCCAGTGTGAGTGCTTGTCCCAAGCTATCAAAGCCTCCAGGGTGGCTTGCCAGTGCCCTCTCTGACAGTCACCCTACAGTGCTGGGGACCCTGCTCTGTGGCCAGTGTGGTCCCACATTAGAGATATTGCAATGACTGGGTATTTCAATCATGCACATCACACAGACAGCATTACAGATCATCTCTTCACCCATCTCCGTTGAGATTCACCCTAACATAAAATCAGTTCTGATCTCACTATTCTCACTGCAGTTGACGAGTTGTTCCTGGTGATTTGTTACAGGCATTCAATATTCTGACACCAATGCCACCACCATTACACTTTCCCTCCACCCTTGTCTACAATTTTCCCAGCCAGCCCTTAAGCCTGCCCCCATATCGGGTCTTCAATAATTTCTTTAATATTGCTTGTTATAAATAACTTACTAACAGAATGATCAAGATGTTTCCTTAGAAGAACGTTAATAAAGATTGCTGTATGTCATCTCTTAACCTTGGAGCTATTAAGTCTTTGTTTAAGAGATTACTAAGATGTTGTTACAGGTAACACAAATTATTACTCTTTAAGGTTTGTAAGTGTACCTTTTTCAACTTGATGACTCCTTCCTGTGTATCCTCATCAGTCACAATATCAAACAAATTTCCTCCATCTCCTGGAACAATATTGTATTCGATTTCAGCATTCTGTCCAAAATCAGGATCCACAGCTCTTATTCTCCCAATAGCTGAGCCAACAGGAGATGACTCGGGGACTTTCAGATGGAAGATACCTGATAAAATAAATATGCCACATCAGAGTGGTTAGTATATAGGAGGGATACCAGCCTGATTGTGTGTGTGTGTATGTGTGGTGTGTGTATGTGTGTGTCTAATTAAAAGCATACTAGTACAAATTAAAAAAGAGAACTTGTCAAATTAAGGATTATTATTAGGAATAATAATTTTACTTTTCAGTTCAGCAGATCCTACTCTAGAATTTTATGTGAGTTTTATTAAGACCACAGTGTATACAACCAAAATTACTATGGAGAATGTTTTACATACTAAAACATCAGTGTACCTAATAGAAAATGTAAAGATAGATGATCAATAGAATTTGATATTAGAAAAGAATCTGGATATAAGAAATAGACTAAAAGCAGATATAAATAATATTTACAATAAATTAAATATATTTAATCAAATAGTACACACATAAATTCATATATGGATTGTTCAGTGAATAAATATAAAGCATTAAGTTGGAAAAAGTCAACTATAAAATAATTGCTTACCTAATGAAAAATGTAATTGTTAATAATGTATTATAGATTTTAATTTAGCAAGATTTTACTGGATATTGTGCTAAGTATTATTAAGCACCCTTAAAATTAAAAAATAATTTTGGTTCCCCCAACATGAGCTACAAAAACATGTTTATTTCTTTACCACCAGGTGGAGCACCTATATTACTGTAAATTTGATGATCAGAAAAATCTAGAAAAATTTCTGCCCATATCAAATAAATCAGAATTAAGAAAAATTGCAGCATCACTTAAAATTAAAACTAAAAATCACATAAAACAAGTTTTAGATATGACATATATAAAGTAGGAGGGCTGGAGCAATAGCACAGCAGGTAGGGTGTTCGCCTTGCAAATGGCCAACCCGGGTTCGATTCACAGCATCCCATATGGTCCCCTGAGCACCTCCAGGAGTAATTCCTGAGCACAGAGCCAGGAGTGACCCCTTTACATGGTCATAGGTGACCCAAAAAACAAACAAAAAAAGAGCTGGAGTGATAGTACAGCGGGTAGGGTGTTTGTCTTGTCTTTCATGCTGCCGATCTGGGTTTGATTCTTCTGCCCCTCTAGGAGAACCTGGCAAGCTACCGAGAATATCTCACCCACATGCCCACAAAGGAGAGCCTGGCAAGCTAGGCGTGGTGTATTTGATATGCAAAAAACAGTAACAACAAGTCTCACCATGGAGACATTACTGGTGCCCATTCAAGCAAATCAATGAACCACGGGATGACAGTGACACAGTGATTTTTAAAAATATAAAATATAATTGGATTACTTTACTGGTGTCAAAGTAAAAATATCAATAAATAAAAGTATCAGTTTGTTCCAGTGAAAATAAAAGAAACAAAAATTAGGATAAAATATAAATTCAAAATCTGGGTAATATACAAGCATACAAATCTCAATTTTTTTTTTTTTTTTTGCTTTTTGTGTCACACCCAGCGATGCTCAGGGGTTACTCCTGGCTTTGCACTCAGGAATTACTCCTGGCGGTGCGTGGGGGACCATATGGGATGCCGGGAATCGAACCCGGGTCGGCCGTGTGCAAGGCAAACGCCCTACCCGCTGTGCTATCGCTCCGGCCCCCAAATCTCAATTTTTGACATTGATGCTAATCTTTTAACTTATATAGACTTATTTGAATTGGTTTTCTTTGGGTAAAGGTAATATTGCAATTCATTTATATTGTACTTATTTTCATATTTACAGAAATTAAATTAGGAAGAATTTCTTGTATTTCCTTTGAACACTGAAATACATTCAAAAGTGACATCATAATAAAATTATGGGTTTTATATGCATGCAGAAAAAATAACTTTAGTAGAGTTCATGCCTTTTTCAGTCAGCTTAATTAGTGGCTGAATAAATAGCAGTACTCCTTCATTAAAAAATGAAATGAAAATGACTTTATATTGTATATATTCTGTCAAATACTTTATTTTTATTGACAATTAATTTTGGAGGTCCTAAAGTATTTTCAATAGGACTCAAATTTCATTAACTTTCTTTCACTATTTATGGAAGCATTAAAATTTAGTCACCTGCCCATTCCTTCCTAAGACAAAATATAACTCTATTTTGCTTGTACAATATTAAAATTTTTTAAATTTGTATTCAATAGCACATTTTTCACATCAAAACGTACAATTAATTAAAATATGTTTGATGCCATATAAAAATTGATGAACAATGGGACTACAGTGCTATAGTATCATATAAAACAAAATATATTTTACAGTGATCCAAAATTCTTCTTTAATTAATAGCATAGTCCTCTTCACAATAGTGTATAAGTATCTTTCTGAAAGAACAAATTTTAAGGCTAAACAACTGAATATATGCAAAATATGCTCTAATAGCTATAGTGGAATATTATGCACACATTGCAAATTATTTTGGTTAAAGAACATATATTAATTAGTGGTATCATCAAATTTTGATTGGGTAGATTATTTTTCTTTAGGTTTTATTTCCTAAACTCTTAACACAGCGGTTATCATAAATAGACAAGCAACACTTTCCAAACTTAAAGCAGAATTTAAATGATATAATAAGAAAACAAAGAGAAAAAAATAAAATCAGAATTTACACTGAGTACCTACTGTTCCTGGTGAGTACAGACATAAAAGGAGCATTCTTCTGATTTCAAATAGACACACATATGTAAGAACCACAGTTGATTTTTGTAGCCTAATTTCTGTACATAATAAGTAATTCACAATAGCTTTACTCAGCTAGATCCTACTAAAAAAATTCCAGGGACTTAAACATATTGAATGCTTCTATTTCTGTTTATTTGACAACAAACAAAGTAGCATTAAAGAAATACCACAAATCTTCAATCTATAATATAAATTGGTCCTGTTGGAATCCCATAGTACATTGATAAGTACTATGAAATACAAGAAACAACTTGAACTTTGATCCTGATCAAGAGACAGATCCAGGTTGAGTTTCCTTCCCCACCCCGTGCAGAGTCCTGGCAGCCAAAAACCTACAGAACCCAGCCATATCCATGCTCAAGGCCACTCTCCACATGCTCAGATGAGCCTCACCCATAAAGGAACCAACAGAGGAACCCAGGTATGCAGGACCCGTGGTTGAGATCTCCAAGCCTGCTCAGATTGGGACTCGGCCTCTTCTACCCAGATCCCAAATTTTCCAGTAGCTTGGCTGTCACACCCACAAAGTGCTCCACCCCCCCTTGTAATCTCAACAATGACCAAGATCGAGAGACTATAAAATAAAGCTCCCAAAGAGAGCACTACAGTATTTCCTGGAGTGAGCAACCTCTTATACTGTAGCCCACTGATGTGCCTAAAATATCACATGTGTGTTTGGTTTTAACCTACTTGCTTGTATTCTTGTATATATGGGCTTAAATGACCCCAGGATGAAATTCAACAACCTTCACACACTTCCCTCTAATTGGGGTGAGAAGATGCTCACTTGTTGTGTGGGTGCTTTAATGTTATCTGTAATGAACTACTGTGAACTACTTTATGAAAATGAAATGTATAAAAATCGTAAAAAAAACTTCATGAATTACAAAAAAAAAGAAAAAGAAATAGATCCATGCTGAATAATATGCTGTAAATCCTTTCCAAATATTTAATTAGCAATTCTGTGACTAAATGTTTTGACACAGGTGAGAGACCTTAAGAGAGTGAGATGTGAGAGAGGCAGGAAGTTGTCTAGTGTAATGGTTTTGAATTTCAAGCCTGTCCAGAAGTCACTGCAGTGTAGCGTCAGTTCACTGCAGTGTTAGTGGTGAGGTGTATCTTTGCCATGTGAAGGCAAACATGATCTTTAGGAAAATAAGCACAATATAACTTCACAGCTTAGATAACTTAGATAACTCCTGACTCATTTCATGGGAGAAAATTCAGGTCACAGGTTGAGTTCATATGTTTTCTTTTCATTGGAAAAGCAAAAATAAAAAAAATCAAATATCATGGGAAATAATATATCATTGTGATTACAGGAATTATATATAGTGAAAAGGAAAAGTTTAGCCAGAATTCAAGCTCTCCAACATGAAAAGAATTTTTAAACCCTTGAAGGTAATATGAAGGGCAACCCGTGAGATCAGCAGTCTAGAAAAGAAAGTCCCTCTCTTGAAAGCTGGATGCTGAGATGTATTTGATATTTTATGACAGGACATTTTATGAGGCCAATAACAATAAATGTGGAGATAGCTATTCTCTGTAGTCCTCTGTCAATATGATATCAAGTGCTTTTGTTTGTTTGTGTGTTTGTAGCCAAAACACAATACAACACAAATTTCACTATTATCTAAAGTCATTGGAAAACTTGTCGTAAACTGAATAGTGGCTTTGTAAAGAAAAAAAAATATTGACTCAATAGCACTTACTGACATTCACTCACCAAAACTGAGATATAAGAGGAACAAAACAGTGATTCACCCTTCATCTGTTTCTGTAGACTGAGCTTTAAGTGTACACAAATACAGAGAGCACTGAATCCCCTGTTATTTATACAGTCGGCAGGCATTTTAGCCTGGTGGAAGACACTCACATTCATTAAGACAAACGTTTCTCATAAAGTATTGCAGTAAGTAATAAAGTCTACAGAATATGGAACAAGTCAGAGAAACCTCTGCATCACTCATGTCAGATTGTTTAAGTTCTGTTGGTTTACTCCCAATGACTTGACATTTTATCATTTTTGTGAAACTCAGCAGCAATAAAGCTGGGGTCATTCAGACTAATTCAAAGCTGAAGTAATTTTCAGCTGTGCCACTCATATTGCTTATGATTTACTCTGCAATTTCACGGCCATCATCTTCAAGGCATCCTAATTTTGATGCATATGAAACACCTTAATGGTACTACCTGTTCAACACAGATTAAGAAATAAAACAGGTGACAAAAAAATGTCCGGAGTCAATAGGAATATATGTTTACACATGCATCAAATCCACATGCTCTGCTTTAAAAATAGCCACGTCCCATGGAAGGGAAAGAACTGCACAGTCAACTAAGGTGAAATCATGGTGATAAACTTCTGAAAGATTTTAAAAGCGAGTTTCCTATTAGTTGCAATGGTAAATGTACATATTATAACGAACACGAGCATAAAAAGGATGGCCGGCAAGCCTTAAAATAAATAACTTATTTATTAGCTCATTACAGTGATGTCTATATCAAGGACATTCAAATAAAACTAAGGAAAAGTATTTCCTTCTTTTTCATTTGATAATATTTCCAAGTATTGTAAAAAAAGGTAGCAGAAGAGAAGTCAGTGATTACCATGATATAAACAAACTTAAAAAAGTTAACTAAGAATTAAAGATAGTATGGTATCAATATCTGTTAGTTGTGTTAAAGTATTGCAAAGTTTGTAATATTAAGTGATGAGAATAGCAACTTAAAAAATAAATACTCCATGGTACAAATTGTATTTTGAAATATATCTTATTTCATGTTGTTCATGATTAGTCTGAAATTAATCAAAATTAATATATAAAATTAGTGTTTATGATATATAAGTATTGTGAAGTTAAATATTTAAAAATACTGAAACATTAGGGGGCTGGAGTGATAGCACAGAGGTCCCATATGGTCCCCTGAGCACAGCCAGGGGTAATTCCTGAGTGCAGAGCCAGGAGTGACCCCTGAGCATCGCTGGGTGTGACCCCCCAAAAAAGCAAAAAAAAAAACAAAAACAAAACTGAAACATTAGGAGCTGTAGAAGTAGTACAGTGAGTAGGGCATTTGCTTTGCACACAGGTGATGGATTCGATCTCCAGCATTCCATATGGTTTCCTGAAACTTCAGGAGTGATTCCTGAGAATAGAGTCAGGAGTAAGATCTGATCACCACTGATATGACAAAAAAAATATACAAAAAAACCCTGAAATATTAGAAATATTTTGATTTGTTTGTAAAAATAAACAAAGGCTATAAAAATATTAAATACTCTAAGAATGTTGAAACATAATTGAGGCTGTCAAATAAATTATTACTTTAAGTACATTACACATTATTATGTATATTACAATTATAAAATGTATATATTAAAATAATGCTCTTGATTAATAACCTTAAAATAAAAAATCCAAAGACATTCAGATAGATTTTTTAGTGATCCTAGATATGTGATGTATGTTTTGTGACTTACCATTTGATGATGTAGATGTAAAATTATGCTTTATCTGTATTTTGTTATTTTCATATAAAATAAATAAAATATTATACAAAATGACTTCACCTTCAATTTAATATAATACTATACAAAATGGCTTCACCCTATTTAAATAAAATAAAAAGGATATATAAAACATATATGTATGGGTAAAACTAAACTATATAAACTGGATACCCATTTTAAATGCTTTTTAGTTCTAAGAACGTAAATGATATATTTAAACTTTCTTTTCCTGATCTGTAACTTGGTAATAATAATAAAAATATAACTAGCTTACAGGCTTGTTACTGAAAGTCAATTTCACAAGAGGAAATCAAAAACCATATATAGTATTTGTTGTTAAGGTTGATTTTCAGATAATATATTTGTAGTTCATATATAAAACCCTGCAGTTTCATAGAGGGTTGGCAATAGGAGAAAACAGCCTACGGAAGTATGGAGATCAAAGAACGGGAGATATTAAACGCACTAAAAAGTCATTTTAATTTTAACTGTAACTTTTTATTTTCCTATATCTTGAAAACTGGAGGATTCTGGAATAAAATATTTTGGTGGTGGAGGGGCATTTTATGCCCTCTATTTCCTCCAAAGCCTGAAGGTATGAGTACTTTCAATAAACCCCAATTAAACTAATAGAAATGTAGTGCACAGGAAGAACCACCTGATAACAAAGTTGAACTCCAGCAGAATTAATCAAGCATAGCAAACATATAGAAAACGGAGTCTGCCAGTAAAACTGTAAAACTCCTGTGCCAACTTGAGATGAGTTGAAAATCACCATATTTTGTGCTTGTGTTTTTATACATATATATATAAAACTATATATAATTTTTGGGGGGTTTGCTTGTTTTTTGCACACTGTTGGCTGTATACTCAGGAATCACTACTCCTGGTGGTGCTCAGGGAAATATATGGGGTGCCAGGAATAGAAATTCAAGGGGGTCCTGTGCAAGTCAAATCCCTACCTGCTATACTAAGGTTCTGGTTCTAAGTGTCCACCATTATGCATTGAGTGTTATTTTTTTTTATTGGTTAATTTACTTTTAAGGAGTTTTACTTGTCTGGTCTAGATTTTAATTAACAAAAGTAGGAATATTAGCACATAAACTATTTGATATGTTCATTAATTAAGTCTTAAGCACTCAATTTAGCAATAGCAACAATTATTTTCCACAATTCATGAAAAATTCATTTTTCTAAATATTGCAGTTTCATTTCATACTGAAGCATGGTAGGAAAGTTTAGGGCTAGATATTTTATATTACATTAATTTGGATTGCAAATTAATTCAAATTTATCCTTGAAAGTATTAAACAAAAAAAATAAAGAACTTTACTTATCAGATTAACTAATTGTCTTTATAGCCTAGTGTGAGAGATCAAAAAAAAGTATACTTTGGTGGTGGGGATGTTCAGTAACTTTTTATATTGATATTGTGAATTTTCATACTATTTCAACCATATTTCTTAATGTATGATAATATTTTGAATAAATATTTATGCATAAATCTACATATCAAAAGAAAAAATTATACATATTTTAAAATGATGTATCTATGCTATAAAGGAAAGGCAAACAATATTATTACTTTGTAACACATTAAGTTGGTAATATAAGCTGACCAAATATACTGGGTCCTTAAGATGAATGGCAGAAAATTTTTAAAATGTAAGTCCATGACAAAGTCTCTGTGTGTACAGTATTCTGCCTTAGTTGGTCAATGAGTCCAACAATGGTTTCCAAATTTAATATCAACCCTTGATATCATATGTACATTAAATAATCAGTTTTCATTTAATATCAATATACTAACCCCCATATCCTATAGTCCATTATACATTTTTTGTATTCCCCCATCCAACTGCTATGTCACTTCAATATCATTTAATACACAGACTGTAGATCTCCCCTAAATTCTGTTTTTATTCTTTAGAAAAAGTCATTCCTTTGTAGTGATAATTATTCTCTTTAAGAATGGATGTGGGAGGGCGGGGTGGAGCTATACTGTGATTCGTGGTGGTGGAATATGGGCAGTGGTGAAGGGATGGGTGTTTGAGCATTGTATAACTGAGACTTAAACCTGGAAACTTTGTAACTTTCCACATGGTGATTCAATAAAAGAAAAAAAAAGAATGGATGGTAATACCTGTGACATAATACGGTTCTGGATTTCTTCCACCTCACATTTTACTCATTTTTCATTCTCTTTATTGAAGTTTCAAAGAGGATTTAGATAACAGCATCTAACAACTTGTTTGCATGCTAGCGTAATATGCAAAGTTAAAAAATAAAACTTAGGGTCATAGATATATCACAGGAACTAAATCACTGGCCTTGTACACAGCTGACTGGATTTAATTCCTGATACCATGTATGGTTCCGAAAGCAGCACTGGGATTACTCCCTGGGCACAGAGCCAAGTGTAAGCCCTGAGTACTGTCAGATATGGCACCCATCCATCATACTCAACCCACCTCATGGACCCCCATCTCCCTCCCCCCACCAAAATAAGTCGAAAAACTACCTAAGGGATTCACAATTCATTAATATGCATTAAAACAAATAATATGGTTGAGTAAACTGCTTCTAATTTGATCTTACAATTATAGCTGAGAAATCTGGAGACTGAATTAACTCTATTTTTTTCATGCTGAACATCACTTTATATATTAACAGCGGTCTGCTTGTGGACTCTGAGTTTTATTTTTGTTAGGCAAACTTTTATGTAATCAGAAAATCCAAATGGATATCTTTAAGTCATCATTATCTTGGTATATATAACCCTGAGTTGACACACTTTTCACAAGTGCAGAAAAAGACATCTACTACTATTTAGTCTCAACAAAATATTATTATTCCCTCTCTAATTCCATGAACTATAATCCATTATTTCCAAAACAAATTCATTAAGATAGTTGATTTTATTTAAATCTCCTAAAATCAATCTTCTATTCACCTACTTCAATTTTCCCATCTACTCTTGAAGTTAACATCAGAGATGAACGAAATGTCACTACTTTTCATGTCACTGTGGTTTTTTGGTAACGTCTTTACTCTTCTTTCTGCCCTCCTGCCACCAAAATGTCTTTTTTCAAGCAGTACTGTAAAGATAATAAGTCTTTGTTCATCACTACGAAAACTCATTTGACCAATGATATAACTAGCATAATGAAATTTAAGCACTTTCGGATTATCTATGACTGTCAAAATAAAGTTTAGAGAGAGCCACTAGCCTCCCTCTGCTGCCACTATGGCTAGCAATAATTAGTGCTTTTTTGTGTTTGAGTTTCCTTTCTAAGGACCTTAATTTCTGTTGCAGTTTGGGGGCTACAGATGGCTGTGCAATGTGACTTACTCCTGACTCTATGCTCAGAGATCACTCCTGCAACGCTGAAAGACCATATCTAGTCAGGGATTTGAATGAAAGTTAGCTAGTTGCATGCACAGCAAACTCTCTCAACTCTATACTGTTTCTCTGGCTGCTTTCCTATTATTAACTAATATTATCTTATACTAAGACTATGTTATGTGAATAATATTAATACAGTTTCCAATGAATAACTTCCTGGTAAGTACTTGAAATGAAAAAACACTCCAACTGATCAGAGTGAAGAGAAAGGATAAAAGTATCATTGTATTTAGTTTTTGTTAATTTCTATCATGTGGACCAATGTCTCACCAAAGAGGATCCCAAGCTCTTTAATATCACTGAACGGAGTTGGGAGGAGTTTGACTTGGTTGAGCTGGTAGCAGCAGCTCCTGTATATAACTCTGTGTACCATTGACCAAAACTAATCACTCCTAGTCAGTGGCATGAGACATTCTAGTGTCATCTGCTCCAAACTACAGTCCCCTAGCTTTTTTAGTTCATTTCAAATAAATTGTTTTTAATAACTGATGCCAGTAAGATAGAGACTATCATGGATTTTTTTAAAAAAAACTCTCTTTTAAATGCAAATGATTGAAAATGTTTCTTAATCTCAGTTTCATTGAATTAAAAGTACAATAATTTGTTTTGGTTTATAGAGCAAAATAGTGAAGATTCAGAGAACAGAGAAGAAAATGCAATTGGATTCCAGGACATGACTAACAAAATGACAATGATATTTAGTCCTATAACCATAATCCGTGCTCCATATTATGTAGCCACACCTTTTAGTACAATGTTTACTATTATAGTTTAATTAGTAAGTAGAATTCATTGACTTTAAGTTATAGTTGTTTATAAACTAATTTTTCTCAACATATTTTCATTTTTTAAAAATTGCCTTGCATATAACCACAAAAACAATTCCAAATGATCTATGAAACACTGCAGATGTATTAGTGATTACCAGAAATATGTTGCTTACTCTCAAAATTATGTATTTTTAATATGTATGATTAATATAATCACTACCTCCACTTCAGAAAACCAAGAGTGATGGAAAACTTGGCAAGACCTCATAATATTTCAAGTGCATCAATAACTTTCTGTTATTCATTCATTTTATAATGCCTATTTAATATTCTCCTAAAACCTCCATTAAATATGCAAAATTTTCTTTTCCAGTTGTCAGTATAATATCTAATCAATCTGACAAATTATAGCAGATGGTTAATTCTTGGTGACATCGACATTTAATTCAAAACACACACACTGATTTTTATTGCAATTTGTAAATAAGTTTAACCCCTTATTAAAAAAATATCTAAAATGTGTTGAATTAAAACTCACAAAGAAATATTTATTAACCCAGATATTTGATGCATTATAGAATTTTTAAAACATAGAGTATAGAGGAATGAAATTTGTCAACAGTCTCTGTACAAATAAATTGATTTCTTTTAGGCAAGATTACACATTTCTAGATCTTCTAGATCTTGAACAAGATCACTGGGTCTTGATCTGTAAATTTTATATATTAATATCAACCACATAAATGTAAAAATATTTCATTTTACATGTTTGCCTATATAGTTATTTATTATATCTTTTAAAAATCTAATTATTTTTATCCTTTCCTCGGACTCCTGCTATATTGTTTGTGTTGTTCTTTTTCACTCTGACTTCTTGAAGATTTTAAACTGTCTCCTACTCAGCTCTGCTGTTTCAGCCCATCAAAAGAGAAGCAATCTTCCTTCTCAAACAGCTTCTTCACTATTCCCTATCTCAACTTATTGACTAAATTCAATAGATCACAAAATTTATTACACTGTACTACTGAAAAAATCAGTAGTATAATTCAGTAGTGAAATTAAAGCACTTCTACATTCTTCCTCAAACTTCACTGTATTACCAGCAATTTTCCAAAACTGATATATAATGAATATTCAAAAGTACACATATGCAGATGTATTATTTTGTTTGATCCTTGTGATAATTTAGCCATCATTTAGCCAATCTTCTCTTTTAAATCACTAACTTATCATTTTATATTTTTCTTAAATTATTTGTGCTTCATAATGATTTTCCCAGTAATTTCAGGTAGTTTGAATTATCAATCCCATTGATTCCTATAGTCATTATGATAGCATTTCTGGTTTGAATTTCATTATTATTGTAGCATCTGTACAGCTGAGCTTTTTGTTTGGGTGTCTGTTTCTTAATTGAATCACCGTGAGAAAAGTTACAAAGCTTTAGGGATTAAGTCTCAGTCATACAATGATCAAACACCCATCCCTTCACCAGTGCACGTTTCACCACCAAGAACCCCAGTATGTCCCCCACCCCACACCGACCCTGCCTGTGTGGCAGATGATTTTCACTTTACTCTCTCTTTACTTTGATTACATTCAATTTTTGACAGAAAACCCACTATTTTTATTTGGAATTTTCCCCCAACAATCAGACCTGCCGTAAAGGCATCATTAGATCATTTCTTTTCTACTGCTCATAATGAAGAGCATATGATTTTGCATGGCCGTGACAGGAACTGCACGGTATTGGAATTTTGATATTTTAGTAATTAAGTCCAGAGTATTTCTGCCAGCAGCTGCTGCGTTCTAAGATTGGTTTGTGTGCCTCTGGGATCATGACTGTTAAGGGCAGAGGGGCCATTCATGGGTGGCTGCTTGGGATCTTGTTTGGGCGGGGAGCAGGGCTGGTTCCACGCCGCACCCCCCCCCCCCGATCATGAGATTTCCCATGTGCCCCATCACTGCAAGCTCCTACTTCTCTGTCCAATTGGTGGTGGTCACCATGCTGATGGAAAGGGGAAAAGGCCGAGGGACAAAAACCCCTCCCCTCCCAGGGCTGCACAGGGCTGTAGTTTAGTTAGTTTAGTTCACAGTCCAGGATCATTTCTGCCAGCAGCCACTCCATTCCGAGATTGGTTTGTATGCTTCTGGGATCATGGCCATTCAGGGGCGAGAAGGCGTTCCTGAGCTTTTTTTTTTTTTTTTTTTTTTTGTATATCAGGAAAGCTTGTGCGGCTGTATAAGCGGTTTGGAGAAGTAGTCCCTGTCCCCACATACTGGAGCCATGTTTGTAGAAGCTCATGGTCGCAGAGATTCCATCTGGAGAAGGTGCGGAAACTGCACCTGCTCCATCTGGGGCAATCCAGAGTTATTGGCTCGGTTTGGAGTCCGGAGCATTCTCTGGTGTGTGGTGCCCGCCGGCCAGGATTCTTCACTACATCTGAGTTTTTATTTATGAATTTTATTGTTATCTGAGAGAAATAACATGTATTTTATAAGTAGTAGTTTTTAAGAATCACTGATACTCATTCTTGATACTTAAACATTGCAAATCTTTCAGGCTAAATTTTTATTGAGGAATATAACTTTTTCAGAACGCAAAAAAATTAAAAACATTTTTTTAGGAAAATGAGGGATATAGAGTAATGGGGAATTTTTATTATTCTGAGTAATAGTTTCCATATTTTTATATTGCATCAATATCATAAGTACTTTCATGTTACATATAAGGAATAAAAGCAGGGGATATAATACTAGACAAAACAGGGATAAGTCTAGACTAGCCAATAATAGCAAACTATCCTCTTGTTAAACATTTTCTGTAATAAGCAGGTCATGGCTTCACATGAAAAGAAAATCATTTACCTGCTTATGGAGGAGTTACAATGTTTATGATTTGTTTAATGACAGCAAATAGAGACGTTATACATTTACTTGATCCTGCTACTGTTCTTAATCCAGTCAGTGTAAAATATCACAATCACAATCAATCAATCACAATATCCCGTTAATCAGTAACGGGCTCAGTAACATCTCATTTCGTCCTTTCCCTGAGTACTTAGACATCTATCTCAACTTGGCCCTCCTAAGGACGTTGCACTAAGGGCTCTTCAGGGTCAGGGGAATGAGATCCAGCTTGTTACTGGATTTTGCATATGAATACACCATGGGAAGCTTGCAAGGCTGTCCCATGTGGGCAGGAAACTCTCAGAAGATTGCCAGTTTCTCCTAGAGGGAGAAGTAGGCTAAAGATATTGGACCCAATTCCAAGTCCAGTGTAAAATAAAATCATAATTTTCCATTTTAACCAATGTTGGTATAGAAAATGGTTCAGGATAGTCGCAAAGGGAAATTTTTGTAAATTATCTTGTATTTCTTCACAATATTCCTGAGAAGTTTAGAAAATTTGAAATTGATTTTTTCAGGCTTACATAAGATAGGCTTTCCTAAGAGTAATCATATTCTGAAATAAACCAGCTGTCAAGATATTTATGATCAATTGTTATTTTTAATTTGGGTTTGATTTTTCATTCATCAAGAATTCTAACAAAACAATAACATAGCTGGTTCAGGAATACAATAATTATGGCATAAAAAGCTATTTTGAATAAATTTAAAAGATATATGGGGATAAAGGTTCAGTAGAGATAAGAATAAAAGTACTGAAGGAAATAGAAGGGGAATACATTAACCGCTAGATATATCAACTGTGTGATTTATATATACATATACTGCATTCCCCATAAGCACTATAAATTATTATTATTATCATTATTAATAACATATGAGTATCTAAGTAGAACCACTTCTGAAAATAAAGTGTTGTTAAAATTAACTGGGAAATTTGATAGTGTGAAAATCTGAGGATGTGTTTACTTCTGTTATTTAGGCTCCAGTGAGAAAATCATAGAACTCAGCTTTAAGTGTCATTAGAAAGTCTAGACTCTTCTTCTTCTATAAACATTATTAGGAACATAAAAATCATCCCGAGAAAATCGTTTCAGCATTTTGATTAGCAAGGCAGTAGACTCAGTGCCCCATATTTACTTTCGGAACTCTTTCTCCTAGCTTATATCTCATGTACAGTGTAGGAAACAATTATCTAAATTTTCTTAACTGGAATATTGGAAAATGACAAAGTGATGCACTACCTAATTATATTTTGTTGCAGCACATCACATTCAAGACGACAGAGTATGTGACTACATTACCTTATTCTTTTCCAGTTTCCTGTTCAAAGATATTTAAATAAATAGAGCCCAAACATACAGATTAAAGAAGTTAAAATGCAGCGTTAATGATCACTTTAGATCACGTATGTGCAATAAGCCTCTTCTGACTATTATCATTATACTTTGTAGAAGAAATACTAAGTTGGGAAAATTTGGGGTATAATCAGGACATGTGGGGAAAAGCTGGATAAAGTCAATGGTGGTGCAGTTGGAGGAGGTAAATTCAGAAATGCAAATGGCGAATATCTGCAATTTAGGAGTCCACAAATAGGTAAAAGGTATGGAAGGGTTGGTATAAGAAGCTTATTGGATTTATTGCTACTTAAGTTAATTAAGTTCTATTCCTAGCATCTACTTACATGAACAGATCGATCGGAATTGGTCACAAAAGACGCATTTATTGGAGGTGGGAGGGGTGTTGTACTAAGAATCGCACAGTGCTTGAACTCAGTGATGCTCTGATATTTAGGTACATCAATTCTAGGGTTCACCAGAGACATGTCTATGGTGCCAGATTCTACCAGGTCACTGGCAGAGAAGGGGGTGAGTTATATTTCATTTACCCAGGGGCACTCAAACATAGGTTCTAGCCATTTGAACTTGGCCTTATGGCCTCTTTCTTCCAATTTTGCTCGAAGATTGAATAGTGTAGGGAGGTTCTAAAATTTTTACATTTAGTTTTCTTACATGCTAACTTATCTGTTGAGAAACCTATAAATTAAATTATATAATTGTTAAAGCTTCACATTAGAATCTTAAGTATATAATACCAGCACATTCACACCTTCCTCTCCAAGGCTTCCATTACAAATATAAACCTCTGTATGAACTGAGAAGATACTTCTTAATATTGACATCTATTTCAGATATTTATTGAGTCCACAGTCATTAGACACAGTTGCTGTCAGTAACTTTTATAATATTTGATAATAGCTTATTTTTATGACCTTAGGCTTCATTTAATATGGTTTAGAAAACCATCTTAATATAAAGAAGACTATTTCTTTAAGACCCATAAGCATTGCAGCTAATAGCTCAGTTCCCTGAGAATCCAGATTCCCTGAGACTCCAGAGGCAATGGAGTATCTGATGGAAATGATGCAGAGTGACAATAATGATAATGAGAAGTATGACACAATTTCGTGTTTTTATTTGCTTATATCTACCTACATGGAGTGAAATGAAAGTTACTATTTCCTGCTCTTTGGATGATCTGGAATACAGGTTTTCATTAAACTTCCATGCAAACTTGTTTGGGTTTGTTGTTTTCTTAAAGAAATCAATATGATTTCTTTAAGCTCCATACGAATCTATTTGTAGTAATAGTTTGAATGAATATAAATTTCTCATTGCTCCAATAGACAATGGAATGTCTTCTCAGAGAATCAACACTTCCATTGTGATCACTACAAGCTAGTAATTTTAAAATTGTGCCCTGAAGCAATTTATATCAACATTCGCCAGAACACTTCTTTGAAATGCAGCTTATTTTACTTTCTTTTTTTTTTTTTTTTTGGTGGTGGGGAGGTTGTTATTTATGTTCACTGAAACAAAGGCACAGGTTCATACCACAAGGGCACAGAATTCAGAAGGAGTCTCATAAGCCTTATACTTTGGAAAACATAAGGAAAAATAATATGCATAGGACCCAGATTATAGTTAACATCCCTTATATTAAGAAATGCTATGCATTACTTATTTTTATTGAACTGGATATAATAACCTTTTGAAAATTAATAAGCAATAGTTAAACATACTAAAAGATTTGTTATACACAAAATGTTTTGTTATGCTATTTTATATTTTAACTTATTATGATTTTTACAATAATACCAATATTATTATTTTATATTTGCCATACTTATACACTGTCCCAACAACAGAGTGCCAACATCTGTTACCATTATACCAAGATCCTTTTCCATTCCATTGACATTTCCAGATCACATTTCAATGGACCATATCTCAGAGATTATGTGCATTGAGGATTTTCTAACCCATTGGTTTGTTTGCATATACTCCACATAGGAGCCAGATCATCGGGAATCTGTTCTTTTCTTTTTGACTCATTTTATTTAGCATCAATTAATCCAATTTCATCAAAGTTATAGCACGATGCAAGAGTTCATTTTTTCGCATAGCTGAAGAGTAGACCATTGTGTATGGACTGCTACATTTGTTTACCCAGCCCCCACAATATAGCTCATGTTGGATGCTTAGGTGCTTCCGGATCTTGATTAATGAAATAATTATTTGACAAGCTTCTATGTGCAAATTCCATTTATATTAGTGTTTATGTATTCTCCTGTTTTTATTTTCAACTTTAGAATTAGTCCTAAATTTTGATAATTCATTGCTAAAATCAATAGGAGACACAGGGAATACCTGAATGTAAACCCTATACTTAGAGAAATAGCTCAATAGATTGTAATACATGCTAGCATGCAGAAGGACTGGTTTTAATTCATGCACTGCATGGCCCCCCAAGCACTTCCAAGACAGACCCATAGCTCAGATCTAGGAGTAACCCTGAAGCATTTCTGATGACATCCCAAAACACAGATAGATAGATAGATAGATAGATAGATAGATAGATAGATAGATAGATAGATGATAGATAGAAAATAGGTAGATAGACAGATAGATGATAGATAGATAGATAGATAGATAGATAGATGATAGATAGATAGAAAATAGGTAGATAGACAGATAGATGATAGATAGATAGATGATAGATAGATAGATAGATAGATAGATAGATAGATAGATAGATAGATAGATGATAGATAGAAAATAGGTAGATAGACAGATAGATGATAGATAGATAGATAGATAGATAGATAGATGATAGATAGAAAATAGGTAGATAGACAGATAGATGATAGATAGATAGATGATAGATAGATAGATAGATAGATAGATAGATAGATAAATAGATAGATAGATAGAAAATAGGTAGATAGATAGAGATAGAGAGATAGACAGACAGACAGATAAGAAAAACCTACTAACCTAATCTGGTGACATCACAGAAATGTGCCTAAAGACCCTGAATTAAATTGTAAATACAAGCAAGAAAAACTTACTTAAAAAAATTACTTAAATATTAGTTAAGAGTAAATTAGCACTGTAGCACTGTCATCCCATTCTTTATCGATTTGCTCGAGCCGGTACCAGTGACATCTCTATTGTGAGACTTGTTACTGTTTTTGGCATATTGAATATGTCATTGGTAGCTTGCATGGTTCTGCCGTGCTGGCTGCATACTCTCGGTAGCTTGCCAGGCTCTCTGAGAGGCACTGTGGAATCAAACCTGTGTAGGACACGTGCAAGGCAAACACCCTGCCTGCTGTGCTATCACTCCAGAAAAATATAAGAATTAAAATGTAATAAAGTTTTTGATAAATCACCACTAGCACCAAAGCATAAACAAATGTGAATTTTTGATAACAACTTAAACATTATTATTTTTTGTTATGCTAGGTACAACTTATGCCTAGCTCCAGTGAGTAATACCTTAGCCTAAATGTGTAATCAAAACTTCTGTATTGATTTACTCATTATATACACTTGCAGCCCAATGTAACCAAACTTTAAATATTTAAAAGAAACTGAAATCATTTGCCATTTAAATAGTATCTGGGTGTCACACAAGACTCACTCTTTTTGCCATACTTCTTCTGACATTTAGAAGAATTGTCCCTATGGTCTCTTTTCCATTCCTATACTTCAGAAGACAGATTGGAGAGAGTGAAAAGAAAGCAAATTCTGTCTTTGCCTTGAACTCAAAGGCATCGTTTAGAAACAGGCAGGTGGTGTTAACAGTTATTTACACTTGACTTTCAGGTAGAAAGCAGCACAGTAGCTAGTCTCCAAGAATACTGGGAGGTGAGAGTTCTGTAGAATTCAATCCCTCAAGGTAGCAGTGGCGGGCTGAAAGAACTGAAGTCATTCCAACCACATTTAAATTCTGGGACTAACAGTCAGCAGAGGATCTCTGTACCAAAGAGCAGGAATAGTTCCTAATCCTTATGCTGTTACTTAACTATCTACATACATGTATTTTAAAATAATTGGTTCTATACATTCTAAACAATGTTGTGAGTACTCTCTGATGTATATATGTCTCTCTTTCTTTCTTTCTTTCTTTCTTTCTTTCTTTCTTTCTTTCTTTCTTTCTTTCTTTCTTTCTTTCTTTCTTTCTTTCTTTCTTTCTTTCTTTCTTTCTTTCTTTCTTTCTTTCTCTCTCTCTATATATATGTATTACTATATTTAGACCATATACATTTTTTTAAAACAACTGATGACAGAACATCTATCCTAACTGATTGAAAACTGGGAGCATGTGAGGGTTGCAGGACAGCCAGTCAAGTGGGCAGAGCGCTTGCCTAGCATGCAGCTGACATAAATTCAATGTGTTGCCACTGCATAAGGCCTCCTGAGCACTGCTGGGAGTCATCTGTGAGCAGAGAGCCAAGAATTATCCCTGAGCACTCCCTGCTAGAGATGGGTAAAACCGAAACAAAGAAAGAAACAAACAAAACACACACACACAAAAAGGATGGTAAATCTTCTACAGCTAAATCTGAATAACACCATGTTCAATTCACCTTTAGTTGTTTAGTCAGAATTATAAGGTGATTCCAGAAATATTTCAGTCTAAAAATTTGTTAATTTATTATACATGTTAAGTATTATACATGGTAAGTAAAAATAAAGAAATATAAGCTATATCTTCAACTTGGTATGAGTTAATATTGATTCTAATGAAAATCATTGTAAATTGTATATTTAATAAATGATTATTTAAAAACAAAAAAATAATACATTATATATTTCCAGATAGAGAAATTTCTCATCTTAACATGGAGATAAAATCTAGGGGATGTAAGAAGTGGTATATCTTAATTAGGTATATCTGCATTTTTAGTTAGGTCGTCGGCTACACTCCAGAACTCATGGCTGCTTCTCCCGGAAAGGAGAATAAAATGAGGCCCCACTAACCATGCCACCAGACTCCGCATCAGAGGTGACCCAGAAAGTGCGGGTGAGAGCCAGCCCCACCCCAAAGGACCCAACCCCGGCAGCCGAACTCCACTACCCAACCACCGCCACGTTCTACATTTTCCACATGCTCGGACCAAGCTTCACGCATGAGTGAACATATTCCTGGACATCATCATAAAGGGAAATTCCTTGGTACATTTGATATGCCAAATACAGTAACAATAACAGGACTCATTCCCTTGACCCTGAAAAGAGCCGCCAATCATTGGAAAAGCTAGTAAGAAGAGGCTGCTAAAATCTCAGGGCTGGGATGAATAGAGATATTACTGTTGCCTGCTCGAGTAAATCGATGAACAACAGGATGACAGTGATACAGTGAAACATGTAGAGTTATTATTTATTTAATTATTCAATAATTGACATGGACATCCTATAGTTTTTTGTTTACATGATAAATATTTATTCATTTATCACACAAATAGTTGTCTTACCACTTGTTATTGAAAAATAGGACAAACAGAAACATTTATCTATAATCTATAGAAACGATCTCTTCTCATGTAATGTATATTAGGTACTTTATTTTCTTTTCACACTTATTATAAGCTTCTTATACATAAGAAAAAGAACAAGTTGGTGAAGTATGAATATTTTGCCTAATGTAAATTAACCACACCATTTAATTGATCTGATCGTATCATGTATAATTTAGATCAGACTGTTAAATGGTTTTGTCATTTAATATTCAAATAATATAAAATATCAACATTTATTCTATAGTTTATACCTGCTAAAAAACCTGTACTAAAATCTTTCATTATAATGATGATAATCAAATAACTCTATAAAAAATTACAAATAAAATATTTGAATTGTATATGGCTGTGTGTAGAATTCTTTTAACATGACTGCAGTTATTTCTATTTGTTATATTATATTATGACTTTTGCACAGATACATTTTCTAGCTTATTTGGGAGAGATTTTGGGTCAAATACAAGTACCCAAAGCATTTTTCTCTTTTCTTTTTTTTTCTTTCTAGAGAGGGGAAGTGCTAAAAAGCAGAAGTCTAAAGTTGGTAAAACTGATAACAAGTAGAAATATAAAGCTTCTATGACTTGCCTGCACAAAATTAAAAATATAAGTTAAATGAGAATAAATTTATATTTGTACCTAAAAATATGCAGTTGAAGACCTCTGTAAAACCTAGCCATAGCCATGCTCAAGGCCATTTTCCACATGTTTGAACAAGCTTCATGCATGAAGCAACCTGCAGAGGAACCCTGGTGTGTGGGACCTGGGGCCAAGATCTCTAAGTCTGCTCAGATCAGGACTGGGCCTTTTCCACCCAGATACCCCATTTTCTAGTAGCTAGGCAGTCACACCCAAAAACTGCCCCCAGCGCCCTGTAATCCCATCACCGGCCAACATGCAGAGACTATAAAACAGAGCTCCCAAAGCGTTTGGGCTGCGATGCGGCTGCCCAACATCTGATAGCCTAGTTCCCCCTCTAGGTGAACCTGGCAAGCTACGGAGAGTTTACTGCCTACAGTAAACTCTGCCTACGGAAGAGTTTACTCTTCCTCTAGGGGAAGAGCCTGGCAAGCTCCCCGTGGAGTATTCCTATGCCAAATACAGTAGCAATGATGGGTCTCATTCCCCTGACTCCGAAGAGCCTCTAATGCAGCACCATTGAGAAGGATGAGTAAAAAAAGGCTGATAAAATCTCAGGGCTAGGATGAATAGAGACATTACTGGGCCTGCTAGAGCAAATTGATGATCAATGGGAAAACAGTGATACAGTGACAATGATACATAAAATGTATGCAAATCACTTTAGAAATAACATTTAATAATCATTCCATACTAGTGTCATCATCATCATCACCATCCTCTTTATTGTAGATATATACATAGCATTTTAGGAATAATTTATTTATTAATGATTTGTTGTGCAAAAATAGAACAATAGAACAGTAAATTATCCTTGTATGGTTCAGAGCATACATTTCAATTTTTTCATCTAAGTTCATCCAGAGGTTGTTTATTTTAAACATATTTACTTAACAGTTTATAAACAAATATAGTGAGTTTCAGGGAATACTTGCAAAGTTTGTGTGAATTTATTTGTACACATATAGTTAGAAATTTTTAAAACTAAGTTTATACACATGTACTTATATATTTTACTTTTGCATCAAGTGACTGTTAATTTAGGGGGAGTGATTTTATAACATTTATGCAGTTTAATTCCTTTCCAGGAGAAATATCCCAGAAAAGTAGCAATGTCTTCTTGAAGAGAATTATTTTTCTGCTTATAAATGTATTCTGTCTTTTCTTCTGAAGTATGTAATTCAAAATGACAGCACAGTGAGAAAAAAAAAAGAAAAAGAAAGAAAAAGGGTTTTGACAAAAAGGCATGTAAAATTTCAAGGAGACTGATTTTTTATTCATGCAAAATGTAAAATCCTTTTTCTATCTCATGATTCAAAAATATCTCTCATCTATTATAGTTTCAGAATATAGTTCAAATATGCATGTAACAAAATCAGAAAGTAATTTGATCACAGCAATCTACTTGCTACATATCTTTTGCCTCCTCATTTTTCTGTTTATGAATAGTGACAATTCAACATGTCATGTTGTAACTTTCTTGCAGATGTGTTCTAAAAATATGGTTTTACAGTGGCAGGTGAATGATAAGAATAACTTCTCATTCTTATGTTATGTTAAATAGGAAGGAATTTGTACTTCAGAGAGAAAAATAAGTCACAATTTTGTTTGCCCTGGGTAAGTTATTTAATATCACTAAACAGATCATTTTATCAGAGTTGCAGAAAACTATCAGGTACTTTCTCATTATCTTATTTCCCTTTCATACAAGTTCCTTATGATATATATATATATATATAGTATGTAAATGCTCTGAAAGTTCCACTACTTGAACCCTCAGCAACTTTTCTAGTTATCCTTGATCTACAGATTCAACCTTGAACTAATTCCACACAGTTTTGCTACCATGTCCATGCTTATTTTCCCCTTGTTAATGTCTGGAAGAGAATTTGGTTCAGTGAAAGGGGAGCCATACAATCATGGTTTCTTACACATGCTCGAGTTTCTCTCACTTTCCTTTCCATTCCCTTAGACATGGCATATATGTGTCAGTAGCACTGTCGTCTCACTCTTCATTGATTTTTGCTCGAGCGGGCACCAGTAATGTCTCCATTGTGAGACTTGTTGTTACTGCTTTTGGCATATTGAATACGCCATGGGTAGCTTGCCAGGCTCTGCCATGTACGAGCGGGATATTCTCGGTAGCTTGGGAGGCTCTCCGAGAGGGATGGAAGATATGTATGCTAAATTCAGAAACTGATTTTATCTATACCACAGAATTGGCATCCTTCTATTGGCTGCATTTTATGTTCCTTATCTGAAGGACCTCCTGATTAGCCTGGTGAGACAGAATATTAACACTAACGAGGCATAACTCTGCTTGCTAGACACCACCATTCAATGTCAAAATCACAAAGCAGAACTAAGGTCGCACAGCCACCCTTTGATGAAAGCACAATTATTCAGACTATGCTCTTCAATGAGCAATTCTAGACTGTCACACGTCACATTTTTTAAATGGTGTTTTTGTTTTATAAACTGAGGGCATATGCTTTATTGCAGCCCTATGCTGGAGAACCAAACACATTGTATCCTTAGCTTTTCGGTTATTTATTTACATTCTTTATGTCTGCCTTAATAATCAAGTAAGTGAAAGATTGCACAAAGAACCTAGGTGTTATTAATTATATTCTATTCCATACTAGTCATATGCCACATGCATTTGATAATTCATGTTGAGTTCTACATACGTTCATAACATTTCACGATTAGATTTTCAGGTCAGCTACTAAAAGCAATCCTATAATAAAATATATATTCTTATTTTTTCTTAAAAAATAAGTGTAGTAAGGTAAGGAGAACCACAAACTTAAGCAATAAAATGTTTGATTAGTCAAATTTTTGTAGATTCTTCATTGGAAAATAAAATTTTCTTCTGAATTTTTGAACGGTTCACGTGAATGGATATGTAATGACAATGACATTTAAGTTTCTTGTAAAATTATTGATAGAAACATTCAGTTTTGTACTCTAAGTCATAGGATCACTGAAATCATCTTTTAAAATATAATTGAAATTGACAGGTACTGATTGGTGTTAAATATAACACTGCAAAGGAAAACTAGATGTAACACATGTGAGAAGTACTCATTTTCAGTAAGTAGCAGAGAGTTATAGAGAAGGTATAGGTGTGAATCAGTCTATTATCATAGAAACTAGCAATTTTCACCCATTGCACAACCAAAATCAAATAGACTAAATGTAAATAACATCATAGTAACATCACTAGATACAAAAAAGTTTATGAAAATAATTCACCACATACTTGCTAAAGTGAAGGCAGATACCTTAAGATATATATATATATATATATATAGAGAGAGAGAGAGAGAGAGAGAGAGAGCAATGCAAATGAAATGGTGGTATAAATGCTATACATATGAGTCTTGCATTCTATCCAACTTTTTATGTTTCCATTTGTTTTGAAAGTAACTAAAGATTAGAAGCATTTTTCAAGCCATTATGCATATTAATCAAGAGTAGAGAGATCATTCTTCTATTATTGGCACTTATTATTTGCTAATAAATAAATATTAACATTCCTTATCTGAAAGACTTATAAGATAGAAGTCTTCAACATATCTAAAATGTGTCCAATGTCTTGTGTCTCCTAAAAATCCAAAGTAAGAAAGATTAATATAATTGCTAAAATACTTTTTTAACTGCAATAATTAAACAGGAAACATACTTTTAGGGAATCGAGGTGGGTTGTCATTGACGTCAGTGAGGGTGATGTTCACGATGGTCGTTCCAGCCAGCCCTCCCAGCTGTCCGCCCATGTCCTTGGCTTGAATGAGGACTTGGTACTGTTCCTTGACTTCCCGGTCCATGTTTGGCAATGCTGTTCTAATAACACCTTGATGGGGCATCAAAGATAAATATCACAAACATGCTTTCGATAAATAATCTGCCACAAGAAAATAAAATAATTCAATCTAAATTCACTAACAAAGCATGCTAATAGAAAAAGTAAAGTCCATTAAAAAACTGAAACGTCCAAGATATACAGTGATATAAGATATAATCTAATAGAATATGATAAAAGTGTTATAATGAAATGCTATGCGGTGCCGCAAAATAAAATTAGAGAAAAAGCATCAGCTCTAAAGATCAATATATAACCATATTACCCATAATTTATACAACAACAAGAAAGCAGCTTCAAAATAAAATATACTGAGTCACACATATACTAATGTACTAAAATATATATGGTTACACTCAGAATGATGTCTCTATAGAATATTTGCCAAACTTCACTAATTTTATTTTGTCTTTAGAATTCCTTATTGGCTTGGCAATATCAAACATTTAGAACACATTTTGTAGAACCACTTTTTATTTGAATTGTCTGAATTAATTGATATATGGAAAATTAATGTTATAATTAATAACATGTATGCATATTTGCATATCTTATTCAATTTCTGTGCTAAGTGTAGAACAATTTATATTTGTATATGTATTTATATTTCTTCAATGTGAGATGACTGAAATCTGGCAGTCTTTGTGGCAAGAAAATTACACATGCATTTTATACTAAATTTCAATCCATAGCTATGGGTCTTAAGGATAGATTGTGAGGTGTTTTTTATCTCAAACCCATTAATATTTGTATTGTATTTTTAATAAAATGCATATATGAGTAACAGAAGTATGAACTATCAACACAAAGTTTAAAATCCAAATCACCAATTGAATACACATCCTAGCTTTATCTGAGCTTGACACTCTACTTACCCAATGTAGCTTTGTTAGTCATTCTTACATCTATATTCCAGCAATTTTTCTGACCCTTGGCAGGCAATGTTTATCAAAAAAGTGAAATCTATGTTTGCTACAGCTGTTTTATCTGTGCATTGGTACTGACATCCTTCTAATTGAATTCATTTATATTCTCTGCGGAATGTTTCCCTGTAGCCACTTGACATTTTTATTTTTTTATTTCTATGCCACACCCCTCAGGGTTCAGGGGTTACTCCTGGCTCTGCAGTCAGAAATTATTCCTGGTAGTGTTCAGAGAGGATGAGATGCTGTGCATTGAACCCGGGTGAGCAGTGTGCAAGAGAGGGCCTCCCCCATGTGCTATCTCTCAGGTCCCACCTTAACATATTTTCATCACTGTGTTTCCAAGTCTTCATCTCATATGTCTTATAATTTGTAACTTCTATCTTCTTATAATTCATATATTTTCCACATAAATGTCTGGGTTTTATTCATATGTATGCTATATTATACTATGCTCAACTAGACCTTTCTTTACTCCACTCATTTTCAATATACAAATGTCCAAGATGAAAACATATGGATATGGCCATGTGCATGGATATATCACTGGATCACTGTCATTCCGTTGCTCATCGATTTGCTCGAGCAGGCATGGATATATCTGATATATATGATCATTAGTTTATTCAATCCATTGCTAAAATAAATTTTCTCAAGATAAAATGTGTTATGTAAAGTTTATATAAATTATTTATTTATAAAAAAACATTTGGTATAACTGGAGGAAAAGATCAAATAACATTCTTAGACTTACAAAGAATAACTTGCTTAAATATTTTTTGTTATTATTATAATTATCACAAACTATTCTGCCATTCTGCTATATTTGATGGGTAACCCATCTTCTGCTTCTTGGTCTACACATGCAATTTCAAAGAAAATCTATGCAAATGAGAGGTAGCATGATTCTTTTGGAACACCATTTTTGTGGAAGAAATTCTAAACTAGAAAAGAAAAGAGGGGCTCTGAAGAAATCTTTAGCATCTTATCAGAAAAAGTTTCAAAGGAAAAGGAAACATTTAAATATTCTGTTTTTTTTAAGCCATAGAGGAAAGAAATGGTTTCTTTTAAAGAAGGTACTTAGAGGGTCGCTCATTGTCTTTTAAATGCTCAGCAATCAAAAACATGACATGCATTGTGTGATCCTCCAAGGATTCAAAAGGACAGGGCCAAATTGCTTCCAGAGTAGAAGGCAAACAAAAAGAAAATGTGGCATTCAGGTCCTTAAGTCTTAGGCTAAAAATCACATGAGCCTTTCATCTTTGAGCTTGTTATATTTGTAGCTTGTCTAAGGACTGTGAGCAGTGAGTAAAGATAAAAAAGAAAAAATATGAAAAAAAAGAAAAAAATATTTTTTTTATATTATATATAATATATATATATATTACTCAATTATGGTATCATATTACTCAATTATGATACCACCAATCTTAATTTGATATCATTTGAAATTAAATGTTTTCCTGAAAACATAATTAAACAGATAAGTAATTTTGTTATGACCTGGGTGTCTTATACCTGATTAGCCGGGCAAGCTACCCAGAAGTATCCTGCCTGCACAGCAAAGCCCGGAAAGCTCCCCATGGCATATTCGATATGCCAAAAACAGTAACAAGTCTCACAATGGAGACGTTACTGGTGCCCACTTGAGCAAATCGATGAACAATGGGAGGACAGTGCTAGTGCTATAATCAGGATAGTTTGAGTAAAGCAAGAACAAAAAAAATCTAGAATTTTATTTCTGTCAATGAGAATAGAAATTATGACCAAAGACATTAAATATTAAAATCTATCAATATTCTCATGAATGATGTAATATTCTCAAACAGGATACACTATTCCTTTATAATCAGCCTAAAATTATACCTGACCCTTAATATTAGTGTTTAGCTACTTTACAAAAAACTATGTTAAATCTCTGATGACAAAAGTTTGAGATGAAAATAAGAAAATGGATTGGGATAAAGGCATCATATGTGATTATCTAATATACTGTTTTACATGAACTGGTTTTTGAAATGAGAATTGAATAGTAGGATTGAGAAAAAAGAAAATGTATCTAGTAAGTAACTGTTCAAAAATATTAGCTTCATTAACTAATATTGTTATTGGAATTGAAGGTATAATGGTGAACAGTAGCACTGCCTGTAGTATTTGCCTTATAAATATCTTACACATTTTATAAGTCTCAGGGGCTGGAGAAATAGCACAGCAGGTAAGGTATTTGCCTTGCATGCAGTCAACCCGGGTTTGATTCCCAGCATCCCATATGGTTCCCTGAGCACTGTCAGGGGATAATTCCTGAGTGCAGAGCCAGGAGTAACCCATGTGCATCGCCATGTGTAACCCAAAAAGCAAAAACAAACAAACAAACAAACAAACAAACAAACAAATATTTTACAAGTCTCTTCGACTCTCGGTTGCATTTGGTCAATTGACACTAGGTGACAGGTTGTGAGGATGAGGCTGACATTTTTACTCCTCGTGGACCTTGTGTTATATAATACTGTTACACATTGTTATAGTATTATGTGTTATATAATACTATAACACAGCATGTATTATATTACATATTGCACGCATTATGTTACATGCAATATAGTACTGCAATGCAATGTACTATAATACTGCCACACAATGATACTGACAAATAATGTAAACAAACCAATAAATATGATTATGTTAGCATTTTAGTGGCAATAAAACTAAGGATTAATGAGATAGAATGATAACACTACTATTTTGAAGGAAAATAGGGGCAGAGAGTGGGGTATATGTTACTCACGTAAAATGATATGCAAACGGCAAGAACCCATTAAGAAAAAACTTGGCTTTTTAAAATTTTCACATAAAACTTCAGGACTGGGAGGATTAGAGACGTTACTGGTGCCCACTTGAGTAAATCAATGAAGAACTGGGCGACAGTGATACAGTGATAAAAGTTATATTACAACTCTGAAACATGATATATATTTGGGTATTGAATTCGGTGAAATCGGAAACTGCTTTTGAACACTGAGAAGATGCTGAAAACCCCTCTACGTTGAGACAGCTACTTGCTCTGGAGAATCCCCACCCCCATCTCGAAAAGACAGCTGTGAAGGAACTCTGCTGATCGCCACAGGTTGGTTTGCTTTTTTTTTTTCTTCAATGCCGATCTGCTGATTTTGGGTCTTAATGGTCCCTTCCTAACCCTTTTGACCGTTGACTGAATTTTATAGTTGTATTGGTTGTATCCTAGTCTTCTCTGGTGAAATCACAAAATCAGATGCGATCAACTTGAGTCTTAAAGTGAAACCTTTTCATGTACAGGCAGACGTTGATAGAGGGAAGTGGACACTGGTGATAGAATTGGTGCCTAAAACTCAAATCCGAGAATAACTTTGTAAATCCTAGTGCCTTCAGAAAAATAAATAAATACATAAACGTAGAACTACTGCTTGAGATCCGAACCTATTACATCTGCCTTATTCAGACACACTTTGCCTTTTCATTTACTTTTTAAAAAAAAACTTTAGCTTAGTTTTTGAAATATTATTGGTTTACAAAAATGCAATGTTTTATAAGTTTCAGGGTACAAAGTTACCACACCATCTTCTTCACCAAAGTATCATTATCATTCTGTCCTCTATCATACTGTCTCTCCTGCTGGCCACTCAATCACTGTATCACTGTCATCCCGTTTTTCATTCATTTCCTCGAATGGGTGCCAGTAACGTCTCTAGTCAACCCTGTCAAGTGCTAGTGTGGCCCAATGACATATAGAGAGCTCTTTCAGGGTCTGGGGAATGAGGACCTCGTTGTTACTGCTTTTGGCTGGCCAAAATTGGTCTCAGATTCTTGTTGTTCAAGGCTGTGTGTGGGTGATTTTCACTGAACGGTTATCTTCCCAATTATAGGAATTTTTTTGCTTTTCCTAAAGTCTGCTTACAACATAATACATCTCAAGTTGCTCAATTGAATGGCATATATTTTTTCCATCTGAACTGATAATTAATACAGCTGCATTAGAGTTCTCTGTCATGGAATTTGCACCTATAGGATTTGTGTTCAAGAGGAGAAACGTGTAGAACATAAATGGCTTACAAAATATTTCAGATGGTGATTGGTGGCATGAGTACTTTGCACAGTACATCCAGTACCTTGCACAGTTGTGTCAGATAAGCCCTCTCTGAAGTAGAGCTTTTAGTGCTGAAACCTCAGTGAAGTAGAGGTGGCAAATCTGGACACAACACAGGGTGGAGCATCCCAGCAGGACCTAGTTGGGAGGCACTAATTTCTCAGGCATGCTAGGAGAGCAAAAGCATAGGGAGTATGCCGCACAGGCGTGCAGCTAAGGAAAAAGTTGGTATCAACCAGGACCACAGTCGGAAGTAAGTACCAAATTACCTGGCAAGTCATAGGTAGCAAATAAACGTCAAATCAATTAATCTGATTTATAATCACTTACTAGTAGTTATCTGTTTTAACAATTTCAGTGATGTAAAGTTCATAATGTAAAGTTCATAATCTCAGTGGACATTTGTAGCCAAGACCTAACATTTAAAAAAAATCTGAAATTCAAAACTGTCTTTCTGTAGAAACTCAGTCATTGATAGTACTTTACATCTCAAGCAGCAAATATCCAGCTAGTTCTTCTCCTGCGTGACAATACTGTGATATCTTAAAGGCATGTCTCACATCCCCCCTGAGAATTTCTCTTTCATTCTTCATTCTTGCTCTTATAAAGCATGCACTCCACAGTTTCTAAAATAAGGCAACTAGAGTTCGCAGAGTTCTTGAAAGTGCAAGCACAAGAGAACAATTGGTTGCATAGTTTTTGTGACACAAAATTATATATATGTACAAGTTTAAACTCACCATTGTGTGTTGAATGTTAATAATTACATATCTACCTGATATGTTTATTTCTTTACAATTTATGTGCAGTTATTTAGTTTCTTTGGTCTTTCTCTGTGCCAAATCAGTCAATTCAATGCAAAAATTACTAAAGGAGTGCCTAATATTGTGTAGATAAATAATCTTTTATTTTGTCCTTGTCAGAAGATGTTCTACCTTTCATATGCATAAACTAGGTTTTCTTAGTGTTAAAATATTCTACTCTGATTTAATATTGAAGGAATGTTCACACCATTGAATATTGTAAATATTTATATAGTACTATAAAATGTTAACTCAAAATATAAATTCTGACTCATGTTTTAATTTCATTATGGGGTTTAAAACACCAACACATTTTTAAGATCTAAAATTATAAATGCCAGTCAACATATGGGAAAGGTTTCACTTGGGTCAGCAACTTGAATATTTTAATCTCTGACTAAAAAATAATAGAAACAAAGAAAAGTTTTGATACAGTGTCATTTCTCACAATAACTTTTACCATATATATACCAAAATAGAAGCTTGAGCAAGATCACAGAACATGTATAACTTAATAGTAAAGAAAATACACATATAGTTTCCTTGTAGACAACTCTACTACCACTCACTCTTTTCACATGAATCTTCTGTATTTATAAATATACAATATAGAACACTATACAATATATGGTTTTGGAACCAAGGAGATAACTCAAAGGACTAGAGGATCTGTTTACAGCTTAGAAAGCCTTGTCTCTTCCCCAGGACCACATGTCTCTCTTAGCAGCCCTCAATCAGTGCCAGCTGTAACATCAAAATGAAGCAAACACAAAAGAAAAAGAGAAAAAAAAGGTATTACTTTAAACAATGGATAACAAAGAAAAACATGTTCATTAAAATCTCTTCAAGATAGATGTTGATGCTTGTCTCATAGTTAATGCCACTGAACTGTAATTTTAAAAATAGAATAAACACAGAACAATACATTTTATGTTAATATGGTACCCTGATAGAAAAAATAATGCTTGCATATTTTCAATATCTTAAGGTAAGGTCTAGAGCAATAGTACAGCATGTTAGGTGCTTGCTTTGCAAGTAGCCAACCTGGGTTTGATGACCGCATCCCATATGAACCCCCAAGCACTTCTACAAGAGATTTCTTAGTACAGAGCTGGGAGTAACATGTAAGTATCCCTGGTTGTGACCCAAGACCAACAATAAAGCATCAAGGTAATATAAAATCTGTTTTTCCAGGTAGGGCTCAACATGCACTATAAGCACTAAATGATGAGCAATATATTTTTATCCCAGCTCAACAAGACCCGGGAGCAGAGATCTTCTTCCTGCTTCCCCCCGATCTCCAGCAACCCAGGAGGCACACCAATTAGCCACCTCCTGCCAGCTCCAGATAATCTCCTCATCGGCCACCCTCCAGAACTCACGGCTGCTTCTCCCGGAAGGGAGCATAAAATGAGGTCCAATAACCATGCCACCAGACTCTGCATCAGGGCTGCCTTGGAGGGGGGCGGGTGAGAGCCCTGCCCACCCCAAGGGACCCACCCCCAACAGCTGACCTCCACTACCCAACTGCCACCACGTTCTAGGGCACTTTCCACATACTTGGGTCAAGCCTCACGCTTGAGTGAACATATTTCTGGACCCCGGGGACACATCATCTTAAAGGAAAATGTATATATATATATATATACATATATATGTATATATGTACATTTCTATATCTCTATCTATCTATCTATCTATCTATCTATCTATCTATCTATCTATCTATCTATCTACTCTCAGAGAGCCTGGCAAGTTACCAAGAGTATCTTGCCCGCACAGAAGAGCCTGGCAAGCTCCCTGTGGCGTATTCGATATGCCAAATACAGTAATAATAACAGGTCTCATTACTCTGACCCTGAAAAGATCCTCCAATCGTTGTGATAAAATGAGTAAGGAAAGGCTTAGAAAATCTCAGGGCTGGGACAAATGGAGATGTTACTGATGAATGCTCGAGTAAATCAATGAACAATGGGATGACAGTGATACAGTGATATTTTTATCTGAGATCAGCATTGAAATAGTGAGTGGAAATGTAAGTACATTATAGTACATTTCCACTCACTATGTCAATACTGGTCATGTATAAGACTGCAAGTTTGATCCCAGGAACTATATGGCTTCTCAAGGATTTTGGGTGTAGCTCAGATGGCCCCCAGAACCACTGATATGTGCAGCACTGTGTAGTCAGTCTTAACACTGAACCATCAACACACAACACAAGGCTGAGTATTGCTGGAATTGGAACTTGGGCACCACTGGGGACACCCTGTGCCCAAATTGATTTTTAATCATAAGAGGTAGAGGTAATAGGTATTTATTTATAACACTGTTTCTTCAGTTAACCCAAAACAAATTAAAATATTTTCTTAGAATATGTTTCTTTGCTCCCTTATGTTATCTAAGTCACAGGAAACATTCATTGTCCTGAATTCATGAACTTAAATAAATACAATCCTCATGACATAATGCTTTTGAGATTGTACATGCATTTCTACTGTATAAAATGGCATTATTTGAAAGCATCTAACATATACATATGTGCTCACATATATACACATATGTGTATATTTCCTATATAAAACATTGAAGCATTTTATAAAATTAAACATAACTATGTTTTTATTACTTTATAAAAACCATTTGATTTGTGGGGGTTTATATTTATGAGATATTCTTCACTTGATCTTAGCCAAAAGGCCTAGAAGCAATTTGAGATAGTCTTCAATACTTACTGAGACAGAAACATGGCTGCTTGAAATGCAAATAAATTGAATTAATTTTTAACTTTTGTTTTCTTATCTTTATTTTGGGATGTGTGGGATGTCTCTCGGTGGTGCTAGGGTGCTTACAGCCACTCTCATCAATACTTGGTCAAACAGGACACAGTTGAATGTGAGAAACTGAGGACATAGCATTCAGGCCCTGTGGTGCAAGGAGTTACCTCAGCCACTATGGAGGTGAGAGGGCTTCAAGCATTGTGCTCAAGGTTGCTCTGGGACCTTGTGGTGCCCAGGCTCATACTGGGGTCAGCTGTATGCATGACATACCACCATACCATCTCTCCCATCATGAGTCATTTCTTATTCTTAGTCAAAAAATGCCAAATTATCCCATTTGAAAGAAAATTACTATTTCTGGGATTATTTCATAGAATGCGTTGATGTACATGGAATGCATAATGAAGTGCATCACATTCAATTAAAGATGCTAAGAATATTTTTCCAAAAGCAATATTTTTAAGAAGATATCTTTTATCTTCTAATTCCAAATGAATTTCACATGACTATATTGACCTCTTAATAAATATTTATCCATCAAAAACTTTGGATGAGATTCTTCCTTTAAAAAATGTTTTAAATAATTTTGGTACACTCAAATGTGGAAAATTTGAGATATTAGTTCTTGAATTTTATTTATTAATAGCAAAAAGGAGCCATGCAAGGAAGCTATATGGCCGGAACAAATGGATACAATTTCTGAGAAATTGCAATTATCCTTGATTTTTGATTTATACTTATCTACCACAAGGTGATAAATTTGACAAAAAGTCTTCTTAATGGTTTCTGTGCATAAAGAACTAGTTATCATTCTCTTAATGACATGCCTTCTCATCCACTCTTTTCCTGTTTAGTGGTCTGAGGCATTGCTAGGACCAAGACTTCTGTCTCCAGTGAAAATCAATGCTTAAAAAAAATCTATTGCATATTTTATGCCCGGATTGCTTCACTTTTACTTCTAAACAAAGATGAAGTAAAAAAAATACAAATATACAGTTGTAAAATGTTATAAATAGAAGGTTATTTTGCAAAATACTCCAAAGACATTCAAATTTATTGAAGTTGACACTAAAATAACAAAGTCCATAAAAGTTTTGACTCATTACTGTTTGCCTAACATTTATTTGCCTATAGCAATTTTATCATTGATCTGTGCTACATGCAGAAGTTCATCTTTATATGGTTTTATTTTACTTTTCAGAATTTGTTCAATCTAGATAAATTTCTCTATGGCTATATATTCACCCCTTTTTCTCACACACTCTTAATACATAAAGTCACCTACACTGTACTCAATTCAATATATATATATAAACATATATATATGCATAATATATGCTCAATCTAATACTGAGCATCCCTTTTTCCCCACTCTCATACTTCCTCATTTCTCTTTCTTCTATTTATTTGCTTCTGAGTAGTTATTTCTTGGATGTTAAAAAAAAAGATTTACATTTCTTAAATATGAATATATTCCTATGCATCCATATCCTTCTGTTTCTGTGAGATTACTCATAATGGTAATTTTTTATAATGGTATTTCTTGGAACTTAGCACTAGATCATCAAGCCAATTTAAACAAATATATCTTGGAAGGGCCCACAATCCCCCTAAGCATTGTGAGAGAACTCTCCCCAAATAATGGTAAATACATAAGGATATATATATATACATATATATATGTAAGGTTTATAATACAGTATAAGTAAATATATAAGGAACACATTCTTATATGTATCTATCCAGAAAATTGAATATATTGTATTGCTTCATTATACCATTTTCCCATATACTCTACCAGCAGTTTAACTCTTAATTCTTCTATAAATTTATACCACTCTCACTTCACTAAACACTTTGCAAATGTCTTCCTAAACTTTTTATCTTTTGTCTGGAATTTCATATTATTTTCAAACCACTGAACAAGAATAGCCATAAAACTTCCTGAACATAAATATTGCTGAATATCATGTTTGCTGTCATAAATTATTCTTAAATACAAACTATATCACAAGTATAATTTCCCCATCTCATATTCACTCACAGACTCACAGACTGGTTTTGGTTAATCTAACCCTATTTCCAAGCAAATGGTTTTATTTCCCTAAACCATTTTGGATGCTCTTGAGCAATAATGTGTTTTTCAAGAACTAATATTAGGCTTATTTCCATCTACTTTTTTTTATATTAGAGAGCAACTCTTATCTTTACTCCTTTTTACTTCTTTACTAATTTATTTTTTTGGCGTGGCACTTCCCCCCCCAAACACACCCCACTCCCACATACACAAAGTTGCTGAGGGGTTTCTCCTGGATCTGTGCTTGGAGATCTAGGGACCGTGATTCATGTCAGGGATCAAATCTTGGTCATCAGTGTGTAAAGCATGCACCCTACCTGATGGAGTATTACTTCAGCTCCATCCTTAAATAATTGTTAATACTATGTGAACCAGTTGGCTTGAAAAAAACAAGTGAAGAGTTTTATTTAGACAAATGAGAGACTCACTTGACAATAATCTTTTCATTCTTTATTGTCAAATGATATTATTATTTAAAGGCAACATTAAAATAGGATTAATTATAAATTAACCTATATCATTGGAATATCCTGTTTTAGCACACATATCTAAGGAATTAAACATTTTTGAATGTTTAATTCATTCACATGGATAATTTTTGAGGTAGAGAGCCATGAGAATAAGAGGTTTGGGTATATGTTTTACAGGCAGCACCCCTCCTGAGCACTGGGGCATCCAGGCACTGCAGGGGATAGTGGGATCACAACCTTGGTTCCCTGCATTGAACCTCTGCCCCAGTTGATTAAAAGAATCTCTGGGGGGAGCCTCTGGGCCTCTTGAGCCCTGCTTGGGAGGCCTTCAAAATAAACATGAATAAAAATAAATGAAGATGCATCTTAAAAGTTTACACACAAATTCAAAAAGGCATTTATTAATCCAGAGCTTCAACTGTCCAGTAACTTAGTTTTAGCTACTGTACTCCCTAGGACTCAATCAACATTATTAAGACCCCAGTATAGGAGCGTATAAAATAACTATCACTCTTAAGTCTCTGCTTATTTGTTTGTTGGCTTGTTTTTTATTTGTTTGGAGCCACACTGGTTGATGCTCAGGAATTCCTCTTGCCTCTGTGCTTAGGTAACTCTCTGGTAAGGTACCCAGGGCTCTGAGCGGTGCTAGTGGTGAAACCCACATTAGCACTGGCAATGGAAGTGCCCTATCCTTTGAACTACCTTCCTAAATTATATATTAAACTAAAAATATTTTAAACTAAAAATTATATATTAAACTAAAAATATTATAATGTAGAATCCCTATTTGACCACTAGTCTGTAGCCGAAAATCCTTAATTTGACCACTAGACAATACAAATCGCTCCCCTTACCAACTTTTCACAATTCACCAGAAACAGGGGACTTAATTTTTTTTAAAAGAGAATGCAAATTCCATCTTCTCTGCCTGTCCTTGCTATAAATTCCAAGAATTTCAATTTTATTTTTATGGCTGCAACTTAAAACAGTGATTCTGGGGCCAGAGAGATAGTATAGTGGGTAGGGTGTTTGCCTTTCATATGGTCAACTAGGGTTCATTCCCCGGCATCCCATATAGTCGCCCAAGCACTGCCAAGAGTAATTCTTCAGTGCAGAGCCAGGAGTGACTCCTGAGCATTGCTGGGTGTGACCCAGAAAGCAAAACAAAACAAAAACACAGTAATTGCCCATGAGTGCCATAGGATATCCCATATGTCCCCAGGATATCCCAAGGTTTAGTAAAGGGAGAAACCTCGTCTAGAGGGCAAATACCAGAAGTGAGGCAGGGTCAGAATAAGTCCATGGTCAGGTAAAATGTGGAGCTTAATGGTTTAGAACCCAACTGATTTAAATGGGTTGACTTAAAAATAAGACTGATAAATCTGGGAGACAGTGCGAATGACTGTAATATATGCCTTGCATGAGGTAGAGACAATTTAGATCTCTGGCACTGTAGAACTGCTCAAGTCATGGATGGTGCTAGTGGACCCTGAGCACTAATGAGGTGAGTCTCGTGATCCATCATCTCTAGAGTCAAGAAGGCCATTGCTGTACTTTGAGACACAGAATTACGCCTAGTATAGGGAGGTGTGTCCCCAGCACCACCTCCCACAAACCTAGAACACTCACTGGGCCATATGTGAGTGTCCATATTCACCCGACAAAAAGAAAAATACAATGTCTTTAATACAGCTTCAGAAATACAACTTAGAAGAATTAGTGATCTCCACTAAACAGTCTGCACATGTTTAACTCTCTCCTTTCCTCCTCTTCCTCTTCTATTATGCATAATTTTAGATAATAATAGCCAAAAAGTTCCATGACCTTGTTATGTTGACAAGGTCTCAAACTGAGCATCATTGAACACATTTCACTCTGAAAACTAAAACAAATTAGCCTATGTTTCTGACAGTCCAAAGCATAACATGACATAACGAATCGCTAGCACATATAATCTTGACCCATATGATGTAAAACTTGATATTCTAAGACTATACTATAAAGTATAATCTCCAGAGGCTAGGTATGATTCTATTTGCCTTGCTCTATGCGTAGCACACTCAGTTTTTATTGGAGTACTAGAATAAGCAACTTTCAATGCCAGGATTTAATTAAAGCTTAAATATTTGAAGGAGTGCTTAAAATGTTATCTCAATAAAACAATTACCTGGGGGCTGGAGCGATAGCACAGCGGGTAGGGCGTTTGCCTTGCACGCGGCCGACCCGGGTTCTAATCCCAGCATCCCATATGGTCCCCTGAGCACCGCCAGGGGTAATTCCTGAGTGAAGAGCCAGGAATAACCCCTGTGCATCGTCGGGTGTGACCCAAAAACCAAAAAAAAAAAAAAAACAAAATAAAACAATTACCTGTCTTGGGATCAATAGAGAAATAAGGTTGTCCCTGAAGAATGCTGTAAACAACTCGAGCACTGTTTCCATATTTCGGGTCATCTGCATCTGTGGCCTTGACTTGAAGCACATAAGCACCTGGAAAATATGATCATATTATTCCAGAATTATTGTTTTACAGATCACAAGATGATGCTTATTATCTGTTGAACAACATTTTTTCTTTGAAATTTTGCACTGCTCAATGAATTTGTGCAAAAAGGATGTCATTATGAATAATTCAACTGTTATAATCATAATCTTGACCATCAGTAAAGCTGTTAGCGAAATTGATACCTATTATAAGTATGTTGAAAACCTTGTCCATTTTCACTAGCCAGATTATTGAACTGCAAGTCATCATGATTACTTTATTGATTTGTACACCAAAGCAAATATGACACTGCTTTCATTAGCTCAGCTTCTTAATGTGGATGCTTTAATTTAATGATTAGGATTGTAATAGAATAGGTAAAAGCCTTAAAGGTTTACTGATATGTAGAGGGTGTGAAAGAGAGCAATAAATATATCCAAAGCTATACAATGGCATAAAGATCTTTATCTTTTAGAGCCATTCAAAGTAACTGCTCACTTTGACAACACAGATTTATCTTTAACATTCTGTCATTCATCAGGCATTCCTGTTTAGGACATTCAAAACTGGACAAAATATACTGTTAATTGTTTACTGAAAAACTAAACAAATCAAAATTCTCTTAATCTATTTCATAATAAAACTGAGAGGGCTGGAGCGATAGCACAGTGGGTAGGGCGTTTGCCTTGGACGTGTCTGACCCTGGTTCGATTCCCAGCATCCCATATGGTCCCCTGAGCAATGCCAGGAGTGATTACTGAGTGCAGAGGCAGGAATAACCCTTGTGCTTCACCAGGTGTGACCCAAAAAAAGCAAAAAATAAAAATAAAACATAATAAAATGGAAGGGTTATGGTCAGAAAAATATAAGAAGTCATAATATTTGGTCAACATTCAATGTAAAATGTTTTATTTCAAAGTATACTGGTGAACTATAGCTATATAGACAAATGCTTTTTATAGCAGTGTTTTCAGGAAAGAGTATTTCTAAAATAAAAGTAAGCATATATTACTAAGATGTCAAATGTTATTGGACATCATATTAATTCACAGACATTAACATCACTATAATTGACTGATATTTGTATCATCAATGTTTGACAAATAGATTTGACACTATATTAAAGATTCATCAAAATTATATTCTTCTTGAGACCAGAAAAATAGAAGACTGTGCAGGGCAATTGTCTTATATGTTGTCAAACCTGGTTCCATCCTCAGCACTCTCCATGCTCACCAAGCCCCGCCAGGAGTGATCTCTGAGGACTCAGTCAGGAGTGAGGCTTGAGCAGTACCAATAAGCAGTACCAAGTGTGACCCCAAACCAAATAATGACAATAATAATAACAGTGATTATCATTAATGCTGTAACTGCCCGACTCCAAAAGAAAATTCTTCCTCACTGTGTTGAGGTGAATTTTCAAATCATTCACAGAAAGAAAGAAAGAAAGAAAGAAAGAAAGAAAGAAAGAAAGAAAGAAAGAAAGAAAGAAAGAAAGAAAGAAAGAAAGAAAGAAAGGAAGGAAGGAAGGAAGGAAGGAAGGAAGGAAAGAAGGAAGAAAGAAAGAAAGAAAGAAAGAAAGAAAGAAAGAAAGAAAGAAAGAAAGAAAGAAAGAAAGAAAGAAAGAAAGAAAGAAAGAAAGAAAGAGAGAAAGAGAGAAGGAGAGAAAGAGAAAGTAAGGGAGAGCGAAAGGGAGAGAGAAAGGGAGAGAGAGAAAGAGAGAGAGAAAGAGAGAAAGAAAGAGAAAGAGAGAAAGGGAGAGAGAAAGGGAGAGAGAAAGGGAGATAGAAAGGGAGAGAGAAAGGGAGAGAGAGAAAGAGAGAAAGAGAGAGAGAAAGAGAGAAAGAAAGAAAGAAAGAAAGAAAGAAAGAAAGAAAGAAAGAAAGAAAGAAAGAAAGAAAGAAAGAAAGAAAGAAAGAAAGAAAGAAAGAAAATAAGAAAATAAAAAACCCACAGTGAATTCCCTTAATCCTATGAAATTTTTAAAATTGCCTTTCTTTCTCAAGTCCTGTATAGCACACTAGTTCCTGACACAAATAAATGTTAAATGCTCAAGAGGTAGGAGTAGGAGGCTATGATTTGGGACGTGCTTAGTGTGATCAAACATTATATAGGCAATAATGCCCACAAACATTGGTGTTGTTTTCTTATGTATAACTGTCAGTATAGAGCTTATTCTCTTATCACTCCCACTCAGAAGGGAGACTTGATGACTCTAAGTGCTGAAGAACTGTGAGAAATTAATCTGCAGATAAGTGACTCATTTACAAGCACCTGGAAAAAGACTGAACACAGTGCATGGAGAATACTGAGCCCCTTCAGTCCTCCATGTGGCACTGTGCAGATAATTAGTAATCACTGGAACTAACTAAGAACCACTAATAGTAATTAATCTCTTAATTTTAAGTAGTCACTAAGACCTATGTCTTATACTAGTGTACTGCAAATGTACACCACACAGGAGCAAGAAACAGAGAAACTGACCATTCATAGATGCAGACCATTCTAAAGATCAGACTTAGGTAAAATTGGCTTTATAAAGCGCAAAGCTCAATAAAACTTTTATGTAGGAATCCAAAAATCTTCAAAATTTTATTTGAAATTTAATAAGGATATCAATTCTGGCATACATGTGTGTGAATATTAATATATTTGAAAATTGCCTCATGTTATAAATTCACAGTAGTCTATATCTTTTCTTTTCATTTTTGGGTCACATCCAGTGCTGCTCAGGGATCACTCCTGGTTCTGCACTCAGGAACTACCCCTGGAGGTACTCAGGGGACCATATGGGATGCTGAGAATTGAACCCGGGTTGGCGCGTGCAAGGCAAATGCCCTACCCACTGTGCTATCACTCCAGCCCCAGTAGTCTATATCTTTTGAAAAAGAAAATTCATATTATGAAATTTCAAATAAAATTGTACTAAAGAGGAATAAATTACTCAAACGAATTAGTATAGCCAATAGCTTTTTTCTCTAATTCATTTTGAAAATACTAATATGAGGTGTGGTGTTCAATTTTAGCAGTTAGAACCAGAGGACATATACATATTTTTTAATTGTAAAGCTATACACACATATCATGAAGGTTCTTACCTATTAGAATGACCTCTCTCGAAGTTTTATTAACATATACTTTTGAATCAATTAGTTAGTCCTTTGAAAAATAATAACTTACATCTCGTAATTTGCCAGATAAACTTATTTAGGATGCTAAAGAAACACTGAAATAAAACTTAATGGTTCAAATCCGCAAGACTTATATGCCAAGTGAAAATTGCTAGAGGAACATATTTTAAAGTAAACTAAAATAGAAACAGAGATGCCACTGTGATAGTATTACCTAGCAAAACATAGTACGAAAAGAAATAGATTCATAAGGCAGTACATCAGGTGGGGTCATCATTGTCATGCTGTTGACCTGCTGTTGGTTTAATCCCCAGCAACCAAAGGGTTCCCAAGCCCCACCATGAGTGATTCCTAACCACAAAATCAGCAGTAAGCTCTGAACACCCAGTGATGTGTCCCCTAAACCAAAAATAACTTCAAAGAAATAGAACAAGAGCAAGAGAAAGTTTTTCATATGGGCATATGGGAGTGACGGGGGGGGGGTTATTGAAAGAAGTCCCCTTATGTGTGGACTTGAATTAAGTGAGATGTTTATTTCCATTTAAATAAAAGCTCCTGACATACTGAAACACATTTTGGGATAAAAAATATGGTGCTGAGATAAGTCATTTCAGGAACATAAAGGGGAACCCTGGGTAAACCACGGTCTCCCCTCACCAGAGACTGCAAAGGATATGAAATAGAGGAAAATGGAAAAACTGCTAATTTTAAGTCACTGTTAGAACTATTTCAGATTTTAGCTACTCTTCCAACATTTATTTTATTTTATCTTATTACAAATTATATTTATGTACTCTCTAAATATATTTTAAGTTTTTTTCATACATGAAAATAGAGATATCATATTCATCCACAGTCAGGAAGGTAAAAAAAGTAATAGATTAATATAAATTTCCTTGATAAATAATATCAAGTTTTCTCAGGACCAACATAGCACAAAAAAGGGGTGAATTTCATGTAGTGTTTCTTTTTTTTTTTGTCTTATGTACTTATTACAGAAAATAATGGATGCATCCAAAGCTAGAATGGTGTGGAACAACAAACTAAAACTTCAAACAGAATTGAAATAATAGCACATTATACTACACAAGAAGTCATTAAACATTCAATGATTTTTAAGAGAGGTTTTCAAATTCAAGTCAGAGGAGAGATGTAGAAAGGGGTGTATGTGTGTATGTGGACACATGTGTACATCCTTCAAATAGGTTTCTAAAAGACTTTTAAGCAAACTTTGCAGAAGATTCAATTGAAAAGTAAAATTATGCATATTAGTTGCTTTACCTAGTGACTATAATCAATTACACATGTCATGTTTTCTGTCAAATGTCTGTCTAATTGGTCCACAGTCCTCTTTAAACATAAAAAGTGTTTAAATCTCTATAGATGAGTCTGAAACATAGCAAGAGTTGAGTCCCAGTTCTAAATACATTCTTAGAAGATTAATCTTTTCCTTCCCACTTCCCTTCTGCCCTGAATAGAGGATGATGATTTCCAAATATGCAGTGCTACATGATTTCTGTCCTCAGACCCCATGCCTTCAGAATGACATACATGGAATTTATGGTTATTGATATGAAATTTTGAGCCAAGTATTTAAAAATATTAAAAACACAAATAAGTAGACTCTGAAGACTTTGTCTCTATTAGAGCATTATTAGGTACTAAAGAATGATTTGTATACTGGCTATAGCTGCCAAAAACAATCAGAGATTTTGAGAATAAAAAGGTTGACAAAAAAAAATCTAACAGAGTAGAGATTTTATTCCCCTTGATTAAGTATTAGATCCAGATCAAACAATTTTGTCTATCTGTACCCCCAACACCAACCCTGTCCAATCGGCCTCTGGGTATCCCCTGGCACACTCATGCCGTGACATCAACTTACGCTGTTTGTTATTCAGTTGAAGAACCCCAGAACACTCTAAGGCTATAAAGCTTCCCTCCAAGATATGCCCTAAATATTTTAGGTTGTACATATTTACACCTTGTGATTCAAACTTACTTTGATGGATAAGTGAATCCATTTTTATGAGCACTTTATCTCTCCATTGTGTGCCAAGAATTCTATACCAGGAAGGCCAATACAAATGCTAATGTCTCTTTTGGTGACATGTACTGAATTCTCAATTCCGGTGGTGAGGGAGTATTTTCTCCTTAGTGGCTTATGTGATTTCAAAATTATTTTCATGGGTACTGTCAGGAAAATCCACAGAAATCACGATGAAATGTATGAGCATGGAGTTCATTCACTCGCAGGCTCTCAGCTATAATTCAGTTTGACTTGTAATCTTTTCTGTGTAGCATTATTTTCTTAATGGAAAAGTGGATCATTTTGATTCAGTTATACTTAGTGAATGTGCTCCCTGTGACTTAATTTGATTAATTAATATTTTAATATGTATTGTTATAGATAACATTGTTTTCATTTGAATGGCTGACCTAGTTCTTTTAAGGGTAAGATATAGCCATTCAGATATTCTTGTGTCTAGCTAACATTGCATTTTTTAATGTAGGTTTGCTTAAAGAAAAAATAATTATGTGGACGTTGTATGTATTGGCAAACAAAAATCAGACATACTGAATACGAGAAACAGTTATGCTGGTGATATTGTATTAGCAGAGCCTTAAACCTCCCCGCAAATGAATCCTACTTATACTAAAAACTGCCATATAGCTGTAATTCCCTTACACTATATATATATATAATATATATATATGTATATGTATATATATATGTGTGTGTGTGCCAAAGAAAAACTTTAACTGCCAGAGAGGCACTTGTTTCAAGTCTAAAATGACAAAGGTAAGATTTGTAAAAAGATGTCACTGTATCACTGTCATCTCATTGCTCATCTATTTGCTCGAGTGGGCACCAGTAACATCTTCATTATGAGACTTGTTTTTGCTTTTGGCATATTGAATACACCACAGGTAGCTTGCCAGGCTTTGCCGTGCAGGCGGGATACTTTCAGTAGCTTGTTGGGCTCTCCTAGAGGGACAGAGGAATCAAACCCAGGTTGCCGCGTGCAAGGCAAATATCCTACCCGCTGTGCTATTGCTCAAGCCCACTTTATCTAGAAAAATGATAAAGATGAATAAATGCATAGACTAGAAACACATTTCTGTCTTTTTGCCTCTCAAATTGCCAGGTAAATTTCCAGAACCACCACCATTTGAACACTGAACTGTTTAATGTATTGGGAAATGTATACTGTTTAATGTATTGGGAAAATATCACACACAAGAAGCCTCATTTGAGAATCACATGAAAGAAAATAAGCATCAACACATGTGAAACCCTGATCTCTTAAGTATTTTGGTTATATGGGACCATGAGTTTCACTTTTTACAGGAGATTTTTTTTTCCTTTTGGGTCACACCTGGCGATGCACAGGAGTTACTCCTGGCATTGCACTCAGGAATTACTCCTCGCGGTGCTCAGGGGACCATATGGGATGCTGGGAATTGAACCCGGGTCGGCTGCATGAAAGACAAACGCCCTACCCGCTGTGTGTGCTCCAGCCCTGAGATTTTATATTTTATTTTAGTTGAGATTTTCTGCCACTTCCAAAATAAGACAATTTTGGCAGGTCTCTAAATATTCAAAAATATCTGTTTTGGATGAGAATTAGAAGTAGACATTGTCAGAGCTCTATGAGCCCATTGATGCATTCTGTCATGAGTGGATGCCAGAATGTAGCTTAGCTCTGTCACCCGCATTTTTGGAATCCTACAAGAAATGGGTAATATTAAACATCAAGTTATTTATTATAATTTTTAATTTTTCAGAATATATTTCATTCATATTTTGTAAAAAACAGAAAACATGACATTTTCTGTATTTCAAAATACATGAAATATTAGGTTTCAAAAATTTATACCAATTTAGAAAGCAATAATATATTAAATTCAAATACTATTACAAAGAGCATCTAAGGAGCTGTCAAATTCCAAAAGTATGCTACTTTATTACTGAACTTTGCTGTGCTGGCCCTTATACAGAGATTACAAAGTAACAGGATTCTACCTGAGTATCTAAAGTTTTCTTGACCAAATGCAAAAGACATAACCAACTAAATAAATAGTAAACATCTCCATGGTCAGGATCCCTGAGTATAGAGATATTGCTTGTAAGTTTATTATTTTATTTTATTTTTTAATTTTTATTGAATCACTGTGAGATAGTTACAAGCTTTCATGTTTGGGTTACAGTCACACGATGACCCATCCCTCCACCAGTGTACATTCCCCACCACCAGTATCCCCGGTATACTTCCCCCTTTCCCACCCTCCCCCTGCCTCCATGGCAGATGATATTCCCCATATCCTCTCTCTACTTTTGGGCATGATGGCTTGCAACACAGACACTGAGAGGACATAATGTTTGGTCCATTATCTACTTTCGGCATGCATCTCCCATCCCAACTGGTTCCTCCAGCCATCATTTTCTTAGTGATCCATTCTCTATTCCATCTGTCTTCTCCTCTCTGCTCATGAAGCAGTCTTCCAGCTGTGGGGCAATCCCCCTGGCCCTTGTATCTAGTGTCCTTGGGTGTCAGCCTCATGTGATGTCATCCTATACTCCACAAATAAGTGCAGTCCTTCTGTGTCTGTCCCTCTCTTTCTGACTCATTTCACTTAGCAGGATACTCTCCATGTCTACCCATTTTTAAGTAAATTTCATGACCCCATATCTCCAAACAGCAGCATAGTATTCCATTGTGTAGATGTACCAAAGTTTCTATAACCAGTCATCTGTTCTAAGGCACTTGGGTTGTTTCCAGATTTTGGCTATTGTGAACATTGCTGCAATGAATATATAGGTACAGATGTCATTTCTACTGTGTTATGTGGTCCCTATCAGATACTCATGACATTTTTCAAAGAAATAGACAACACACTCCTGAAATTCATATGGAATAATAAACCTTTACGAATAGCTAAAGCATTCCTTGGGGAAAAGAAGATGGGTGGTGTCACCTTCCCCAACCTCAAACTTTACTACAAAGCAGTCGTAATAAAAACAGCATGGTACTGGTCTGAAAACATACCTGCAGACCAATGGAACAGAATTGAATATCCTGTCACAGACTGCCAAATATATGGGGGTTATATATTTGGGGGTCTGCCACTTAATCTTTGACAAAGGAGCAAGAAATGTGAAGTGGAACAAGGAAAGCCTCTTTATCAAGTAGTGCTGGGAAAACTGGATAGGTACCTGCAAAAAATGAACTTTGACCTCTGTCCAATGCGAAGCACAAAAGTCAGATCAAAGTGGATTAAAGACCTCAATATCAAACATAAATCTATAAAATACATAGAAGAAAATGTAGCCAGAACTCTCCATGATATTGAAGCTAAAATCATCTTCAAAGATAAAACAGCACTGACCATGCAAGTGTAAAGAAACATAAACAAATGGGACTGCATCAAATTAAGAAGCTTCTGCACTTCAAAAGAAACAGTGACCAAAATACAGAAAGAGCGCAAAGAATGGGAAAGAATATTTACCCAATATCTATCGGGTAAGGAATTAATATCCAGGATATACAAGACACTAGTAGAATTGTGTAAGAATAAAACCTCCAACCTCATCAAAAAATGAGGAGAAGAAAGGAACAGAAGCTTCCTCAAAAAAGAAATACAAATATCCAAAAGGCACATGAAAAAATGATCCGCATCACTAGTCATCAGGGAGATGCAAATCAAAACAAAAGTGAGATATCATCTCACACCACAGAGACTGGCACACATTCAAAATAATAAAAGCAACCAGTGCTGGTGTGGATGTGGGGGAAAAAGGGATGCTCTTTCACTGTTGGTGGGAATGCCGACTGGTCCAGCCTTTCTGGAAAACAATATGGACAGTCCTTCAAAAACTAGAAATTGAGCTTCCATTATGGCTTTGCAATACCACTTCTGGGAATATATCCTGAGGATGCAAATAAACATTAAGTTCAAAGTGAAAGGATGACATTTTCTTTTTCTAATTCCAGTCATTTGTTAGAGAATTTTAAACGGAACCCAATATTACTTCATTTCAAAATAGCATGTGCTTTAAAGCAGATAAAACCCCTGGCTAAAGGATTTTGAACATATCACTGCTTTTCTAATAATCTGTAATGGTGCACCATGCATATCACAGTTTGGGCTGCAATATTACAGTCCAAACTCATTCAAGATTGTTGATATTATATTCTACCTCTGAAAAACAAACAAATAAAATCATGATTTCTGCTAAACACCTCTTTGATAAGTTTTTTTTATTCTATGCCCCCCAAAATTCAGAAGTGTGTAAATCAATTTTGGGATGACTACTAAAGAATTGGAAACATATATAAATGTCATAAAGAGTTTGCAAAGTATAAACTAGCAATCTATTTAGATTATCCTCAACTGCTGTCTGCCATAATTGCCTGCTCCTCAGTGCCACTTTGTCTCTGGAATTTCAATAAACCAACACATGCATTGCTAACCTCACTTAGAATCTTTCCACCTGAAATTCCCTTTCATTCAGATGCTTCTCCTCAGCGCCATACTCCATGTAAGCTCATTTATTTATTCGGGATTTGGAACCACACTCATTTTTGTTCAGGGTTTACTCTGATTCAGAGCTCCAGGCTGATTCCTAGTGTGCTCCGAGAACAGGATGCAGTGCCAGATTCTGTTATATGTAAAGCGTGTGCATTAACCCATGTAGTGTCTCTCCATGCCCTCAGTGCATGCTAGTTCCCACAGGCTTTCCTTCCAGTTTACACTCCTTCTTCTGATGAACTGATCATTTCTGCCCTCCGAAAAGGCATTCCTCATGTTCACCTGCCTTTTTTCTGGACATTTACTAGGTTGGTGTAAATCTTCAAGTTGCTTCCAGTAGTGGTTTTCTCAATGACATATATTCTCGCCTCTCCCCTTTCTTGATCAGCATTTCTTAGTCTTCAGTAAACATCTTTGTCTGCTCTTCCTGTGTACCAGGATGCTGCCTATCAAACTATATGCCCTAACTCAGGCATTTACTTTATATTTTTCCTTACGTTTCAGTGCATAGATAATTGTTTACATATTCTTTTTCTTTTTGGGTCACACCCGGCAATGCACAGGGGTCACTCCTGGCTCATGCACTCAGGAATCACCCCTGGTGGTGCTCAGGGGACCATATGGGATGCTGGGATTCGAACCCAGATTGGTCGCGTGCAAGGCAAATGCCTTACCCGCTGTGCTATCACTCCAGCCCCAATAATTGTTTACATTTTTAAGTTATTGAAATAACAAAAATCAGAGGAAATTAGGCCAATGTCATCAAGTTTCTTATTACATTATCAATGTTTCATTACTTATTGTTTATTCACTGATTACATACTGCTATAATGCATCTACCCTCCTCATTCTACCATACTCTTAGGTAAGAGATTTTTTTCTGTTCTACATGAATCATAATATTACACTATTGAATAATCTCCCTCTGACTCTCATAACCATGCATGAATTTATCATCCACCTTGAGCATTTAAATTATAATTTATTTCAAAGCCTCCACTTTGGGATGACCGTTATAGTCAGTGAATAGGGCATGTGCATGCTGATTGCTTACCTAGATTTGATCTCTAGCACCATGAACAGTCCCGCATGGCCAGATATAAGCCCAGGACACAGAATCTTCTAGAAGTAAGCCCGGAACACAGTGGTATGTACCAAACCCTGCAACTTTTAAAATGTGTTTCCTTAGCTTTTTTCATGTGGTCTCTATCAATCTCCCTACATTTTAAGGCTTATTACTTCCATGCTATCTATCTATCTTATGATAACTCTTGTATAATATTGCCTCCCTAAGTTATAGTACGTCTCATATCCTGCTCTTTATGGACTCTATCATGGATATCAGAAATATCCTTTTTTCACTGAGCTTCAATTTATCACAAATTTAAGAAAAAATCTTTAATAACCATTCTTTCACAATCTAATTTCAATATTTTTAGAGTGCATATCAAGTATCATATTTGCAACTAAGAATGGTCATAGTTTTTGTTGTTGTTGTTGTCGAACCTTAGAATTTAGTATGAAGCTTGGTACGTGTCAGAGTCTTAACATCTGACTTAAGAGGAAGTATTTAAAACAATTAAATTAATTTAGAACATTTTTGTAAGGTGATATTGGATATCTACAATAAAACTTTTAAGATATTACTTAGTTCAGTTGTAAAAGTAGATAAATCTCTTCTGCCAACAGTTATGACAACAATATAGCTTTGCTGCCTGTTATAAAAAAAAATAAAAGGAACAGCTTCCCATCAAAAGTGTTTTGAAAACTCAAGAGCACTGGGAAAATACAAGAAATCAAGTAATAGCATGACGGTGATCCTGACATCTCAAGTTCTATGATATTTACAGGGGAATTGAAAACTGTGCTCTTGGTTTCAAGAAAATAGTAAACGTTTGTAAAAATAAGAATTACATTGAGATTATGTGTGAAAAATATTTAAATAAAACCTAGAAGTTTTTGTAGCTACAAATATTACCTGGAATTTAGAATCAAGTAAATATTAATAAATTGTCATAAAATAATTGATAATAAAATAATCAATAGGTAATTGCAAGAATTATAGTAATGTCACACAAGTACAATATCTATAAAATGCTCAGTAACAAGTCTCACAATGGTGACGTTACTGGTGCCTGATTGAGCAAATCAATGAGCAACGTGATGACAGTGATACAGTGATCCAATTCCTAATTTCAAAATTTTTAAAATGGAATAGATGACTATAGGTTTTTTTTTACTGAATCACCATGAGATACAGTTACAAAGATTTCATGATTGAGTTTCAGTCATAAAATGATCGAACACCTCCACCAGTGTACATTTTTCATCAACAATGTCCCCAGTATCCCTCCTGCCAACCCCCTTTCACTCCTGCCTCTATGACAGACAATTCCTTCTTACTCTCTCTCTCTCTCCTTTTGGGCATTATGGTTTGCAATACAGATATTGAGAGGCCATCATGTTTGGTGCTTTGTCTACTTGTGTACAGAATGTGGTTTTGTCTAGAATAGAAACAAAAGCTTTTGAATAAAAAGACTTTGATAAATGTAACCATTTCATTTCACTGAAAATCTCTATTGCTTTTTCCTTTATATTTCTTTATGGGTTTGGGGGCACACCTATTAGTCTTCAGGGTTTACCCTAGCTGTGTCTCGGGGATCACTACCGTGATGCTTGGAAGAAATTTTGCTACCAGGTAAACAAACAGGTTCAGGATTGTGCAAGGCAAAATCTCTATCTTCTTCATTTCACTAAAACTTTCTATTAAAATTCTGTTCATATAAATTTTTCTATGGAGAAGAGAGCATACTCTTTGAGTTTAAAATAATTACACCAGTTAGTCTCCTGGTATTTATATTTTCATTTATTAAGCACACTGTAAAAGTTAAATATGCTTTAAAACTCATCAAAAAAGAAAATGGCAAATGTGTTATCATTTATTTATAGGATAATGACTTTTTCTAACCACCTCGAACTTTTGAGAGTGCACATATAAAAGATAAAAAATACATTATATTGCTAGGTTAATAATTTTAGTGTACATTATATGGAACATCAAACTTAACCTAGTACCTGAACAAGAATTTGGAAAGCTCAAAAGTAGAAAGAAGAACACTATTACTTCCAAACAGAGCTCTCTTTTAATTAATTTAGGATTCCCTTATTTACTATGAAACACTTCCCATTACATCAAATCTATTCCTTTTCAATATTTTGGCAAATATATTATTCTGTGAAATTTTTTCAGGCATACTATTTTTCAAAATGCTTTCAAGTTGTAAGGCAGATATAATATATAGTACAGATTAAAATATAAAAACAAGATTAAAGTTCTGAAAGAGTCTGAGTTATAGCTAGATGGGGTTACCTATGAATTTATTTTATGACCTAGCTTTGGAGACAGAAAAATGACCAAATGAAAAGTGGGCAGACAGCAGGATATGATGTTCCAGGAGTACAAGATTATTCACAATATTAAAGCTATGGATTCAATTCACATTTCATTTAAAAGGCAGATTGCAAACTCGGTGAAGATCAATTCGCCCTGGTACAATTGCAAATTGTGGGCTAGTGGTATCTTTTTTTTTAAAGTTCTGAGGTAATAAGTTTCCAACTGTTTTTTTGATATTTTCAATTTTATAGCTTTTGCTGCTGGTCAAGAGTCTACCTGGCAAACCAGAGTCCCTAATGTGTTTCTGGGCTAGAGTCAGTTCCAAATACATGGGTTTACCAGATTGGTGTTAGAACCTTAAACATGGGAGCGTCATTCAGCACCGGTCGGACCCATACCACTGACATTTTGCACAACAGCTCTTCCTATTATCTGAATCTTACCCAATAGAGTGGTTTTGATTTCAGTAATACTGTATTTACTTTAAACCATTTCAATACACTTGGTTACTCTGGTTTCCCTTATTTTCTGCTCTGTAATTTTTGAAAATCTCCTTCTATTGGACTCAGGAGCAAAAGTGAAGTTTGTTTCTATGCTGTGACTTTATCTATGATGGTTTTGGACACCCATATTTGGAGTTGGACAACTTAACTGGTTACTCAATACATATTATTTCATTTTTCATTTTATCCTACCACATTCTGATTTTAGGTATTCATATTTTTTGAGCAAAAAATGCTACATAACAGTCTCCAGGGGGAGTCAGTAATTGAGAATTTTCCATCATGAGAGAGAGAGAGTAATTCAGAGTTTCAGCAATTCTGTGATTTAGTTCTAACCCATTATGTACACCAATGGGAAAATAATTCACGCAAAACATAAAACCTGAAAAATAATGATATAAAATTAACTGATGGGACTAAGTCAATAGATATATACAGATATTTATAATTCAAATCAAATTGATATACCTTCTTCTAAACTACAGATAGAATTCTAAACTATGTCAGGATGGAAAATAATTTTCAATAAATATGTCAAGATCAAAATCATGTCAAGGCTCTTTTTTTCCCCAATATTGCTAGTATCTAATCCAGAAGTAAGATATTTTAGCATTCATTTTTAGTAGCAGAAAGCTATTATCAATGGATTATTTTATTCATGCCATACTAAATTAAACAACCATCATGCTTATTTTTGCATTGCTAAAAATCATACTTTATTAAAATTTATATTTTTTACATTTTATTTTATTTTTATAAAGTTGTTCACAATAATTAATTGCATTTAACATTCAAACACCAATCCCACCACGATTGTACTTTCCCACCAACATATTTTGAATGTTTCCACCTCAAATATCAAATTGTGCCTCCCAAAGCTTGGTACATCAGTGGTACAGAGTATGAGTTGTCCAGGAATTCTGAAATTTAGAATACAACTATAGAGCAGATTCCCTCATGGTGAGACCTACCTTGCTCTCTTTTGGGAATTTTACTTCTGAGTTTCTGGATCATGGCTGTTGATGAGATTATATGGCACCAGAGACATTTTGTGGGTGTGTCTGCCAAGCTACTGGAAAACTTGGGAAATGGAGGAAGAAGATCCATTACCACTCCAAGTGAGCTTGGAGATTTTAGTAATGGGTCCCGCATACCCGGGTTTAAAATTTATTCTTAATAAAATATAGAATCCAAGACGTAGGTGTGCAGGTACACACAGAGATATACAATTTTACTTTGCTAGTATTTTCACATTGATATTTTAATCAAGAAAAAAAGAACTAGAAGTAATATGATCCACATTGCTGTCACAATAAGCAGGAATCTGTGTGTCTTCATTTCTACTACTTAGAACACATTTAATGAATGAAGTTTACCTTTGACAGTCTATATCAGGCAATATTCAGGTTTTTTTCTTTCTAAAACACCTTCGCTTAATTTTTTACTGCTTCCTGTGAAGTAATAGCTTACTGAAATTCATAAGTATTCTGTTCTCAGTGTCTATATATGTTATATGATCTTTGGATTGGGGGGGGGAAGTTTGATTTACACCTAAAAATGCTCAGATCTTACTCCTGGTTCTGTACTCAGGGGTCACATAATTGGTGCTTGTGGGACCATATTGCGTGTCTAGAATGGAACAGGACAAGCACCCTAGCTTCTGTACTATCTCTTCAGCCTCAAACTTTGGGTTTTAGTAAAAAAAAAATGTTTTTTGTGAACTCTATGAGGTCAGAATATACATACATATAGTACGAAAGTCTCTGAATCAATTGTAGAATATGTAGTCTTCTGTGAAGCTGTCATGGGTATGCCAGATTTTGCTTGTCCCTGTGCAAAAAAACAATTTTCCTTGACTCATGGCCACCAGAAACATTGAGATAGTAAATGGGCACTGAACCAATTTCTATAGATTCATACATATTGTTTACTTCAACAATCCAGGAAGGGAGCACTCTCGTACTCCTATATATCAAGTGTTGGACATGCATATCTTGATAAAAGGTCATGGGCTGGAGTTATAGCAAAGCGGTTGTCGTTTGTCTTTCACGTGGCCGACCTGAGTTCGATTCCTCCACCCCTCTTGGAGAGCCCGGCAAGCAACCGAGAGTATCGAGCTTGCTCAGCAGAGCCTGGTGTATTCAATATGCCAAAAACAGTAACAAGTCTCACAATGGAGATGTTACTGGTGCCCGCTCAAACAAATCGATGAGCAATGATATGACAGTAATTAGGGACTGGAGCGATAGCCAATGGTTAGGGCATTTGCCTTGCATGCGGCCAACCTGGGTTTGATTCCCAGCATCCCATATGGTTTCCCGAGCATCTCCAGGAATAATTCCTGAGTGCAGAGTCAGGAGTAAACCCGGTGGATCGCTGGGTGTGACCAAAAATAAAAAAAATAAAAGAAAAAAATCATGTTTAAATGAAACCAATCTACTTAAATATCAAGTCTGAAAAATGATGAAACAATACATATATACTTTCTTTTGCTTTTTCCATAATTTAATCATAATTTAGGTTAATGTAAACTCATTTAATAAAAGCTGACTTTTCAAATAAGACATAATTAGTTTTAAGACTATAAACAGATGATTACTAGTTAATTACAATTCACTTATCTTATATCTGATGTATTTCACTAATAACAAGAGGCAGCACCTGATTTTAATATTTTCTGTCTAAAATAATGTATAATATTTGATCTAAATATTGAAACAATATATGCTCACAGATAAATGACCCTAAGCCATGATATGGGAGAATTCCTTCACCACCACTGAATGGTCCAAAAATTAGGAACTGAAAGTGAGACAATGCTGTCACTGTTCTCTAAAATGGTACTCATTTAAAGTATGTATTGTCTTTAGTTTCAAGCAAGTGTGCAAGGAACACATTTTTCTTTCTTTCTTTCTTCCTTCCTTCCTTCCTTCCTTCCTTCCTTCCTTCCTTCCTTCCTTCCTTCCTTCCTTCCTTCCTTTCTTTCTTTCTTTCTTTCTCTCTCTCTTTCTTTCTTTCTTTCTTTCTTTCTTTCTTTCTTTCTTTCTTTCTTTCTTTCTTTCTTTCTTTCTTTCTTTCTTTCTTTTAACTTAACCTAATTATTTTTCTTTTAACTTAACCAAGGATTTTTTTAGCTCACAGCAGAGAAATGATGCAATTTGGATCAGGAATCTTGGATTCTTTGCCCCCACCACCTCCTCCCTTCATCCCCCAACCCATTACAGCATGTTCAAGCACAGCTGTCTGGGTTGGCCCCTGCAAGAGACAGGCCAGCAGTGCTTGCCTGAACTTATCTTTCAACAGAAAGAAACATGACCAGTCATATGCTCTCATGCTAAACTCTAAGACATGTTTTGAACAGAATACGAAACAAAACATTTTACCTTAAGAAACCTCTTCTGGGGCCTGGAGTGATAGTACACCGGGATGGGCATTTACCTTGCATATGGTAAACCCGGGTTGGATCCCCCCTGCCCGATGGCCGGAGTGATAGCACAGCAGGTAGGGCATTTGCCTTGCATGCGGCCAACCCGGGCTCGATTCCTCCATCCCTCTCCGAGAGCCCAGCAAGCTACCCAGAGTATCCCACCCACTCGGCAGAGCCTGGCAATCTACCCCTGGCGTATTCAATATGCCAAAAACAGCAACAACAAGTATCACAATGGCGACATTACTGTTGCCTGCTCGAGCAAATCGATGAGCAATGGGATGACAGTGATTCAGTGACAGTGATCTGATATGGTAACCTGAGCAACACAGGGAGTGATTCCTGAGCGCAGACCCAGGAGTAACCTCCAGCATCGCTGGGTGTGACCAAAAAAGCAGAAAGAAAGGAAGAAAGAAAGAAAGAAAGAAAGAAAGAAAGAAAGAAAGAAAGAAAGAAAGAAAGAAAGAAAGAAAGAAAGAAAGAAAGAAAGAAAGAAAGAAAGAAAGAAAGAAAGAAAGAAAGAAAGAAAGAAAGAAAGAAAGAAAGAAAGAGAAAGAGAGAAAGAAAGAGAGAAAGAGAGAAAGAAAGAAAGAAAGAGAGAAAGAAAGAAAGAAAGAAAGAAAGAAAGAAAGAAAGAAAGAAAGAAAGAAAGAAAGAAAGAAAGAAAGAAAGAGAAAGAGAGAGAAAGAGAGAAAGAGAGAAAGAAAGAAAGAAAGAAAGAAAGAAAGAGAGAGAGAGAGAGAAAGAAAGAAAGAGAGAGAGAAAGAAAGAAAGAAAGAAAGAAAGAAAGAAAGAAAGAAAGAAAGAAAGAAAGAAAGAAAGAAAGAAAGAAAGAAAGAAAGGAAGGAAGGAAGGAAGGAAGGAAGAAAGAAAGAAAGAAAGAAAGAAAGAAAGAAAGAAAGAAAGAAAGAAAGAAAGAAAGAAAGAAAGAAAGAAAGAAAGAAAGAAGGGGAGAAGTGAAGAAGGGAAGAAGTGAAGAAGGGAAGAAGTGAAGAAGGGAAGAAAGGAAAAAACCTCTTCCTAGTCTACATACTCACATGTGTGCTGTCTGATAACACATGTAGTATATATCCTGAAGGTTAAGCAGAAATATAAAGTCATATTCTGCTTTTTACATTCCTGACATCACACAAATATTTTTTTCTGTTTTCTCTTTCTCTCTGCTATAAAAAATAACTATACCCATAAAAGCAAGTCTACTGCTTTTAAATATGGATGACGGAATACAGCTGCCTCTGCCTAAAACCCTCTTTGTGCTAGGATCAGAGTCCAGACTTGCTTTTCTTAGCAAATCCATTACCCTACCACTGGCGATAGTTGACTTTTATTGCCGAAAATATGTAGGAAGTGATATAGTCTAAGGTACTTCTTATAATGCAAACTATATTTGACCAACAAAATATAAATTTCAAAGCTTCGTACTATCTTTAGGGAACTGTAGGAAGCAAATATAAATTATTTAAACAAAAATCAATCAATCATGGAAATTATATCCTCTATTTTCCTTAACTATTTATAGTAGCACAGTAAAAAAAAAAATAAACACACAGTTGTTTGTGAGTTTGTTTCTTACATCTATTTCTATTTCTCCACTTTAATAGTTACCTTTACTTTAATATTTTAGATATAGTGTCTTCACTCATGTCCCCAACCATGGTATATCATTCAGCACAGTATATACTACACATATTTGATCATTAAGTGTCTAAATGATTAAATGATACACATATGAACTGAACCCCTAAATGCATCTACAGTTAGTTACTCGGCAAATTAATGGAAAGGAAAGAAGAATCAATATTACTTTGAGCTGTATTCCTATTTTCAGATCATTCTGAATTAAATGAGAGTTTTCAGGCTCAGGAGGTCGTACAATGGTTAAAGATGCATGAGCCCGTTTTGGTACCCCACAGTACCCATGCACTGGAAATTGTGGCTATGGAGGCCATGAAGAACCTACAGGTGGCCCAGGACATAGTCCAGAATCACCGTCCAAAGCACAACTCTGCCTAACTCTCTGCTCTCAATTACTGAGAATAACTAGTGTGACCCCTCAGTCCTCTGGGGCACCCCTCGGGTGTTTCTGCCTCTACTTTTAAAATAGGACTTTAATGTGTATATTTTTCAGCTACATTTAGTATTCCAATATACGTTGGGCTTCAATCTTAGTGTAAACGTATAAAGCATAAATGTGTATGCTTAAATGTATTTGCATTGGAAATTTATCATTTAAGGAGATGTCCTATACTCATGGAGAATATTCATATTATCCTTTATGTTTTGCTTTTAGGCCACACTCAGAGGTGCTCAGGGTTAACTTCAGGCTCATGTTCAGGGATTACTCGATAAACAGCTCAGAGCACATAAATGGATCAAATCTAGGTCAACAGTATGCAGGGCAAGAGCATTGCCCACCATACAGTTTTCCAGACACTAAAGACATTCGAATTTGCAGAGGATTTCATTTGTAAATCTATATAGGAAATATTTCCTATATATTTGAAAAGTAGAAGCTAGTAAAGGTAAGTCTCAAAGACTATACCAAGAAAAAGAAGTCTGTTGTCAAACAGAGCTTAAAAAGTCAACTCATTTTAGGAAACTATTTAAGAACAAAGATGACTTAACATAGACTTCAATAGACCAAAATAAGACATCCAGTAGAAGGGGTTAAAAAAATCTAAGTTTTTATAACTGGCATATCTTTAGTCAATGTTATTACAAATTTTATAAAGGTCATGTGTCTTTATAGAATATGTATTACATTTTCAATAAGCGATGACATTTAATGTCAAAGCTTATAACGTTTCTTCATAGCTAAAACACCTTTCAAAAATTAGGACCCTTGAATTACACCTTGAATAACTTCTATACAGTCATAATTGCAATTCTTTATATTAACAACTAAATCTCTCTGATTTTAGGATTAGCTAAATAAATAGAAGGAAGACTGGGAGATGTTATTAACATTATCACTAGTGTCATTTCAAAACGTTATGCATTTTTCTTCAAATAGCGCAGTGGTAGGATGTTTGCCTTGCCCGTGGCTGACCTCGGTTTGATTCCTCCGCCCCTCTAGGAGAGCCCGGCAAGCTACCAAGAGTATCTAACCTGCACGGCAGAGCATGGCAAGCTACCTATGGTGTATTCAATACACCAAAAACAGTAACAACCAGTCTCACAATGGAGACATTACTGGTGCCTGCTCGAGCAATGGAATGACAGTGATACAGTGATAATTCCTACCTTTGCTAAAAATGCTAAGAATTCAAATATGATTTTATTAACCTGAAATCAAATACACTATTATTATAGATTTAAAGGAATGTCTCACACTGACTTGTTATAATAGCAGCAGACAGCTCAGTTCCTCAGCAAAGAGTTGGAACAACTCCAGAAAACTCAAGTTGAGCATAAATGTGGTGTTTTCTGGTTTTCTTTAGTTTTCTTTCTGCCCTCTCTTTTTCTGTCTACCCTTCTTCTGTCATTGTTTTCATTTGCTCTTGCTTCCCCCTTAGTGTTTCCAAATAGGAAAGTACATTTATCACAAAGGAAAAATAAATTCAAATAGAAACTATAAGTAGGGGGTACTGATTTGCTTGAAGAAAATTTACAAACCCAGTGGCTTAATCTATATCCAAATTTAGACTGTTTAATTTTTTCAGTTGACTTCTGATCGTCAGTATGTGCGTGGAAACTCCTTGCAGTGTTATTTATTGTTAAAAGAGTCACAGCAAAGAAGATAAACATCTATAAGTTTATTTGTATGTTGAGCATTAGTCACAATATTCATCTGCTGTCTTAGTTTGGATATACGAGGTATGATGATGTAGTTAAGATTTCCTTGACTTTGAACAAAAGAGATTATTGATTTGGAAATAATGGGGTTTAGTTCCTCAACATCACTAGTCATTAATCATAAAAGGTGAAATCCATTGAACATTTTTAGCTGTTTTTAATTATTTCAAAAACTTGAGATAAAAATTAATTTATTTATCACAAATTCTGAGTATGTGTGGAGTGCAACATCACTTTTTATCTGTTTGTGGAGGTTGGTTCCACGTAGAGGTGCTAAGGACTAATTTCTGAAGCTCAGTGAGGTTCCAATGACCATATAGGGTGCCAGGGATTGAACAAGGGTCAGTAAAATGCAAGACAATTTCCCTACCTGGTGTATGATCTCTATGGCCTGCGGGATGTGGAAAATTTCAGACCAAATTTTCCAAAAATATGCCTGGTTCTTAAATTACTACATTGTAGGGGGCCTGAGCGATCATACAGTAGGAAGGATGCTTGCCTTGCATGCAGCCGACCTGTTTGGATTCCTCCCCACAGTACCACTGGTAATAATTGCTGAGTGCTAAGCCAGGAGTAACCCCTGAGCATCGCTGGCACCGACCCAAATAGAAACAAACAAACAAACAAACACACAAATGAATCTACATTGTACTCAACTCTTTTTGGATATTTAAATGAAACTAGAAAATAATATCAAATCTTCAAAGATATCTTTTTCTATATATCTTATATATTTCACCTATTTTTTGACATTCCAGGAGTACTAAGGAAGTCTGGGTATATCACAGGCAATACTTAGTCAACAGAGCTAGAGGTTCAATTCACGTATCTGAGGGTATGAAGCTGATTGGTTCTTGCATTGTGGCGATTCTCACAGAACAAACACGGGGGCTTTGTAATCCTCGACAAAACTGTGATATTATTTGAATGGGAATTCGAAGAAAAGCAAAGCATGAAATTCCTCACTGTTTTCTTCATTATAATATTGCTCTTTCCATTGAAACCTTAATTTATGAAATCACTATATTATAGGCTTAATAATATGGAGCAGTGATGAATAGAAAAAGAGAAATAAAGAAAGAGTAACGCTTCCCATAAAATTGATCGTTGTCTGTGTGAAAAGTTTGAGGAAATCAAGTTTCCCTTACTTTTCTCTAGTTCCCATCCTCTAGCAGAATCCCTCCTTTCCCATGGCAGAGAGTCTCTTGCTCGCAAGCCTGGCTGTCTTCCCCGGGGCCCCTCGGAGGGGATGGACTCCAGCTTCCCTCCCCACCCCGAGCAGAGCTCCCAGCGGCCAAAGCACACCAGAACCTAGCTACAGCCATGCTCGAGGCCCCTCTCCTCACATTCGGACAGGCCTCATGCATGAAGGTACCTGCAGAGGAACCCAGGTGTGTGTAATCCCATCAACAGTCAGCACCCAGAGACTTAAAAGCAAGCTCCCAGAAGCAATAACTTGTAGCCTACTTCTCCCTCTGGGATAAACTGGCAAGCTTCTGAGAGTTTCCTGCCCACATGGGACAGCCTTGCAAGCTTCCCATGGTGTATTCATATGCAAAATCCAGTAACAAGCTGGATCTCATTCCCCTGACCCTGAAAGAGCCTCCTGTGACATTCTTGGGAGGGCCGAGTCCAGAGAGACTTCTAAGATCTCAGGGAAAGGATGAATGGAGAGGTTACTGAACCCACTTGAGATATCGATGATTAATGGGATTTCGTGATTCGTTATTCGTGATCCAATCCTCTACCCTTTGCAATCCACTTAACAACATTCTCTTACATTTGGTTCTCATCCCTATCTTTTGACCATCAATAACTTGCTAGCAGGTATTTAATTCACACTGCACTTTAAATGAGTTAGAACAGTTTTTATTATTAACTTTCCAGTTAATTGTCTGAGTTCAAGCAAGAATAGATTGTCCTAATGGGTGTTTTCAGGAACCATTTAACCTAAGTTGTGGTGGATGGCCAAGTACAGATTCAGGAATGAAGCTAAGAATATTTTTGGAACAATGAAATGGTCATAATTAAAAAGAAAATGTTCAAGAGAGTTTAAAAAGGAAAAAAATAAAATTTGTTCCAGAAATACACACATGTTAAGAAATGGGCCATTGAGGGGCGGGACAGTTAGTACAATGGATAGAGCATTGGCCCTGTATACATTATTCAATGGTTCAATCCCTGACACCTCATAAAGTCTGAGCACTGCCAAGTAAGAAGCAAGGCCTGAGCACAATTGATTATGACCCCCCCAAAAAACATAAAATAACTTAAAAACAGATATGGCACCTCGTAAAAGAAATAGATCAAGAAATGGGCTATTGTGAACACAGAAATACAAATTATATGCATAGCTTCTTTCTGGCTAATCCCTACTTCTTGCATTCCATTTATTAGCTGTATCTTATAGTAAGGAGCTGTATCTTACAATGACTTTGACATTTTGGTACTGCTATAAAAATTAATTTGCTTTAATTATTGGAATTTAAAAACCTGGAAATTCTAAATATGCTCATTTTTTTTTAATTTATTTATTTTTAATTAGAGAATCACCGTGAGGGTACAGTTACAGATTTATACACTTTTGTGCTTATACTTCCCTCATACAAAGTTTGGAACCCATCCCTTCACCAGTGCCCATTCTCCACCACCCGTAAACCCAGTGTCCCTCCCACCCTCCCCAATCCCATCTCCCCCCCACCCCACCCTGCCACTGTGGCAAGGCATTCCCTTCTGTTTTCTCTCTCTAATTAGCTGTTGTGGTTTGCAATAAAGGTGTTGAGTGGCCGCTGTGCTCAGTCTCTAGCCCTCATTCAGCCCGCAACTCCCTTCCCCCACATGGCCTTCGACTACAATGTAGTTGGTGATCGCTTCTCTGAGTTGACCTTTCCCCGGAACGTGAGGCCAGCCTCGAAGCCATGGAGTCAACCTCCTGGTACTTATTTCTACAGTTCTTGAGTGTTAGTCTCCCACTCTGTTATTCTATATACCATAGATGAGTGCAATCTTTCTATGTCTGTCTCTCTCTTTCTGACTCATTTCACTCAGCATGAAACTTTTCATGCCCATCCACTTAACTACAAAATTCTTGACCTCCTTTTTTCTAACAGCTGCATAGTATTCCATTGTATAGATGTACCAAAGTTTCCTCAACCAGTCATCCGTTCTGGGGCATTCGGGTTTTTTCCAGATTCTGGCTATTGTAAACAGTGCTGCGATGAACATACATGTGCAGATGTTGTTTCGATTGTACTTTTTTGCCTCTCTGGGATATATTCCCAGCAGTGGTATTGCTGGGTCAAATGGGAATTCAATATCTAATTTTTTGAGAGTCGTCCAAATTGTTTTCCAGAAGGGCTGAACCAGTCGGCTAAATATGGTCATTTTTATATTTACTTTAAAGTGTACACATGTGAGATTAATCTGTAGTTAACTTTGATTTTTACTAAAAAATATATAAGTTTTGATATGCCAACACAGATACAAATACACAAAAAAATTAGAATGAATTATAATATAATTTACCACTAATTTTGAGACCTAGGAGAATTAGTAAGCAACCAGTTAATAAAATTAGTATACTAATGGAAAAATTTTCTTCAGCAAAGGATTTAGTTGATTCTCTGCATTTGTCTTTAATGATAATGGAGGCATACATTTCTTTACTAAAATGATTCAAGAACTGTATACTTTAGCTAAGCTTTCACTCTAAAACTATCTAGTTAGAGGAATACGTCATTGTTGCATATAATGTTAGGCACTGCAGAAAAGTTTCCAGGACCTCCAAAAGCTTTTCTGATCATTCTTTTAAGCCACAAGAAAATATATTACTTGAAAAAAGTCTTTATTCCTTTTGAACAGATAAAGAAATAGAATATAATCTATGTAAGCCTTCTAGATCAGAGATTCCTGACCTTACTTGGCCTACATATTCTTTTCAGAAAAAATTACTCAGTATCATCCCAGAAATCTACAAATCTACCATTTTTAAAGCAAAATAAAGTGTCCCCAAATTGGGCCAGAGAGTATGACTGGCCCAATGGATTGTTTCTGCACCTTTAAGAGGATAGCATCAGCCACTAACACGATTCTGCTCTAGGGGACAGAGAACTAATCAACATCATTTTAATATTCACTATTTATAGGTGTGTGCATTTGTGTGCGTGAGTGTTTGGGTGTGAGTGACTACGTAAAATATTTGCTTATGAGTTAAAGTACCATATACAATGAACCCATACACGGAAAAGTCAATGGTTTTAAGAAAAGCATTTTTTTATATGTCAGGTATTTTGTCACTAATGAGTTGACATTTTAAATAAGTTTTTGCCCACATCCAAAAGAGTTTCTAGGTGGTGCAGGGCTAGATTCAAACCTGAGCCTCCAGCTCATAGAGCTCACTTTCTAGTTCCTGGAATTCCTCCAGAGCCCTAACTAGCTGATTCTTAAAGATATTTGTCTCTACGTGTTTTAAGGTCACCAATTAGCTGACTCTTAAAGACAGTTGCCTATATTTATTGAGAGAATAGTACAGTGCAGTAAGAGTGAATTACTGGATGGAAGGTCAACATATCTGTATGAAGCTGTCAAGAAAGAAGCCAGAGAAATTAGCATACTTAGCACTATACTCTCCATGTCTATCCATTTATAAGCAAATTTCATGACTTCATCTCCCTAACAGCTGCGTAGTATTCCATTGTGTAGATGTACCAAAGTTTCTTTAACCAGTCATCTGTTTTAGAACACTCGGGTTGTTTCTGGAGGCAGGGGGAGGGTGGGAAAGGGGGGTGTATACCTGGGATATTGGTGGAGGGATGGGTGTTTGATCATTGTGAGATTGTAACCCAAACATGAAAGCTTGTAACTATCTCACGGTGATTGAATAAAAGTTTAAAAAAAAGAAGAAATTAACATACTTCTCCCATCCACACAATCCCCTGATATAAACAACTCACATCTCACAGTATGCTTCTGTAGGGGAACTATCAGCATATATTTTTCACAATCAAAAAAGGCTTTTATGATTTCACATGGGAAGATAAAAATGCAAACAACTAAGCTTGTCTTGGCACTGGATAGAGAGAAGAAAGCCTGGCTTTGTATCACTGCATTTTATAAACAAATGGAGCTCTTTCACCAGTGGCATCACAGAGAGCTCAACCTTGCAGAAATAGTCTTCTGGCAGTTTGAAAGGAGAGGATTTTCTTCCAGGCTTTGTGCAACAATGCTTAGTACTCTATCACACTGTGAGCTGCACGGTTACTCTTTAAGCATTTCCTTAGGGGCCCGCTGAGTTTCTGCCTCTAAAAACGGGAGAATGTCAGATCTCAGAAGAGTCTGTGCTTCCCACCAAAATTTCTTTTTTTGCTTTTTTTTTTTTTTGCTTTTTGGGTCATACCCAGCGATGCTCAGGGGCCACTCCTGGCTCTGCACTCAAGAATTACCCTTGGCCTTGCTCAGGGGACCATATGGGATGCTGGGAATAGAACTCAGGTCAGCCCTGTGCAAGGCAAACGCCCTACCTACGGTGCTATCACTCCAGCGCCCCCTCCATCAAAATTTCTGAAGGGGGGATTCGAATCCTACATCTCACAGAGGCTCAGGACCACCCAAATTAGCAGACAATGCTTCCATTATGTAGAAAGTCTTTATTCAAATGATGACCTATGGTGAAAAAACAGCACCTTGTGGAAGAGAATCCACTGGCATCAGATGCATCAGATGATACTCTTCAAACCTCCCTTCCTTTCAGCAGCGTGACTCTCTTGGATACAACTTAAGGAAAATCAATTTGGAAAAAGAAAATGGCCCAGGCTACATGATTGCTTTCCTTCAGAGCAATCTTAGGCCGAGGAAAGGTAAACAGGCTTTTATTATTCCATTTAGAATTTCCCTTGAGTGCTGACTTCTGATCATAAATGAGACACAATTATTTTGCCAACTAAAATGACCAAAAAAAGCAATCATATTTACTAAAGTTTTAATATAAAGTCACCAAAGAATCATGATAAGAAAGATGCTCCTAGTTTGCTGTGATAACTCTTACTTTTTTTGATAAGGGTTATACCAGGCATGGTTCCCATCATTTGTGGATGAGAGTTCCTCTTTCACCACATTCCCACCATCACAGATGGTCTCGGTATTTTTCTTTGATTTTTATTAGCGAATCACCGCGAGGTACAGTTACAAACTTATGAACTTTCATGTTTGCATTTTGTTCACATCCCTCCACCAGTGCCCATTCTCCTCCACCAATGTTCCCAGTATCCCTCCCACCACCCTCACCCCAACCCTCACCACCCCACCCTGCATCTGCAGCAGGGCATTCTCTTTTGTTCTCTCTCCTGTTGGATGTTGTAGTTTGCAATAGAGGTATTGAGTGGCCATCATGTTCAGTCTATAGTCTACTTTTGGCATGCAGGTATAGTAGAAATGACATCTGCACTTTTATGTTCATTGCAGCACTGTTTACAATAGCCAAACTCTGGTCTCAGTATTTTTTATATGTGCCATGTTCACTAAGAAATAGGCTACAAAATGACCCAGCAATTTCAATTGTTGAACATTTATACACAGGACGCAACAACTGTTGTCCCATTGTTCATCGATTTCCTCAAGCGGGTACCAGTAATATCTCCATTGTGAGATTATTGTTATTGTTTTTGGCATATTGAATACACCACAGGTAGGTTGCCAGGCTCTGTCGTGCGAGCGGGATACTCTTGGTAGCTTTTCGAGCTCTCTGAGAGGGAGACACAACAACATTCACTAAAATAGATGGACTCATACCATTGTTCATTGCAGATCTAAGTAATATCACAAAGATACAGAATCAACCTAGGTTCCAGTAATAGATAAATGGGTCATTAAGATGGGATGTATGTATGCAATAGAATATGTCATAGCTATGAAGAAATATCAAATCATGTAATTCACTGGCACAATAACGGAATTGGAAGATATCTTATTAAATAAAGTAAGTCAGAAGAAGACAAGCAGGATGACCTCACTTATGTGTGGTATACTAAAGAACTGGACAAGGGAAGGCAATGTTTGAAAGGGGAAATGTCCCAGTCACCCAACTTACAAGACTATAGGGAAGAGAAGGGCAGAGAAAGAAACGAAGGCAGATGAAGTGATAGAAGGGAAGCGACAGGGATCAGGGGCAAGGGGATCTGAGTAGGTTGGTGGTGTAGAGGAGAGGGTCAGCTAAACATCCAAACCACTGCATCAACAACACAAAAGGCAATAGATCCAAACTTCAAAGACTAAACTTTAAAATGTACCTGTCAAGGGGGAAGGTTGCGGATGGGGGTCATGGGGGGAGGGAACCTGGGAACCCTATCGAAGGAAAAAGACATTGGTGATGGAACATAGTATGTAGAAAACCCAAATATGAAGAACTTTGTACAGAATGGTACTTTAATAAAAATGAAATTAAATATTAAAGAATCATTAACATATAACTTTTTGTTATGAGGAACCTATACGAAACATAATGACCTCTTTTCAAACATAGATCTGTCTTCTCTAGCTTCATAGCGTGGGCATTTAATAACGAGTAGACTGTGTTGTCAAGAAGGTTACATCACTCTAGGAAAGATTGAATCAAAACTCTTGTCAAGAGGAACCAAAGTAAACATAAACAAATAGGATTATATTAAATGTCTTCCACTGTGAGCAAAGGTTTTATAATTTAAAAACTTATTTAAACACCCTACTGAATGGATGAAACATCTGCAGATCTAACAAGCAGGTAACTACAACATACTACAAGTGTCAGATGAAAAAAAGCAAGAAAAGATATATTGTCTAATGAGACAAACACCAACCTCTTAATTTATCACTGAAATAATAAGGATTTGTGACCCAGGGCAAGAAAGGGTTAAATTGTTATGTAGGGGATATTGGCACTGTGTCGCTGGGCATAGTGTGGGGATATTTTAATCCTTAAAATAAAACATGTTTATTATTATAAACTAATATTATTCAATAAGAAGTATTTAAATATTAGAAACTTTATCAAAATAAATTTTCCTATATCAAACATTTAAGATAGAAAGTACTTTTTTCAAGATGTGTACTTTATTTCTGAATTATACATTAATATGATGTAATACACACTGTGGTTATTTTCTGCAAATTGCTATAACTAACTCTTTCCTTTCCTGAGGTATTTCACTGAGAAAATACCAGGCCATTCTAATCACTTTTAAAAACTAAGCAGGATGCACACAGTGAGGTTCCATTTAATGCACTGTCCAACTGACATAAAACCAAACACAATTTAACTGTTTTTTAAAGAAAAAAAATGAATGTCTCTAAGAATGACAAATGACTGAAAATGTGGCAAAACTACCCATAGAAAGTTTGAGAAAGTTTGAAAAAAAGTTTGTATAAAGTATAATTCAGAAAAAAGTTTGGAAAAAAATGACCATTTTACAAGCATTTTAGGAAAGTGTACTATATATTCACAGTATGTTAGCTGTATGGTAGCTTAGTACTTGAAAAGTTGTTCATTTATTTTGGTCAGTGTATTTCTTCTAAAAATAACAGTGCAATGTCTCAGCTTTGAATGGCAAAGCATTTTGCTTTCTACCATTTCTGGAAAAATTTGGGAAATACACAATTAACAATAAATTTAAACAACAGTTTATACCTAAGGTGAAAAATATCATTAATCAAACTTTAACATTTAAAGATCGTATTTAATAGAAAAGAGAGCAAATATAATCAAATTAATTGCTTCTCAGCAAGCTAAAAAAATAGTAAAACAAAGAAAAAGAATAAAAAACACAAACCTACAGTACCAATTAGTGCCAATTTTAAAGATCCTATGAAGCTATAAAGATAGATTTCACTTATTTTTCTTTAAATAATTTTTACTGCCAATTTAGGAATTGGAGACCCATTGGCCAAAAATATTTGCAGGGTATGCCTTTCAACATGTAACCTCTAACATGCTCAGAATTTGTGAGATATATATATGTGAATATGTAAATCTTACATATATGCTATCACTGGAGCAATAATACAGAGGGTAGGCATTTGCCTTGCATGCGGCCAACCTAAGTTCGATTCGTCCATCCCTCTCGAAGAGCCCGGCAAGGTACCAAGAGTATCTCGCCCGCACGGCAGAGCCTGAAAAGCTACCTGTGGCATACTCGATATGACAAAAAGAGTAACAAGTCTCACAGTGGAGAAGTTACTAGTGCCTGCTCAAGCAAATCAATGAACAACAGGATGAGAATGCAGTGCAATGCTACATACATATGTATAATATTTATTAATACTGATTTTGTTATTATTAACAATAATATAAAAGTAATATCATTGTGGTTGTATTAAGCATAGAATCTCTATCAAATTAAAAGAAAATTAATCAAAGGGGCCAGAGCTATACAATACAGTGGGTAAGGCACTTGCTTTCCAAGTAACATCCCAGTATTCAATCCCAGTATTCCTAATAATCCACTGAACCCACGAGAAGTGATCCCTGAAAGAATAGCCAGAAATAACCCCTGTGGACTGCTGAGTGTGACCCCAGATTAAAAAAAGAAGAAAAGAAAGAAAGACACTTTATTGTCACCTTGACTCAAAACTCATAGAGAACTTACTAGTTTATACCATACACTGCAAATTTTCTGAGTTTTGAATAAAATAAAACTAACAGGACAACAGAATCATAAGAAAAAAATGTATTTATATCAACTTTAAAACAATCAAAATTTTATAGAATATCTTGACTCTGCGTCAGTTTGTCTTTACTGGGGAAACTCAGAGGAGTGTGGTTGAGTTTCCCTCCCCAACACAGTAGAGCCCCAGCAGCCGAAAACCTCCAGAAACTAAGTGCAGCCATGCTCAAGGCCGTGCTCCACAAACTTCGACCAGCCTCACCTGTGAGGGAACCTGCAGAAAACCCAGGTATGCAGGACCAGTGACTGAGATCCCCAAGCTCACTCGGATTGGGACTGAGCTTCCTTCCCCCAGATCCCCAGTTTTTCAGTAGTTTGGCAGTCATACCCCAAAAGTGCCCCCAGTTTCATAGAATCTCATCAACGGCCTAAATTCAAAGACTCTGAAATAAAGCCCCCGGAAGACACAACATAGGCTTTATCATGAGTGAATCTGCTCTATAATAATGTTCTAAATTTCAGGGATCCTGGAGCAACCTCTCATATTCTACACCACTGATATACCAAAAGTAGCACACATTTGTTTGCATTTAACATACATGCTTCTAATCTCTTATAGAGGGCACAAATGGTTCCAGAATGAAATACAACAATCTTCACACACTTAGCTCGTATGGTGGTGGGGAGGTGCACGGTGGTGGGATTGGCGTTTGAATATTAAATACAATGAATAATTGTGAACAACTTTATAAAAATAAAATAAAATTAATTGAGAAGAAAATAAAATTATAAATAAATGAAAATTAAAGGATATTTATGCTAGTTTTGTCTATTTCTGTTCGCAGTAATATATTTTATATTGGGATATATTATTTTATATACTAAAAGTTCTTGGCATAATTTATACATAAAACTTTAGAGTTACAATCCATTTATTACAGGTTGTTTAAAAACAAAATTTAGGGGAACAGTGTGACAGTTGTGCAGGTAGAGCATCTGCCTTGCATGTGACCAATTTATCCCAATCCCTGGCAAACCATATAGTCACCTGAGTACTGTTAGGAGTGATCGCTAAGTACAGAGCCAAGAGTAACCCATAAGTTACACTGTGTATGGCCCCCAAGCCAAAGTACAAATGATAATAATATTTTTTAAATGACAACTGAGAGGTAGCACAGCAGGTAAGGTGTTTTTCTTACATTCTACTTACTTATTCAGGTTCGATCCCCAGCACCGCATATGTCACTGCGAAGCCTGCTAGGAGTGACCTCTGAGCAAGAGAGCCCGCTGTAAGCCATGAGAACTGCCAGGTGGAGCCCCAATACCAACCCCTCCCCAAAAGTAATAAGATTTAAAATGTATCATTTAAATTTTCTTGCACTAACAATGTATACCTAAAGTATAATTATTGAAAGGTTTTTAAATCTTGTGACTTCAATTTTAAAAATTTCTCCTTTTTTAATAAATCACAATATTTCTTGTTCTCCTATGATACAACCACATGTTTTAAAAGATTGAAATGCTAAACAGTCATTATGTAATAGAAAACATCATTATAATGCAGAAGAATAAGTAGCTAATTGACCACTTAATGTTTATAATAGCTTTGATATTTTTACTAAATTTATAAAATTGACATGTTTCTTCTTAATGATAGGCATGACCTTATGTACCAAAAGTACTGATTTGAATATTCAACAACTTCTTAAATCATCTTAATTAATCTAAAGGTTGGTTTATTTTAGGAAGAAATCATAGCAGGAATCCATACTTCTAGTCATGCAATATACAACATTTGAGAAAACAGAAGGAAAATTTAATTTTAAAAAAGTAAACAATAAAGTCAAGTTGAATGGTGGAAGCAATCATGCAGAATGGATGGGCAAATGGTGATCACCTAATTGGAGTTTTATCTTAGGAACTCAAGTTAATAGGATTTTATCTAAAAGATTACAGCAAATATATAATGGAAGGGCATTTTGTTGAGGTCCAGTTTCTCTTGCCATCCTATTTCCAATTATTTGTCTTGGGCTGGAGCGATAGCACAGCGGGTAGGGCATTTGCCTTACACGTGGCCAACCTGTGTTCGATTCCTCCATCGCTCTCAGAGAGCCCGACAAGCTACCGAGAGTATCCCGCCTGCACGGCAGAGCCTGGCAAGCTACCTGTGGTGTATTTGATATGCCCAAAACAGTGACAACAAGTCTCACAATCGAGACATTACTGCTTGAGCAAATCGATGAACAGGATGACAGAGTTACAGTGCTACAGTTTTTCAGGAAATCTTTAGTCCTTGTTGTCACTTAACAGTTCTCAACCTCTGTGATTTAATCACCCTCTTCTTTTTTAACATGAGTGTTCTTTTGTCCTATAGTTTTTTTATTTGCTCAAAATTTACCTGTGCTGAGTTTCTAGTCAGATGGCAGAAAGTTAGATGTCTAACTTTCACTGTGGAAAGTAATGTGCTTTTTATCTATATTCTCACTAGAATTGTTTTTCTGTTTCCCTATACTACTCTACTTGTTTCATTCACATCTATTGTATCTATTGTATCTGTTGTATATCATGTCAGTTCCTCATAGAGTTATTTATGTAGATATTTAGATTTCTTGAAATCCAAGATGATCAGATTTATATTTTCATCTCTCAAAATAGCCAGGAAACTAACACAGTATCAGTAGAGTATAAATATGATACAGTGCAAAATAAAAACAAAACAGATCATGGAAAGTCAAACATGTGCTAATGAATGAGCTGCTAGATTCGGCAAGAGTCATCAGATTTTAAGTTTATAATATTGGAGAAAATAAAATACTCTACTTATGAGAGTGGTAATGTTTCTGTTTTGGATATGCAAATGTATGCATCTCTATCACCATAATGTACTCAAAAAAGATCTATCATAGTGACAAGAGAGAGAGAGAGAGCAATATTAAAAGTTTGAACTCAAAAGTTTAAAATTCAAATATCTCAAGTATTTGAGGACATCTAAAGGCAAAGGGAGCAAAGCTATCAGAGGTTTTTGAGAAGAGAAATTTTAGTAGCCAAGGAAGACATATTTTCCATAAAAACAAATATAAACAGGATGAACCTATAAAGAAAGAGCATTATTTGGGAATGTCACCTCAAAAAGACAGATAAACTATAATTATTAACATTATGTAATGTTGGTGTACAACATCTCACATTCTCAGGCCTAGCTAGGCTTGGACATAAAAATTGTTTTTCTCTTACTTTTACTGTAATTGACTATGCTTCAGGTTATGTAACTGAATTTGATACTGTTTCTGTTGACTAAGTTAACTTTCATATTCTGCTATGTGGCTGAATATCGTTGGATAGAAGATTAAACTAGCTAATAAAAGATTAAACTAGTTAATAAACTAAACAGGCTGCTCTAGATCATACACAACCAGAGACAGTTGTGGCCCTCCATAAAATATTTTGATCCAGAGACAGAGCAGTGAATCCCGGAAGATAGCAGCTCACCGGAGATCTCTCTGGACCCCGTACTGAGCCATGTCCACTGGGGCACCACAGATGGAGTGGGTTTGCTCTCCACCTGCTCCAGATGAAGCCACAGTGGCCATGGCTTCCAGAAGAAAAACCCAGGTACACTGGTTCAGGGACTAAGGCTCCAGGCCTCATGGGGGCAGCAGAGACAGGCTGTCCCTTCCAGTCTACCAGCCTGTTTGGGGTCCTGGCTGTCGCACCCATGATCTGCCTCTGGGCTCCATCTTAGCACTGTCAATGGCCTTGATGGCCTAAATCCAGAGACTCCAAAATGAATCTCAAAATGGAGTAGCTGCCTATAGAGATGTCTCTGGACCCCAATCATTTACAATTTTAGAATTCCAGAAGCATGCTTTTGCAGTTGTGTGACCTCTCATGATATTCATAATAAACAATAGAAAATAAATTATCTAGCATCTGCCCCTAGCAGGCAGGCTCGAATGGTCATGGGAAAGTTCTAAATAAGGGGGAAGGTGTAACTGTGGTGGAATTGGTGTTGAAAAATTGAATGTAATCAATTAATGTGAACAACCTTAACGCTGTAGCACTGTTGTCCAGTTGCTCATCGATTTGCTCAAGTGGTCACCAGTAACGTCTCAAATGGTTACCAGTAACGTATCCATTGTGAGACCTGCTTTTGGCATATCAAATATGCTATGGGTAGCTTGCCAGGCTCTGCCGTGCGGGCTACTCTTGGTAGCTTGCCGGGTTCTCCTAGAGGGATGGAGGAATAGAACCTGGATCGGCTGCATGCAAGGCAAACACCCTATCCGCTGTGCTATTGCTCCAGTTATGAAAATAAAATGAAAGAAAGAAAGAAAGAAAGAAAGAGAGAAAGAGAGAGAGAAAGAAAGGAAGAAAGAAAGAAAGAAAGAAAGAAAGAAGGAAAGAAAGAAGGAAAGAAAGAAAGAAAGAAGGAAAGAAAGAAGGAAAGAAAGAAAAAGTCTCAACGCATCATTAGTCTCTTTTACACGGATATTTTTTCAAAGGTTAGTCTGATTATTCTCAGTAATTTTCATACTTATTGAATAGTCTAGAAATTCTTCATATCCATGGGAGATTGATTCTAGGACACCTGAAGACACTGGAATATACAAGATCTCACACCTCATTTATAAAATTATGAAGTATTTTTATATATACTATAGTTTTCATGCAAAGAACTTTAAATAACTTCTTAAATAATTTATAATATCCGGTTAATACAAATATAATGTGAATAGTTGTTACATGTTCAGAAAGTTGTGACAAGAAATATGTCTCTGAATTTTCAATATGGATACAACATCATTGATCTAAGTATATGGCAGTGTTTTTGATCAAAAGTTGGTTGAACCTTGGTGGTGGGAAATGTGCAATGGTGGAGGGATAGGTGTTTGATCATTGTGAGATTGTAACCCAAATATGAAAACTTGTAACTATCTCACGGTGATTCAATAAAATTAAAATAAAATAAAATGGAAAAAAAAACTTGGTTGAACCCAAGGAAGTGAAAAATTTTGGGGCTAGAGCAATAGCACAATGGGTAGGACATTCGCCTTGCACGTGGCTCACCCAAGGTTTGATTCCTAGCATCCCACATGGTCCCCTGAGCACTGCCAGGGGTAATTCCTGAGTGTAGACCCAGGAGTAACCCCTGTGCATATTCGGGTGTCACCCCCCAAAAAAGGGAAGTGAAAAATTTAAACGGAAAACACTGACTGTACATGTGCTTATCATTATCAATTTTATGATGAAATTAATATTTTATTCCATTCATTACTGTATGTGTAAAACTAATAATGGCACTTTCCATGTTGGAAGCTCATATGAAATAATTGTTTCACTGATAAAGTGAAGACATGATCAGATGGAAAAATTATTGCAATAAAACAAAATATTAAATTATAAAGCTATCATTCCCATTCTATTTCCTCTTTTCTAAAAAAGTTCACCCATTTGGACTACAGAGAAGAGACTCGGATGTTATAAACAAATGTAAATGCTTGCTAAACGCAAATTATTTTTTTCAGATGGTTCCAAGGCCATTATTAGTGAGCCAAGAAAAGCAACAAAGAAAAACACAAATGATGAGAAAAAATTAATAGAGTAGTTGGAGAAATTATTAGGAAGCAAAACAAAAAATAAATGTTTACAACTATGAATCCAAAACTAAGGGAAAGTGGAACTTTTTTCAAGAAACTGGAGCACAGAAAAAAATTTAAGTATTTTATTTTTATAATAGAACTGTAGCACTGTTGCTCTATTGTTCATTGATTTGCTTGAGCTGGGACCAGTAACGTCTCCATTGTGACACTTGTTACTGTTTTTGGCATATTGAATTTGCCACGGGTAGCTTGCCAGGTTCTGCTGTGCAGGTGGGATACGATCAGTAGCTTGTCGGGCTCTCTGAGAGGGATGGAGGAATCAAACCCGGGTCAGCAGTGTCCAAGGCAAATCACTCTACCTGCTGTGCTATCATGCAGGGTGGGAAATTGATGATTCAAATAAACTATTTTTGAATTAATATTATTAAAATGTAGTGAAAAATCCTGTTCTTGACCTTTTTATAATATTAATTCAAACATAGCTTATGTAAATCATCAATTCCCCAGTTCAGATATATTATGCAGAGTCCTGTACTATGGATAAAAAAATGGACTCACAATGATATTTGGAACTTGCAATTTTCAAAATTTCAAGTTCTGTAGTAACTTTGGGGGCACTTCCCCCTTCTTCTTACTTGCAGCTTCTCTCTGTTGCATATTCACAAAATTGTTGTCAGCTCTGCAGCTACTCTGGCCTACATTTCTCCCATAGGTCCATTCTGCATGTCAACCATGTGTCCCATAACGGTTGTGCTCTTCTCTATTGCACCACACACGATGCCAAGAGTGATCTCTTAAGAGAAACAATTGGGTTGTTGGATTCCACCCCCCCCCAAAACCAACAAAAACTATCAATGACAAGCAATCTGAAAGTGTCAGGTTGGGTGTAAGGATAGGACAGCAGATAGAGGGTCCTTGTTTTGCACGGGAAGCTGATCTCAGTCTGATCTTAGGAATTGCATACGCTCCCCTAAGAAACACCCAGGATTGCTCCCTCATTACAGATCTCGGAGTTAGCCCTGAACACCATCAGGTGTGGCCCCTAAACAAACAAACAAAAAAGAACAAAGAAACAAAGAAAACAAAGAGAATAAATAAAAACACAAGAGTGGGGCTGGAGTAATAGAATAATGGGTAAGGCACTTGCTTGCATCTGGCCAACTCAGGTTCAATCTAAGGTATCCCACCTGGTTCGCTGAGCAGCCATGGGGTAATTCCTGAGTGTCACCAGGTGTGACATAAAAACAAACCAAATAAGCAAGCAAACAAAAAGAGCATGAGAGAGAAGTGAAAGGAATAAAAATAGAATAATTATCAATGGACTCCACAGTCATAGGGTGTTAGAAGCAATCAAACCAGACTACATGTGTTAGGGAAGTAGAGGAGTATTAAATTCAGACTAAAAATTTAGGAAATGACTTTTTTTAGGGACCAAACATGTGAGTGGTTATGACTTACTCTTCACTCTGAACTCAGATGTCACTCGGTTTTGTTGTCAAGGAAATAACTGTGATGGTGGAGACAGAAGTAGGGTCGGCCATAGACAGTGTAAGTGCTTTAACCCCTGTGCTATGTCTCTAATCTGGGAGCAGCTGATGTATCAAGATTTGGAGTAAGATTGGTAATGCAACAGTGACAAATACATAGGACCACCCTTCTACCTCCATACTAAAATGAGTCTCACATGTTTGTTAATGTGTGGAAAGCTAATGAGGTATGTATTTGTATAATCAATACAACGAACATTTTGTCATCATATTATCTTTAGGGTGAGAGCATATATAAATAAGTACATTAGTTTTCTGTGGTTATTAGTTTGACTGAACTGACTTGGGTAAAGGAAGAAAGTAACTACTTTGACAATTTATAGATGACTTGGTTACATAGACATTTAGAACTTTAGACTATATGCTTTTAAACGTGACCCATAAGTCAAGATAGAAACAAGCTAAATTAAAAGAAAAATAACAGTTTCACAGATCTTATTTGTGTGTTTTTATTTTATTATGGATTCTTGACTCATATAGATTATTGGTCTGGAACTATCCTGGGTGCTGAAAATAAGAGTGAATGCAACAGACAAAAATCACCGACTTTGCAGAATCTTTTTTTCCCATGACAAATTCGAAAATAACTACTTGAAGTCAATTCTGCTCTGTAATTTCGTAACTCTACATTTTACAACCTTTTCAAGTGACTACAATTTCCGAGCTCTGGGTATCTCTGAACACTTTTCCTATCATTTTTTCCCCTCTCATTGCTTTCTCAAGTCACAAGACTGTCCTCACAGTGTTTACTTTTTCAATTCTGGACTAGAATGCTCTGCACAGATATTTAAATAATATCAATCATTTGTCAGGGGCCAAATATCAACTCATCAGGGAAACTTTCTGTCTGTATCACTGTCATACGATTGCTCATCGATTTGCTCAAGCGGGCATCAGTAACGTCTCCATTGAAAGACTTGTCTTTACTGTTTTTGGCATGTAGAATACGCCAGAGGTAGCTTGCCAAGCTCTGCTGTGTGGGCGGGATACTCTCGGTAGTTTGCCAGGCTCTCTGAGAGGGATGGAGGAATCTAACTTGGGTTGGTCTCATGCAAGGCGAACACACTACCCGCTGTGCTATTGCTCCAGCCTCATAGAGAGAAACTTAATATCATTCATATTTAAAATCTCTACCAGACCAGAAACAAAAATAAGGGAACTACATTACATAGAAAATTACATTCTTGAAATAGACTGCTTTATAGATGTTTATAATATTACAAAAAACCAGAGGAGGAGCAGGGTCAGAGAATTCCCAAGTTTTGTTATTCCTTCTAGACTTCTTGCCATTTTTGTTCATTAAGGAGACTTTTGTTTTTACACACTTAGAAAAGAGCTGGAGTTTGCAATACTCTGTGTCCAACATAATGAGGTTCTGACACATTCTTTATAAGATAGCAACACCTTATTAGCCACAGAATAATAAATAGAACCAAAATGAGAGAACTAGACAACTCTGAAATGCTCCCCTCATCACCTTACTCTCCAGGGAAGGAGAAGGTGCTAAGAGGTGTTGAATAATAATCACAGATGAGTCACTTTCTGACTCTGTTGTCTTATGTGATTTACAGAATCTAACCCTTCAGATAGTCTTTGCTTTCTTTGCCAACCCTCCTGAAGGGGATCCTCATTCTTATTGTGCTTATTAAACCTGTTTAGGCCACGCCGTAAGGACATTGGGACGTGACACTGTCTATAGATGTGTCCAGTGTTGTCCTTCCATGCCAGATGCTGCACTGTAGCTACAGAGTTCCTTCAGTGCAGACCCTCTCTAGCTACTTGGTCTTTATCAGAAAACAGCAGTTCTGCCTGCATAGAGCCCAGTTTCTGTGAAATTAGCAGCACAGCATACGTAATAAACAAGCCATTATAAAATAAATGACTCTCGAATGGAAATGTAACTTAGTCATCTGCTATTGATTTGGAGCCTACAAATGACAGCAGAGTCCTCGCAGACACTAAAACCCTAGAAGCCATGCACATATGCAGGAGAGCTCACTGACAGCTTGCAGTTATAATGGGTGTGTGAGTTTTTTAAAAAAAAGCCCATGTAGGTGAAAGTAAATTGAAAAATTTTCTGTCAAACAGCTAAAAGGCTATTTTGTGTTTATATGGATGCTATATCTGGTCTAGGGGTCCGGGGGGTGGGGGTGTCTGGATTGGAGCAGAATAGAACACAAGACCAGTGACCCAGATAGCAAAGGCAAGGCGAACAGGGCACGATTTTCTCACTAATCTTAAGAGTACTGGGTGAGATTTAAGTGGAGACCGTATGAGAAACTGTCAAGCAAGCACATGACATAGAATTTGCTTCTATGTTGGTAAAAGGGAAGGGGCTGCAGGTGGGCCTGGGGATAATCTGTATCGTGCACTGTCAGCTTGATGGAAATAGCTGGGAAACGTGTATGATTGCTGCAACCAATTTAAAGTTGGAAGAAAACTATGATTGCTCTGGAATGTGAGTTCCTGCCCAGCTTTATCCCAGGTGGTAATCAAAGGATCCCAGTTGCGTACTCCCTAATAAGACCGTAGTAAGTACCAAAAGTCCCAAGGTTAGTTTAGTAGTAAGATGGGATTTGGCATGCAGTATGTGTGGCTTTTCCTAGCTTAGAATTTTATTTTCACATCTCAGTAGCGTATGCAATGTCATTCCCTCTCTCTTAAATGTAAGATTATCTTTCTAGACATATACTTCCCGAACTCCTCAAACATCCAGAATATAACATATTTACCTAGTCCGTTTTATTAGCTTGATAGGGGTTTTAAAAGGATCAATGGAGTTAATATGTGCCACTGTCACTGTCACTGTCATCCAGTTGCTCATCGAGTTGTTCGAGTGGGCACCAGTAACGTAACTCATTGTGAGACTTATTGTTACTGTTTTTGGCATATGGAATATGCTATGGGTAGCTTGCCAGGCTCTGCCGAATGGGCACAATACTCTCGGTACCTTGCTGGGTCTCTGAGAGGGGTGGGGGAATCGAACACGGGTCGGCCGCATGAAAGGTGAACACTCTACCGCTGTGCTATCACTCCATCCCAATATGTGCCACAGTCTCAAATTTCATTTTCCAGTGCTTTGTAACCATTTTAGTTAACAGAAGGCTTTATCCCCTGTACTTGGCCTCCCTGAGTTGCGTGAATACACTGCTTCTCTGTCTTTCTCTGGTGGTGGGTCCTGGAAAGTCTGTCTTGAAAGACCAAACATAGTGATGTAAACCTGCAAGTTGAATGGACTCTGTTTGCTTTTGTACTGAAAGAGCTAATGAAAGAAGGGTAGAATCATAACATGTAACAAAGAATAGGAGCAACAGTTGAAATTGATAATGTGTAGGCTACATCCTAATGGAAACTTCTATGAAATTCTGTAATAAAAAAAATGTAAAAGATACAGTCACAATAATGCTGCATAGCAAACAGGCCCAAACACATGTGCAAACTACATATAATAAACAACTGTTCTCATGTGTGTAGCTCTGAAGACTAGGGCAAACTTAATCCAATAAATCCTGTTTCAGGATGTATTAGATGCAGGCAGTAAACCATGGTTACAGAGAGAAATAGATATTTGTTAGGGTTTAGCAGATTTTCTTTAATAGTTTCTGAATTTAGTGCTTAAGAGTGATCTTTCCTCCTTTGTATCTGCTAGTATTCTGTTTTCTCTTTTTATAATCTATAGAAACAGTAGCAATTAAAAAAAAACTCCCACGAGTGCTCCTTAACATAAACTGTACCTATTAGTACATCACTGACACTCAAGTTTTTAAAGCCTCTATTACATTATCATGATCTCTTCCATTCTTTAAGACTATATTTTAACTCAGTTGATTTTATCTATACCCCAATAACTGCATCCAAGTTTTCTTTGATCTTAATTGCCTACCTACATGTACAGGCCAAGGTGTCCTAAATTTCTTGCATAAAACAATGCTGTGGAATGTAATTATATCAGATTGTCTCCAAAAATACAGAAGCAACAAAATTTATCTTTGGTTCAATATTTTGAACAAAACTTGGTACAGTAGGGAGAAACTTAATGAGTTCTCATTTAGTGCCATTAAAACAAAAAAAGATAATATTTCATTGTAGTAAAACACTGGTTCCACAATTTGATATTTTAGAAATGAATTATTCATTATCTTAATAATGGCAGTGCTAATAAAGACTTGGGATCAGCAATATGATTGTCAATATTTGATTTTAGAGGATAGTGACAATAGAACAATAAAAGCATTGTGAAAGTCTATGACTATTGTTTTATCTTCCTAGTGATATCTATAAGCCAAACAGAAATAATATTAGATTAAAATAAAGGTTTATGTGAATACACATTTAAATATTAAAATGTACTTTGTTATAAAAACAAAAAAAACATTATCTTCTCTGGTAGTTCCTTATTTTCTCAGCCATCCATGATAACATCTTAGGCAGGAAGTGGAATCATTTCTTTAAAATATTTTATCATTGCCCATTCAAGAAGCATCTGATTGGTATGGGATTCCAAACGTTATGGGAGGTCAAATGGAAATCTCCTCTAGTCACAGAGAGAAAATAGCTGTTATTTGTCAGAGAACTAGATTATTCCAGTTTAGAAAAACCTATGCTCTCAGCTATTTTGCTATCTATAGAAGTATGCTTAGCAGTACTCGCCATTTAACACCCAGGTCACCACTTATCTAAATGAGTTGCCATGTGGAAAATGTGGATGTCCTAGCAGACAAGATCTGAGATGCATTATTCAGAACTCTTCTGCTCCAAGTGAGAGAAAATCAACTCCCACTGCCTTAAGAGGGAAATGGAATTTATTGACTCATAGAACCTACAAGTCAAGAATGGTATGGTTGCAAGCACCTCTCATCCAGAGCTTCTCCGGATGCCATGAGCATTCATGTGATTTTTATATGTTGATTATTGTGTTTTAATCCCTGGCATTGTTGTCATCTGCAAAGCCTCATTTTTCATACAATAGTGATAACAGAAATGCTATTGGCTCTAGATTTAACTTTTTCTTTTATAAAAAATTATCTTTGTCACTTCAGGAATTTAATAAAAAAGAAAAAGGAAGAAAAGTGAAAAAGTACAATCCTCTTTTCTCTTTCAAGATAGGTCTGGTATAAACTATTGGCTTGGGACACCTTGTCAAATAGGTTAGAGATGGCTCCTGCTGCATCTCTGAAATAATCATTTGGTGTGTCATATCTGTTTTAACCCGGGAAATAATAAGGTCATGACTCATTGCCCAAAGATGAGGGAAATTGAGGAAGAGGGAAGTTTCTTATTTCAGAATTGGGAAGTAGTGTTCTTTGTCAATCCAGTGGAGACTGCTGATCAGGTCAACACACTGATTACATGGCCGGAAGAAGTTGTCCACTGAGATTTGACTACAAGGAGTTCATCCCCTCTTCTGTACTGAGGGAAAGGTGATTGATTGACCCTGTGTGTTTGCCCTTTCCAAAGGCCTCAATAACTCAGATCCCCAAGGCTAAGGGTACAGAAGACTCAACAACAGAAATCCAATTAGCAACTTCTCTCTTTGAAAACCAAATACTCTTGGGGGATATTTCTTGAAGGCGTTTGCCTTGCTACATTCAACAACCTAATAATAAGCTTTGTGGCGTTTCAAAGAAATTATTGTGCAAAGTTAATTTACAAGAAATGAAAATAACATATGTGCTGTCTTCTTCCCCCTAAGCAAGTATTAAATTTACTCTCTTAAAAAAGACTCCATATACACATAACAACGGCTTCTCTCCATTGATGATTATTCTTTTATTTATCTTAGTTTACAGAGCTCTTATAAAAGAAAAAAAATAGTGTATAATTAAAACCAGGGACTAATTCTAATGTATGTAATTATTAAATCCCAATGCTTCCTGTAAAATAGAATCCTGCTTGAGGTGAAAAGAGACCTCAATGACTAAGCAGATGCTTTACATGCAGAAGGCGTAGGTTCAAGTCCTTGCACTCGATGGTCCCCTAAGATCTACCTTGGCCAACCCCATGAGAACCATTTGTATGTGATTCTGCTCTGCCAAAATATAAGAATATTCTTCATCAAAATACAAGATTAATCTTAGAGTAAGAATAGTAATATGCCAATAGTTAATATGCCACCAAAAAAATCTCCAACAAATTAAAAGCAATTATTTTTCATGATAATTACTGAGCATTTCTGAATTTTGCTAGGGTTTTGTAAGAATGCTAAAATAAAGGGGCAGAATGAGAATATATCGGGTAGGCACAAGCCTTACATGTGGCCAATCCGTGGCATTCAATATGTTCCCCCAAGCACCAGCAGGACTAATCCCTGAGGGCAGGACCAGAAATAGTCCATGAACATGGCTGGATGTGGCCCCCAAACAAACAAATTAAAAAGTGTAAAGTAAGCTATATGAAATGATATACTATATGAAATGATAAACTATATGAAATGATACTGGTGATAGCGATACTATTGTTAACACTATTTCATTGCATAAAATTAACTATATACGTGAATAAATATTTATAAAAATTGTTGGACTATAATTCTAAACATTTGAAATTTTACATTGGTTTGCCCTCTTCCCTCCCCCCATGTGAACCTCAGGTTTGAGTTCCTCCCACCACTGCACCTAAGGCACACCAAATTCCATCAGGCATCCCCATTTTTAACATCTCCTTTGTACTCTTCTTCCCCATCTGTTAACGTGGAAGTTAAGTGACTGTGAATAATCTTTATTTCTGGGCATCTATCACATTTACTTGACTTCACCTTGAGTTGCCCTTAGTTCCTAGTACCCATGAATGGGGAGTCACTCTGAAAGCCAAGGATGGGCCCTGGGCAAGTCGTAAGCTACCCTGGCAGCAAAAGAGAACAGGTAATCTCTATAAATAGTATAACAAGAACACGGTCATGGAACAAACTCTGCCATGACCCAAAAAGAAGTAACGGAATATAAGGACCCTGCTGGAGTTAGTAGAGACCAACACGGCATAAGGACTGCACTTTTTTTTTCTTTTTGGGTCACAGCCAGCAATGTACAGGGGTTACTCCTGGCTCTTCACTCAGGAATTACCCCTGGCAGTGCTCAGGGGACCATATGGGATGTTAGGAATTGAACCTGGGTCGGCCACATACAAGGCAAACGCCCCACAGACTGTGCTATTGCTCCAGCCCCAAGGACTGTACTTTTTAAGCTTAAATATATCTCTTATTGTGTCCATACAAAATGACTAGAAATATTAAGAAATTAATTTAAGATGACAGTTTAAATGGATCCTGGGTATTGAAAGAGGAAAGCAATACATCTTACATGGGATTCCACCCTTAGATGGGATTCCAACTCCTAGCAGGAATTTAGAGTGCTAGCATACATATGAGATTTTGTTCTTGAGTTAATCTCTTAGAACTTCCAATGAAGAAAGGGTTTTATATCTGTTCATTGCTTATGATAATGTTCAACCCCATCTATGTGTAACTGCTACCCCCAACTCTTCATGATTTCTCTATAAATAACATTCTGAGACTTGAATGAATGGCCACTGATTGCCAACCAGTCTGGTAGGCCCTGCTCCCATTTTGTTTATTCTGTGTGGTCAGCTGGCTGGGCAAGAAGGATGGTGATTTGTCCTGGAACACACCCTACAGGACCCTTGGTTCACCAACAAGGGGCTGGTGACCACTGCCCATGCAGGAACAGTGACAACAAATCAGGCATACAGAGGAATAATTGGTACATGAAACTGCTCAAATCACTAATCAGGAATCTAGGGATGCGACTTCTTGGTAGAACATACATCTAGCAAGCATGAAGTTGCATATTTTTAGCCTTAGCCCTCCCCCCCTCCCTCATGGAAGCACTGTCCTTATGATACTCCGTGCCCAAGCAAGTGCAGATGTCTGGTTCAAGAATCCCAAGTGCAAAAGTTCAGGTTCAAGTACCACAGCCAAGTCTGAAAAGTCCGAGAGCACAAGAGTAATGGCAAAGAGGAAGGGTTAATAATAAAAATTACTTATCATTAGGTAAGTTCAAATGAAGTCAACTCAGATATGTCACTTCACACCTATGAGGATGGCTCTGATGACAATTCAGAAGACAATAAATGATGACAAGCATGTGTATTAAAAGGAGTGTTTCTTCATTGCTGGCAGGAAAGTTGTACACTTATCATATATGTTTTTATTTGTGTGTTTTTCATGTCTACATTTAGTGTTGCTTATGGCTTATATTTGGATCTATGCTCAAGGATTATTCCAGGAGATTCTCGTGAGTCCTATAAGATGTGGGGTTAGCAGCATGCAAGGCAAGTGCTTTACTGCCTGTGCTAACTCTCAAGCCTAGAAGTATAAATATGTTTGAAAATAGTATGGAAGTTCCTTGGAAAATTTGAATTAGTAATATTGTAAAAACCCAGCAATCCCACTTCTGCAATTTATCCAAAAATATGAGAAGATTAATTAAAAATATGTTTCATATATATCTTTAAATTAGTGCATATGTATGTACACACACAGACACGCACATATATTTCACATGCACAAAAGTCAACAGCAGTCTAACTGCCCATTGAAGCCCATTGAAACAACACTAAATGTAGGGTGCCCAGAGTATATTTTAAAGGGGCTAAAGTTTCATTACTGGCATGTACAAGGCCTAATTTTGATCCTCGTTACTCTTTAACTTTCTGAGTAGGTGTACCTAGTGACTCCTAACTATACCAGATCCCAACTAATGCAGTGTCAGACCATGAACAAAATAATAAGGAGTCACATATTATGAAGCATAATCCTGGGCTCCTTCCTACTTCCAACAACACTGCACTGTAGCACTGTCATACAGGTTGTTCATCGGTTTGCTCGAGTGGGCACCAGTAACGTCTCCATTGTGAGACTTGTTGTTACTGTTTTTGGCATATCGAAATCACCACAGAGAGCTTGCCAGGCTCTGCCATGTTTGCAGGATACTCTTGGTAGCTTGCCGGCCTCTCTGAGAGGGATGGAGGAATCGAACCCAGTCAGCCGCATACAAGACAAACACAATACCCGCTGTGCTATCGCTCCAGCCCCCAACACCACTAGATAAGTAATCTACTTTCTTTAAGCTATATTTACAGAAAGCAATAATCCACACCAAGATCTAGGGAGGTAATACTCCCTAGATCAAAGCAAAGGTAAGGTAAGGCATTTGCTTTGCATGCAACTGACCCAGGGTCAAAATCCAAAACCACATCTAATGCCCTAAGCCCTGACAGGATGGATCTAGAAGTAAGCTCTAAGAGCATCTTAGTACAGTTAATAACAAAATTTGTATTGAGTCATTAAATACTCGAAATCACCCAGCCATACTTAGAAATAAGAAATTGGGAGGAATTTCATTTCCTAACTTGAAACTATATAATCAGTATAGAGTGACCAAAGCAGCATGCTACTGGGATAAAGATAGGCTCTCTGAACAATGGGTTAGATCCAGTGACCAAAGAAAAATCTTCAAATCTAGTCTTAACTGAACTTTAATTGAGTGGTTTTAACAGTTCTCATTATACAATGTTTTTCAGGAAAAAAAAAACAGAGAAAGAGAAAAAAATAACCTCTTCCAAAAATATTAAAATAGCTGCTAGACAGTCTAAAAGAAAATTAAGAGGTAAGCTGTATGATTTTGAGATGGTAAATTGTGACACTTCTTGATCCTCGAAATAGTTGGTAAATTCACACTGATATTTAAATCCAGGGACTCAATATGCTTTCTGAGTGAAAACAAAATGAGATACTAAACGGAAATTAACTGGAAAATTGTTAAACAGCCTCATCTTGCCCGAAGGGACATTTATGTAACTTCTTAATCCTTCCTACCCATCAGCTCCACATCCAGTTGATCACATGAACAAACACAACCCTAAAGGAAATGCAGACCTTGAAGTCCCTGGTCTAATAAAAGATGCCAAAGCTCTGTGTTTGTGAAGATCTGTAACTCACATTGAGAAGTTAGCCACAGTAGCCCAGGAGTCACCTTGCAAACCCAAAAGAAAAAGTACTTGGAAGAATATCAGCAGGAACCGTGTCTTTAGAGAAGCTTCGTCAGAATGTGAACAGAATATTCACAGCTGCTTGGACCTGACACAGTTCCAGGTAGTTCTGGCCTATTATTATTTTTTTTTGCCGCAGGCATCTTAACTGCTTAACTAATTGACCATAAAGCAATTTTACCAACAAGTAAAAATAACCCGTTGATAGTCTGGTTTGACATGAAGATTTCAAGTAAGTTCTCAACTGATGTAGTTTTTCCATTATATTTTATAAATCTTAGTTGTCTAATAACATACACTGTGACAAGTAGATGTACAGGTCTTAAAATAGTGGATGATAACAATAGTATATATCAACTAGATAGAAAACACGGCAATAAAACTTACTGAAAGTGGGAAATAAGAGAGTGTAAAGCCAGATAAAACACAATTCTTATCTGTTTGGAAATCCCTCAGCGACCACGGTCATCCCTTCTGCCTATCAAGATAAAATCTCACCACGTTATGACAAACATAACAAGGGAAAGGTAATAACTACCAGCAATATGAGAGCAGCAACCATCAATTATTTATTTGCACGTATTTGACTTTTGGCTTGGAGGGACATATGGCCGTCCGTGTCCAGCGCTTACTTTTGGCTCTGCACTCGGATCCTATTGGGTAGGGGATCAATCTGAGATACTGCAATTAAAATATGTTACCTCCTATTTTATCTCTGGAGTCCTGAAGTCCTTCGTGAGAAACTAGAGTTTCAGAATATCCAATTGACATCACTTGCCTTCTAATAAAATGTGTGAAGACACATTTTATCATACTTGATAAATGTTACAAGATTTTACCTGATTTTAAAATAAACTATGCTAGCAGGCTACACTTCCAGCCCATGTTCTCCCTTGGACACATACCTTGTTTGCTTTACTGATGCTTCTTTGCTTGACTACTTCCACTCTGAAGAAGCCTGTTTTTCCCTCTTTAACATGTAATTTTCCCTCTCTCTCCCCTCCCATCTTTATGAACAAGCTTCAATTTAAAAATAAATAAATAAATATAATGAAATAAACCATGGTAGCAAAGTAGGGTTTTGAATGTATGATTGAATTATATCTTATGTGTAAAAAAATTTAAAGTCACAGATGCAAAAGAGTTAATAATGTCTCCAAAGAAAATCCCATCTAGTTTCATTTGCTATGCGCATGTCTTCAACCACGTATGTTGTGTCATTGACCTTCTCTAAAAATTCAGGAAGAAAATTGATCTGTGAGTGATTAGCTGCAAAAGGGTAAAGTTTGATAACTATTATGCTTATCATATAAATACTATTTTATAAATTTTAGATATTCTATAAATCTTATATTTTCATCTTCTCCTAAATTCAAAGTTTTTTTTGTTTATACTTAGTTAACATGTAACAATAGATAGTATTGATCATGTAGTGGTTTTGACACAGAAAATGATATATAAGCTTGATATTTATATTCAATTACTAATTTATTTGAGCTATCTCAGTGAGATTTTTCTATCGGGTTCTCAGGCTATTTTAAGTCATAATAATGATACAATCAATCACTGTTTCACTGTATCACTGTCATCCCATTGTCCATCAATTTGCCCAGACGGGCACCAGTAACATATCCATTCTAAAACTTGTTGTTACTGTTTTTGTATTGCATTAATATTCTAGATATTAAGTTGTACTCAGAATTTACTAAACATCACTTTCTGACTTACATCTAAATTTTGATGCATATAATGTCACTGTAGCACTGTCATCCCGTTGTTTATCGATTTGCTTGAGCAGGCACCAGTAACATATCCATTGTGAGACTTGTCGTTACTGTTTTCGGCTTATGGAATATGCTATGGGTAGCTTCTCAGGCTCTGCCGAGTGGGCAAGATACTCTGAAAGCTTGCCAGGGTCTCCAAGAAGGGCACAGAAATCGGATCTGGATCGGTCGAGTGCAAGTCAAACACCCTACCTGCTATGCTATCGCTCCACCTCTATAACATTATCTTTTAATATGGTATTAAATATATTCAATATGTTTCTCAGCAAGGCAAAAACAAAATGATAAATAAATGTAAACACAGATCTGTGGTATTAGACCACAGATGAATGTTATTACATGAATGTATTAGATGAATGTATTAGACCACAGATGAATTAGACCATGATTAAGTTTAAGGCTTTTCTGCTTTAAGGAAGGCAGTGCTTGTCCTTGCAAACGTGAGGTAGTGATTTATATTTAGATAGATTCTTATTCTACACATTCTCATTCTACACATGCACAGGAGCTGATGTCATGACTACTCTCCCTTTATTATTTAATTTAGATTTGCTTGATCTGCTATTTCGGTTGAATTCTCAAATTATCTAATGAATGATTGAACTACCAATTCATTCTAGACATCCCTGACTTTATTTCTCTCTTCTTTGACAGAACATCTGAGGCTACTGAACAAATATAAGGCCTAACATTCAGTGCATGTTTTTCTAAATCGAAATATGCTATCAGGTTTAATGCTGTCTCATTCTATGAGATAAAACAAGCTGTCATTATGACAGCTAAATTAGGTTGCAGTAGCTTATTTTCTATAACATATGACATATGTATTCTGATCTCACTTAGCAGAATCAAACACCAAGTGAAAAAACACAGAGATATTTGGCAAGTTTTAAATATCTCATCGAATTTGATAATTGATGAATTATGGAAGTATAGAAATTCAATTTCTAGTTTTCTGAAGAATGTGTATATAATATATATTTTTTCCAGACAGTCTGGATCAGTTGGGATTCCCACCAGCAGTGAGTGAAAGTCCCTTTCTTTCTTCATCCATGCCAGCACTGATTATTCTTGGAAGTAATATTTTCATCTATATTACATGAAAATGACATTGGCCAATAATTAGCTTCTTCCTAAAATAATTGACCAAAAAAGAAAACAATTTTTTTCAAAAGAAAGATGACTAGAAAAAAAACAAATTAAAAAAACACCCCCACAGATTGGAAGAGGTCATTTGCCTTTCATTCATCAGATAAAGGATTGCTATATCTTCATCACTTATCATCAAGGAAATTAAATCAAAATAACAATGAACTATCATCTCATACCAGTGATATCAGCACAGATCACAAACAACCTGTATAGCATGGGTGTGGAGAAAAGGAACATCATTCACTACTGCTGGGAATGTCCAGTGAACAGCCGTTTAAAAAAAATAAATGGAAACATCTCAAAAACTAGGAATTAAGCTTATATATAACCCAGCAATTCCACTTTTGTGCATCTACTACAAGGGTCAAAATATCAATTTAGAAAAGATGTCTGAACTTCTATGTTCATTGCTCTTATGTTCACAATTGCCAATATCTGAAAATGTCCTATGTGTTCAACGTCAGGTGACTGGATAGAGAACCTATGGTACAGATAGATAGATAGATAGATAGATAGATAGATAGATAGATAGATACATACATACATACATACATACATACATAGGTAGATAGGTAGGTACATAGATAGGTAGATAGATAGAGAAGTAGGTAGATAGATATACATACATATGCACAATGGAATTCTACTTGGATGCAAGAAGAAACAAAAACATGCATTTTGCTACCAGATGGATGTAGCTGGAGAGTATCAGGCTGAGACACTTTAGTCAGAAGGAGAGGGAGAGACAGAGAATGATGTCTCATTTGTGGGTTATGAAGAAAGAGAAAGAAAACAGAGGAATGTCAACTGTCCAAATGCTAACAGAAGCTGGGAAGTTGGCTTCAGTCGGTAGATTATCAAAGGAAGAGAAGGTGGATTATGGACTCTGAGACCGACGATGAAAGGACATGTACAAGTCAGTGGAGGGTATGGTGCTGGACTATTTCATATATAAAACCTACTAATAACTTATAAAACAGGGCATTCAGATTTTTTTAAACACCGTCCTGTTATCCACAGTAAAAAAAAAAAGAAATTGCAGAAAACAATATTTTTAACAAATGAGCACTAAAAAATAACTGAGTGATGAGTACTATACACAGACCAACAAGAGGAAAAAATAAAAAACACATTGATGGCAGGACAAGAGACTGGGATTCCAGCCCTCCATAAACTCCATCTTTGCACAAAGATCTACCATGGGGAGAAAACTCAACACAGCTTCCTTCTGGGCGGGCAGAAAGGGTTCAAAACTCACACTGCCCATCACTACATTATAGACCTGTACCGGATAGATGAACTTCCAAAATTCACATTGGTGGATCTGAGAACACTGAATGAGTAAGGCTCCCAGTACTGAGACATCGATTGCGCCAGGGTTAAAGACGAGTAGGCGCAGGGTTCTACTTGCTTGACCTTAGGGGCGGGCAGTGAGTTGAATACATCCATCAAGGAGGGAATTAATTGTCCTGGATGGAGCCCCACAGACTTGTTCTCTCTTTTACCACGAAAGTGGGGATACTATACAATAGGGCGTGTCTTAGCATATTTTGATATGCAAACCACTGCAGTTCTGAACTGCCAGTTGTGTAAACATGCCAAATTCATCATTCATTGACAACAGCAAGGTGTTCTCCTATTTCTCAGCTTCCAGGAAACTCCGGCAATGGCTCCCATCACATGAAAGTTGAAATGACTTTTGGTGCCAGACACTAGTGAAAACCTTTCTTGTCTAATATATCTTTCATTTTTTATGAGATTAACCTATTAGGTCTACTTTGCAAGAAAAATAAAATTGACTTTGAAGTAGATAAAATAGATTAGTGAATGAGTTCAGTGAAATGTCAGAGATTATTCAAATATATGGAATGTAAGAATTTGTCTTTGGCAAGACTACTGTAAACAAGTCTGTAGAAAGAGAAATTAACTTTGGGAAATACAATGAATAGTAAATGTGCTTCTTGTCCAGAGAAGTAGAAATTAATATGGGTCACGAACAACAATTGATAATTGCTCTTTCTGCGGATCAGATCTCAAATGCATTTCAATATTGCCACATAAAAATGCATGTTTATTTGATTACTTGATTGCTTACTGGTTCTCTTTTCAATAAAGATACAAATACAATCCTGTAACACTTGCAGATTTTAGCGGTTTTGAATATCTTGTTATTGACAATATGTTTTTAATCTTTTAAATATGCATTTTATATATTGCATAAAATATCTGCCAGTGTTATTTAAAGATTTTCATTGTCCTTTAAAATGCATTTATAAAATTATAATTTAGAAACTGCTATTGCATCAATAATTACCATACATTGGAAAACCAATTTTTATTTTATTCATATCCAATACCTATTTAAAATAAATTTCAGTGGCAAATGCTAATCTATAGAAACAATAAATTTAGAGTTTATCTATACCTATATTTATATGTGTTTGTTTACATGTGTGTAAATATATATATGAAATATTTTACCTGATAAAGCTTCTTTATTATCAAATATAGGAAAGAGTTTATTTTCATTGGCATTGAGACGCATTTCCTAGAAAGCAATGTTTTTGTTATTTTGTTTTATGTTTGGTCCACACCCAAGGTGCTCAGGACCAACTCCTGGCTCTGCTCAGAAATCATTCCCAGCTGTGCGGATGTGAAGATGGACGCCTTACACTAAACTATTGCTCCAGCCCTATTAAGCGCTTCTTTCACAATCATTTTTCTCTTGATTTTGCTGAAAATTTTTATCATGTTTACAAGGGGATTTATTGGATAGAAACATATTCCTTACCAAACAGAAAGATTCAAGTAGGTGATTTAGTTGTAAGCCTGTTCTTATATTTTTTTAATTAAATGTTGACATTTGGCAATTTAAGTTATATTTTATTGCTCACAAAAGCAAACATGTTAATAATACTTCAGGAGTGCTTCTTAAGATGTGCTGTTATTTCATAAGCTGTCTAGTTTTTCTTCCTTCATGTAAATTCTTAGCTCAGGCTTATGCTATTAAATTTCCACCGGCTTTTGCTAGCTACAGTATTTATTTCTACCACTAGGTGGCAACACTCTCTTTGCAAAAGTAATTTTAAAACAATTTATTCAATGAGAAACACTAATACATAATTTATTAAATCTAAAAAAGCAATGCTCTATGTTAGAAATAATTTGGATACCTTAAAATTTTAATCAGTACTTCATTTTCTCTTTCAATATCATTTCGTTTATCACATGAACATCAAGCACTGATAATCACCTTGTCGGAATTGGTCAGTTTTAAAGGTTGTGAATGAAACAAAACTTTTACTAAAGAAAGCTATTTAGAGAACTGTGAGGGGAGAGAAAGTGAAAGTGATGTGTTCAAGAGAGAGAACACAGGCTTCTCCCAGAGGATACATATCATGTTCAGATGTGGGTCCCCTCCATGATGGAAAAATGATCCCTGAATTTCTTTATGAAGTTGATTTTAGAGTAGGACTTCTTTAAATTGCCTTGACCCCTAGTTCTCTGAATACAGAAAAAGAAAGTAAATATAGGAGGATTTTTGTTGTTGTTGTTTTGTTTTGTTGCTTTTTGGGTCGTACCGAACATTGCACAGGGATTACTACTGACTCATGCACTCAGGAATTACTCCTGGTGGTGCCCAAAGGACCTTATAACATGCTGGGAATCGATCCCAAGTCAGCTGCGTGCAAGGTCGACACCCTACCCACTGTGCTATTGCTCCAGCCCCAAAATATAGGAGTTTTCAACCAAAGAAAAACTTTGGATCCTTTATGTTCCTTTTTAATTCTTATCACAACTTTCATATTCTCTTGAAGATTCTCCTTTTCTGAGGGGGTTTGTCCTTCTCGAATGGTGCCCCCACTTCTGCATCATTATGGCGGTTCTTAATGATTTCTAGCAAATGTTTAAGAAATATTTCTTTACTGACACCATGTATATGTTTCCAATATCGATATTAGCTCTGTAGCACTGTGTAGCACTGTCGTCCCGTTGTTCATCGATTTGTTCCGGCGGGCACCACTGTGAGACTTGTTGTTACTGTGTTTGGCATATCGAATACGCCTCGGGTAGCTTTCCAGACTCTGCCCGTCGGGTGAGATATTCTTGGTAGCTTGCCCCGGTCTGCTGTGTGCAAGGCAAACTCTCTACCCACTGTGCTATTACTCCAGCCCATATTAAGGTTTAGAAACATATTTTACAAAAGGTAAATGAGAAAACCCCAAATATGCCAAATTAATTAATTCTAATTTTCTCATTAATAGTCTCATATTGCTCACTGTTTGTGAAATACAATTGTGGATGCAAATGCTATGCATTGACAGCAAAGAAATTCTGAATGCTAAATAAAATATTGACTCATTTGAAAACTATTCCGATCAACACTCGCTTTTATTTTAGGTACCTAGCATACAGCGATGAAGAAAGCAAAGTATAAATAATAACTGAACAAATAAATTAGCACTAGGTCAGATAAGTGAGTGCTTATGATGGCAGAGAGTCTCTTGACAGAGAGTCTCTTGACCGCTTGCCTGTCTGTCTTACCCGGGGCCCCTCAGTGGAGGTGGGCTTCAGCTTCCATCCCTGCCCCGATCAGAGCCCCTGGTGGCCAAAGACCTCCGGAGCCTAGCCACAGCCATGCTCAAGGCCCCTCTCCTCACGTTCAGACGAGCCTCACGCATGAAGGTATCAGCAGAGGAACCCAATTGTGTGTGACCCGAGGCTGAGACCTCCAAGCCTGCTCGGATCAGGACTGGGCATCCTCTGCCCAGATGTCCCATTCCCCAGTAGCTAGGCGGTAACACCTAGACACCCAGGGACTGCTCCCTCCGCCCCCTCCCCCCATGTAATCCCATCAACGTCCAGCATCCAGAGACTTAAAAGCAAGCTCCTAGAAGACATCTTATAGCCTACTTCTGGGAGAACCTGGCAAACACCGGGAGTTTCCTCCCCGAATGGGATAGCCTGCCAAGCTTCCCATGGTGTATTCATATGCCAAAACCAGTAACAAGCTGGATCTCTTTCCCCTGACCCTGAATGAGCCTCCAATGCAGCGTCGTTGGAAGGATGAGTAAAGAGAGGCTTCTAAAATCTCAGGGCTAGGATGAATGGAGACGTTACTGAGACCACTCGAGAAATTTTATGATCAATGGGATAATGATGATGATGATAATATGATGACCCTATATGTGATCATTTACATTAAATCTAGAGATTTTTGACTACAAAATAGGAGCTCATTTCCTAAGTTATATATTTTACTTTCATTAGATTCTTATTGAGGTTTTCAAGAAAACTGTGTAACTTTTAATAACCTTCGATCTCTATCTCTCCTCCTCTCTCTCTATTTTTTTTATTGAAAATCCAATCCCCAAAGTCAAGACGGTTCTTTGTGTGTTGGTACCAGAACGCATTGGTAGGAACAATGTGGTGTGCTAGGATGGTTTCCTTACAAAATGGAAACTGACTCTAGTGTTCATTCATGTGAGTTGTTTTTGTTTTTGTTTTAAATCTCATGTCTCTGAACTTAAAACTACCCACAAACACAAAGGATAGTCCTTGGAATACACAAACATCCTACTGAGGTGAAGAAAGAGGAGCATACATGTTTTCATAGTCAAATTCACTTCCATAAAGGAAGTCTCTTCTGCAACAATTGCTTGTAAACTGCGTTTTCTTTTTCTCTAACTGTATCTGCCACTCACATTTTAGGAAGCGGTTACATATAGAAAAATGTTTTCTTCTGAAAGAAACAAAAGACCTGTCATCTCTCTTAAACATCTGTCTTTCAAGGACATACAGTTGACAAATGCTCTATGTTGAAGACTTTAGTCTTAGGCAGTGGAAAGAAAGAAAAAAGAAAAGTGATTTAAAGGTGTGGAACAGATTTACAGTAGAGATAGTAGAGCACTTGTCTTGCATATATCCAAACTGGGTTAAATTCCTGATACACTATATGGTTCCCCCAATCCCACTGGGAGTGATCCCTGAGCACAGAGCATGGCCCTGAGCATTGTTCAGTGTGACCCAAAACACACACATGCACATGCGGGTGTGCACGTGGGCGTGCGCGCGCGCGTACACACACACACACACACACACACAGAGGAAAAAAATTAAAAGGAAATAATGTGAAACCTAACATCATGAACCTTCGAAGGCTAACATCTTAAAGTTATTTCTAAATTTTAAAATCCTGAATGGGATATGAATGGGATATATTCACATATATTATCCTTATGTAGTTGAGGACTTCCGTGTAAATTTAACAACGGTGATTCTGCTTCTTTTCCATCTGATCTTGAGACTAATCTATTTATTTTAAGCTCAGAAGAAACTGCATTTGTCCTTTTTTGAGTACAACTTAGTTCTTCTCATAGCAATTTCCTTTTCTGTCTCCTTCATTTATTACTGAGGAATTTTTTGTTCTTTCTAACCAAACGTGTATGAGGCCAGAATCGAATGTTAGCGACCATCACTATCTCATCTGCGAAGCTTCCTTATGAATTAGTGAAAGCAGCCTCTCTGAGTCACAGCCAAGTGTGGCCGGGGTCAGTGCAATCACCAGATGAAAAAGGAAGACAATCTTTCCTGTTCTCTCCTACCTCAGTAATGTCACTCCATTTTTCTCTTTTTGATATGATGAGGGGGAAAAGGCTGCCACTATGAATTTCCCTCTGTGCAATATGAATCAAAGTTGTTATTTGTACACTCGCTTGACTTCAAAATGAGCAAAATTCATCTGAGAAATCTTGCGACCATCAAAGAGACAAGGAAAATTGAGCCAAGCTTTTCCCCTTGCTAACATAGATAACAGCCTTTTATGACCTGCTAATCTTAAGACATCCATTTAGCTCTGCTTCACTCATTGACCAGGTCTCAAATGCTTTAGAATTAGGAAGGGAAAAATAAGAATAAAAAACTCCACATGAGTCTTTTCAGGCAACATGGACCTACCAAAGTTGTTGTAATTTTTTATACCCTGGGTGTGTCCAAACTTGACAAGTTTGCAGAATGAGTGAGAAAATCATTCCTACTATCTGACTGGAGCAGTAGCACAGCAGGTAGGGCATTTGCCTTGCACTTGACCAACCTGGGTTCAATTCCTCTGTCCCTCTTGGAGAGCCTCCACGCTACTGAGAGTATCTCGCCCACACTGCAGAGCCTGGCATGCTACCTGTGGCGTATTCAATATGCCAAAAACAAGACGTTACTGGTGCCCGCTTGAGCAAATTGATGAACAATGGGATAACAGTGCTACAGTTCTCTCAATAATCAATTTTTACTGGCACCATTTATTTAGTACCAACGGTCCATAATTGGGGAATAGCTTCTGAAAGTTCTCAAGCATCAGCAAACTGAAAATTCTTTGTACTTACTATTTGTAAATTTTATCATTTATTCACACATGACACGTACAAACTTTGCAGAAATTACAGAATTTTAGAGCATAGATTGTATAACAGACAGCTAAAAATAAATTTACACTAGATTATTACCCTTAAAGAAATGAGAAAATGCCACTGGAATATTTTTCGGTGAATCTGATTCTTAAAATCTAAAATTATTCCTCTTCCAGAAAAACTGAATTAGGGATGACCAAATCCACATCTGTGTACCAAAAGTAGTATTGAATCTGCTTGTACATATGCTGTTATCTACATTTTCTGTAATATATTCAAGAGTTCATAATAATGAATAAAATTGTATTCCTTCTCCCGAGAAACTTTCTAGGTGAGAGTGGAAGGCAGAGCCATATTAAGAAATAGATTTAAAATATAAGTTATATATATGCTATTTAAATTTTTAAATATTATTAATATGGCCATTCTTCAGATGATGGGCCATGGCATTTAAATTAGTTGATTGATTAACATATTAATTAAAATACACTAGCTTTTTTTTTTTCAAAATTCACTTCCTGCTTTCACTGGGCATAATAAAATGGCAAGCACTACCAAGTTTGAACTCCCCACTTCCTTCTAAATTAGTTTCTCTAAGTGTTAACTATTTTTTTTCTGATATATTTCCAACCTGGGCTGGAGTGATAGCACAGCAGTTGGGCTTTTGCCTTTCATGCGGCCAACCCATGTTCGATTCCTCCACCCCTCTTGAAGAGGCCGGCAAGCTACTGAGAATATCGAGCCTGCACGGCAGAGCCTGACAAGCTACCCGTGCATATTGGATATGCCAAAAACAGTAACAATAAGTCTCTCAATGAGAGACGTTACTGGTGCCCGCTCGAACAAATCGATGAGCAATGGGATGACAGTGATATTTCCAACATCATAGTCCTCCTTTCCCCCCTAATGTAGCTCAGACTGATTAAATGTTCTACACATTACAAGAATAGTTTGTGATTTGGGCACCAGTCTTCACTATTATTTACAAAAAGATATCATCAACTAGGTAGATTGGTGGTTGGTTAAAGAGACTGATAGATTTTCAATGGTTTTTATATAAAAAAGAACCAAAATAATAATTACATCATTTACTCTAAGTTAACATGACTGTGTTTACTTGTCACAAATTGAAAGCCAGCCTAACTGGTAGTGTGCATAACCCCTCTCTCAATTCATTTTAGCTAAATTTTTTATCGTTGTTTAATTTTTGGGCCACACCTGGTGGTGTTCAGGGCGTCTTCCTGGCTCTGCCATCAAGGATCACTCCTGGCGAGGCTCAGAGTACCATATGGTTCGAAGGAGGACAAATCCAGGCCAGCAGCGTGCAAGGCAAACACCTACATGCTCTACTCTCTCGTCACTGAGGAGAATTATCTTAGCTCTTCTGCCCCCAGGAACACCTTTCTTCTAGTAGATTTAGTTTCGCTCCCTGGGGGATACAGTTCAATAGCACAGTTTCCCTTCCAGCTCTTCAACCTGCCAAGATCAGTATTTTTGCTTTGCTTTGAATTTGTCATTTGGTTACCACACCTGACCTCTTGCTCTCTGCTCAGAAACCACTCCCGGTGGGGTTCAGGGGACTAAATACGTTGCTGCGCATAAAACGAGGATTGGCCACGTGCAAGACAAGTGCCCTGAGCGCTGTACAATCTCTCCTGTCCCAAAGTGAGAAGTTTTATGCTATTTTATTTCCTTTTAGATGAACACTCTCTGTATTCTCTATATTCTAGAATATACACTATGCACATTCTAGAACATACACTACACACAATCATTCTAGAATATATCCATCCATGCTTTCAATTTGTGTTTTGAATAGGGACCATACCTGGCAGTGCTTGGGGATTTGGGATGACTTTTGGCAGAGTCCTACCCAGAAAGGATGAAATGGTGCTTTAGCAGGGCTAAAGAGGCTTGTGGCTAAGGTCAGATGTGGGGGTGTGGGGGTGAATGCATAACCTAAGCCCTTCAACATACCCCATACTTGTGCTGTCTCCACAACCCTATATACTAAATCTAAATACATATATTTAGATATATTATATTATATATAATATATAATACACATATATTTAACACAGACATACAACAATTCTTGATAATTGTTATTTTGGCAAGTTTGGGATAGTGCTACAGGGAGATCTTACTAGTCATAGAGTTGCTTTAAAAAAAAACAAACTTGTACATCTTTGTTTTAGTCATCTCAGTTTTTCTTGTTTCCTATGAAAGCATTTATCACAGTCTTGCAGAGGATTTTAGATTATTTATTTATGTTTAGATTATTTATTTTTAATCACCATTGACATAGATAAACCAGTTCCTCTTTTGCAAACTGAAAATACATGGCTAATTGCTGGAACTGTAGAAATGGAATATTAGCAGCTATATACTGGATGCATGTTCTATTGTTAGTGGTGAAAATTAAGAGCCTTGGATTGCCAAAGAAGAATTAGCTCGTGTTCTCCTTCCTCTCTGTATCAACTTCCTTTTCCCATTAGAAAACGATCAATGTTCAAATTATAGCAATGCCGCTAATGTTTTTGGTGATTTGAACTTTCAAAAAGGAAAGCCTAAAGTTGTAAGTGAAGCTACCAGGTGGCTTTTATAAATGTAAAATGGTGGAAACCAGCAAGGTAATAAGATGAGAATGTGTTCAATTTCTAACTATTCGTTTCCTACCTGCAATTCTTTCTAACTCTTCCTAAGTTACAAGCTGAAGCGTTTGATTCGTCTCAATGTTGATCTCTACATCCGTCTGATGAACTATGTGGTGAATTCACAAATGTAAAGGAACCATCTTTTAGAAAAATATCCATGTTGGACAATGCAAGGGTTTGGTAAACTTCTCTTTTGTGACATAAACTTTGGCTAATGTGAAAATTTGCTTTCAATGCTTCTCATCTACAATTAATCAAATCATGATGAATCTCCGTTACTCTTCATCTAGATTTTACTGAGGCTCCCTAGTCTAAACATTTTGCTTGAAAATAGAAACAACTACAACTGATTTAGAAATTCAGTTTTACAACTACATGTTAGTGATTGCTATTTTCTCTTGGCTTAGTATATTATAACTGTTTCCTGAAATAGCATATCTTACTGTAGGTCTTTCTAAGGAACACATAATTTATTAAGGGAAAAAGTAAATGTATTAAGGGGGAAAGTAAATTCAGTTACTTTTTCTCTGAACAAAGAAACTAAAAATGAAATCCAAACAAAAAAATAAGATTTAGGGGGTGGGGGTTAGGAAAAATGTTACATAGTTTCTACTACAATAACAGTAGAGAAGTTGGATTGGCTCCTGAGTGATCTTGAAGCCACATTCAGGCTTTAATATATGTAGTGTCTTTCTGCAAATCTCAATCCATTTTACAGCCTTTTCCCTCATGGGAAAAGAAAAGGCAATTGAAAAAAATCATGAATGTATGCAACAGTGACTAAGGGAAACTGCCTCTCAAGTTTTCTCAAAAACATTGTATTTTTGATACACTTGACTAAGACCCTTCACCATTAAAGTAAAATTAATAGGAAATGAGATAAGCCTCTAATTATTATTGACAATAACATTCTGGCATAATAGGACTAGATTAAAATGAATGCCTTTCAATGTGACTCTAGAATTCCCTGAAAAGCTACGGAGTTGTTTCTGACAATACGCCATATGTAGTCAAAAGTTAAAGCAACATGTTACATTTTAATAGAAGCTGCTGTTACCACATGAATTAATAACACCAATGATACGAAATAACCACATTTTTTACCCTAATCATTTTTTTAATTCCTTCAAATACTTAAATACAAGACTAAGAAACAGTCCAGTTATATATGTTCAGTAATTGATATATTTTATATCACTTGCTATCATACACCAATTTTCAAGGTTTACTTCATATAAGTAAATATGCACACACTTGCCACTATAACACATGCAGGCCAGGAAGCAGAACACTTGGAAAGCAGAATGCTATGTTCTACTGACTTCCTTGAATGTGAATGATGACTCCAATAATGTGCTTTGGGTGAAAAAAATGAAATGATTTCTGGCATCTTGTGGGGGAGGATCAGAAGAGGTTTTAAATTATATTTTGTCATGAAAATACACATCTTGTCATCTTTCTTTAGATGTTAGAGTCTTTCATCTCGCTTGAAAGTTCAGATTGATTGGTAACCTTTTTTGGAAAAAAAAATCATATGTCAGCTACTTTGATGTGTTGTGCATAATTTTTCTCATGAACTCCAGGGCTTCTTTGAGACCATAACAGGGAAATGCGAATTAAATTTTACACACTATCCACCAACCGTGGGATGCTGGTTTGTTGAATATCATACTACCCTACTTTTACTTACTCTTGTTGACTCAGTGCTGTCATTCTAACACAGACAATTGTGTTTTGTGAAAATGAGATGGCCTCAATCTTATTCCAACCATGTGTAGACACTTTCCGAAGGAATCTTGGCTTATTAACTAGCTCACTGAATAAGGTATTCTAGTTCCCAAAGAATAACAAACCAAACTCTTACTATTCCTCCACTTCCCCTACTCACTCAGGCATCAGTATCCTTCAGGCAATGTAATACCATCACTAATTGTTTTTGGGCTGTCACACTCGGTGATGCACAAGGGTCTCTCCTGGCTCTGCACTCAAGAATTACCCCCGGCAGTGCTCAGGGGATCGTATGGGATGCTGGGAATTGAACCAGGGTTGAGCACGTGAAGGCAAATGACGTACCCGCTGTGCTATCACTCCAGCCCCACCATCACTAACTTTATTGGTGTCTATGAATAAACAGCCACCAAGCCTTCAGGAATAGATCAAATAAACCATAAAGGATGGACAGAAAATCTGTGCTCAATGGACAGAGATATAAAAATGTCTTCTTGTTGATGAAGAAATAAATACATCTGATGTATCTCACATTGATGTTAAGTAACCTCCTTGATGATCTACAACAGGGTTTGCTATTCCTGATGCATAGTAGAGAAGGAAAGAATGAAAGTGTTTGAACGGATGATATCCTTATTTAAACAAAGGGAAATAGAAAGTAGTTTTAAAATGGAGAGGTTGACTTTCACCTGCAGCTGCGGAAATGAAAATACAATATATTGTTTATGGACACAGTGATAGTGAGAAAAGTGACAGGACGGTATTCCCTTCTGAGGACACACAGTTTCTTAATAAAATGTGAAGTGGTGCATCATTTAGGAGAATATTTATAGGAGAGGTTTGTGAAGATTTAATTTACCAGGATAACCTAAGAAAAGCTATGTCTAGGTTAGCTACAGGCTGAAAAAGAATTTCGTGGGACAACAGTAAGTATAAGAGATGGCTTAGAGTCTCTGTCCATGGCAGAGAAGTCAGCAGACCTATTTGTTTTCATCTGCTATATTATATCATCATTAGTACTGGTGTAAAGAACAGAGGGAGATAAGGGTAGGGACAAATAAAAATTTATATAACATGAAGCAAGTATTCACTAAAATGAAGATGGACAAAAAAGATATGTGTGTTGGAGAGAATAAAATTCAAAATATGCATAACTAAATAAAAATAATTTTTAGAGAATAATTATAATTTTTAGAGGAAAAAGCTAGGAATATTTTAATCTGGAAGTAGAGATGCTTAAAATTGATATTACAAAGACTACTCCAAGTACCGATGATGATGAAGATGACAATTGACTTTGATCATGAAAATAAGTGGTTAAAGTGAATAAGTTATATTGTTTTATGAGTGTGAAGTATGTGCGTATAAGATGAAAGTCCATTTTCACAGTAATCCTAATATATTGCATTCCAATTTTTAAATTTATTTCTCTTATCTTCTTTGTAATCAGCTCCTACTCTTGTATTTTCTTATTCCTGTTCTACCCCCAGGTTAACCTGGGGTCATGAAGGATACCTACTGAGTCAGTAGAATACCCTCAATAAAAGTATATATTATTGTTATAATTAGAACTAATAAATATCAATAGGCTACATGTTTTGGGAAGCTAAGCAAACAATAGTTTCTGGTTATTGGGATTTGTTATCCAGATTAGTCCCCATATTTATTTTATGTATTTGATACAGGGTTATCTCTAAAATACAAGCCGCACATTGCTTGAGTAGCATACAGCCAAAAATGTCATTCTCAAATTCTACTTTTGAATAGTTCATTTTAGAGTACCAACTATATTTCTTCATGGACATTCAATTTAATTCACAGATATTTATTTTTAATGTTATAAAAATTGCTTCATCAATTACTGAGTAATAGAACAGATATAGATTGCTTTTGTGATTTAGTCAAAATGACATCTCAAATTGGATTCTGAGTGGGAATAGAAGACTGGTTTTAGTGACCAAAAAAAAAAAAGTCTCTGGATGTCTGTGTAGCAAGAGAAATGATCTTCCAATAAGCATACACTAATTTTAAGTGGTAAAAACGACTTAAATGCTTAAAAATGTTTTAACTCTGATAGGGAACTAGTTCTGATGACATTTGTGGCACTATGTTTTGCTGGTTATCTTTTGTAAAGTTTTTAAAAATTTTATTTTCTGAAGTTTAAAATATACCATTTTATTCTTTATGTTTTCTTATATAAAATAGAATTATAGGGATTCCGCATCCTATTTTGTTGAGGTTAGGTATTTCATGTTGACAAGTGTTAGACTGAAGAACTCAAGTTTTGAAGCTCATCATAAACCTATCCTTTTTAACTCCTGTTCTTGTTTCTGGGCTACTCTGGGCAGTACTCAGGGATTAGTTTTAGCTGGGACATGTACCAGTGATAAACACAGTTGGTGCATGCAAGGCAAGCGCCCTAGCTCCCTAGCTTCCGAACCAAAAATTTGGCCCTGATCTATCCAAAATCTGTACTATTTCTTCCCACTATTTCCCCAACCCCTTCTCCTCCAACCTGTCTCTATGGCAGGCTTCTTTCTTCCTCTCTCTCTTCCGTTTTGTGCATTATGGATTGCAGTGCAGGGGCCAAGACTTATCATGTTTGTTCAGGGTGTTCATCATTTGTATTCAGGTAGGAACATCTGGAGTAGCTTTCTTTAACTGTGTGGCAACTTTGGGTTGTGAACGTGACTGCTGGAGCTTCCAGAGGTACAGGGAGGTGGGGGAAGATAGCCCATTCTGACCCAGAGAAAGCTTGGAAATTTCAGTCAAAAAACCTGCATGCCTGAATTTTCAGCAGAGTAATATCCTGGTGAGGTTTGTCCCAAGACTGTAGAACCTAGCCAGGGGCATGGTAGAGATTTTGGATTGTGGAAGCAAGTGGCTGCCAGGGGCTCTGTTTGGGCAAGCACCAGGATAACCCAACCCCTTTGGTTTATACCAGTCTGTTCAGCCTTGCAGAGGGCCAAGATTCACTTCAACTTTTGACCTCTTTCTAGATTTATTCATGGGTCTCTGAAGCGAGGCCAGTAGAGGAACTTACATGGTGGCATGAGAGTTGGTTCGTGGGGGTAATTGCCAGTGTTTCCAGGAGGATGGGCAAGTGGTGGCAGGGAAACTAGGGACATCGGTGGTGGTAAATATACACTGGTGGAAGGGTTGGTGTTGTAACACTGTATGACTGAAACCCAATAATGAACAGATTTGTGGTGGTCTCAGCAATTCAATTAAAAAATAATGAAATGTTTCTTGAAAATCTTGCATACTATCTAAATCTGCAAAGACTCACTCTATACTGTTTACAAGGAAAATAATGTTCGGCTAGATCACATCACTGTAGTCATGTACTGTAACATGAGGTAGTTCCTTCCACCTTCAGTTTCCTATGTATAGAGTAAGATTATTGTATCTGAAGGGCTCATTTTATAGGGTTAACTTGTTTATATTAATATGGGGCCATAAATTCTGTCAAATCAACATGATTTTTACAAAGTTTTACATGCAAATTTGCTGGTATTTTGTTCAGTAGCTTACAAACTATTCATATTATACAATAATGCTTCAAGTAAAGCATTTTGTATTAATCCAGATTAAGGTAGATTCAGCCTACCGATTTATTGAACATCATCCTACAATCAATGGCTTAAAATTATGTGTAAGATATTCAGAAAAGATCATGAAGAATCAAGAGAAAAAAAGGGGTATGTTTCAAAATACATTAAGTTTTAGTTTGCTTTACATTTTGTCTGGAGCGATAGCGCAGTGGGTAGGGCGTCTGCCTTGTATGTGGCCAACCAAGGTTCGATTCTTCTGTCCCTCTCAGAGAGTTCGGCAAGCTACTGAGAGTATCCCACCCGCATGACAGAGCCTGATATATCCAATATGCCAAAAACAGTAACAATAAGTCTCACAGTGGAGACATTACTGGTGCCTGCTTGAGCAAATTGATAAACAACGGGACGACAGTGCTACAGTGCTATCTTTTTTGTCGGGGGTTAGGGAACTTCTGAGTTACCCCAGGCTGTGCTCAGGGCTTATTCTAGCTGTGTCCTCAAGGCTTATTCCTTGATGGTCCTCCTAACACCTAATACAATGCCAGGTATTGAACAAGAGTAAATTATTTCTAAGGTAAGCATCTTATCCCCTGTACTCTCTCTGTTTCTTGAGTTTTGTGTGTATGAGGTACACTTGATATTAATTTTAATACATGGGAATATTTCTTGTAGAACAGCTTTTGGCTGTGCCTTATTCCAAACATAGACTCTCCATCAATACTGCTAGAGTGAGATGTCATATTGGTATTCTAGGACATATGATTCAACAATTTACAGTACTCAAAAGCCTGTGAATTTTGTGAGAATCTTGAAAGTTTTAAGAAAGGAAAAAAAATCTAAGAAGATGAGCCTTTCTTTCACACTTGTTCCCAGCTGGGATTACAGCTGCTTGATTCATACCATCTGGGGGTGTCTAATTAGAAACTACCTAGAATAGGCTTTTAAAGAAATAATTTGAGAATAAACTTAACAGCAGCAGTTCAGATCCCAGAAGGTTAGAAGTTAAGGTTGCATGAACTAATGGATCGATGAACAAAAGAAATATTCACTAATCAGCCCACCTGAACACTGTTATTCTGAAAAGAACCAGAATACCATGCACGTCTTCAATGTATAATAAATATACTGAAGACTGAATGACCTTTAGGTTAGTAAATAAGAAAGAGGCAAAGATATGCAATTAGACTCTCGAATAAGCTTCCTGCTACACTGTGGCTTCAACGGTATTCTAATTTAAAATTAATTTAAAAATATCCAATAGTGGTCTGATTTGTGAACCAATTGTTCTTAGGACAGGCAAATAATGTAGTCTATTTTGAGTAGATTTCTATTCCCAAACACTTGATTGGTTTCTTAAAAAAAAACAGCTTCAAGGTGAAATAAAATGATATTTTCCCTGTTTAACATAATAAAGATTTCATTTCCCAGCTGCACTGACTGAGATGTAAGGGCATATAAATATTTTTTCTCAGTAAAAGTCATGCTGTGATAGAACACATGATCTCGACTAGAATAGTGCATCCTGAGGCTGAGTTTTAAAACTAAAATTGTCTTTAATTAAAGAACCATGATTTAAAAAGTTATTGATAGCTGAGCTTTAGGCATATAATATTTCAACAACAATCCCACCACCAGCATCAGCTTCTTTCCACCAGCGTCCCCCTGCCCCATTTCCTTCACCACCCACCCTCTGCCTTCCAGTTCACAGACATTTCTTTAAAGTTTGCAACTTAGATCTTTTTTTGTTGTTGTTACTGTTTGTTTGTTTGTTTTTGCTTTTTGGGTCACACACCATGATACTCAGGGTTCCTCCTGGCTCTGCACTCAGGAATTGCTCCTGGCAGTGCTCGGGGAACCATATGGGATGCTGGGAATCGATCCCAGGTCAACCATGTGCAAGGCAAACGCCCTACCGGCTGTGCTATTGCTCCAGCCCCCAGATCCTGGTTTTTAATGTTGTCAATTCTGTGCCTTGGAGATATATATATATATATTATATATATATAGGCACCATTCTCACACATCCCCATATTACCAAAGCCCTGAACCCTGTTTCCCCATTACTTCCCTTTTTATTTCTCCTTTTTATTTCTTTCCTTCTCTGTGTTTTCTTCTCTGGGGTCAAGAGTGATCTAAGCATCCCCTCCCCAACTCCCACTTTCATAAGTTACATTTTCTTATCCAGTTATTCTATGTGTCACAGATAGGTGAGATCATCCTGTGTAGATCTTTCTTCTTTTGGCTCACTTCCTTCAATATGATATCCTATCATACCAAACAGGTCAAAGCATGAGGCTAATATTTATTTTTAATGTCCCAGTTTTTGTTTTCTTTTATTTTTTATTTTATAAAGTAGTTCACAATATTTGATTACATTTGATATTGAAACACCAGTCCCACCACCATTACACCTTCCCACCACCGTGTCTCGGTGTTTCCATCCCAAACCCCAATCCCTGCCCAAGTGCAGAACTGAAATAATACAATATTTCCCTCTATAAGGTTGTTTGCCTTCTACTTTGAATCCCATCTGGTACTCTGGTACTCTGTGCTCTGGTACTCTTGAAGTATGGGTAGGGTGTGTCCTATGTACGACGTGTCATGCAGCCAGGAATATGGCTGTGCAGCACAAGAAAAGGTTCACTCATGTGGAGAGCACCATGAGCGAGGTCGTGATTGAGGTCTGGAGGTTTGCGGCTGCCAAGGCTGAGTCCCTTGGGGTGGGGAGGGGTCTTACCCACCCCCTTCTGGGCCTCCCCGAGTGACACAGTCTGGCATGGGGTCTGGTGACATGGTTCTAATGCCCCAAATTTTGAATCACTGCGTTTATACGGGTTATATTGATGTTTACTATCTATAAGCAGTGTGGTTTCGCACAAAGCTAATATACTCTATAAATATGGAAGAGGAATATGTTTTTAATAGTCACAGTAATAATTCTTACTGTGAAATCTGAAAAATCCGGTTAATAATGAAAGTTTTAGGGAGCAGTAGCACAGTGGGTAGGGTGTTTGCCTTGTACACAGCCGACCCGGGTTCGATTCCCAGCATCCCATATGGTTCTCCAAGAACCACTAGGAGTAATTCCTGAGTGCAAATCCAGGAGTAACCCCTGAGCATCGCTGGATGTGGCCCAAAAGAGCAAAAAAATAAAAAGTGAAAGATTTATTGTGTCAGAGCTATAGTCCAGTGGGTGGGGTCCTTGCCTTGCATGTGGTCAAGCTGCGTTTGTTCCCCAACACACATATGTCCTCCCAGGTCCACCAAGTGTTACTCCTGAGCATAGACCCAGGAGGAAACAAATCTTGAGCACAGTCATGTGGTTCTGCCAAACAGTATTTCATATTCTAAAATAATTTTTATCAACAAAAATACCTAATGGACAGAAATTACAACATAAAAAATAAAACTTAAAAGGCTGATAATATATCTCCATGGAAAAGCATATGCCTTGAGTTTGTAAGGCCCCTGGGAAAAAATGCAATCAAAAGAGTTATAAAACCCCTAAGATGATTGGTTTAAATTTTATTGTTTCTTTTAATTACCTAGACTAGCAGCAAATATCAAAATTTCACTGCCTCTATTATATCTTCAAAAAATAAACAATAATTACATTCCTGGGTAAAAAAAAAACCACTTCTGGGTGTGCAAGTATATGTACAAATATACGATTGCTATTAAAGTAAGAATGATACAAAGAAATAAACATCACACTTTTGATAATACCTTGATTTGTCAAACTATAATACAAATAAGTGTGAATTATATAGAATTAAAGTCTAGTCCTATACTTTCACTCTCATTTTGATTAATTGCATAATTGAATATTTCAAGAAAATAATAAAAATTGATCTTATTATATTGTGAAATACTGTATAATTTCATGTACCAATTCTTAATGAAAATGAATCATTTCTTCTACTGTTTTATACATTTTGATGCTCGTATTCTAATTGTGTGGACTAAAATTTCCATAGAGTAAAATCTATAGTCTATCTTTATTATGTCTAGAGTATTTTCAAAATTATTTTTATGTTAGGTTAAACATAAAATATGAAGATTAAACTTCAGAAGACCATTGACAATAGTATTGAGGTGGAATTATATAACATGAAGTAGGGGCTAATGAATTATTGGCCTAATGTGTTCTTGGTGATCAGGCTGCCCTAGTGAAATTTTCATATAAGAGGCTATGATTCTTATGGAATATGGTGGGGGAGATTAACTAGACTCCATCACATTAATGGCTGTGGCTCTAAATGCCACACCTACCAGGCCTCTTACCTGGATTAGGAGAAATTGGGTCCTTGTGGCTCAAGTCACAATGGCCGTGGTGACCTCCTGGGCTGCTGGTTAATCCTTGAAAACCACCCCAGCTCAGCCAGGGCTACAAATGCCTGGAGCTGTTGTTCTCCATTATAGATGTATGTGTAGATACATTACGGCCTCTTATTGTCAAGTTCTCCCTCTCGGAGAACCCAGCAAGCTACAGAGAGTATCCTGCCTGTACTCCAGAACCTGGCAATCTCCCCATGGCATTTTGATATGCCCAAAACAGTAACAATTATGGGTCTAATTCCCCTGACCCTGAAAGAGCCTACAATGCGGCACCCTTGGGAAGGACGAGTAAAGAGAGGCTGCTAAAATCTCAGGGCTAGGATAAATGGAGACTTTACTGGCACCTGCTCGAGCAAATCAATAAACAATGGGATGACAGTGATACAGTGATGTGATATAACATATATGATATCGCTATAATATATATTATATACTGTCATACTGTCATCTCATTGCTCATCGATTTGTTTGAGCGCCCACCAGTAACATCTCTCATTGTGAGACTTATTGTTACTGTTTTTGGCATATCCAATATGCCACGGTTAGCTTGCCAGGCTCTCTGAGGGGCGATTCCAAAGTACTTTTTTTATTTTTGAATCGAACATGGGTCGGCTGTGTGAAAGGCGAATGCATTACCACTGTGCTATTGCTTCAGCCCATATATTATATATTATATGTAATTTTTCCTGACCTATGAATTTTATTACTTTTTTCCCTTGGTTTTGATCACCAACCCAGTGGTGCTCAGAGCTTACTACTGACATTGTGCTCAAGGATTTCTTTCAGTCAGGCACAGGGGAAGAGAGGAAGCACTGGGGATTGATCCTGGGAAACTGTAAGTAAAGTCAACATTACAACACCTGGACAATCTCATCAGCCCACATATATTCAGTGCTTTAATCTCAGTCAAATCTCATCAGTAGTAGAAAGGTTTATAATAAGCACCCAAAATATCTAATTGTTTATTGAGTACCATTTTATTTGTGTTGTTTTTAAGTACAATGCTAAGAACATCAGCTGTTTCTAATTTTTGATATATAAAAACTGAAATGGGACCAACAATCCACATAACATAATAAGACTTTCATATTACTAAAAGTAGAAAAACCTATTAAGTCTCAAGGAAGATATTCTAAGTAGGACAACTGGAGAATAATATGATAGTAAGTTTAGTATTTTAAAGTTTGCATCCAAGAAATATCAAGCATTCTTTATAAACAAGAAATTGATTAGAACCTACCAAGATTCATCACAAAATAAAAAGTAAAAACGTATGTGTTAGAGGATGAACAACAAATGCTTACTACAACAACAGCAAAATATTCCTGATTTTACCAATGTTTTGTTCCCAATGAATGACATTAATAAAACAAATAATACGTTAGCAACAGCAATGTGACAGTTTTCAACTGAAAAACAAGGGTTGCTTTAGAGATCAATTAAATAAATGGTAGGAAACAGAGATATGAAAATAGGGTAAGATAATGAATTGTAGCAGAGATGAGTAGGTAGGAAGATAATACCCTGAGTATTTTTTGGTGAGTGGAAAAATGGAGGTGGAGGAGTGGTATGGAGGGGAAATTCATTCCACATTTACTTTGGTACACATAAAGCTTGGTAAAGTAGTGTCCTGTGAAGCTTTTGTGATCATAAGATGAAACTAACAGAGAATGTGAAGCTGTCACTAAATCTTTTTGCTATCTGAATTCTAGGACAACTGTATTTTTTTTTTTTTTTGAAAAAAGGATTTACTGAAAACAGCAAATTGTGCTATTGTATGCTTAGGAACACACATTACATCACTTTAATTTGCTCTAGTTTGTTTTTTACAAACATATAATTTATAGGAGTAAAACAGGAACATATAAAACCATAATTATATCACTTTAACTGATAAATAAAAGAAGAATAAAAGTCTGTCATATCAGTCACATAATTATTTTTGTCAGAATCCTTTCAATAATATAGGAAATTTTTGTTTAATGGATAGTATTCTCGTGTTTGTAAGAGGAACAAAGAATAAAAATGTCTTTTAGCATTCATGTTGAGAGAGAGAATGGTTTCTATCCTAGAGTATAAGTTTAGTACTTTGCAAATTTTAATAATATTTCATACACAGTATTTCCCTAGTATTACTTCTGCAATTGAGATATAATGATTGTCTGAGAACACATCACTTCTTAGAAACTTGTCTCATATTTAAGAATAATTCAACTCAGAGTGTGTTCTATAGTTAGACCACATATATATTGGATTTTCATTATAAAATAAAAAAAAATTTACAACATTAAATGCCTACCTTCATGGTTAAACTAATAGGATCCCAGGAATGGTCAAATAAAATTCCATGGACTTAGATTCTACATCTGGTTATTCTAATTGATATCTTCTTTGAACATAAGTATAATAGCTGAAATTTGTTTACTATCAATTACTAAGTAAATATAATTGTCCAGGTATTTCTTTGTCTAAAAATTGTTATCAAGCATTTTTGTGTGTATCTATACCACACATTATATTTCCCACTTGTTAAAATGGGATGGGGTGAACATAAATAATATAGATGTTTAAATGTAATTTTCCAAGAATATATTTGGACTGGAGCAATAGCACAGCAGGTATGGTGTTTGCTTTGCATGTGGCCGAGCTGGGTTCGATTTTTCTGTCCCTCTCAGAGAGCCCGGCAAGCTACTGAGAGTATCCCACTCACACAGCAGAACCTGGCAAGCTACCCTTGGTGTAAACAATATGCCAAAAGCAGTAGCAACAATTCTCATAATGGAGACATTACTGGTGCCCACTCGAGCAAATTGATGAGCAAAGGAACAACGGTGCTACACTGCTATATAATATTTCACCGTAGATTTAAACTAATTTAAATTCAGTACATAAAATTTTTATATATTGTGTTATAAAATTTCATTGAGAATGTGAACAAAATATCCATCAACAGAGGCATAAGTCAGATGGAGAAAGACAAACAGTGATTTCATTCCTATGCAGTGTATAGTGAGAAATAATAAATAAACTAAGTAAGTCAAGAAAAAGTTTCAAACTGAAGACCAATTACATGTTACCCAAGGGGAAGATGTGAAAGGAGGAAAACATGATCAACCTTGTGGTGAAGGACAAAACTGGAATTTTGCCACTAAAATTATTGTAGAATATGCAAGGCTTGATTCTTAATTATACACTGAAATATAATCTGAAGCAATAATACTTGAGTTAAAAACAAGAATCTCAACTAAGTGATTATAGTCATGTAATGAAGTCCTCTGATTCTAAAAATTAAAAAAAAAGCGCTGATTATAAAGTTCTCTGAAACACAAGATTAAGTATAAAAGAACATTCTGTTAAAAAAATAAAGTATATATGCATATCTAGACATGCATATCCCCAAAAGATACTGTGGTATACCTGTGTGTGTGTGTGTGTGTTTGTGTGTGTGGTCTCTGATAGAAATTATATAGTTGTATATGAAAAGGAAACTCTGTCCTCCTTAACTCCAGTATTCTCCCTTTTCTTTATTTCCCATGTATTCTACTTCTTTTCTTCCTCTTACCTACCCACTCCAATTGTATGGTGATGGCTTTCCATATACTTTGATAAGTTAAATATGTTATTGTGTTTTTTCACCAGTAGAATCATGGGAAATTTTATGTTTACATTTTCTCTATGAAAATCTTAACATTTTTATTCTGTTTAGCCAGGGTTATGCAGATATTAATCCTTTTTTTGCAATTTAAAGATTACAAATCTAAAGTAGTAGAGAAGTAAAAAAACAACTTGTTGAAACTAATCAATTCATGATATAAATATTTTTAGAGCCATACCTGGAAGTTCTCAGGGGTTATTCTAGCTCTGCACTCAGGGATTACTCCTGAAGGTGCTTGGGGACCACATGGGCTATGAGCAATCAAACCCACGTCTGCCACAAGCAGCGTAAACACCCCACCTGCTGTACTATCAATCATTCCGGCCCCAACATTTGTCATATATTTAAACATAGCATTTTTTCCTTGACTTTTTCACACTTTTCTGATTGGGGAACATGTTTTAAACAGTCAAGAGAAACTCCCTCTTCTTAGAATATTTCAGTCCTTCATATTCTACTTCAGGGTTCTTTTAGTCATCCATTCATCTCTATTTTTATTTAATAGCTTAATTAATGGATATGCATTCGGTAAGCACAATGTCTTAGTGAAGGTGCTATATGACAGGCATACAGTGAAAACATCTAGAACTTTTGTCCTCTTGCAAAACACAAGAGAACGCATTATTTAAATTTAACTCTCTGCAATTCCTGATAACTCATGTAACAGCTAATTGTAGAGAAATGACATAAAATTGAGATGAAAATATAATTTATACTGATGTCATGGATGTCTTAGCGAAGGGGGAATAGTTTAATAGAGTTCCTTAGAAATTAAACCCATAAACAAGTATAAGGATGGAGAGCATCAAAGGAAATTGGAAGCCTAACAACTTGGGATCAAAACAGCTGCAGAGAGGATAAAGCTGATGAGATGGCATTACAGGAGTGTGTGAAATTTCTGAGAATTATAGCTATGACAGTATAAGAGCAAAGAACAATACTATAATAGAATAAAAAAGGAGAAATGCAGAGACTGGTATCAAAATTTTATGTACTACTAGGGAATTTCGCTGTAGAAAATGAGAAGAATTGGAAGCAGATTATTTGCCACATAGACTGCACAATGATTACTTAGATTCTAGAAACGAGTGAGAAATGACCGAGAGAATTAGCTACCTTACTGATCTCTGTTGCAACAGTTCTGGTGAAAGATGATTTCAGTGCTGAAATTTGGTGGGAGCTTTGGGGACCAGAAAGCAAGAGATAATAAGTTTATTGACACGAACTGCATAGTTTCATTTTCAGGATGAAACAAACCAAAACATGTTTAAAAGAAGTTTTGGGTTTCCTCATCACATGATTGAGTGTCTCTAATCAGGCTAGGGAACATAGAAAGAACAGTGATGGACAAGGAGGTTAGGTGCTACATCAGTCAGACACAGAATCTTCTAGCCCAGATATAGACTAAAAGAAAGGTTTGACCTGGCAGTTCTCAGATAAACACTGTGCTCCTCATGACAGCCTTGGGATAGTCACCACACTTAAAGTAGCTGTGGTAAAAGATTCAAACGTCTCAGTCAGACATGCGCCAGAAGCAGGCAATCCAGTCTCCTTTACAGAGAGGCCATTTTTCTGGGGTCCTGGCCAATCCCTCCCTCGTGCCTTGGTTTACAGTTTCGCTTCTCTTCAGTGGTAAGAGAATACTGAAGCGTATCAACAATCAATAAAACTTCATGAGCCTTTTCTTCAGGCAGTGGGATAACCGAAACCTATGTCAACCTTTCATCACTCTGGAAGAAAAATGTAACAGGGAAACGTCTGCAACATTCTCCCGTGTAGGCTCTTGGAATATCTCAGTCAGGGATGAAAAGTCACTACTTTCATTTTATTTTAGCTTAAACTCCACTCCTGTCATCTCACTTTCCTCTCCAGCCCACTTGGGTGCCTGCAGTTTGGGCGGATGTCAAATCACAGAATATGCTTTAGTGCAGCTGGGGGCCATCCAGTGACTGGTGCTAATGCAGACATCATAAGGGCATCCTGGCCTGTGCCTTTCTGGGGTTTCAGACTGATGAAGGTGACAGCTTGTTTAATCACTCCCAAACTGCTGCGATGCCCATGTGGTTGCTTCTGTTATGAACAGAATTATAAACAGCATAATATAAAAACTGTACAACCTGACGATGAAAGTAAGCCACCTGATTTTGGAATGAATATAAGAATTATCTTAGCCATAGTCTCCATGCAAACTTTTCATCTTGAGTCCATGTGAATGATTGTCTTTACTCTTCCAATTAGTTCCTGATTGGAAGAGTAGAGGATTGCTGTTTATCAAAATATCCATGTTAGTCCAAGATGAATGGATATATAATTGCAACTCTTAGCATCTGTTAAGGAATAGCTGGTATAGAAAGGAAATGGGTCTGGAGCCAATAAATTCTCAATAATCACTGGAACTATGTTAATTAATACAATTCAAGAAATTCCCTTTCTCCTAAACCTATCTGATTAACAAACTCTGATTATCCCTAAGATATGTTATTTGCATTTCTGGAAGAATCTTTTATTTGTATTTTTCCTCTTTCTTTCTTTCTTTCTTTCTTTCTTTCTTTCTTTCTTTCTTTCTTTCTTTCTTTCTTTCTTTCTTTCTTTCTTTCTTTCTTTCTTTCTTTCTTCATTCCTCTCTCCCGCTCTTTTTTTCTTACTCCCTCCATTTTTTTACTTTATCTAAAAAGAATTGGATATGGCAAAAATAGTAACAATAAGTCTCACAATGAGAGACATTACTGGTGCCCACTCAAACAAATCAATGAGCAACGGGATGAAAGTGACAGTGACAGTGATCTATAATGAATAGAATGACAACAACTAAGTAAAACTTCAGTAGCACTGTAGCACTGTTGTCCAGTTGTTCTTCGATTTGCTCAAGCGGGCACCAGTAGCATCTCCATTGTGAGACTTGTTACTGTTTTTGGTGTGCAGGTGGGATACTCTTTGGTAGCTTGCTGGGCTCTCCGAGAGGGATGGAGGAATTGAACCTGGGTCAGCCGCATGCAAGGCAATCACCCTACCCGCTATGCTATCGCGCACTATTTTAAAATATATATCAATCAATATGCATAATGCTACTCTAATCAATTACATTTCTAGGTGTGTTGAAGAAAACGATTATTATTATTATTATTATTATTGCTTTTTGGGTCACACCCAGCAATGCACAGGGGTTACTACTGGCTCATGCACTCAGGAATTACTCCTGGCAGTGCTTGGGGGACCAAATGGAATGCTGGGAATCAAACCTGGGTCGGCTGCGTGCAAGGCAAACACCCTACCTGCTCCCAAAACAATTATTTTTAAATGGGCATAAATATATGTTAAAAAATCATTCACTAAAACACTATAGTAATATTATCTCGGAGCAACATAATGATACTTTATTAAGGACATGAATAAATAAATCCCAACATTTTCATGTTATGTAAAATATTCAGCCTTACAAACACATGACCATTTATATCAACAGGGGGGTTGTTGTGTAAATAACATGCCATTTAGTTAAAGTTGTTCTAAATATTTATATATAGAGAGAGAAACAGAAAGAAAGAGAGAGAGTGAGAGTTAGAAAATTTGTGCCTATATAAAAATAGAAAAAAAACTGGATATAAATAATGTATACAAGAAATTTGTTGTCTTTTGTATTTTATATTGTGAATGTTTTATTGTACTTAAAATTTTGTGATGACAGTTTTTTTTTAAATTCCAATAAGGTAATAAATACAAATACTTAATCGTAGCTTAATGAGAACTTTAATACTAAATACACGATCTCAGATATATTTATTTGGGTCATAATGATATTTACCTAACTTATTTTTAATTTTCTTAGACAATAGTACACTTGCTTATATTTTCTAATATTTTCCTTATTAAAAAGAGAGCAATGTGCATTCATCACAAAAGGCAATTAGTTTTAGATTTCTATTTGTTTAACGAGAGTCACAAATATTACATACTGATTGATAGAAAAACTCAAGAAAGGTATGATAGAGAAAGATCAGAGGCCATTGCCTCTTGCTCCTCCTGACAACCCACTTCCCCTCCCCAACTCAGGCACCCAGTATCCATCAGAGCCCCCAGCCTCCTGATCTTACCTCCTGCAGCTCGTTCTGCATCCCTGAGATGCTGCAGTCTCAGCCTGAGAATCCCATCAGGATAATTGAAGACCCGCTTTGGTGTCCTGACTTGTTCTTCCTGCAGGTTGATTTTTGTTACTCACCCCATTGCTTTTGCCAGTCACTAACTGCTCCCCACTTGGCTCCTCTTAGAATGCTCTCCACCTCAGGCCCTGGCCCCAACAAAGCAAACACTTTGGCATCCCGCTGTCTGTTCCTCCGCAACACTGGACAGAAAGTCCCCTCCCTACCTACTTGCCCACTTTGTACCACAGCTCTGCCCTGACTGGGTCTTGGATGTTCTTCTCACTCTCCATCCCACCACCCCCAGGTTTGAACCTACTGTGGCCTTGCTGTGGCTTAACTGGGCTTCAAGGTCAACAACTACTAGGTTGGAGCTCAGGACCTCCATCTTCTCTCCCGTCCCAGTCCTATGACAAAAGCTCACTAGGAAACAGTGTCTGAGAGAAATTAGAAGACTCCTAAGCTCAAGGCTGATACACCTTGGGTGATGAGAAGCACCCAATTGCTGCTTAAATCAGTGAGAAGTCAGAGCTCTACCTTTAGCATCAATGAAACAGCACAAATAATTAAAAAAAAGAAGAAGAAATTTAATGATACAACAAACGGAGACAGAAAAAGACACCAGATCTTTCGGTGTTTCTAGAAAATGATTTTAGAGCAATAATGCTCTCAGGGTTCACTGAACTGAAGAAATCATTGATAGGGACACTCAATAAATGTGAAGAAAAATTGATGAAAATCCATTATGTAAAATAAATGAACCAATCCACTCAGAATTAAATGAGTCAAAGAATATAGTAACAAGTCTCAACAGAAAAATAGGACAAACTGGAATTTGAGGAAGTGCCCTCAAAGATGAAGGAAGAGTTAATAGAAAAGTGGTTTCTTTAAAGCAAGAAAATTTGAATTTTTTTTCGGGGAGAAGCAGCATGGCGTCTGCCATATTATGAGGACTATTAAGGAGGTACGAAGTTGGTGGTGCGGGAAGGGGAGAAAAAAAGGGGAAAAAAAAGAGACTTATGAACTGAAAACAGTTCATGTGGCCTGGGACACGTGGGCGGTCTCAGGCCAGGGGCGATACCGGTGCGCGCTCCGCTGAGATTGGACCCGAGTGGCTACACTTTTTTGTGGCCTCTCTGCTGCTGATTGACCACTATCCGGAGGCCAGCTAGACTACTTTTGGTCCCAGCAACTGCTTGCAGCCATGTCTCTAGACTGTGAACTAAGCTATTGCCCCATGCTGTCATTCCAGAAAGGGAAATGATGTAATTTTTAACATAAATCTCCCTGGACTTAATTACTAAAATACTAAAATACAGAAATCCTAAACCGCGTGGCTGCTATTGCATGGCCATATCTCGTCATTCATATCTCGTCATTCTTTATATCTCGTCATTCTCAGCAATGGAAAACTAATTATCAAATGCTTCCTTGTCAGTAGGGCTGTTTTTTTGGGGGGAATCTCCAACAACAATAGTGAGTTTTGTGTTGAAATATGGAATGTTAATCAAGGTAAAAAAAAATTAAAAAAAGTGCATTGAGTCTTTTGCTAAATTCCTCCCTGACTGGAGATATTCTCTATTTTTCTCATTTCCAATTAAAATAAAAATTTCCTTTTTTTAGTTTCTGATTTTGTTGTTCTTTGGGGGACACAGAGAACAGCGTTCAGGTCTTACTCCTAACTCTGTGCTCAGGACTTGGGGAACCAATAAACTTCTATATTTTATTCATTTATTTATTTTTCTTTTGTGGTCACACCGGTGATGCACAAGAGTTACTCCTGGCTCTGCACTCAGGAATCACTCCTTGTGGTGCTCAGGGAGCCATATGGGATGCTGGGAATCTAACTGGGTCAACGCATGCAAGGTAAGTGCCCTACCTGCTGCGCTATTGCTACAGCCCCTTTTTAAAATTAAGAAAATGTAAAATATCCAATGAGTAGTAGTAAGAAGAACAAAATCTTATTTATAGGAATTCTAGGAAGAGGAATGAGAGCAAGGCGAAGGATGGCCTTGGGAAGAGAACTTCCCCATCTGAGGAATGTGGTCTCTGCACAGACTCAGGAAGAACAAAGAGTGCCCAAGAAATAGATGTGAGTGGAATAACACCAAGGCATTCTGCCATCAAAAGAGTAAGAACCAAGTAGAGAGACAGCCAACTTAAAGTCACGAGGAGAAGAAAAGCCTTACATGTAAGAAGAGAACCAAATTTATATTCAACTTATCAAATGGAACTCTTCAAGTGAGAAGAGGCTGGAATGATATATTCAAAGTACTGAATGAAAAGAATCTTCAAACAAGAATTCTCTCTCCTTCAAGGCTGCTGCTCATTTGAAAGTGAGCAACAGTCTCAAAGAACAACCCAAGGTACTTGTTGCATCTAAACTTGTGTTGGAAGGATTACTGAGAGCCTATTATATGCAAATGTTGAACTGTAAGAACAACCCAGCTCCACAGAGAAAAAAAAATAGCAGCGAGCTCCTTCACCTCAGTAATCTCCTAAATGCCAAGTGACTGAAAGGGCATAGAGTGTCTAAACCAATCAACAAACAAAATTCAACCTCTTGTTTCATGTAGGAAACACACATTCATTCACATGGCAAATGTTATTTCCGGTTGGGAACAGTCCTACTAACACAGCAATAATGGCCCTACTTATATCTGATCAAATATTGGTCAATGTGAATATAGAAGAGAGAGAAAGGCATGACTGGATAAGGGATCAACAGACCAAGGTAACAACTTTTAGCATCATATATTCAGCACAGTAGCACTGCAGCACTGTTGTCCTATTGTTCACTGATTTGTTCGAGCGGGCACCAGTCATGTCTCCATTGTGAGACTCGTTATTGTTTTTGGCATATTGAATACACCATGGGTAGCTTGCCAGGCTCTGCCGTGGGCGCGAGATACTCTCGATAGCTAGCTCTCTGAGAGGGATGGAGGAAACAAACCCAGGTCAGCCGCATGCAAGGCAAATGCCCTACCCACTGAGCTAGTGCTCCAGCCACATATATTCATATAGCCATATATTCAAGAGCTGGAAAAAATTGTAAAGCAACTTCTAATAGGCACAAAGTGATTCATCAATAGCGATGTGATAGTATTTGAACACTTCATACATCATTTTGTCATTGGACAGTACAATCATACAGAACATCAGCTATAAAATAAGAGTCCCAATTAGGAATTGGAAGAGCTGCAATTAAGAAATGGGTATTTAATCCTTCCCAAGGGAAAAGAAATACACATTTTTCTCCATTGCATTTTTGCCATTAATTCTTCAGGATAGAGCACAAATTGGGATGTAACTCAGGAACACATAAAGTTACAAAAATAGACATCATACTGGTATTTTCTTAGTCCACAGTGTTATAGAAGCACACATTAACTGCAGAAAGAAAGAGAATGGGGATTGGGTGGGGAAGTTAGGGGTCTAGGGGGACTCTCTGGCTATTGGAAATTGAACAATTTACTGTTTCATACCTACCAGATCAAAGAAGACAACAACAGGGAAATAAAATAATATCTACATACAAAAGAGAATGAAGATACAAAATTTTGGCTGTGTTCCACAGCCAAAATAAAATACTAAGGTATAAAGTCGCAGCAATACAGATTTACATCAATAAGGTTATAGCTTATAATAGGTGCTTACAGCAATACAGGAAATATGAAACGGCTCTAATGATTCAGCCACATGTGTATTATTTCCAAATTAAATGGAAGGGAATTTTTGAAAACAGAAAGAAGTGATATACAGAATTCAAGAAAAAAAACATTTAAAAGGACAATGAAACTACAAGCTGTATTTTCTCAGAAGAATAATAATGGTTGGTATACCTTAGCTACAATGAAGAGTAAAAGAGAAAACTCAAGTAGTCATTTTGAGATGGAAGGTAAGAAATTACAACAGACACCTTAGAACTAAAAGATCATATCTGACTAAGTTAAAAAAAATCTAAAAAAAAATAAAGATGAAGTCTCAGTTTCATACAAACACCAAAATATAAGGAGGCAGGAAAAAAAATGAATAAACCAATTAAAAGCAAATGAAACTTTAATTTTAAACCTGCCAAGCCAAGTTCCTGATGAATTCGCCAGTGAGTGTTTTACCAAATCTTTGAAAGAAAAAGATACTGCCTAACATCTACAAACTCTTCCAAAAATTAAAAAAAAAAGTGAATCTTTCCTAACAGCTTCTATGAAACAAATTTTACCTTCATTGCAAATGTAGACAGATATGTGAATTAAAATGAAAATCACAGGGGCCACAGAGAGGTAAATAAAATAAGACACTTGTGTCACCTGAAGCTGACTCAGATTTGACCTCTGTTCCCAAATACCATCCCCAAGAATTGACAGGAGTGATCTTTGAGCACAGGTCCGTATAGAACTGGGAGCCCCAGCCAGGGCACGATGGTGACAGACTCCAGCTGCAGAATCCAAATCGGGATCTCATTTACTAGGTAAAGAACTGTGTAAGGAGAAGACCAAGTCACTGCACACTGGAGGTGACCATGCAGTAAGAAGCACCCGGAATGATGCAGAACCCCAACCTAGACCCATTACTTAACTGCGCTATAAGCATTTGAGTTTTGTCCTCAAATCTTTCAGACAAATTTCAAGTGTGCTTGTAATCAGAAACACATCCTCTTTTTTAGCTAATACATTTAATTTTCAATGATTTTGTGTGAAAATGCTCATCATTTATTCGAGCGGGCACCAGTAACATCTCTCATTGAGAGACTTATTGTTACTGTTTTTGGCATATCCAATACAGACGGGTAGCTTGTCAGGGTCTGCCGCGTGGGCTTAATACTCTCGGTAGCTGAAAATGAGATATTAAAATTGATGTTTGAAACAATTGTGGGACACGTACTACAATTTTTCCCTCTTGTCAAGTAGACTTCACTGGTGAAGCCCAAACAAACATTAACGAGGACAAGAGGATGCACGAAGGATTATTGATCGTGACTAGCACACAGGAGTTCACAAGTTAGATCCTTACTTCCAAATGACCCAGACCAGCTCTGCCAAATGTAAACCTGTAGCCCCCCAAATTATCCAGACTGATTGGGATGGCATCTAAAGAATTGAATATAAAAACTTCAGAGCTGCAACTCTGGCTTAATTATCACTTAATGGGGACCTGTGACTTACCAGTACTATTAAGGAAATTTGGTCAAAAAATGATTGAGTAATAAAAAGCAACATAACCATCAATGTACACATAGCCATGTATAGACATAACACACAGACAGAAAGACAAACACACACATACACACACACACAAGCACACACACCCCAGGGAGAATAAACTGATTTTCAGAAACCAGAGGGGAAGTTGGAGTGAGAGTACAGTGGATTGGACAATCGTCTTGCATTTGACTGGGAGGGTTGAATTGACAAGTCTCTGTAGTGTCCTGAGCCTTTCCCGGAGTGATTTCTGAGCACAGAGCCTGGAGTAACCCCTGAGCAAAGGTGGATGTAGAAGCCAAAAAGAAACAAACAAAACAGCAATACACCATTGGGGACTGGTAAGATGGTGCATCAGGTAGTATAGTGGTCCTTGCGTCTAACAACCTATGTTCAATCCCGACTATCCAGTATGGTCCTTTGAGCACTGATAGCTTTGGCCCCCAAATTAAGAATAAATAAAACAAACTAGTTGTGGGCCAGAATTTGAAGTCAGCAGGTAGAATGCTTCTTTTGCAGGCAGCTGACCCAGGATCAGTCCTTGGAATCCTATTTGGTCCCCTGAACCTGCCATGAGTGATCCCTGAGCACAAAGCCAAGAGTAAGAACCCAGCACCACTGATGTGGTCAAAAAAATCCAAAACAAAACATACAAAAATAAAATAAACTAATTTATCATTCAATTCATTAGATTTTCCTTTAGAAAAAAACTTTTGTTAGCATATAGCTATTTAATGCAGCATAATCACATTAACAGACACTTCAAATATTATGGTCACAGAAAACCCTATATTTAGAAAATATTTATCTCTCTGTGTCACTATGTATCTATGTCTCTCTTCTTTGTATTTATTTTTCTTCAAATTATCCATTTGAAATTATAACAAATCCTCCAAAATTGCCTGCACAGTTCCATGAGGGCTGTGCTTGTGTTTAAACTCCATTATCTTTATGAGCATCACAGAATTTCAGTTAGAAATTTTCCCTTTGCTACAAAAGGGATTGAAGTTCTGAAATGAACTTTAGTACACCTATTTTAATATTCACTGCTGCCTGCAAGCTAGCTGTGGGTTATTTTAGTTACCAGAAGCTGCACTAATTTGCAAAATCTTTCTGTGACTATTTGTAGGTAAAATTTTGCAGACAGCTGACACAGTCAAAGGCAAGCTTTGCACAACACAATCCCAAAGACAAAAACATACAATATTGTTACTAAAGGTCCAAAGGACTACACTTTGTCTGACAATTTTTGAAAGAAGATAGTATCTGAGGTTGTTGAAAAATTATAAAACTAAGTAAATTAAGGCATTGAACCATGTAAATAGCATGTGTACTTAAATCAATACATTCACTTTTAATTATATAGATTTTTTAAAAAAAAATTGGGCACAGATGTTTCAAATTATGAATAATTTGTCAATTTATAATTAAAACCAAACTTGAAAAATGTGATTGGTCATTCATCAAGAAACTAAACTCTAACTCTGCTCCAGTAAATCAAGCTGAAATTAGTGATTGTGTACTTAACTATATTTGAATTTCAAAAATTCTTTAGAGCAGAAATTTAAAGCTGTATATTTGGCAAACCTGTTGGAGTTATCTGACTTCAAATGAAAGAAAGAGACGTTAAGTAACACAGCATACAGAGGAAATAGATTTTCATGGAAAAATCTGTCCATTGGGATAAATGAGCAATGAAAAATCCAGGTTTCAATATGGAGGCGAGTAGGGACAGTAACACGTCTAGCTTCTCTGCCTTTACAAGACATTTTAGGGATAAATGGATGATGCAGGGGAAAAATATTTACGATTCTTTGTTTGGAAGATATAAAAACCCAGAACATCTTTATCCAATATGATCAAAGGATATATGTGATTTACAAATGAGTTTAGAGTCAGAGGACATGAGTGGTATGGAAGCTGAGGTGGAATAACATTTATTTTTAAATTACTGTGAGATACAGAGTTACCAAGGTATTCATTGTTTATATTGTGTTTCAGTCATACAGTGTTCCAACACCCAACTCTCACCAGTGTGCATTTCCCAACATTAATGTCCCCACTTTCCCTCCTGCCACTTCCCTGGAGCCTATCTCTAAGTCAGGCTCTCTCTCTCTCTCTCTCTCTCTCTCTCTCTCTCTCTCTCTCTCTCTCTCCCTCTCTCTCTCTCTCTCTCTCCTTTTGGACATTATGGTTTGCAATTCAGATACTGATAGGTCATCTTGTTTGTTCTTTTACCTATTTTCAGCAGACAGTTCATATTCAGAGTGATCATTTTCAATTATCTTTGACATAGTGACACCTTCCCTATTCTAAATGCCCTCTCTCTCAGCACTTCAGGCAGGCTTGCAACTGTGGAGCAACCCTCCAGGCCCTTGTTTCTATTGTTCTTAGGAATTAGTGTCCTAATGTTTTTTTTCATATCCCAAAAAAGAGTCCAATTATTCTATCTATCCCTCTCCTTATGACTCATTTTATTCAGCACGATATTCTCCATGTCTCTCCAGTTATAAACAGATTTCATAACTTCATTTTCCATAACAGCTGTATAATATTAAATTTTATAGATATACCATAGTTTCTTTAACCAGTCATCTGTTTTTGTATGCTCAGGTTGTTCCCAGATTCTGGCTATAGTAAATAATGCTTAAATGAACAAAGAAGTGCAGATAGCATTTCTGCTGTGTATATTTGGGTTCCAAAGGTATATTTCTAGAAGTGGTATTGCTGGGTCATATGGAAACTCAAATTCTAGGTTTTGAGGAATGCCCATATTGTTTTCCAAAGGACTGAACAAGCTGACATTCCTGCCAACAATGAAGGAGAGCACTTTTCTTCCTGCATTTTTGCCAGCAAGTGTTCTTGTATACTTTTTAATGTGTGCCAATCTCTGTGGTGTGAGATGATATCTCATTGTTGTTTTGACTTGCATATCCCTGATGATTTGTGATGTAGAGCATTTTTTTGTGTGTCTTTTGGCCATTTGTGTTTCCTCTTTACAAGAAAAAAGCATCCAACCACAACAAAAATGGGGACAAGAAATGAACAGAAATTTCCTTACAGTAAAGTTCCCTTATAAAAAGATAAATCAATACCAGCAATATCTATTTGTTTAATGGTACATATTTTCTGTAGACAGTAAGGTACATTCAAATTAGGGATTGCTACATGACCTACAACAAAAACACAAGAATGATAGCAGTCCTAAATCTCTCTCTCTCTCTTTTTTTTTTTTTTTTTTGCTTTATGTGTCATGCCCGGTGATGTTCAGAGGTTACTCCTGGATTTGCACTCAGGAATTACTCCTGGCGGTGCTTGGAGGACCATATAGGATGCTGGGAATAGAACCCGGGTTGGCCGAGTGCAAGTCAAATGCCCTTCCCGCTGTGCTCCAGCCCCTAAATCCAGCTCCTAAATCTCAGTATTTTATACCCAATTACAACTCATTATAGTTCCCATGAATAATTTGGCATTGCCGATTGTAATATCTGAGTGGCACAGTTAGTCTTATTTTTCTCTCTTATAGTGTATATACATATAATATTTGTATCATCATATATATCATATTCAGATACAGACTTTCTATATAAAGATATTAGAAATTACATGTTTTATATTACTCTTTGTATATGAATATATGGATATACAATCACTGTCAACCCGTTGTTCATCGATTTACTGGAGCGGGCACCAGTAACATCTCTATTATACTCAGCCCCAAGATTTTAGCGGCCTCTCCTTACTCATCTGTCCCAACTATTGGAGGCTCTTTCAGGGCCAAGGGAATGAGACCTATTGTTACTGTTATGACCGGGGTGAGATCTCCAAACCTGCTCGGATTAGGACTGAGCCTTCTTCATCCAGATCCCCCTATTTTCCAGTAGCTTGGCAGCCACACTCACAAATTGCCCCCAGCTCTGTGTAATACCACCGATAGCCAACATCCAGAGTCTATAAGACCAAGTTCCTGGAAGCTTTGCGGCCGCGCAACATCTAATAGCCTTGTTCTCCTTTTTGGAGAACCCAACAAGCTACTACAAGTCTGTTACCTGCACAGGAGAGCCTTGCAAGCTCCCCATGGCGTATTCATATCCCAAATACAGTAAAAGAAATATACATACCTCTTGGAGAGCCCGGCAAGCTACAGAGAGTATCTAGCCCGCACGGCAGAGTCTGGCAAGCTACCCGTGACGTATTGGATATGTCAAAAACAGTAACGATGGATAGATATACAATAAATGTCTTATACATAAAACATTATATTTATTGTTCTTTTAAATTGTATAAATCTATATTTTTTAATGTAATGTTAGCCAAAGGACAAAATATACAACAAATTTTTAAGTAGCTAACATTACAAAACATTTAGCTTTATAGATTACCAAGTTCTTAGCTTTTTAAACTGTGGGTCACAACCTTACTTGGCAACAGTGAAAGCTCTCGGCAAGCACAATACCAAAAATTAATTCAGAATCAAACACTTAATAAATGTAAGGTATTTCTAGCACTATAGTCCCATGTTGTACATCTCAAACAAAATGGCATATATGTTCTTAGATAGAGAAAAAACTGTGAAACTCTGATTGTATTAGTAAGTGTGATAGAAATGAAAGTCATACTATTTCCAACTATATATTCATTCTGCCTTCCAGTTTAATGCTCTTTCTATCATTATAAAAGGCACCTCGGTTTATATACCTAGGAAATTGACTGTTATTTCTGCTTTAATGCACTGTTTGAAATAATCTTTCAATACTGTTTCATACTATATTTATCAAATAAAAATTCTGATGATATAGAGGAAAAATTATGAGGGACTACATGAATTGATCATTATTATGTAAAAACGAAAAAGTGGAAGTAGAGGCACTGTGTTAATATTAATATTACTGTGTTAATAGAACATTTAAGAGATAACAAAAAAACTATTCATATTTTTGTTAAGGCAGCAATAAAACGGTTGTCTTGAGCAGTCTTGATATACTCAAGTATATCAGCTCAGTTGCTATTAAAGTGAGTATCTTGCTTAACAAATTGTCTGTCATTGTTACAATGCTTTGCTTCTATTCCACTCTTCTTTGTTCAAGACTTCACTAATTATAAGTCCTTGGTCCTCAAGGTGTAAAAGATAAAAAAAATTTAGACAAGTGACACAACTATATATGCATCACATATTTTGAATGTGCATTTTGTATACTCATCCTTAAATATCAAAGTGGGGTTGAACTTTTGCCTCAGAGTGCATAAAATGAAAAAAAATATGTAACTTGTTGTTGTATTTGCTTTTTGGCTACAACAGCTGCTCTCAGGCCTAATTTCTAGCTCTGAGAAAACTCCTGGCTGGGCAGCAGGAACCACTTGGGGTGCCAGGGATTGAACTCAGGGGCCAGCTGTGTGCAAGGCAAATTTCCTACCTGCTGTATCTCTCAGCCCCCAAATATGTAATTTTATTTGTCAGATGCTCCATAATGATGAACAGAAGTTGATCATTTGACCCAGATATATAGTCAGAACTAATAATAAGCTCTTGTTATTAGACAAGTTTATCAACATATTCTGGTACCATCTTCACTGCTTTGAAGCAACAAGATGGTCAAAGTCGATATTGGCTGTTTCCTCTGGTTAGTGAGATGACTGAGGAAATTCAGTAACATCTGGAGACAATAAAAAACAATTTTAAGAATAAAGATAGAGAGTCTCGGCCGGGGCCGGAGCTCGGGCTCCGGCCGAGATTCGACCTGGGTGGCCATGCCTTTGCACAGCCACTTGGCTGCAGGAATGAGCAGGATCCAGAGCCAGCTATATGACTTGGGGTTCCAGCGAGTGCTTACAACCATGTATCCAGACTGTGAACTAAGCTTTTGCTCCATGCTGTTCCAAGAACGGAAATGATTCAATTTCCAACTTAAATCTTCCTGGACCTAATTCTAAAATACAGAAATTGTAAACTGTAAAAAGAGACTTTTTATCTCTTCATTCTCATCAGTGGAAAACTATTTATCAAATATTTCTTTGTCAATAGGGCTGTATTCTTGGGGGATAAATTCCAACAAGAATAGTGAGTTCTGTGTTGAAACTCCAACAACAATAGTGAGTTTTGTGTTGAAATATGGAATGTAATCAAGGTAAAGAGAAAAGGAAGTGAAATTTATCAGTTACGCAGGGGGTAGGTGGGGGGTGAGGGGTGGGATGTATACTGGTTTTTTTTTTCTTGGTGGTGGAATATGGGCACTGGTGAAAGGACAGGTGTTTGAGCATTGTATAACTGAGACATAAGCCTGAGAACTTTGTAACTTTCCACATGGTGATTCAATAAAATAAATTAAAAAAAAGAATATATACATTAAAGAAAGAATAAAGATAGAAAAGTATTTGAAGACTCATTTTTTTCATATCTAAAACCTTTGGGAAGAGAAAGCTAATGAAGGCAAGTGAAGAGACTGAGTGACAGAGAGACAACCCTTAAGCCAGGGATGCCGGCAACCCGCACTCTTTCTCTCTCTCTCACTCTCTCTCTCTCTCTCTCTCTCTCTCTTTGGGATTTCCACCCTGCCCTATTTATCCCTCATCCCAAGAGAGAGCCGTGCCAGTTTCAGAGATACTCTTGAGCTGGTGTTTGAGTGGCTGAAGCACCATCTCATCCTGACTCCAGACTACAGCTCACACCGAGTAGCAGCAACAAATGTAAATACAGAACTAAGGAAACAGCCACAAAGGGCCAAAAAAGATCCCCAAGAACCTCAGATCTTAGTTAACTGTCTGGAGAAGACTTGAGGACAAAAATTCTCTGACTCTGAAATGGTAGGAAACAATCACTTGAACAGAGGCTGAGAGATTCTGATAGGGGGAAAAAGGCATTTATCCAAGTCGGCATGACAAAGTAAAAGAATGCAAAGCAAGTTTCACCTGTTCAGAATGGATGAAGCTGAAAATTAGACCACTGACCTTGAAGACAAGGTATACAACTCCATAATACAGTAGAAGCAATATAAAATAATTGAGAGAAATGAATAGAATCTAAGAGACATAGTTAACAATAAAAGGTGGGACAAACTCAGAATCAAACTTGTTCCCATAGGAGAGGAGAGAGAGAATGTGAAACAGCTGGTTAAACAAAGGCTAACTTAGAACTTCCTCAACCTGCAAAAGGAAACTCATGACTCACAAAGGTGGCCCCTAAATTGCTAATCAAATTAAGTCCCAAAAGAACACAATCGAGATACCCTTACTAAAATTACAAAAAGCAAAGGGAGGTATCAACTACTTAAACTGTCAATAGAGATGAAATCATCATATACAGACAGAGGAAGCACAAACGATTCACATCAAACTTCTCACTCCAACAAAACTACACACAAGGAGAGAAAGATCAAACCTATTCAAAGCACTGAATGCAAGGCGTTTGATTAATAATTCTTTCCCCTGCAGGGTATTCACTCATATTTGAGAATGATAAAATCATTCCCAGACAAACTTGAGCTGGGGACATTTGTCACATCTAAATTTGTTCTTCTAGAGATAATAACTGGCCTCATTTATTAAAACAACAAACACACAAAAAACTGAAAGGTCAAATGGCAAAAGAAGCCAACATACTCATAAAGAATTGGAAACAAATTCATTCATATCAATAATTTCTCTAAATGTCAATAGATTGAACTTCCACATAGGGAACACAATCCAACCTTCTGTTGCTTATAAGAGAAACATTTGAATTCCCCTAATAAACTCAAGCTCAAAGTGAAAGGTTAGAAAACAATCATAAGCTGGCTAATATTAGACTGAAAAAAGCAGAAATGCAATAACTGGGTCAAACCTTAACAAATCCTTGGTCCTAAGACTCAGAAGAGGAGTACGTTGAAATCTAAATCTACTGACAGTTGTCTATCTATGACAATGAAGAGAGATTCATCAAATTGAGCAAGGAGACACTGCATCAATATTAGCAAAAGTGAAATTTTACATGAAAATAAAATAAAAAGACTCTGAATTTTTTTCACAAACTGTGCTCAAAAGTCAATCTAGAGTGTATTAAAGACATTGATATTAGTCTAAAATTTATTAAATCCTCTGGGAAAAACATAGGCAAGACTCCCCAGTATATGAATCTCAAAAGTATTTTCAATGGCTGAATTCCATTGACAAAGGAAAAAAATCAGATACAAATATAAATATTACTATACAAATAAAAAAGCATTTGAACGCTAAAAGAAAATTAAACTAACATCCTCTAACTGTGGCTGTGTGGGAGGCAACTTTCAAGCCCTACATAAAAAAAGGCTCACATCTAAAATACATAAAGTGTTTACACATTTTAACTATATCAGAAAAAACTAATAACCCTTGAAAAATAGGGAGAGATAGACACTTCCATTAAGAGGAAAAATATGGCATAAAGAAAGTGTCCATTGTCAT